>NC_140365.1:12690000-13292500 GCF_054491055.1 Hypomesus nipponensis | reverse complement strand
GAAAACACGCATCTCGTGTGTTCTAAGCGTTCTTCGGATTGAAAAACTGCCGAGTTTGTCAAAATGTAATAAATACATTGATAAATACATAAATAAATATGGCTATGAAAAAAATTCTGAACTTAAAACAAGATGGCAATAAATACATAAATTATATAATTATATAGCTGAATCCATTTACCAATATCTGTCCCTATCTGCCTTCAATCTTGTGTGGAGCTGCGTTGGTCTGAAGATAACCACGCCCCTTTAGTTTGCATGTGAGATCAGAAATAAATACAGCACAGAAATAAATGTGGTGTGAAATAAATGTGGTGTGGAAATAAATGTGGAAATAAATGTGGTGTGTAAAAGTCTCAAAAAATAAGTACATATGGTATTAGGAAATAAAAGTCTCAAAAAGTCTTATTATGAAATAAATAAATATTGTCTTTACAAAAACGTAATTTAGAAATAAATACATTTATTTATTGATGTTGGTAAATTGATTCAGCTATATAATTACATAATGCTATATTTATTGCCATGTTTTTTTTATTTCAGAATTTCTTTCATAGCCATATTTAGTTATGTATGTATTTATCTATTTATTTACCTATTTATTTATTTAATTTTGACTAACTCTGCGTTCCATATTAGACGGGCTCTGTCAGAGAATGTTTAATAGGGGAGAACTCCCACTCTCGGGAAACTTACAGGTTGCAGTTCCACTTTAGTTCCATATGAGAGCGCTAACGATTGAGTGCAGAATGAATGTAGGCTTATGGAGGTATACCCCTAAAAATCCACTTTTCTCAGGATATCATTTTTTGTCTAGCAATTTGAATGTTGAATTCGAAAGGGGAGGCAAAAAAAATACACACTGCTGGGTGTTAAGTCGCCTTTTAAAATGTAAATGACGTCATACACATCGTACGACCAGAGATACTGCTTTACGGCAAGCTCTGGCCATCTGGCATATAGGGCATTTGCCAGGTGGCCGATGCACTTTTGGGCCAAATCGACGATATAATTTATAGGCCTTTTTTGGGGGTTGAACCCCCTTCCCCACTCCCGGCCCCAAATTTAGTGTGGCCATAGTGGGATTCATATCGCCTCCCGCCAGCCCTGAGACACGAGCTGTAGTATGTTAATGCTGGAAGTTTAGCACTGTTAAAATGGAAAAACGACCACCAAAGCGCAAGGGATGTGCTAAAAAATGATGGGAGAAAAATATAAAATCTTCAGGCGAATGCCTCAAAATTAGCCAAAATTTCGGACATGTTTGGGGCTATAACTGCTTCAACATCAGCATCACCTGTGTAGAGGAACGAGGAGAGGTGGCTGGCTCAGAGAAGCAGAAACAACATACTGATCAGGGAAGGGAAGAAGCCGAGAAGAAGAGTGAGCATGACAGGGCCATGGGAGCCAGTGAGGAAAAGATGGAAGAGATAGTAGTTGACGACGTGGTAAGGAGTAGGCAACTTGGAGTAGGGACTCCCAGGAAGGTAGGGAGGCTGTGTGTACGCGTGTGTGTGTATATGTTATGTGTGTATCACGTCATAACTGCAAACATTTTGAAAGTTGTTAAGCCAGCATTCAGCAAAATAGTAATAATAACAATAATGGCAATACAATATCAAATAGGCCTATCAATAGTAAAAAATAAAATACCGTAAATATACCAATCATAATTCTAAGAATGAATTAATTAAGTGTAAGATCAACAGGTAAGTCTTGAGATCAAAAACGATCACATGAACGCGGAACACTAGGCAACTCATCATATAATGCACGCATATTTTAAGAGGACTGCAGGGAATGTGTCTGACCAATCACGGTGGGTGTGGGCCGCCTGGTCCAAAAATGCCAGGGCCGATTTTTTTGTCCCAGTCCAGCCCTGATCTGGTCGCTTCCTTTTTTCTCTCGTGTCATCGACAACACAGCTGACAGGTTAGGCTCTCCCTGTCAAGGATCCAAAGACTCGTACCCGGCAGAGGAACGAAACATTGATCCGAAGACACAGTCGGAAGGTGAACGATTCGTTTATCTGCCGGGTACGAGTCTTTGAATCCTTTTTCGCGTTACATGCATAGGCTCAGTACTGGTAGCTAGATAAAACAGAAAATATACGTTCCTTTTGATTGGGTCTTCGGATAAGGATATTTTGGATAATTTTTCACGTGACCTGCATAGGCTCAGAAGAGGAAACAGAAATTGATTTGTTTACCTTGTTTACTTTCGCGTGACTAGGTTTAGTTTAGTAAGAAGTGAATGATATTCGTTCACAAGTTTTAATTACAGGTTTTGTGATTTTAACTTGTTTGTACTTTACTTACAGTTCAGTGCAGTGTAATTGTTTGCCGTGATAATTGGTAAATGTTAGTGTGATACTAAATGACCGTTTCAAATCATACACACTGTCATGATACATTATTTTAATGCAATAATTTATTTTTAAATAGTATGTGCTGGTTTACATGCACTAACCTACATGAGAATATGAAACAATTGGCTAAAAAATGTTGAGTCACAAGCAGACTTAGTGAGAGGCCTTCGCTGTTCAGTGAGGGTGGTTTGGCCCATTTCACTTGAACTCCACTCTGGTTAAGATGGTACTTTAGGCTGGTATTGCTTCGGTGAAACTATAATGTCTTCCCGCAGAGCAGGGGTGCAACTACCCAGTGTCAGAGGGGTATGCAGCAACAATTTTGGCGCCCGACATCATCATGTATAGGCTTTAAATAATTAAAGAATAAAGAATATCAGTCACTGTAGGCCTACTATAATTATAAATAATTATATATGTATATATAGCATAGGTATATTCAGGGCTTGACAAATTGTGGCAACCATGTTGTGACAAGTGGTAACCTAATCATCACCCCTGGCAACCACATTATTGTAGCCTATTTTTTTCATGTACTTTATTTTCATTACAAATAAATCATCATTGATGGCATTCGAGCATATGCTTTGCGGATGTTTAAATTTGCGTTCGGATTTGTTTACTACGTCCCCACTGTCAGACATAGGCTAATTGTTATATTTCCCACATGCAGGGTTTTGATACAGAAATGCATTTTTCATTTGCAATGGCACGATTAGCTTAGCCTATAACAAAACATGTACAATTATTTCGATTTGGCATTAGAACTAATCAGACTTCATCTGTATGCAACCCCACTTAAGCTCACGTTAGCAAACACTATCTAGTCTGAAAACAGTCTGTTAACATGAATATTTGCAAGTCTCCAAGTTTGGTAGAAAATCTATGCATGATTGCACACTGTGCATGATTGATGTAAAAATGCACGTGAGTGTGCTGTTCACTATTTTCCGTCTCAGTTTTCCTGAATTGTACATATCTCAGCTGTCTGAATCTTGATTGTCACAGCGCTCGGTTTAATCGGTGATCTACCAGGGCGCCCAGTGACCTGTGTATTTTAGTGACAGCGATTTGGACTTCACTCACCTGCGCTCCCTGGGAGCCCTGCATATGCCAGGACTGCTCAACAAAGGATTGGACCCGATGTCACGGGGTGGTCCATGGGAGGATAAGTGGAGGCTACACCCTTCCGTCGAGCCTACCTGTTATCCGAGGTCCTCTCATGAGAGGGACATCTTAGAATGCAGAGGTCTGTCTGATGCTGTCATCCAAACTATACAGAGCACACGCGCAATCCACTGCGAGAGGATACATAATGCCTGACAAAAGTTCACTCAGTAGTGTGAAGGACAAAACATTTACCCAGTTTCATGTTTGACATGGGACTGGCCACAGGTACTGTAAAGGTATACGCAGCAGCCTTCTCAGATTTTCATGAAAGTTTTGCCAGTACAACCCATTGGTTAATCTTTTCCTGGCTGGTACCTGTGGGCTCAGACCTCCTTAGAGATTGTCAACACCCCAGTGGGACCTGTTCATGGTGTTTGAGGCTCTGTGGAAGCATTGTCAGTGTACCCCTGCGTTTCTTTTCTCTCGAGACGACCTTACCCCTCACTCTGACTACGGCTAAGTGAGTGAATAACTTGTGTGCCTTGTCAACACATGTAGACTGCCTGATCATCTCGTGGAACCAGAAAAGAGTGCTGTTGTGCTGTAACCCAATTTTTGTGCCAAGGTCAACAGTCAGATGTTCAGGGCACAGAGGTGCGAACTGAGAGTGTTCTTTCAACAAAGCCTGCAATGCCTTTGACTACACAAAGACACTCCCACTGTCTCCGCGACTCCATCATTACAGCATATGAGGTTATGGGATGTCCCGTGCCACTTGGCATTCAAACTCAGTCCACTAGAGGAGTGACGACCTCGGTAACCATCCTCCGTGGCATGGGAGTAGAGGAGATCTGTGTGGTGGACAGAGGACATGGTTGTCACCCTCACCTGTTGTACAAAACTACCTGACAGACATCTCGTCCTCCTCTTTCTCTGACTGACAAACAATGGTTATAGAGATCCTTTAGGGTTGAGGTGCAGTTCTATGGGCACATTTTCTGACATTGCTTGTAAAAAGGGCAAAACAAATAAGATTTGAATAAATCGATAGGACTACGTTAGTGTTAAGATTTATAGAAACACACGGCAGGGGTAGTTAACACTCACAATTTATTTTTATTTATTTGTCTTGAAAATGACTTTTTTATCTTGATTCAACTCATTCTCGTCTACCGCTCTAGTAGGCAGTTCCTCATTTTTGTATGACTCACCAATCACATTTCATTATAAATTTCCAACAATCATTGTTGAACCAGAATGTATTTGATTGTTACAAACTCCCCAGTTAGTGAGCTACTCAACTTCGACAAGTCACTTTTTGCGTGGAAAGTCACCACAATAAAATCGCGAAACAATAAAGTTGCATATTGTCTCACCCCTACCCACACACAAGCAGACATAGTCTGAATATCAGCAAAATCCATCCCCGACTGCCATCCTAATCTCTACTTCATAGCCCATCTGATGAGAAACATTTTTTCTCTCATACTAAAGGACAAGATAAGGACAACCATTACGTGTCCCTTATTGCTTTGAGTGACATGTGGTGTAGTGTAGCTAGGGAATTGTCTGTTTCCCTTTCCTGTTTCAATATGACTTGGTTTGTTTAGTCTTAGGGAATGAAATTGGCTTTGTCTGGCAACATATGATGGCTTTGTACTAAAGAGATGCAAACTACAGTCAGGAATTGGCATTGCTGAGGTATATTGTGTTATAGGTCAAAATGGGGGGTTGTCTGTTTCTTGCGCTGTCTTCCGTCCCCCTAGCTTGGTATATGTTTTGACTCGACACTGCTGTTTTTTTTGGCCTGTGAGCAGACTGTAAATGGGAGGCTTGGCTAAAACTCTGGGAACTAGCACGATATTTCTCAAAATCCTGCCCCCTGCCTTCCCTGAAAGATACACCCCCCCCCCTCCCACATTCAGGAAATGGGAGCCCTGCCAGAAGCCCTCTCTGTTTCCGGGAATCTCTCCCACAATGCTGCAGTGTAGTAAGTTGGCTTTGACGTGATCGCCATTGTTCAAAGTGCAGGGCACCCATTGTCTAGGGGAAGGAACAGCAACAAAAACAAAAAACACCCGTGGAAGAAGGAGAGTAGAAGTGTGTGTGTGTGGCGACAGGGGAGTTATAGTGACTGAAGAGAGGGGTTTGTGCAATCTATACGTGGGGAACCTCCGGTGTATTCATCTGTGAGGTTCTCGCTTGCATTATTTCGAGAGACTGACCCTGTGGAACTGCATGCCATGACCATGAGGATATGAGGTTTACATTAGCTTCACACACGCACCTTATTTTTTGTATGACATGGTTTCAAGGTGGGTCTGGTGTCACCTTGTTTTTTTAGGCCCAGTCCCCTTTTCCTGTTAAAAGGCTGTAACCATATGTTTGTGTTGTTGTGTTGTGTAAGCAGATGAAGACAGATGTTCCTGTGATTGGGTTGTTAAGGTGCCCTTTAGGTATAGCAGGTGACATTAGATTGAAGAACCACCTGAAACAGAAGTATGATATGGCACAGACAGGCTGTCAATGAGAGTTCTACAGGATCTGTTGTGGTGTGTGTGTGTGTGCATGTGTGTATGTATGTGTGTGAAATGTCTTCTGGTCCATGCTCTGTCTTACAGGTGAATGCATGACTTCAAAGTGTAGAAATGTAGAAAAGTGTAGAGATAAATCTTTCACGTATAAAACATTTTTAATTAACTATTTGTCCTTTGCTTTTGCAGGTTTCCCAAAAAAGCAACTAGGTGAGTTGAACTTTCTTTGCTTACACTTTTTCTTTGATGGACAAAACATGTAACGTGACATAAGATGTACACATTGAGTCAGACACCTGTATTGTGGTGGGTTTGGCCCTCTGTAGGGCTATTAGGAACCCCCCACTCTGTAAGACTTTCATTTGGAGGGAAAAGCATTTTTCCCCCATAGCACCAGGGATTTGACTCAGTTAGGTCTGGGATGAGAGCTAGCAGATACTTGTGTCTAGACATCTTCAAGCATGTCAGAGAGGGGGAGAGTAATTCAGAATTTATCAAATGTGACGTATAATATTGAACTCAAATTCGATTATCACATTAGTGAGACAAGACAGAGACGTAGAGAGATGCAATCCAACAAGGCGTAAAACATAAACGTGACACACCTTTTAACTTCTTTGTGTGTGAGCCCAAGTAAAAAAAGTACACTTAAGTTAAGTACACTTCCAATTTTGTAGAAAAAGATTCATCTCTCTTTTCATACATTTACAATCGATTTAAGGATACTCTTTTTCCACCTGGGATAATATCTCAGGACATGATCCTGAGAGAGAACTAGAGCGTAGGCAGACATTTACACCTGCACATGTAACAGACGTGGTCTTACTCCGTCAGAGGTATACGGGCTGATGTTCGCCCCTCACTGGGATCGACTGACTTGCCGAGCGTGGCCACTAACAGCTACGCCAACGAAAAGCTAGCTATTCGTTGGCGCGGCTGGCCTGTTTACATACTTGAGGAGTGAGTTTAAACCGATACACACCAGCTACATTCACACCTTGATATGTCCAAAGAAGAAAGGTGTGTCAAGTCATATGTTGGGTTTTTATAATAACCCCTTTGGGAGGGGAAGAATTTCAAGTCATTTATGGTTATGGCGTACCATTGTGTGAATGTCTGGTGTGTTGTTGTCTGACCGGTCCATTCGCATGTTCAGGACTGCTAGCATTCTCAGCAAGGACCACCCCCCGGACAAGAAACCCAAGAGTGACAAGGCCACTGTCCAGTCTGTGCATGAGTTTGACCCCACAGGTGAGTGCTTCTCTCATGTGCGCATATACAAACACAGACACACACACACTGTTCCTTCACGGTTGGCATATCAATGCAATCTCAGCGGAATTATGCCCATTGTTGCGGTGAATTAAACAAATGCATTATATTTCAACGTGCCTTAGATGAAGCCAAGGCATTGGTCATCCTTATCCCTTATACTACCCCAGCTCACAACATTGATCCTACTCTCCTCACAACTCAACATTCCTCAATCCCTTAAATTAATTGAACATAAATTATGCAGCAATGGGAAAAAAGTGCTCTGGCAACATGAGCTAACAGTCTGCCCTGGGGAGTTCGGTCCAGTGTAGTCTGGGGAGAGGGTCAAATAGAAGCAACATGGCTTCCCAACTGAAAGACACACAAACATTCACATGCAGGCTGATGCTCGACTTTGTTACATTTACATTTAGTAATTTAGCAGACGCTTTAATCCAGAGCGATTTACAGTACAGGGACATTCCCCCCCCACTTTGTTGAACAACAGAGACCTGCAGAGAACTATAGAGACACCAGAGAAAGTAGATGTGCCCACAGACACACATTACATTACATTTATGCTTTTAGCAGACGCTTTTATCCAAAGCGACTTCCAAAAGAGAGCTTTACAAAAGTGCATAGGTCACTGATCATAACAACGAGATAGCCCCAAACATTGCGGGTTGCCAAAACATGAAGCATACGTTGTGAAAACTAAATAAGTTCCAAAGGGAAGAACCATAAGAGCATGTAGTTGAACACACACACAAGCTTACCTGTACTGCCATTTCTGGACTGAAGATGAAACACCCACTTATCTTGCATATAGACCACCCTACGTCACACGACTGTCAAGCAGGCTCAACTGTGCATGTCGGTAGCAAAAGATGAACTTCTCCCGGGTATATCACACTTGGAGTGTCGATCAGGTCATCATATATCTCTGGCCACTGGATTGCAGGGCTTGACATTAACTTTTTGAGGCACTTGTCTTTTGGAAAAGTACATTTACATTTCACTTGTCCATGTACAAAATTTCACTTGACCCCGATACCTTCAAATAGCCCGACCAAGTGATCGGGCAAAACTAGCCTGGCTAACTGAGGTTGCTTTCTCAGGCAAATGACGAATGAAACAGGCTCGGTTAAAGGACTCCGAGATGCTGGCTATCTTCAGCAGGCCCGTAACTACAAAAGGCAGTCCTCCCTGACATTTTTGGTGTAAAATTGAGTGAAATACAACATTGTGCCAGTGAACGACCCGTGTCTAACTCTGAAGCTAACGTCAATACAGTATAACGCCGTGAGACGCAGTCTCACTCAGATTGCCAGTTTTACACAAATCACAAAAATAATCAAACCAGCTGGCTAAAAACAGAATTTCCATATCTCTTGAATGATGCCCTGCTTGACTTGGCGTAAACTTTTGATGTAGAATTGACCAAACTGTAAAATTATGAACTTTGTGATGTGACCAAAGAGACTGGGTGCCGCCTAAGACGATATACAATATACAAAATAGTTGATTGTGCTAAATGTCCATTATGAACAGCATAGCTTGAATCTTTATTTGTTATCACACCTTCCTCTAGATTTGTCTTCTTCAGATATAATGCAAGACTTTAAACATGAATACTGTTGCTTTCATAAATGTCTTAATACGAAAGAACATTCTATTTATTCTCATACAGATTATATTAATCCAATCTATCAACACACAGTTGCCCATCAATATAATGAATAGCCTACATGCCACCATGTCATCAACATATTATGCAATGGTGATGTTGTATGCAGGCAGTAACTGTCCTACTGACACTTTGACAGATAAAGCACACACACTACCTTTTTCTGTCTTTCTGAAATGTTTCAATGGTGATTTTCTCTCCCATTTTTTGTTGTTGCTGTTTTCTATGTGTGTCTGGGTATGTGTGTGTCTCCGGGTATGCATTCCCACTGTGCCTGTGTGGTGTTGTTGATTGAACTGCCTGTGCAGAAGACTGTGGTAGCAGAGGGAAGCCCAGAGCCCTGTGTTAAGACGGCCCTGGAGTCACAAAAGGACCTACCTTGCCTTGTTCCCTCATTTCCTTTACTTCATCTGCACTGTTCTGAAAATACCTGGATAGATAAGATTAAATATAATCACGTCCCGTTCCAAAAACACAAACATATTCAAAGATATTCTTCCTGGTCAAAGATGTACAGTATAGCATACTTTCTTTCGAATTATTGAGTTGACAAATTGATTGATTCATTGTCAAGAAGAAACTCCCTTTGTCTGATATCTCAGATCATTAATCCGTCTGATTCAAGTGAAGACCTTCTGGGATGTAATCAATGTAACCTGAAGAAACTGAACCGTACATTATTTTCATCTCCTCAAACCAGTGCAGTTAAAGGAAAGGTGACAAGGAGAGAAGGCTACTGCAGGATATTTACATACACTCTAGTATGGTTGTGTTGTGTGGTCATTTTCCTTAGTAACCCCCTCTCTTCTGATGTCTCCTATCCTGTTTTCTGACTTACTAACCAGATATTCCTTAAATCCCTGAGTATATCTTGAGATCTTACTACATTAATTTTCTTGTGCTGCATGTTTACATGAAAGGTCATCAAGATTAATAGTAATGATTAGCTGTTCAAGCTGTTCACTGAAACTATGAGTTGTTACTCAAGATACTGGGACTGCAAATACACCCTCAAACACTTACATGCTGCAAGTTCTATTTAAAGGGGCAATTGACTGGGTTTTTGGGGTATTTCACACTGTTCCTTGAGGTCTCCGAATAGGGTATGTAACATTGGTTGGGTTGAAAATGGCCCGGGTGCTGTTCTATGCCCACTGACAGATCCTCTGAAATGTTCCCGGGAAAAAACACTAGCTTTTCTCCTTTTTTGGTATGCTCATTAATATTTAGATAAGCTGCGCGCTGATTGGTTGGTTTTCCACGAGTGAAGCTGGGGAGCAAAAACGCAACACTGCCAACAGCAACACTTGCTGAAACACCGAAGTTGGAGACTTGAAATAAAAACGCGTAAATAAATCTATTGTGTCTACACAACACTGTTTTCAACAGATTGACTATATATCATTTGAAATAATAACATTACTTGTTTCCACTTCTGTTGTTGAAGCAAACTGGATTGACTTGGGTGGGTAGAACGTTAGGCTACAGCTTAGCAAACAAACCATATTGTGATTCTACTCGGCTTCAGTTAGCTAGCTAGCTCTAAATTACTTGCTGAAAAATAACATGACAAAGATCTGGGGGGTATTCGTCGTAGCTCGCTAAGCAGTTTAGCGAGCTAATTTTCAGGCTAAGATAAAAAAAACGCCCCTTTTTTTGGTTCGTGGAAGCAACTTTCGATAAATCACCATAGTAACATATCAATTAGCACTAATCTGCTCGAGAGCAGGCTAACGTACGTGTATCTGGATAAGCTTGCCACACCCCCGAAAAAAATTGGCAGCTCCCTTTTTGAGAGACCCAGCTGACCAAGGAGATAGGCCTATATTCTAGTTCGATTAGCTTTCCATACCAATAGAGTTTTTCGCGATCGCCAAGATCCTTTATTTCACACGGATGAGTTCTTGTTTGAGCGATATCGATTCAGCCGACAGGGACTCGTTTATTTGCAAGACCTTCTCGGGCCGTACACTTTATGAGCTTATGTTGCTGTATGTGAATATGTAACGCAATGTTTTAAGAAATGTCTTATATGTTGTGCCTGTGCTTTTTATGTTTCACTGTGGGAGAGTGGGAAACGTCATATCGATTCCTTTTAATGTCTTGAGGTGAAAAAATTGACATCAAAGCTACTTGAAACTTTTATTGTTCTTCAGACTCTCTGCATAGCCTTGAGGTTTTTCGCGTAAGGTGAATTTTTAAACAGTATAAGCGATGCAGAAAACATTGGCAAAGCCACAGCATGCGTTGCTGTAAGAAAAGTGTACTTGGTGCTTACCAGCTGATGAATCAATTCATCATATTCACCTGGCCATGTCCCAGTCAATGAAATCAAAGAGGGATTTACACATAGGCCTACATGCATATACACATATATAGTGTGATATCAGGTCAAATGGGAATCAGGTAAAACACATACACATGTGTTGGAGTTGTGTGAGGGTGTGTGTCACACCATACCCCCCCCCCTAACAGTAATAATGGTAGTAGATATTTTATGTACAGTGAGTATGGCGAACGAGAAGGAAGCCCGAGGAGAGGAGAGAGGGAGAAGGAAAGGGAGAGAAAAGAGAGGAGGAGCAAGGACCAGAGAGGAAATGATACAAAGATAAAACAGGGATGGAAAGGAAGGCCAAACAATTACAATCTGTGGAAAGAGGAGAGGATGAAGGGGGCCTTAGATGAATACATGGATGGAGAGAAGAAAGGAATTACAGTGAGTGTGCACCTCTTATCAAGAGTATGGGGTGTGCTGTGATCCACATAGCCCTTCACAAAATGTGATGTCCAGCAAGTGGCCTTTGATTTTGCAGCCACGAACAACATATCTGGTTTCTTCAAGACAGCAAGGAGGGCCGGATATTACTGGTTTAAGAACTTTCTAAAGCGCAACCCAGAGCTTGGGATGCGCAAGCCAGAGGTCCTGTCTGCAGCACGGGCTGCTGGACTCAACAAAGAGGTGGTTAGCCAGTGGTTTATCCAGTATGAGAGCCCTTTGGTCGAGCTGGGTATTGAGGGCACACCGTCACATATATATGGAACTGTGACGAGTCTGGGCTTCAGGATTAAAAAAAATATTATGGCAAATATGAATATGTTTGTTTAATGCAGTTTAAATGTTATGTGGCTGTATAAGCAACTGTGTTTTCAAATTAAAATGGATGATAAATTACTATTTCCCTTTGCAGTTTCACTGGCCCATTTTACCTGAACAGCTGGTCCATTTTACCTGAAACTGCTCGTGCAAAAAAAAGTTGGCACAGCTGATGTTTCAAGAACTGTAGGGGCTAAATAATTATATTTTATTACATAATTTCACCAAAAATTATCAAAAACAGTCATAAGTAATCATAAAAACACATGGAAAAGGCATATATGGTATTGTATTGTTGTCCCAAACGATTTACCAAAAAGTGGCCCATTTTACTTGATATCACCCTACATATATCCTCATAAATCCTCAGTGTCTATGAATTCTTATCAATTAGATACTCTTTGGCCTTGTTTTTATACTTATTCTGAACGAGTTGATATCATTATTTTCGCTAGCAAGATCTCATTCGATTACTAATTTCCATTAAGCCTACACATTTAAAGAAATGTGATCTGATTGATTGGGGTAATAAGGCACTAAAGATGAGCCTATACATTTTACCAAAATACGCATTTAGTTTATCGGCAATTTTTTTTGCCAAGATGCCTGTCTTGCTCTGGCAGCGGTGGCGGTGTTTGACTTTGCCATGATTATATGCTTATTGTCTTCGTAGAGACTCATTATAATAGTTTGCTCAGATGGCGAGAATATCACCGCTCTCTCGTCTTTTCCGCCATCATAGGCCTACCGTTAGAAAATCACGGTTTTGGTGATCGACCTTTCCTGCCTTTTTAAGTAGAACGTGCTCGTGCACTTGCCCCGATAAGTTTAGCCTGATTGAAATTAACCACATGATTTGAATGCGGATCAGCCGTCGACGAACCGATATTTGCGGTTCTCAGTTAGCTCGCTAATGTTAACGGGCTAAAGGGACAATTGATTATCTTAGCTTCAACCCTTACGACGAACAGACCCCTGGACAAACATGCATCGTGAATTGTAGATTTACATTACACAGGTTATTTATTTGAATGAAACACAGTCAGGAACATGAATCAACGTTAGCCCCACTGCTAATAAACTAGGCTAAATTATCACACATTCTAACTATGCTCTTGCGTTAGCAAACTTAAACATGCCTACAGTCTAAGTGTTACTATTAACAGTTACTAGCAATGCTAACGTATCCTGCACCTGCCTTTCTCCAGTTCTTTCAAATAGATTATGTAGACAGGCGTTAGCAATAAGCCAGACTGCTATTCGTTTGCTGGCTATTTTTCGGAAGTTTCCCTTCTGATGCCGACTACAGCTAGTCTAGCTAGAGTCATTTGATGTGTGTAGAAACCTATTTAGCATTCTACCTGGTATGCTATATACAGGAAACGTTAGCACTGCTAATAACTGTTTGCACAACATCATACTGTCCTTATAGCTTGCGGTTGCAATGAGCATACGGTCGGAACAGCACCTCTTTCCAGGTTCAGCTTCCTAGCAAATCCTGCTTGCAATTGTCCAAGGTTGTCAAAACTGTCTTGGGTGAAATGTTCAGAGCAAATGAATGATTGAGTGTCGAACTTCGCCGGGATCTTCTCATAGACAACAGCAGCCATGCCTGTTGAATATCCATTTTCAATATCCTGGTCTGGATGTTAATTCTGGGGCGTGACAAAGATACAGACCAGAGCCAAAAAGGGCGGTCCCCGGTCCTACATAGGACTGGTAGCTTTGTTGAAAGGCTAGCGTTTTACAGCCAATTTTTTTCTTTTTGAGATTTGAATAGGAAAGAGGTGTCAATGGACTTTGATATTCACGGTATGTTCATTTTACCCACCGAACTGTCGTTATTCAACTGTGACAAGGTAAAATCGGTTTTGGAGTCCCTTTAATTAGGTGGAAACCAAAGCATCAAAGTTGTTTTAATCACCGGACGGACTGACTTTTGCGTGACCTGCTGGGTCCGTGTACGTGAGTTTAATTCCATATATCAATATAACGGAACACGCATGAATACGAAAAACGTTTGTGAGTCCGTTTTTTCGTTTTTCTGCAAAAACGGAAAAACGTATTTTGTTTTCTCGTTTTTTAAACACAAACCATAAAACAACTTTATATTTGGATTTTTCTCACGTGAGTGGAGGTAAGCGTGAAATGCCTGTCATTGGCCGAATGTGTCTTCAGCACTACCTGTTCCTTCAAAGTAAAAGTTTCCCCCATCTAACTCGATTAGCCTAATATGGGTTATTTATCAGTTAAATTTTAGGGTCTCGCTGGGTGACTTACTAGGTCACTCAAAGATATTGACCTTTTTATTCCTAAAGGTGCCAGTATGGTACTCAGACTCCGTTACGGATGGGCGGGCCGCTGGAAAGGACGGATTAATTAGCATTTCTGTTGCCTTTATGGTTCTCCGAAGGCTGGGGGTGCTGAAAACAATTCACCGCCAGAACAGTAGGGTGATTTCAGGTAATGTGGGACACTTTTTGGTAGAGGCTCCAGTAGACTTACAAAATAACTGGTAACTCGCCCCAGTGGTGTTTTTGTAAATCGTTTTAGGGCTTAGGAACATTTTCATGCTGGAATGAAATGGGAATACACAATATTTTAGAAGCTACACACTTTCAAACATAACATGATCCCTTCTCTCACTCAGGCAGCATTTTCAGGTAATGTGGGACAGCTTGTCTGGTAAAGTGGGACAGTCATTGTCTGTCGTCCTAGTCTGCTGATATAATAATTATTAATTTATATACAACACTACTAGGTGCAAGGGTGTGGCAAGATTAATTTAGTTGTGGGGGTTGACTTATACAATAGGCATAAAGTGTAACTGATGTAAACCTTAGTAATCTGCAGTCTATGTGCTAGCTAGCTAGTCCCGCTGCGTTAGCATTTTGTTGGACTAACGTTTGCGGTCACGCTTACAAGTCTGAAAGCGCTGGTTCAATGACAGTGTAAGTTGTTATTTAGTTGGGAACTTAAGTGTATGCAGTATGATGCATTGGTATAAAACATTTGACAACTGTCGAATTGAATTATTTTTATAGCATAAACACAGCATTACTAGATGTCCCACTTTACCTTAAAAATGCTGTCCCACATTAACTGACATGATCAGGTAATGTGGGACAGTCACATTAAATGCATTTTTTCTTCTAATAAAGCATTATTTTACAAATGTTTGTGTGTGTTTCAATCAGTGGTTAAACCCCTTCAATATGCTGCAATAGTACTCATTGTAACTTAATTTAAATTTCTTTGCCAGCCTTATCATTGAGAAATATAATGTCATATGCCGCTGAACTTTCGATGCGTTTTTTCTGTATAGACCTCTTGTCAAGCCAGATCACGCCTACTCTGATGATGTCAGACAAATAAAAACCACTGCATAGTGACTAGAATTGTTGTATTTACGAGTCAAGATCAGCTCTGGTGATGGGATGTCAGTTTTGCACATATTAAATCATCAAAATGCATAACTGTCCAACTTTACCTGATGTCCCACATTACCTGAACTCACCCTAGGTGGAGAAGCGTTTTTTTGTCGAAAACACGTTTCTTTGTTGCGTTTTTGTAAGTTAGAAATCGTCGTTGTTTATTTCCCACCTCTCATCACACGTGTGACCCTCCTACCAGCTGTCACTAGTCAGGCGATGAGTGCTGCAGGTGCAGTCGCATAATATTATATTAAAGACTGTGTCTAATGCAATATAACCACCTGAAAGAGCAAATGTTCAACCCAAGTTGGTATCACTCTCGAACTAGGCTAGAGTACTCAGCCAAGCTAGCATGTTTCTGCTTCCCTTCTCGACAATTTGGAGCCAGAAATGATGAAGACATCACCTTCATTAGACAAGGTTTTACCAATTGGAAAACGGCAATGTTTATTTTACATAAAGCTCAAAAAGCTTTTCTGCGTTCAAATAAAGGGCAAAAAAAGTTTTGCGCTATGCGTTCTTGCATTTTGTCACCAAACACTGAGAAAAATATGCACATTTATCCTCCATGAAAAACACTAGATTGTCCAAGAATTAAAAGGCGGACTTAAATTGCAGCATAATAGGCCCTATGTTCACAAAAGCTACAACAAAAACACCATGTTTTTACATCGTTAATGACGTTACATCGTAGTTAAAACTGGCCCTTTGACGGCAACCATAATGCTGATGTGGCCCTCGGTGAAAATGAGTTTGACACCCCTGCGATATAGACAAGGCTCTGGTTTTGTGAATTCATTTCTCCACCACCAAGTGTATAATCCAATGTGAAAAATGATCAACAAAAAGACTGATATAATTGAAAACAAAAAGATCCATACAAACTGTATGTAGCCTACAGTCAAAACTACAATGTAGCCTACTACTCTATGTCACTAAACTGTGGCAGTCAGTGCACAGACAACAAACTCACGTTTCTGAATTCGCTAGAGAAGAGCATAAACTAGCTCACAATAAACTTTCTCTCGAAGAAGTTTTCATCCTTAGAGAAAGCGCCTTTCTGTCGAAGTGGGAAATGATGTCGTTTGGAAATGATGTCGTAGCGGACCAGTCACGGCCAAGGGGTATCTGTCGCTGTACAGCACGGCATGACGGATCGACAGGAATTTCAACGGTGCACGGGAGAGCTCTCCGACGGCCCCGCAGACGACGGAGAGGGCGTTCCAGGGCGTTCCATCTATGCGTAGGCCCTTCCCATGTGTCCGTAATCGTGAAGTACGGAGTACCATATAACGGCCTTAACTAGCACACACATGGTGTACTTTTCTCTGTTCCTTTGGGATGCAACATTCAAGTACCATACAAAGTCAAATACATTTCAACACCTAACTGCACCTTCTCTTTCTGCATGAAATACTGTATCTTAAATATATCCAGATACATGTGTTAGTTATACTACATTCATTTAAGAACTCTGAAATCCAAACAAACATTCATGCACTTAAACTTTATAAAAAATGTCATTTCGAAGAAGGGTCATTTCAGGTTTCAAATCAATTTTATTACAGTCAAATGCAAAAGGGCAACATGGCGTTAAACTAGGAGCTTTTTTTATATACAAGCTGTATGTCAACAGCTAGTCCTTGTTTACATTTACATTTAGTCATTTAGAAGACGCTCTTATCCAGAGCGACTTACAGTAAGTACAGGGACAGTCCCCCTGAGGCAAGTAGGGTGAAGTGCCTTGCCCGAGGACACAACGTCATGTGGCACAGCCGGGAATCGAACTGGCGCCCTTCTGATTACTAGCCCGACTCCCTCACCGTTCAGCCACCTGACTCCCACTTGTTGCCCTTAATAGGGTCAATATCCTTGAGAGCCCCAACCCATATCCAATGAAAGATGTGTGGCATGTTTTGAAGATTGCTCTCCATCAAAACTACCCATGCAATTTGACACAGCTTTTGTATTATTAATAGTACAACTTATTTTTGACACTTAAAAGTAACCATTCAATTAGTGGAGTATGGTGTGTAGATGACTGGGGGGAAATTTGAATGCATGAAACTCTGTGTCAGTGACAGACTACAGGGAGGTCAAGTTCAAGTCTTTTATTTGTCAGGTACACAGAACAACACAAGGTTAGACTGGGCACTGAAATTCTTAAGACAAGACAACGCAAGCACCTGGCATAACATAACATATAAGTACAAGTAACATAATTTACATCTATGCTGAGCTTAAATAAGTGAGACTTCCTAAATATACAGATAGCAATAAATAATTGACTATACTAAACCTAATACTAAAACTTCCTAAATTACAGATAACAATAAACAGTACACTATACTAACCCTAAATGCACATAAAACCTGTTTCAACCCTATAACCTATTTTAACCTAAGTGGAGTACAGTACAATAGTGCAAATTTGCAGATCAGTGACTAAGTCGATGACCATACAGGAGCCTGGTGGCGAGGTACAGTGAGGTACAGTAGTGCAATGTTACTGATAGTGCAACCAGTAGCTGAAAGTGACAGAGTATAAGTGACTAGTGTGCAGTAAATCGATGTCCATATCAGTGTCCATTCAGAAGCCTGATGGCGCTTGGGTAGAAACTGTTGTCCAGTCTGCGTGTGCGCGACCGAAGGCAACGGGGTAAAGAGACTGAAGGATGGGTGGGAACAGTCTCTTAGAATCCTCCCGGCTTTCCTTAGGCAACGTGTGTGGTAGGTGTCCTGTAGGGCTGGGAGCTTCCTGCCGATGATTAACTCAGCAGAACGGACCAGTTAGTGAGGATGACTGAGTCCATACCAAACTTCTTCAGTCTCCTCAGGAAGAAGAGGCGCTTACGGGCCGCTTTGACCACCTTGTCCGTGTGAACAGACCAGGTGAGGTCATTGCTGATGTTCAACCCGAGGAACTTGAAGCAGCTGACCTTCTCCGCTTCCGATCCATTGATGAGTAGGGGTGCATGCTCCTCCTCCTGCCGCCTCTAGGTCAAGCGCCTAGCGGCATGCATAAACTGTGTCTGAGCAGGGTGCACAGGATCATCAGTACATAAGAACCTCACATGCTGCTATCCCTGCATTTCAGTTGCACATTCCATTTTCCTCTGAACATTTAGAATTGCCATGATGTATATATTGTTACAGTTGTGTGAAAGAAGTTCAATGGAATGTTGAATCTATAAGCACTATCAGTTAGCTAACAATTTACAGCAACACCACCACACTAAGGGGCCAATAAAATTGATGGATGTGATTTTATAATATTACTAATACAAATATAAATGGAAAAACACGACTAAGCCTACAGCATTTTGACATTAGTTTATTTAGCCTGTAGATATCAGTAGGCCCTAAAAAATTAGATGCATTGAATGAAGTTGGAAGGGCGAACTCACAAGTCAATAAAGATTAATTGGCAAGTTTATAAACGTGAATACCCTAAAATGTAACTGACCCTGCTGTGACGTGTTCAGCCTGTATTTGTAACTCAAACACTCACAATCGGTGTTCAAACAAACACCATTGGAGGTGTCCCTGCACGTGTGCTGATATCACTGTTCACCAAACAGGTGCTTATCTATGAGTCAAACCAGGTTCCTTCAGGGTCATTCAGCTTTACCCAACCCATCAAGAGCTTACGGGATTACTGCACATCTATGGGAAGGATATATGGAAACTATAATGAGACAGTCGTTTAGAAATAGAGTTGGTCAAAGGGAGAGATGCTTATTTTATGAATTGAGACAGAAGGCATGTAATGTAATAATGATACATTTTATTTGTGGGACGCCTTTCAAAACACTCAAGGACATCTTACATAAAATGGGCCTATATTGTTATGTAAAATATCAATGGAGGTTAAAAAGTATACATTTTGGTCAGAGAAAGAAGAGAGTACAGTTTAGTGAGTACAGTAACTTTAATTTAGCTTTGCAACTTTAGTGCTTTGCCCTCTTTAGATGCCCTCTGTTAGATGTTCCTCTGTGAACCGAAGCTCTATCAGCTTTATCAATATTTGTATGATCTGGTTTCATAGAGGGTAATATGTCTGCTTTGCTGTGGAGGAACTTGTCTATACTAGTTTGACCCAACATCCAGTGTGCATTAATCTCACAATCAAATACACACACACATACACACACACACACACATATACACACACCACACACAGTTTTCCATCACCCACACACTCTTTCTGTCTGCCTGGGATCAGTACACTGTTTCTCTTAGTAACATAAACTACGTTTCTGTGCCTGTCTGTCTGTCTGCCTGTCTGTCTGCCCGCCTTGCAGGGCTTGTCCAGCGTTGTGTGATCATCCAGAAAGACGAGAATGGCTTTGGGCTGACGGTGAGCGGAGACAACCCTGTGTTTGTGCAACTGGTCAAGGAGGGTAAGTGGATCAAATAATGTATTTCAAATACGCGAATCGGACCTTGAGTTGGAACGCCAGCATTCAGATCCACGATATGTTCCCTCGTCTCTTCTGCTCCTGTGCTGTAGATGGCGCTGCCATGCGAGCTGGTGTCCAGACTGGTGATAGGATCATCAAGGTGAACCCCTGTTCTCTTTTTGTGCCCATAGGCCCAGTTTAAATTCCTTTCCTGTAAAACATCTTCCACTATTTTTACCGTCATGGTAACCTGCATCCCATTCCTAAACTGCAATTATGTACTCTTCAAATGTTTCCTTCCCACCTTCCTTCCTTTTGCTAAACCATCGATCTGACCCTGACTCCCTGATTTGTAACAGCTGTTAGATTTCTTACAGGGGCCACACACTTCTCTCCATCCGGCCGCATTAGATAAGAGACTACCACATAGGAAGGACGCATTCACAGAGTAGTCAAAGAGAGCCCCCTGCTTCTTCAAGTGTTGGCTGGACCCCTGCAGGCTTTTGCAGTAGATCATGGGTCATGTGTAATGCCCTCTGCAGAATCACCACTCTGACATCTGTTGGCTGAAGGGGGAACTCCAATGTAAAATCCCCACACAAAGTTTGACTAGTATTTATTTATTTAGTGGTTGAAAATGAATCACCTGTGGATGTCAAAGGAATACTGCTTATATAATTTTTTGGAAACATTTTTTTTAATGTAATGCTGCAATCATGTTTTTTTCTTAGGTTAACGGGACCTTAGTAACACATTCAAACCATGTAGAAGTTGTCAAGCTTATCAAATGTAAGTCATCTTACTTTCTATGAATGTTGCATTAAACCATGATAAATCAGCTATGTACATGACACAGCATGACATATGATGGAGGCAGGCTTCATGACAATAACATGTACCCCAAACTAACCCTGTTCTCTGCAGCGGGCTCCTATGTTGCCTTGACGGTGCTGGGGCGACCCCCAGGCCTTGTCCAAATCCCCCTGGGGGAAGGGGAGGGAGACCCAGGCCTGTCCCCCTCCCTTTCTTCCCCCCACTCCTTTGGACCCACGTCGGGAGAGTCGCGTGGTCTCTCCCCCTCCTCCACCACCAGCCCCCAGGACCATATCACCCCCCCGCTGCCTCTTTGGGTACGTCCACGTGTATGTTGTTGGGGGGCGAGGGGTTATTGCATGTGTATGCATGTAGATGTTTGGTACAGTTGCGTGGGTGTGGATGAGATAGGGAGTGTGTGTCGAGTGAGAAAGTATGGTTAGGGTTATGTTGTTTATGAGGGTCCTTCTACTTTTCATAATTATTCTGGATGTCTCATATTTATTCATTCTCTCTTACCTTATTCACTCCTACCTTCTTGTTCATACAGAACTTGGAAATACAATGTTTCCTCACCCCATGTATAATTACTGTTAGATAAACTTAGTACTCTTTGTACTCCCTAAATTCCTTTACTCTTCTTATTTAATTTGAGGATATTCTTTCTCTCATCCTCTCTCCTTTTACACATCCCTTTCCACCGCATCATCGCTTTATATTCTTCCCAGTTTTTTTGTTTCATTCATCCACCATTTACCCTGTGGTCGCTTAACCAGTTAAACAAGTTAACCTGAATAATTCTGGGTTGTCTTTCCCAAGCCAGCGCTCCTCTAGACAACATCTTTGTCCTTCTCTGTCTTTCATGCCTTATTTCTGACCCTTCATTCATTTGCGCCCCCCACCCCACCCCGCAGGAAGAGAACAGTGCTGTGCACAGCCAAGAAGTGGACATCCTTCATAAAATGCTGACTAAAGAGTACCAGGACTTACAGGCAAGGCTTGGGAGTGAAGAGAGACAGAAAGAGAGGGACAGAAACCTTTTTTCTTTGCTCACAACCATTGAGTACTAATTACACTCATACACACGAGAAGAGAACCACACACGCAGTCCATGAAACTCGAATAAGGGTCTTTTGGCACAGATGATTTGATCCCAACTCAGACACACAGACAGACACAGACAGACAGACACACAGACACACAGACACACAGACAGACAGACAAGCTGGATGAGAGAGAGCCATTCCTTTTTGTTTCTCTCTCACTTGTCTGTGCCTCTATTTTTCTCTTTCTGTATTTCTTCTCTTTTTGTTTTCCTTCCACCTATCTCTCTCTGTTTTGTTCCCCCTCTCTTTCTATCTACACTATTAACAAACAATACTATTCCATGGCAACCAAGTAGACAGCAGGGGTCATCTGATTTAACCACAACAGTATTATAGAGGTGATTATCTCTTCTAGCACTATTACTCTCAGTTCCCTTATACCAAGGCCTAGAGAAACGAGACCATGTGAAAGTGAAGCACTTCCCTTTCCCCCACACACACACACACACACACACACACACACACACACACACACACACACACACACCCATACCATCAACTTCTCTGTGCTGTACATGTCCACCAACACTCCAGACAGACTTAGGACAAAGAGCCTTGCAGTATCTCCCCCAGCCGCCGTTCTGACATGCGTTGACTGTTTGTCGTCGCTCTGCAGGCAATGCAGGAGGAGTATAGCAAGAACCCCACACCCAAACTACTGAAGGAGATCAAGGAGGCCAAGGAGCACATTCCACTGCTACAGGGCCAGCTCAGTAAGGCCACAGGGACACCTCAGGTGAGAACAAACACAAATACACAGAATCATCAAAAATCACAGTTTTCACAAATATATATTGTGTGAGTGGGTGCGTGTGATTGTCCACTATCAGGACGGCCCCCTGTCGCCTAGGGATGGCGAGACAGAGGAGGAATGGACTGATGGTGACCAGACCCTCTCCTCGCGGAGAGAGGGCAGCAGTGACTGGCCCTGGACTAACAACAACACTGTATGTACCAACCCACACACACTCATGAAACCAGCCTTTCCTACTGGCACTATCATTCCAAATAGTGTTTACCGGTTAAAGGGGTGATTGACTGGGTTTTGGGGGTATTTTACACTGTTCCTTATCCTTTTCGCTCCCCTGATAGATGTTTATGAATGTCACAAAATAATTTGTTATTTATTTGTTGTCTTCAAATCGCTTTTGAGAATTTAAACTCTTTAAATTGAAGGTCTACACATTTCTGTAAAAGGTTAAATGAGCAGTATGCGTTTCCTGATTTATATTTAACAATTACAAAATATGTTGGTGTTCATAGACACCATGAATTGGTGAATTTTCAATAGATTGCTTGATAGAGTGCTTGTATCCGAGTCATTTTTGACAATATGGCAGCCATTCAGATTGTGAAGCTTCAAGCTGTTCTCCAGCCTGGCCCCCCAATGGTGGAACTAGCTCCCCACCTCCATCAGGGACACTGACTGTCTCCCCACCTTCAAGAAAAGGCTCAAGACGCACTTGTTCCGGGAGTACAACGGCACTTAGGAATGCTTGACTGGACCTGATGTTAGTTTCCTCCAGGATCACAATGATTCTTATTGAGAGACTTGTTGCTCTTGTAGGTTAGTTATAACGAAGTTAACTCTTGTACTCGCTGTGACATATTTTACTGTTGATTGTTCTTCTACAGGTACAGTCTTGCACTTTTTGAGGTTTTAATTTGTAACTTGTATAACTGCATGCTCTTATGGATCTTCCTTTGGCACTTGTTTAGTTTTTCACAATGTATGCTTCATGTTTTGGCTGCTTGCAAAGTTTGGGACTACCTCGTTGTTATGATCCGTAACCTATGCTCTTTTGTAAAGCTCTCTTTTGGAAGTAGCTTTGGATAAAAGCATATGCTAAATGCATAAATGTAAATGTGAAGCTAAATAATCAATTGCTATTTATGTGTGTGTGAAATACATTGCTTCCACTGTAGCACAATTTGGAAGGCCAACAGTGATCTAATTTCTTAATAAATAAAAGAAGTGTGGGTAAACTGTTGGCTACATTTTGGTCTATTTATTGGCGATAGTTATGCCTGGGCAGCTCGACCAAGGGTCATTCAGAGGGATTTGAAATGATCTATTGTTCTGGTGTTTTGTCTCTGTCAGGTGACAAGTCCTTTCCCCGAGAGTTTGTGCCAAAGAGAGACCCCCTGCCACAGCCCAAAGACCCCCAGAGACAGCATCAACTGCCACTTGCCCGACACAGAGGACACACCCGATCTGGTGAGACACGCATATTCATACATGCACAAACACACACACCTCTGTATTTAATGTACATATACTGTCAAACACACTATCGTGTGTGCATACACTGTCAAACACTATCACAAAAAAAATATGATCAAAAACCTACTCCCAGACCAAATAGCATTTCAATTTGTTTTAGTGGCATGTATGTGTGGCAGTGTATCCAGTCCTTGTCAGACTCTAATGCACTGTGGTTCTGGTCTCCTAGTCCGTTGTGGGCAGCCCCTCCTCCCGCCTCAACCCGCAGATCATCGGAGCAGAGGATGACTACTTTGATACTGAGCAGGAACAGGTAAGAGTACATAACAGTAAAAATAGTTTTATGGCTTTAGACGCTTCAGTTTCCTGTCTGTTTTTGTTGCTTCTCTCATCCCCTTTTCCTCTCCTATTTATCTATCTCCCCTTCTTTCTTTTTCCTTCCTCTCTATTTGTCCCTCTCTCTCTCCCTCTGTCAGATTAATGGTCAGTGTAGCTGTTTCCAGAGCATGGAGCTGCTCAAGTCTAGACCTGCTCACTTGGCTGCCTTCCTACATCACGTGGTGTCGCAGTTTGATCCGGCACCTCTGGTGAGAACAGTCCATTTTGTCAACAATGTCGGATACCACACACATACCTCAACGCGTATGACTTTTACGTATAATTATGTATTTCTCTCCTAAAGTGGGGTCATGCATATTCTATTAATCTGTTACGGTGTAGTACAGAGTGGACCTAAACGCAGTACAGATACGATTTAGGTGATTTATTGGGTGTAGTCCTGAGTTGTGGTCTTGTTTGGTGAATCAGCGGGTCGGCATGCAGACAGGGACTGGGTTCTCGGATGACTATCCTGGGCACAAAGAAAACAGGTTTACAGAAGGCAAGTGAATCAAGCATTGCTTGAGGGTCAAAAGCGCATACTACCACAATAGCTGTGACAATGATCTGACGAGGAGTGGTTGGAAAGCCGGGTTGAAGTAAGCATGATGATGAGGTAATGGGCGGCAGGTGTGTAGGGTCTAGGCAGGATGATACAGGAGAACCAGCAGGGGGTGTAAAAGGGACAGGGACCAAACCGTGTATATGTTGATTATTCATTAATTAGTTCAGTTGATGAGTTAATTAATTAAATGTGAAGTGTTTCGCTGATTACTGTAAGTTGTTTTGCCTGTTGTCCCTCGGTCTCCTAGCTGTGCTACCTCTATGCCGACCTATATAAGCAGACCAATTCCAAAGAGACCAGACGGATCTTTATGGACTTTCACACCTTCTTCATGGACCGAGCAGCGGTGAGCTGGCATCACACACACACACAATCCAAACCTCCACGGCCCCAATGCCCTTGTTATAGCCTCTATCTTAAACAGACTACAATCTAAGTTAGCAGGTGTCGTCACTCTCCCTTGCCAATTTTCCATTCAGGGTTTCATAATGTAACATGCTGTATGGTACAACTCCCTAGGTAACTAACTAATTGGCCAAATCCTTTACTTTCAACTTAACCTAATTAAGGCCCATAGCCTATCAGGGGAAGGTTATCTGCTAAGAATGTAACTGTGGCACACTGTAGAACTAGTGTTGACATCAACATGTTCTTATGTTTAATTTCTGTAGACTGTCAAAAGACATTTGAATATGAGTAGTCTCAGTGGTGGTTATCTCAGGTGTACTGGAGTAACTGACCTCCAACTGCTTGCATCTATAGAAATGTAATAAGAAATGCTAGCATGAATGCTAATACAGCCATTATCATTTATTTGGGGGTTTGCCAGAGGATGGTCACAGGCTAACATTTATGGGATTTTTGCCGGGACAGGCTTTTTTTTAAAGGGATAAGTGTGTGTTTATGTGCGCGTATGTTTGTGTGTGTCAGAAAGACAGGTTGTGGTGGAAGGTTCAGGTCATGAATCCGTCCAGTGTGGACTTTTTCTAGACTTTTTCCAACGAAAGGGAATAGAGAAGTGACCAAAACGATGCTCAGTATACTTTCAAATCTACTTTCAACAATGGTAGTTTGATATGGATTGCATTTGTTGGGGCAGCAGAATTTTACAGTTTCTGTTCGACAGTGATATTACATATTTCCTTTTTTTCTTTTACAGAACCTTAAAGTCGCAGTGCCTGACTCTATCGCTTCTGAACTGGGTATGCTCTTATTGTGTTCCTATCGTATTCACAAAATCAATAAACGCTGTGGTTGTGAGTGTGTGCAGCAGTGTGTGTGTGTGTAACAGGCTGTGTGTCCCCTCAGAACGCCGGAGACCAGAGCTCATTCCTGAGGAGTTACACAGACAGTACACACAGGTCCTCCAGGACACACTCCTAGCTGACATCCAGAAGAACTTGGAGGACTTCCGGTAACACACACACCCTGAAACGTCACATGCCTTATGCCCACTATATTGTTTTTTGCACCTGACCCAGGTCAATCCAATATTAGCATTTTACTAATCTGTTATGGATTGTTTTTGTCTGGGACAACATAGACCTAAATAAATCATAACTCACTAGAACAAATGCTCTTGTTTTGCTTTATTCTACTCATTTGTGTGTGTGTGCGCGTGGATGTGTGTGTGTGTGTGTAGGCAGAAGCGCAGCATGGGTCTGACGCTGGCGGAGACTGAGCTTGCCAAGCTGGACACGGAGAGAGCGCGGGACCGTGTGGCACTGGAAAGAGAGCGTTCCTGCGCTGAACACATAATCTCCAAGATTGAGGATGTGCTGTGAGTATCCATGCATACACCCACTCACAGAGGACAAAGTACCGTATGCAGAATAGATCACAGAAACACACACACAAAGTACACACACATTTCAGACATGCACACAGATAGATATAGATTATGGCCCCAGCTCTCAGACGCAACACACACAAAGATACATATAGATTAGAATCACACAAACAAACACTGCACCAGTGTTGGGGGTAACGCGTTACTGTAATAATATTACATTTGTCTGTAATGCAGTAATGTAACGCGTTACTGTTGATAACTTCAGTAATCGCATTACAGTTACTTATAAAAAAATGTTTTTCGTTAATTGCGTTACTTGCATTACTGCAATCTGCATATCGGGAGGAAAAATAAATAAATAAAACTTCCCTTTACAGTATGTGTATTATTATTATTTATTTATTTTTACCTTTATTTAACCAGGAAAAAACCTATTGAGATTAAAAATCTATTTTTCAAAGGTGACCTGGCCAAGACAGGCAGCAGCACAATGAACCACAGTTACAGACAAACAGTTACAGACAAACACACAGGGACAAAATTTAAATAGCACAAAAAAATAAAGCAAATCAATTCACACTGCAACAATCCTAAATAGACCCATTTCTGTAACCAGGAAAAAAAACTATTAAAAACCCTGACATCTTTGAGAGTCCAGCTCAATTTCCTTCATTTTCGACTTAGAGGCATTCAACGAAATTAATTCAACAAGTCCTAGGTCTTTCTGCAGCGTATTCCACACAGTGGGGGCAGAGTACACAAAAGCCTTTTTACCCTGTTCTGTCCGTACATTGGGGACCGAAAGCAACACCAAGTCCTGCGAACGTAAAAAGTGTGGACCAGCACTTTTCCGCATGATAAGGGAGCATACAAAGCTAGGTAGCACACCAATTATTGCCTTGTAAATAAATGTGCAGTAGTGACTGAGCCTACGAGTGGACAAAGCAGGCCATCCTACCCGAGAGTACAACTGGCAGTGGTGAGTCCGAGCCTTACAGTTTGTGATGAATCTCAGGGATGAATGGTACGCCGAGTCAATCATATTAAGACACTGAACAGAGGTATGCATATACAACAAGTCACCATAGTCCAGAACAGACAAAAAAGTAGCAGCCACAAGTTGCTTTTTTACATTGAAAGAGAAACACATCTTATTTCTAAAATAAAAACCCAACTTTAGCCTCAGCTTTTTTACCAAATAGAGCACATGAGGCTTAAAGGTGAGGGAGTCATCAATCAGAAAACCCAGGTATCTATAAGATGTAACCACCTGTATAACACTACCCTCCAGAGTGACCACAGAGGGGACATTTTGTGGTCTAGCTCTAGAACTAGTAAACAACATGAGTTTGGTCTTATCTGCATTAAGAACAAGTTTCAGCTGATGAAGGCTATTTTGGACGACAATAAAAGCATTCTGCAAGTTTTCAACAGCCTGTTTAAGAGTCGGTGCAAAGCAATAAATAACTGTGTCATCAGCATAAAAATGGAAATTGGCATCCGACACGTTTTTATCAATATTATTAATGTAAATGGTGAATAAAAGTGGGCCTAATACAGAACCCTGGGGTACACCCTTACAGATTGGTAAATTGTTTGAGTAGAGACCGTCATGTTTAATGCACTGGGTCCTATCACTGAGGTAGTTTTGGAACCAAGAGACTGCTTGCTCTGATAGTCCTGAGTTGAGGAGCCTGCTTTTTAGAACATCATGATCTACTGTGTCGAAAGCTTTGGACAAATCAATAAACAGTGATGCACAGTGTTGTTTCTTATCACGTGCTACAGAGATGTCATTTATCACCTTCAGTGCCGCTGTGGTAGTGCTATGTTTTTTTCTAAAACCTGATTTAAATGTAGACATAATGGCATTGGTCTGAAGAAAAATCCTTGAGTTGGTCATTTACCAGAGATTCTAGAATTTTTACCAATACTGACAGAATTGATATTGGCCTGTAGTTGTTTAGCTTGGATGGGTCACCTCCTTGTAATAAAGGGAGAACAAGCAAGCAAGTATTAGCATAACACTCGTCACTTTGACCTTCAATTCAAGAGGCTAAAACATAATGGCAGAGCCGCTTAGGACATTGTTTGAGGGATGGAAGTCTGCACATTTGCCTACTACTACTACTTGCGCAAAAGGGCAAAAACTTAACTGTACAATGTACATTGTGCCCAGGCCAAAAACACCTCTCCACCGCCGCGAACATAACTTCTAATCTTTTAATACATCTTCAACGGCAACATGCCAACTCCAAATTAGGAGCTACAGATCAACAGAGTGACACTGATGCTGATAAAAGTTTGCCATTGCCGACCGATTAGCCACGACTGGACTTCCAACAGCAAGTTACCAAATCAGAATTTAACAGGCTTGTAGGAGCATATATAGTTGAGGTAATGTTGCCTGTTTCGACAATGGAATCGTCGTCTTTCCATAACATCTTGTGTAGGCCTGTGCTCATTATAATAAGAATTTGAGTTGATTTGGGCATATATAGGCTTATGGTACATATATTGTTATTTGGCAAGTAAGTTATAGTGCATCTCAGGTGATGTTACGAAGTAATTCAAAAGTAATGTAACTACTAGTGTAACTAGTTACTCTCAGCCATGAGAAATATAGTAAAGTAAAGCATTACTTTAAAAAAGTAACTAGTAATATGTAATATCTTACTTTTTTTGAGTAACCAACCCAACTCTGCACTGCACACACAAACAGAAAAATACACACACTAACACAGAAGCCTATTTTTTAGGTGATTTTCCAGGTCTCTTCATTTAAGGTCCCCAAACATGCCAAACCAGTGAGATTTAAGGGATTAAGATACTGTGGGTTTGACATTCTGACTTACATTCTTCAAACAGCCTGTGAACATTCCTGATGAGCATCTCTCACTCTTCAGAAACATCTCTGTTGTGTTTTTGATGTTTGAGTGTGTAAGCAGTTTAGGTATGTACTTTAGCTGGGGCTACCTGTGTTGGGTGACGTTGCCTGCTATATGGCATACACACCTCTTGGCTATTTGTATGTTTGCATTACAACCAAAGCAAATACCAGTTTGAGGCTTTGCTAACTTCCAGGTTAACCACTATAAGCTAATGAAAACTTACCCTAACAAAAGCAATTTGTATTAGACCCATGGTTTGCTTGAGTGTATAGCGTTTCCAAACTCCATTCAAACCTTTTAGAGATTTCTACATATGCTTGTTCATGTGTTTATTGTATGAAACAAAATCAGTAGTTTGTGTGTGTATGTCTATGCATGTGTGTATGTGTGTGTATGAATGTAAATTAGCTAACTATGTTATGTTTCTCCTTTCTCAGCCTGACATCACCCTCCACTGAAGAGGAGAAGTGGTAAGTTGGCCATTTGTGTCACATTCTCATTTCCTCTCTCATTTGTCTCTTTTATTCAGTGGGCCTGCCTGACATTTGGGCTCTTGATTTGACTTTCTCATAGAGGAGGATTGTTTAAGAAGTTGAATTGAATGATGTCTTTGGCCGTTATAATGTATTTCTGAAATTAATTTTCTCAAGTGTATGGTTTGTCATCTATGAAGTGTAAATAGGTCTTTTAAGCATGCAGTGCTGAGTGTTGCTGGCAAGTAAATGAGAAGGAGGTGTGGTTATGCAGTTAGTGCAAGAAAAATAGAATAGATTGCTGAATGAGTTCTTAATACATGTTATGGTATTAAAGACTATCCATAACAGACTGTCCAAGTCACAGTGTACGCATACACATTGTTATACTGTCCATTGCACAAAACCTTTAATCTTGTAGAGTTTAAGAAACTAGTGCATAGTGCCTGTGATGCAGTCAGTGATTAAGGTGGCAGTGAAACACATAAATACAGATTACTTGAACTCTATGATAGTGCCTGTGATACAATTGGTGGCACACACACAGAGATTCTTGGAATTTTAGATAGGGCACAGTGCCCGCAATGATGTCGGTGACACACACATATTTCTGGAATTATTAGATAATGCCAGGGCCGGAGTGGTACCCATTTTAAGCCCAGGAGTGTAATGGCCAAAACCAACCCATCCCCACCAGGGGCAGAGTAATAAATTGTAAACATTCGGGGCTTAGCCCGGACCTAGGACATAGTTTATGGTTTCGATGTGAGCTGAAATCATAACTTTACATGAATGCAGGCATGCGTAGCGTGCGTGAGATTTTTTGCATTAATTTCAGTGCACATTTTTGGAGCTTTATGTAATATAAACATTGTTATATTTGCCGGAAATGACAACCCCAACATTTTTTCCTGAACGATCAGGGCTTTTGAGAAAACATATTTGAAGTTCTTTCCTTTTTTTACCTGGCTTTTTCAGTTCCTCCTGGCCTCTTTTTCCCTAGCCTGACGTTGTCATACTCATAATTCTAGTCAGAATATGAGTCTGAAAACTCTCCGTTGGGCTGTGACTATGGGGTGTGTTTCAACCAAACTCGTAAAACAAATGCCTCTTCGCTCAATTGGATAGACCTACAACCAATCAGAGCAACGTAATATGTTGTTTGTTGAAAACGAATTCAACCCAAGGGCTCTTTTGTGACGTTGTTGATTACGTTACTGTTGATCATCTGTCCATCATCCTGTCCTGTCCCGTCCTGGCAGTTTCATTGGTCCGTCCAGATCCTGGTTTTATGTAGTTGTTCCCAATACGAGACCCTCCAGACCCAACTTCCCGACCACATTTTTTTGTGGGCGGGGAGAAGTTGGGCTGGCAGCCAGGCTACTTTTTCCCATCCATTTTATTATTTTCGCATCAACTTAATCTTGCTAACTCCCTCCACAACGATGGTTTAGGGTTGTCTCCATGGCAACAACCTTGGTACACACACTTGTGTTTGAGAAAGACAGCATGCACAACAACTGATAATGGCACTGATCATGCGCTTATTTAATTTAAAACCTAGCGTAGCGTATTAGCTTACTTATCAATCACACAGTAACTTAACAAACTTAACACAATCTTTAATTCAGTTGTGAAAAAACAAAGAGAAAGCAATTACCACCGGGAATTCTCCCGATGGCCACTCCGGCATTGGGTTTTGCAGTGCCCGTGATACAGCTGGTGATGATAGTTCTTGTCAGTGGTTTTGGTACCCCCCCTGGGATTCAAACCTGGGCAGGACAGCTGATTCAGGCAAGTTCAGGGGCGGAGGGGTCTGTGTTATGGTTAACTTTCTATGGGCCACGGATGTAGCGTTACTAACATCTCACTGCTCTCCGGTCCTTGAGCTCTTAACTGTAAATATCAGACCCGTCTACCTCGGGAGTTCACTGTGGTCGTCATGAGTGCAGTCTACATTTCCCCCCAGGCAGACAAAGCCGCTGCTTTGGATGAACTGTATGGGATTATCTATGGTCTGGAAAATATCTACCCAGAGGCAGGCTTCATTGTTGTTGGTGATTTCAACAGTCAACATGAAGAAGGTCCTGCCCAATTACTATCAGCACATTGACTTCTCACGTGGAGACCAGAACCTCGCCCATTGTTATACAGCATTCAAGGGCAGCTACATACCCCTCCCCTGCCCTGCTTTTGGGAAGGCTGATCACACCTCCATTCTTCTTCTCCCCGCATATAGACAGAAGCTAAAACAGGTCAGACCGGTTGCGAGGTCAGTTCACTTATGGAGTGACAAGAGTGTGACGACCCTCCAGGACTGCTTTGATACCACGTACTGGCTGATGTTTAGAGAGGCAGCAGATGGGGACATTAATGAATACAAGGACACTGTTTCCAGCTACATTCAACACTGCATCGATGGCGCCGTCCCTAAGAAGGCTGTCCGGTCTTTCCCTAATCAGAAGCTCTGGGTTGGTCTGGTCCAGGCCTAAGTGCCCGTCCTGTCGCCTTTAACTCTGGGGACCCTGATCAATACAAGAAGGTCAGATACGACCTTGTAAAGGCCATCAAAGCAACAAAAACGGCTTACAGGACCATGGTGGAGACCAGCTACCATTGCTCTGACCCCAGGCGCATGTGGAGTGAACTTAAAGCCATTACAGACTACAAAGGGAGAGGCTACAGTGAGAGCCAGTCCTCTGTCCTATTGCCAGACAAGTTGAATGCCTTCTATGTTCGCTTTGAGAGGGACAGTGACCCCCCTTGCAGTGGAGCTACCTGAAAACCTAGGCACACTACACTAACTGTAGCTGAGGTGAGGCATTGCTTCAAAAATATCAACCCTCACAAGGCACCTGGCCCAGACGGCATATCAGGTAGGGCCCTCAGGGGCTGTGCTGACCAGCTAGCAGGGATCTTCAGTGACATCTTCAACCTCTCCCTCAGCTTCATGGGGGAATCCTAATTATATGGAAATATATACATGAAATATATGTACAGATATGTGTCCAATATATTGTGGAATATATTTTAAATATGGGTACATTTTATGGAAAAATATTTGAAATATATACTGACAATGATCGCTTCCAGCAAACTTCTCTTGAATTAGCCATTTCCCCCGAAATAAATGTAAATCTTAAGGTATTTACGTTTTGCACATTTTCAGTTAGCAAGTGGTACTGTTTGAATTGGGATTCCATTTGAAATACTGCCGTTGACAACCTTATTAGAATGCCTTCTAGATGGCTGAGCGGTTAGGGTATCAGGTTCTTAATCAGAAGGTTGCCGGTTTGATTCCTGGCAGCGCAAAAATGAAGCTGTGTCCTTGGGCAAGGCAATTCACCCTACTTGTCTCGGGGTATGTCCCTGTACTTACTGTAACTTACTGTAAGTCACTCTGGATAAGATCGTCTGCTAAATGACTAAATGTAAATATCACCATTTATGTCTGTACATTGTATGGGCATGTTCTCATATATGTACACATGCATTGTACAATATATCTTTCCATATAATTGTACATATATTTAAAATATATTCTACCATATATGAAACATATATGTGACACTATATCTTTACATATATTACCCATACATTTTCCCATATAAAGCGGCATACATTATGGTGGTTATTTATGAACACATAATTGCATATATTTCGGGATATATAACCACATATATTATATTAATGTTACATATATTGCCATATATGGAAAATGGCAATCATTGCTGTATTCTGCAATATATTGCAATATATTACATGAATATATATTATAGTTTATAATATATTAGTAATATATTTATCATCAATATATTATCCCATGTATTTCCATATATAACATCTTGGTCAATGTAATGGAAAATAATATATTACAATATATTAAAATGTATTTCAAATCATATATTGGTAAATATGTTTTCTTTCCGTAAGGGGTGCCCTGGGGGGTATTCCAGGTAGCGGGTTTAGTGAAATCTTTGAGTTGTTTAACCTTGAAAAGAGGCATACTCCGAGTTCCACGTTCCAGAAAGAGATGTAACGAAACCTTTTGGTAAGTTTCCATGGTAACTCACTCCTTGAAACTAACCTGCTCGCTAGCAGGTTTTCCATGCCAAACTCTGCGTTTCTACCGATCCCCTCCCACTTTACGAGCCCGATAGCTTTGGCAGACACGGCATATCATTTCCTGGTTCAGCCGAGCGACACCATAATCTTGACCCTTACTTATCAACATGACTAGCAATGCTACAGTAAGTTACACAATGAGATGTGATCCATCACGTTGAGACTCCATCCAGTAACTCCATATTTTACCATATGAGAGGTGGGGGCAGGTTGATAGCCTTACAAGATCAGCCTTTATTCTTCTGCCCTAAGTACACCATCTCTTGGTCAAAATAGAAAATTCAGAAAATTCAACTCTTTATATTAATATAGGTTATTGTTCCAACGATTAACATCCCCTGTGACCATGCATCCTCTCGTAACTGGTGTTAAAGTAAATCTTTTTAGAGATTAGCCTTTATTCTTCTACCCTAAGTAGGCCTACACCATCTCTTGGTCAGTTTTTGGCACTTTCTTCATGAGGTGCAGTTTGTACAAATAATTTACTTGTAACATGAGATTACATTAGCTACATTTCACTGTTCCACATGCAAAATTCACCTGCCATTAAATGAACATCTCACTGTATACAGCATGCCCTGTTGTCAGAATGTGCAATCGTTTTTATATTCAATATTCTCATAATGTCAGTGTAACTGACAATTACAAAAAAAAGCCTGTGAATAAAAGTACATGGAGAGAGAACTACCAGTAGCTACCATAGTAATTCTCTGCATCCATTTCTGCGGCAGCAGTCATTAATGTCTCTTCGTCATCTTAATCATCATCATCATCCTTGATAAAAAGCATTCTGTTGAGGGAAACTGCTACTACAAATTGAAATAGCCACCAATTGATATTTAAACTTTGTATCATGTTTGTCGAATATGATTAAAACCATGGTGACGTCGAGGCTACAATCACCAGCGTAGCCTACAAGCAAAATATGCATTACATTTACATTTAGCAGACGCTCTTATCCAGAGCGACTTACAGTAAGTACAGGGACATTCTCCCCGAGGCAAGTAGGGTAAAGTGCCTTGCCCAAGGACACAACGTCATGTGCACAGGCCGGGAATCGAACTGGCAACCTTCAGATTACTAGCCCAATGCTCTACCTGCTCAGCCACCTGACACCCTTTACCTGTAGCATTACCTGTTCGTAGTATGTTTTTATATGTAATATAACATTGAACATGCTATTTATTAAGTCCACCACTTTTTCTCCTGTAATATAAACGGACAGTGGGGTTAAATGTTCAATGTATGGGTGGCTATTGCATTCAAATCGTAAAAGCATCGACTTGGCAGCAATTGTCTCCCACGCCAATTGTAGCTAAAGGATACGCTGCTACAGTAGTGTTGCTTTTTTCCGGAATATGTGCTCAGATTGACCATGAACACAAAATAAAATGTATATCTAAAGTGTGGTGAGGTATGACAATGTTTTTTGTCGTTGGTTGCCTTGGTGAATCCTAGTATCGGAGCTCCATAGATGTTGGCTTTTGGTAGTATTCATGCACGCGCTAAACTCAGAGTTGCCGTACTCCGAGTTGAGTTAACAAATTCATATCAACTTTTCTGGAACCGAATTTTCGGAGTTTCCCATGTTAGAGTAACTCAACTCAGAGTTCAGGGTTAATCTCAGAGTTTGTTAAACCCGATACCTGGAATACCCCCCTGTTCTCCAGATAATCGTGGGAAACTAATGCGGACACAAACAAACACACACAAACAGAGATTCCTGGCCTTATTAGAGAGATGTAGCACACTCACCATGCTTGAGAGTGGATCATATCCCATATGGTGACCTACTGTAGCTGTCAAAGGGCTAAGGGACTGTGTGTCTGTGTGTGTGTGTGTGTGTGTTTGCACTGGGTCCAGAGATGGTGAAGAGAACAGAAGGTAGTTATCTTAGGATGGCTCCACATAGCTGATCGATTGATTTCATCTGCATGCTTCAAAACAGGATGCCACTATTCGCTGAATATTAGAGGTTATGGAAATTCAGTTTGTGGTTTGACCTCCTCTGCATGGGATATTAGTAATTATATTTTCCAAGCACAGACAGATGTGTTTTTTATGATACATAATATTTGTCTTTTGACAAGGGAACAGTCATTGAGTCGAGTTTTCTTTGTATTTTCTGAGTATGTTGTTTTGTTTTCAGCACAACAATGCAGTATGTCATTCTCACCTATATGAAGCACTTGGGGGTGAAGGTCAAGGAACCTCGCAGTCTGGAACCCAAACGAGTCCGCATCAACTTCCTGCCTAAGATAAAGGTAATGGAGGGCTCAAAACACACATACGCTTTCACACATGCAGACACAAGCCTATACTTGCAAAAGCTCTCTCACAGGGGCACACTATACGAATCAACCATGACCATCTATAATGCAGTTAGGGTGACCAGAAGCATGACCCTGAAAAGGAGGACAAAGGGTAAAAAAGGAGGACAATCCCTATTTCAATTGTAATAGAAATTAAAATATATAATTTGGTCAGCTCAGCAGCGATTTATCATCCGCTGTTGTTGTGTTTGGAGCAAAAATTATGTTAAGGAAGAGTGCCCGGCAGAACTAACATTATCCTTGTGCCGTTGCCTAGCGCAGGCATGCCGCTCTAAAGCCCCTTTCCCCCTACTACTCACGTAATATCAATGCGACAAAGCTTACAGAAGGCACGATATTGATCTTTGCTGCTCTTACTGGCAAAGTTTTGAACTCCACTTAGGTTTGAAGGAGGTCTTTCCTTTTGGCGTCTGAAAGCCTACGCGAGAGGTAAATTGCGACGGTGGGTAGGAAGGGTCAAAAAGGAGGACAAAACGGTGAAGAGCGGTCCAGACAAAGTGCTGGAAAACCAGACTGTCCAGACAAAATCCGGACGTCTGCTCACCCTATAAGCAGTTGACAGTAACAATTGCGAATGGACATGGATGGGATTTCGCATAAACATTCACATTATCTTTCCTTCATAGAACCATTTTTCAGTTCCACTCTTGTTTGTTAACAATCGCTTGACTGTCTTAAGATCATCTGATATATCTGTGTTACTTTGCCGAGCAGAAGAGCATCAAGCCTGAGAAAGAGGGAGAAGAAAAGGTGAAGAAACCTCGCTTTCCCAGCATCCTCGTCCCCCCTCGTCGGCCCAGCAGAGTGGATTCCACATCAAGTAAGTAGATCGGCCGTCCAAAACAGCTGAAAATGACTGCAGTCCTTGAGGTTTTGGGTTGTGTTTGGAAGGGCAGTGCAACAACAGTTTCCTGTGGTCAAGACACTTTTTATATTATTTTTAAACAAACTGGGTAATTTGAGCCAAAAGGTAATCAAATTCTAAAACCACACACTAAACCCTAGAATTTCCCACAATATTACCGTTAAGAAGACTTCTCTTTATGGCAGCTTTGTTTGTTTACACTGGACCAAACAAAGGTCGCATGATTCGCATGTGATAAGGTTCATTGTGATGAAAATGTGAGGGATTGCGCTGTGAGTTTCTTGTGCCCTCTCCATTTCAAAAGCAACTCCACCCTTCCCCTCCAGCATCCTAGATGGAGACGAAGGGTGGATGGGAACCAATGCTCTGCGTCTACTCTCTAATCAGGTGTGTTTGTGTGTGTGTGTGTGTGTGTATACATCTGTATGTGTGTGCACAGTTGGCAAGGCCATGGAGCTGACCAAGCAGCGACCCCAGAAGCAGCTGTCCCAGCCAGCCATGGGGGTCTCCGAGCACCCAGAATCTTCCTCTGCTGGGAGCCGGGCCCAGGGGAGCCAATCCAGCGAGGGCTCTGATGCCAGCGCCCAGCCCTTGACCTATATCTCCTCACCCCCCCACAGCGCGCCAGCGAGCCAGGGCTCCGACTTGACGGGACGGGACTTGGACTCAGGTAATAGCCTGTTGTCTTCTCTGATCTTAATGCAAGCCATCCACTGCCTCTTTCTCACCCTATCCGTCAATATTCACCTCCTTCAGTTTCTTATGTTTGCCTTGAAGTTTTTTTTTCTCGCCCTACCTCTCCCTTCTCCTGCCCCACACCCTTTACCCCTCACCCCCTTCCCCTCATTTGTTGCTTGTTTGTTTTGTCCCAACTTCCACTTCCCCCCTCTCACACACGTGTGTTCTCTAGACCAGGTTCCTATTCTTAGACTGGCTCAGTCTGGCTACACAAAGGAAAATAATTGCCTTCTTTGGCTTATTGTTTATTCCCGATTCAGGGGTATTCATCTTTGTCTTTTTGTATCTGTACCATTATTTATCTCTCCCTCCTTCCTCTGCTCCATTTTGATGTTTCTCTGGACGACAGTCATGTAATGGTTTTATTTTTTGTTCAACTCTTCTGTTTTTGAGTGTTATGAAGTCTATGGAATAACTTGCAACAATTCTGTATGCAATCTCTCTTCAGTATAGTTTTAGCTGGAATCAGCACTGTGCTTTCTGTTGGCTTGGAGGGAACAATAGAATGGAATGAAACTGACTCTTTTGTGTCCCTTCCAGGCCTCCCTCCCTCCTCTGCTCTGCCCAGACTAAGTGAGGGGGTCCATTCGGGCGATACCCTTGATGGCATGTCCCACCCAACCAGCACCCACTTTGACTTCAGCTCCTGCACCCTAGACCAATTACAAGAGGAGGAGCGAGAAAGTGACAGGTACGTTTTGCACCACAAATATAGAGATTAGTAAAGAATTTCAAACAGTTTCACACTGTATTAGAATAAAGGACAATGTAATTTAGTTAGAATTACTGTCCCCCTCTCTCTATGCAGAATTTATTTATATAGGTAATTATTGTATTGCTGCTATTGTGACGGGTATGTAACAGCTGTAGCCAGACTCCGTCACGACAAGGCTCGCTCGCCACTCACTGGGCTCGAACGCACAACCTCCGACTTGCCAAGCATGACCACTACCAGCTACGCCAAAAAAAAGCTATTTATTCGTTGACGCGGGTTGCCTGTTTCATACCTGAGGTTTCACAGGTTCACACCCGTTACACTATGGCCAGACTTGGCCAAGTCCTGTGTCTAACTCCGACTAGTATGCACAGTCATTTTTTGCTGCAACAGAAATGTTAAGTTACTTTGTTTTAACTACATTACTTACTTACTGGCTATATAGACAGTATAGGGTTAATCCCAAAATCAAATATTGCATGTCTAGCAACACATGCAGCAATGCTGTATCAAATATCATCCATCAACTCTCTTCCCTAATGCTTTATGCAGTCAGAGTGGACAATACACTGGAGGCCAGCTAAGATCTAAGCATGTACACTGACCAAAAAGACTGCATGATCCAGAGATATTTGTCCTGTCATTCCCTCACAACCCCCTCCCGACCCACAGTGTTCCACTCTACTGCCGTGTTGTACCACTTCCAAGCACATCATCCCTTTGTTCTGACATGGCCACAACTGCGGTCTCAAGGCAATACATGTTGGGTCACTCACTTTGCAGTGCTACACTTGGATAGGCTTGGACAAAGACATAGCCGTTTACTTCCTTTTTAAATCACAGTCTTAAGACCAAAGGGCAGAATTCTGAAGATCTGTGTGTCTTGTTTGTTTTTTGTGTGTTTTCTTTTCTTGTTCCTTGTGGATTGTAAGTGACCTCGTTGGAAGGACTTTAGCGCATGCTGGTTCATGATAGCAAGGCCAGTGAGGCAAAGAATTTGATGTGGGCAGGAGCAGTGTGGCGGATTTAAGATTCTGATCTGTTTTCAGAGCTCCAGAGGGAGGGACGCCCAAGCCTGCTCGGAGGTGAGCATCTCCTGTTCTTTTGCTACCGCCATCTTGATTTTCGTTTGAGTCATCCAATGTAATCAAACTTGATTAAACGTGTCTTTTGGAAATACATCTTGTTAGGTTTCAAAAGGAAAAAACCCTCAGAGCCAGTCACACCTCCCCTCTCGGCTCATTAATCAGTCTCCGTTTATTCTTTTGATAAAAAGAAATTCCTGTGAGAGCTTTAATATCTATAATCCCTGCTTCCTCCCCATCACTTACAGGATGGACGGCTTAAGCGGTTTGACCTCTACAGACGTGCAAAGCGAAGATGACCAAGGGAATGAGATTGAGTGCGAACAGGACCCTCCCAACTGGCAGGAGCTGGTCAGTAGAGACGTCCTGGCTGGCCTTACACCACAGGAAATCAAGAGACAGGAAGTTATCAATGGTGAGTCTTAATATGGGGTTGACTCTGTTAGTGTTAGTGCTGTTAGGTATTCAACATTTCTGAACCGTCTTTAGTTTTCTTTCAAATTATGTTTAAGGTGTGAGTGAACTGAACAGAGGGAAAAAGTTGCGCCTTGAAGTGTAATATTGTACACCACAGAACTTTTCTACACTGAGCGAGCACACCTGAGAATGCTGAAGGTTCTAGACTACGTTTTCTACCAGAAGCTCACCAGAGATTGCATCCTCCCTCCAGTCGACATCAAACACATCTTCACTAACCTGGAGGAGATCGTTCAGCTACATGGTAAAACACTATCCACCCAACTGATCAGGGTCATAACACACAACAACCATTTTTCATGCTTGAGTGTGGGCTGTTTGGTGGAAGGACTACTACTTTCTGTCAAAACTAATCCTGCAATCCAGTGTCTATAACAGATCAGATGACGGCTATACGCAAAAAGAATGAGTCATCAGTCATCGGGCAGATAGGAGATGATCTGCTAGCATGGGTAAAGGATGCTTTCATAAACTAATGCCATATGGCAAAGTAAACTTGCGTTTGGCTGACTGTGTGTGTATGTGTGTGCACAATATAGTTCAGTGGTGGAGAGGAGGAGAAGATCAAGCGGGCAGTGGGCACCTTCTGCAGTAATCAGCCATTTGCTTTAGAACTTATCAAGACCAGACAGAAGAAAGACCAGCGCTTCACCTCTTTTATGCAGGTACAGTATTACCAATAATATTTATACTTCAACTATGCTGAGGTAGGTTAAGCAAGGCTATACACAATATAGTCCCGAGTACTACTATACAATGAGCGTTTAATCAATGAATTCTATGAAGGCCAATATAATTTAACCTGACTCGGCAGATAGGTTGTTACACATGACCGAGTCATCCTTGGAAACTGTGAAAAGGGCTGCCCCTTTAAAAAAGAAATTGCCAAGTGATTGTGATAAACCATCTGTCTATCAAAGCCTATATCATGCAAATGCAGCTATCTAGCCAGGTTAAAGACTAATATTTATATTGTACAATAGATTGCAATATATTGAACATGAATATATAATATTAATTAATCGTTTATTTCGTATGTGATCATACATTTAAAAAGGAAAAAACAAAAAACATAGAAAAAATAAACAAAAGAACAAGAACTACATCAGCAAAAGCTTTAGCAATTTTTACAGACAGAACAATAAATTAGTCACAACAAGCACTTTGTAACATACATTCAATCATTGTGGGATCAAAACCCTCCAATGTTAAAAAAACATTTTTTATACACAAAATGTTGTTGACTAGGTCTACTGTGACCTGTCTGGTTTGAGATAGCACCTGACATTTTTTACCATTAATATTTACATACAATTCATCACAATTACGCACAGAAAATGTATACCTGAGAAAGGATATATTTTTCCCGACGGGAGAAGCAGCACACTTCATTGCCAAATGGCTAACATAAGATACAAAATTATTATGACTATTTAACATTGACGATATAAAACGTAGTGTTTTCATACATAACTGAGCAGTCACGTGTAATTTGTTTATCAGAGGGCCAAGAAGCCAAGTGTGAGTCCGATAATTTAAATGTAACATTCTGCGAACAGCTTTGTTCCACTGAACACATATTGAGTCAAAACCTTTGGAATTAAGTTCCCAGAGCTGTGACCCGTAAAAAGAACAACATTAACTGTTAAACATCTTACATACTGTATCTGGAGCTAAATTACCAAAATTACCAATTATTTTGTTGAAAACACCATTAAAAACATGACATTTCAATACACAATCTTCTGAATCGCTCAAACTAGAGTGAACAGTATTACCAAGATGTTTAACCTTATCATACCACTTTATAAGGACACCATCAAGATATACCTTATCATTACCAGTAACTGGTGAACCAAACTTAATAGACATAGTTTTCTTTGAATTAAACATAACATTATACTCCTGAGCAAACCGTTGGCATATATTTAACATTTCATTGAGACTGCGGATGCTGGGACTTATGAGGGTGAGATCATCAGCGTACCCCAGAGCCCCGGCATAAAAAGGCCCCATGTGACAGCCGAGTTGAGACTTAGATAATGTCACGATCAGCTCATCCATATACACAATAAAAAGAATAGGTGACAACACACCACCTTGTTTTACACCGTTAGATGCACCAAAGACGTGTGACCGACTGCCACCCCATAGTACAGACACTCGCTGACGTGTATAGCTGTCCAGTAATAAACGAGAGATAAGTGGAGGGACACCTCTCCGAATTTATAATTTTAATAATTTACCATAATGAACCTTGTTGTGCTTTACTGGCATCTAACAGACAGCTATACACATCAGAGTGTCTGCGAACATAATAATCAACAGTTTCCATATACATGGCTGTGCAAAGGGTTGTAGACAGACCCTTTTTGAAACCAAATTGTAGTTCAGATGTAGAAAAATATTTACCAAATTGATCAAGTATAACGAGATCTAATACCTTACACAATGAACAACACAGAGCTATACCACGGTAATTATAACTATGGCACAGTGACGCTCGCATGTTTTTTGGTATAGAAACAATGGTAGAGTACAATAAATCTTCAGCTGTATGACCGTGAGTTATCATACAATTAAACAAAATAGATATGAGACAAAATAACCGGTGGGAACCATGTATCAAGTGATCAGAGTCAAAACCACTACCTCCGTCACTCTTACCAGATTTGAGTCTTAAAATACATTTCTTAATGACATCGACAGGAACATGAATATTGTTAGGATTATCACAGATACCATTATAAAGATCCCGTTTGACTTCAGCCAGCTCTGTCTGCTTGGTGGGTACACTGGTGAATAATTGTTCATACTTTGTCACAAATAGTTATCTCCTCATTGCTATCTCCTCATTGCTGGAAGCATTATCCACAGTCACTGGAACATTGCGGCTGGCTGGGTTGATTTTCTTCAGTTCTTTCCACATATCGCTATCACAACACTCAGCAAGTTTCTGTCTCTTGATGTTAAATTAATCCTTCTTGGCACGTTTGACAGCACAATGATACTGAGACCGAGTCTTTTTCATGATTTCATAAACGTAGCCAGTGTTGGGCTTTCTATTCTCGAGCCAGATCCAATGCCAGAATAGAGACCTATCTCTTTCCGGTTTCACATGTTCTTTCCAGCCAGGTATACGTTTACTGGCTGATTTACTTCGAGGGATATTATTCAAACCAGCTCTAATACAGCAGTTTAAAATATCTTTACACAATTTGTCGATATTAGATAAATGACTTGGATTGTTACACGATACTAACTACATATAACTTTTTCATGAGGAACAACCACTTTATTTAGATACATATCCAGACTACACCTGTAGGACACCCGGTCCTCTTCGGTCGCCTTGTACAAGGCACTCCGCTTCTCGCAATGTGAAGATATGTTGCCCGTGACAACAGTATAGTTAACATCACAGAAAAAATTACACTTGACAACATTATGATTGGACGGATTAGTTGCATCATAAAGAACACAACTATTAGTGACACACTCTTACATGTTATCACTGACAATAAAGTGATCAATAACAGACCTGTGGTTTAAAGCATGGCTTGTGTAAGAAGTCAGGTGGCTGAACGGTGAGGGAGTCGGGCTAGTAATCAGAAGGTCTCCAGTTCAATTCCCGGCTGTGCTACATGACACGTTGTGTCCTTGGGCAAGGCACTTCACCCTACTTGCCTCAGGGGGAATGTTCCTGTTCTTACTGTAAGTCGCTCTGGATAACAGCGTCTGCTAAATTACTAAATGTAAAATGTAAGTCCAATCAACAGTAGCCTTTGGAGTATCCCACACGATTTTAAGGTTGTTTCTACTGACAAAGGCACAGAGATACCGTGACTGAGCATTATCTCGCTTGAAGCAAGTATTAAAATCCCGACACATAATATAAGCATTACAATTATTTTCTTCCATAGCACATTCAATAGCATCCATAGTGGCCATATACTCTTCAGTGACATGAACAGAAAAGAAATTATCACACGGTAAATACACACAAAGGACTCGAATTTTGTGGTTTACACTGGTCTGTATTGTTACACCACATATCCTAGAGCTAGATACATTAATATTTTTAACATAACGCCCAAGAGATTTTTTATACAATATTAATACACCACCAATTGGACAACCTGATAAGATATTAGCTGTTGAATCCACACCTGACTTACTGGCATGGAGATAATCAGGGTGTACATTCCCAACACAATCTAAGTTTTGATCTAGCAGCCATGTTTCTTGCAGACACAAGATATCACACTGAGAGTCATTAAGTATGGATTCCAAATAAGAACTTGATCTCCTGAGTCCTTCGCAGTTCAAAGTTGACACAAAGAGAGAGTTTGTGGTTTGCCGGTCTGCCATGATGAGGGTCTATGAGGATTTCTTCTTCCAGAAGCGCCGACACCCAATGCCGTCAGGCCAAAAGTCCAGTTTGAGGACTTCGTCGAGGCTTGGAGGTTCTACAAGCACTCGATAGGATTTGGTCCATGCGTCAGAGCGTGATAGAACTTCGAGCTTGTGAACTTTGATGTTTTCAGCTTCAAGAAACTGCTGAATTGTGTTGTCTTCGATGTCCTGGTGAACCCGGAACACAAACAGTTTGTATCGTCGCGGTGCGGAGCGTATGAGAGTGTCCTGTTTCGTGCCAAACACTGCTTTAGGCTTGGGTCGATGCATTTCCTCATGTTTGTACTGTTGCTTCTCCTGTCGCAGCATCTTCTTAACCTGCTGAGACGGTAAATGAAACCCGCCTTCAGGATTACTTTCGTCAGTCTTGTCACGGCTCTCCTCCTGAGTTGGACAGGGTGGTGGAAGGGAGACGGTCAACAGTTGCGACTTTGATCGGGTACTATGCTCGGTCCTGGGAACCACATCAAGCCTACATGTCAAGGCGGCTGCGTTCACATACGTCATGTTCGTGGTCGTGGATGTTGTCCGTTGATGTGGCGGAGACGGGTAGGCCGGGTAGACCACTGCCATCTGGCGCTCAAGGTTAGATACGCGGTCCAACAGAGAAGTCTGGTCAAGCTCAGGTGGGTTTTTGACAGGCAGCTGGCTGAGATTTACCGCTACAAAAACAACAGGCAGCGTCACGGAACTGTCCGAAAACCTCGAGTCAAGGGTCTTCATGCTTTTCAGGATGTCGTCGGTCTCCTTCTCAGGAACACTTTTGTGGCCTTTGTTAGTTTGCCGCTCTAACGGGGGGAGATTGTTGGGGTAGCACTCCCACAGCAACTTCTTGGCTTCAGATATAGCCTTCGGACAGTAAACGTCCAGCACAACGGTTTTAATACAGTCCATAGGAGATCGCTTGGCTTGATCCATAACATAAGTCAAAAGTACATTAACGATTAACTTTTGGTCAGCGCCATAGACCGCCATCGTACACAACATGAATTCTCAGCCGCAGCTTGGCTTGCTTGGCTAGTAGTAGTAAAGCTAGCGTGTTTGCTAGCTGGTTTGCTAACTAACTTCTAGCACTAATATATGTGTTTATATATCCCAAAATATATGCAATTTTATACATATAAATACCACCATAATGTATTCCGATTTATATGGCAAAATGTATTGGTAATATATGTAAAGCTATAGTGTCACATGTATGTTTAATATATGGTAGAATATATTTTAAATATATGTAAAAAATATAGCTTCAAGCAGCAATGGCAGATTCCTCCTTTAAAATGGAAACATATTGTAAAATTGACATAATAGATAGTTACACCGGGATTACCCAGAAAACTAGAACTAGTTTTGTCAACAAACAAAAAAATGTCTATACCTGGAATTGAATCTGGAACCCTTTGTTCACCAGCACAACCTCTCATCCAATTGAGCCATTCAAAGATCTAGACTTTGAAGTGTTAAGTTACTGAATAATAAAATAAGACGTTTCTGCTATGGCAATTATAGTCACATTTGGTCCAAGCTCAAACAACTCTAATTCAGTCATATTTTCACATATCAAGGTGAAACTGGATTCCATTTTAAATACTGCCGTTGACAACCTTATTAGAATACCTTCTAGATGGCTGAGTGGTTAGGGAATCAGGCTATTAATAAGAAGGTTGCCCGTTTGATTCCAGGCAGTGCAAAAAATAAAGCTGTGTCCTTGGGCAAGGCAATTCATCCTACTTGCCTCGGGGTATGTACTTACTGTAACTTACTGTAAGTCACTCGGGATAAGATCGTCTGCTAAATGTAAATATCACCATATATGGCTGTACATTGTAAGTATATGTTCTCATATATGTACACATGCATTGTACAATATTTCTTTCCATATCAATTTACATATATTTAAAATATATTCTACCATATATAAAGCATACATGCGACACTATATCTCTACATATATTACCCATACATTTTCCCATATAAAGCGGCATACATTATGGTGGTTATTTCTGAATATATAATTGCATATATTTTGGGCTATAAAACCACATATATTATATATTCATGTTCAATATATTGCAATATATGGAAAACGGCAATATTTGCAGTATCCTGCAATATATTGCAATATATTACACAAATATATATTATCGTCGTCGTCGTTGTCATCTGCCGCTTGTCCGGGGATCGGGTCGCGGGGGCAACGACCTAAGCAGGGAGGCCCAGGCTTCCCTCTCCCCGGCCACTTCCACCACCTCTTCCTGGGGGACCCCGAGGCGTTCCCAGGCCAGCCGAGTGACATAGTCCCTCCAGCGTGTCCTGGGTCTTCCCCGGGGCCTCTTCCCAGTGGGACGTGCCCGGAACACCTCACCAGGGAGGCGTCCAGGAGGCATCCTAATCAGATGCCCGAGCCACCTCAGCTGGCTCCTCTCGACGCGGAGGAGCAGCGGTTCTACTCTGAGCCCCTCCCGGATGACCGAGCTTCTCACCCTATCTCTAAGGGAGAGCCCGGACACCCTGCGGAGAAAGCTCATTTCGGCCGCTTGTATTCGCGATCTCGTTCTTTCGGTCACTACCCATAGTTCGTGACCATAGGTGAGGGTAGGAACGTAGATCGACTGGTAAATAGAGAGCTTCGCCTTTCGACTCAGCTCCTTCTTCACCACGACGGACCGATGCAGAGCCCGCATCACTGCGGACGCCGCACCGATCCGCCTGTCGACCTCGCGCTCCATTCTTCCCTCACTCGTGAACAAGACCCCGAGATACTTGAACTCCTCCACTTGGTTCAGGATCTCCTCCCCGACCCGGAGATGGCACTCCACCCTTTTCCGGTCGATAACCATGGCCTATAATATATATTATAGTTTATAAATATTAGTAATATATTTATCATCAATATATTATCCCATGTATTTCCATATTTAATATATTGGTCAATGTAATGGAAAATAACATATTACAATATATTCAAATGTATTTCAAATCATATATTGGTATTTTCTTTCCGTAAAGGGACTGTCATTGGCAGCTCATGCTGAGATAGAGCTAGAGAGAAGCAGTACAGGGGAGACATCTGTATGAGGCTAACTCTGTCTTTTCATCTGGCAGGAAGCAGAGAGTAACCGCCTCTGTCGCAGACTGCAGCTAAAGGATATCATTCCAGTGGAGATGCAGAGACTCACCAAGTATCCGCTTTTGCTAGAGAGCATAGCCAAGTACACAGGTACACTGAGCACAGTTGCTATCACCAATGTGCAAATATAAACACACCAATACAAACCTGTTAACAATGTATCAAGGAATATTTTGAGGCCGTTTTTTTGGTGTATGCGGGGCGATATTTATTGATGTAAAGTGGGTTCTCCATTGACTTTTGACTTGTATCTAAACTGTGCCACAGATGACACAGAGGAAAAAAACAAGGTGAAGAGAGCTGGGGAGTGCTGTAGGAAGATACTCAATTATGTCAACCAGGCTGTCAAAGAGGCAGAGAACAAACAGGTGAGAAGGCACATAATTAGACTTGAGGTTAAAAGGTTTCAAAAGTGTATACAAAAATATACTATACAAGCAGTCTTACTTGTTATGTATTTGTAGTTGCTTTACATTTTAATAAATGATTTCTGTGATTTGTCCTTGTAATATATGTTTTAATATATACAAATAATTTTTAAAAAATTACGTCATATCTTCAAATGATGTCAAACAAAGCAACTTGTCTCATTATGTTGTTTTAGTGGCAGGACTAAATTATATTCAAAATCTTAGGTGCTCATGAATGTGTTTCTCTGCTTTCCAGAGGCTAGAAGATTACCAGCGACGGTTAGACCTGTCATCTCTGAAGCAGAGTGAGAACCCTATGATATCTGAGTTTAAGGTGAGGTCCAACAGCAAAACTTTCACTATTTTTTGTTCTTGATAAAAGCTTGAAATGAACTCTCCGTTATCATATTCGTGCTTGTGATTAGAGAAAACCATGGATAGACTATCTTAAAATGTCACTCCAAAACAATGACTTGGGTCAAGAGTTGCAATGAGATCAACTCCAACATTTTTGGTGCCTTTTCCCGCTTTTGTATAGAATCTAGACCTCACCAAGAAGAAGATGGTACATGAAGGACCTCTTTCCTGGAAAGTCAACAAAGACAAGATCATCGGTATGACCTTCCATAACAAATAACATCTTTCAATATCATACATATTATACAGTTAACTCAGAAATTATTTGCACACCTGGTAAAGAGTAAAAAGTGCAACAAAAATGTCACCTTTTTTCCCTAATGTCAGAAAATGAGAACAATCCAACTTCCCAAAGTTGGATTTATTTAGAGAAAAAATGTATCTTTTTTTAAAATGAAACCATGAGTCCCACAATTATTGAAACCCCTAGAAATTCTTATGAACACAATCTAACTAAAGTATTTTTCCATTAATATTGAACTTTTTATAATAGTGTTTAGGAATTTACAAGCAGTAATCTGTGACTTCCTCTTTCACAGGCATATATATGAGGTGACACAGAGTCAATATTCTTTTATTCATGCTGTATTCATCAACATGGGAAAGATAGGAAAACAAACAAATCAAATGAGGGAAAAGTATGTTGAGCTTCAGAAGTCAGTGAATGGTTATAATGGTTAGGGTACATGACACCACAAACTCTGATATACTTGGATATTTTCAATCTGAATCTGGCTGTCTTTGACAAGAAACTAAGAAAACTTGGATCTTTTAGCAGGACATGTGCAAATCAATAAAAAAAAATGTTAATTGAACACAAAATCCGTTTTTTGACAAGGCCATCTTGGTCCGCTGACCTAAACCCCATTGAAAACCTGTGGTTTGCTGACAAGGAGAGTGCACAAGACCCTGGATGATCTGGAGAGATTCTGTAAAGAAGAATGCTCTCAGACTCCTAGCTCTGTATTCTCCCAATTTAAATAGATGTTAAGGAGAATACTTAGTGCTGTTTTATTGGAAAAGGGAAGTTGTACAAAGCATTCAATGTAGGGGTGCCAATAATGGTGGCACACACAGATTTTCTTTTCTCTAAATTCGTTTGTTTCTTCGTTATCTGCCGCTTATGCGGGGTCGGGTCGCGGGGGCATAAACCAAGCAGGGAGGCCCAGACTTCCCTCTCCCCGGCCACTTCCACCAGCTCTTCCTGGGGGACCCCGAGGCGTTCCCAGGCCAGCGGAGAGACATAGTCCCTCTAGCGTGTCCTGGGTCTTTCCTGGGGCCTCTTCCCAGTGGGACGTGCCCAGAACACCTCACCAGGGGCGTTCAGGAGGCATCCTGATCAGATGCCCGAGCCACCTCAGCTGGCTCCTCTCGACGCGGAGGAGCAGCGGTTATACTCTGAGCCCCTCCCTGATGACCAAGCTTCTCACCTTTATCTCTAAGGGAGAGCCCGGACACCCTGCGGAGAAAGCAGGGGCGCAGATGGAATTTTTGAACAAGCTGTCAGCAAATAATTCCAACTCCATTTGTTATTTTGTGTAATATATATATATGCAATGTTTATTGCAGCTTCAGTATATATAGGCCTACTGAAGTGCAATACTGAGGTAACAAAAGTGAGAACGATACTGCAATCCCCCAACCCTGTAGGGGGGTCCGGGGGCATGCTCCCCTGGAAGAACATTTCTTAAAATGTAAAGATAAACGCATCAATCTAGTGCACTTTGAGAGTAAAATTAAGAGGCTAGATCAATGTAGAATCTGTGCTCTTCTAAACAATATCATGTTATTTTAACCAGCCCCTGATTGGCTTTGAGGTTTAGGCAGGGCTCCAGACTAACTTTTTTTACTAGGAACACAGTAGCCCCTGACTGAACATTTTAGGAGCGCAAGCAGAACATTTAGGGGCACACCTTATATTGACCTGCAATGCATTTATTAATGTAACTAGAGAGGGTACAATTTAGTGGCAATGGTTTAGACCCTTTTAGGAGTGCTCAAGCACCCCTAAATTTGATCTCAGCACCCCTAAAAATGATACATTTGTAAAATATATTGTTTATTATCATTTGATGCTGGAAGTTCATGAAGAAAGGGACATCCTTCGTGTTTTCATTCAATATTTTGCATAATAATACATAAATGTATCAATTGTTATCCAGTGAAATTAGGGATTTATATTAGCAAGGGGTTTACGTTTAGCACTTTCGCAAGGCACAGTATTCATGTCACATTCTCATTGGGGGCTGAGCCCCCCTAAAGGTCTGATCTTAGAATCGCCCCTTGGATAATTTCTGGGGAAATTGTGGGGTGTGACTGCGTCGGTTGCAGATGGGTCCGTTTTTTTACTGTAATTTTTACAACTGATATACAGCGACACACCATATAAGCTTGAGTTTAAATACATTATTTAATGTGACATTACGTAGCCTACTGTACATGCAAGTCTTAGTTAATGACTTAAATGTATGATGCACTTTTCAATCAGTCCTCCGATACCACAACACGATACTTGCTGAGTATAACAGCGCAACAGCTCAAACACAGGCAGGGATACAGTAGCAACGCTAGTGCTAAATAAGTATTTAGCTGCTAGGCTCCATGATTCCGGGTAAGAAAGGCTCGTGTAACTGCTCACCAAAAGAACGAAGGGGAACCCACTTGTCTGGCAGATTACGACGTTTGTAGGAACCTAGCGAAAAATAGCTTAAACTTTCCTAGACTTTTAGCTACGGTACTAATACAGAAGGAACACTGATAACACTGTCTGACTAGAACGTTGTATCTATGCGTTGTTGCTAACGTGTGCTGACATTGTGCACACCTAATGAATTCAACATTTGTAGGTCGCACGTGCGCGAGTGTTTGTAAAAAATGCTTGCACTGTCTCAAAAACTGGTCGCAAAATGCGACCATTTGGTCGCAGTCTGGAACCCTGCGGTTTAGGCATTAGGTGAGGAGTTTGCATGCATGCAACATATTATTGATATAGTATAGCAATAGTCCATATTTCATTTCAATATCGCAAAACAAAGAAGACCTTCTCAATATGAAATATAACGTAACTCATTTGAACCAGACCAGCAATATTTACCTTCATAAATTCTTCTTCACGCCCTCTGCCTTGGTAGAGCTAGTCGCCTGGCTATAACTAGCTGTTGCTAGTGCCATATTTTCTGATTCTAAATCTGCATCTAGACTTTAATCTAGACTTTAATGGTAAAAGACCGTGGCGCACAGGGATGGGTAATGAGCGTTGCTTCAGATCAAAATTACAATGCAACATACGTCAGACACCTTAGATATGAGAGACCCCCTCAGATTTTTGACTTTGTTGCTTTCATGGGAGCCAGTCCTCACTCTATGGGAGCTCGGCTCCCTCTGGCTACCACGTAATTCGAGCACTGAATGAAAAGGAGCGGCCAAACATTAGGCTACAATTTTAAGCAGCCAAAAGAACGGGCCTACTAACGTCATCTCCATGACAAACAGGAAGACGCCAAGCCTAAAAGCACTACTTTAATACTTTAAAATAAGCATAATACACTTTTTCTTTTCAAGTGTTGTAGTACTTTTGTGTGGCCAACGTTACACACGCTAACATCGCCTAATCAGCTGCGCAGTTATAAATGATGCTTGTCGCCTTATGTAGGGAGAGTGGTGGGGACGGATCGGGGTCGCTAGGAATCTGAGGGGGACATGTCCCCCCCGTCCCCAGTGTCATCTGCGTGCATGGGAGAAAGCTCATTTCGGCCGCTTGTATTTGCGATCCTGTTCTTTCAGTCACTACCCACAGTTTGTGACCATAGGTGAGGGTAGGAACGTAGATCGACTGGTAAATAGAGAGCTTCGCCTTTTGACTCAGCTCCTTCTTCACCACGACGGACCGATGCAGAGCCCGCATCACTTCAGACGCCGCACCAATCCGCCTGTCGATCTCGTGCTCCATTCTTCCCTCACTCGTGAAGACCCTGAGATACTTGAACTCCTCCGCTTGGGTCAAGATCTCCTCCTTGTTCCGGAGATTGCACTCCACCCTTTTCCGGTCAATACCTATGGCCTCAGATTTGGAGGTGCTGATTCGCATCCCAGCCGCTTTGCATTCGGATGCGAACCGCTCCGGTGAGAGCTGAAGGTCGCGGCCCGATGAAGCCAACAGGACCACATCATCTGCAGAAAGCAGCGACCCTATCCTGAGGTCACCAAACCGGACTCCCTCAACCCTTACGGAAGGAAAATATATTGCAGTATATTGGAAAATATCATGTGATATTAGGCAATATGTGTCCTATGGAATATGGAATTTAATATTTATATTGTACAATAAATTGCAACATATTCAACATGAATATATAGTATGTGTTCATATATACCAAAAATATATGCAATTTTGTATCTATAAATACCACGATAATGTATTCCGATTTATATGGGAAAATGTATTGATAATATATGAAAAGATATGTAACATGTATGTTTAATATATGGTAGAATATATTTTAATTATATGTTAAAAAAAAATAGCTGCAAGGAGCAATGGAAGATTTCTCCTTCAAAACTGCAAAATATGAATAATAGTTACACAGGGATTACCCAGAAAACTAAAAACCGTTTTGTCAAAAAAAAAAAAAAAAAAGCCTGTGTTTGGAGTTGAACCTGAAACCCTTCGTTGATCAGCACAACCTCTCATCTAATTGAGCCATTCCAAGATCTAGACTTTGCAATGTTCAGTTACTGAATAATAAAATAAGACTTTTCTCCTATGGCAATCATAGTCACATTTGGTCCAAGCTCAAACAGCTCTAATTCAGTCATATTTTCACATATTAAGGTGAAACTGTGCAGGGTACTTCAGGGGGAAGTCACCTTAAAGCCTATTCCTGACGGGGGAATCCTGATTATATGGAAATATATACATGAAATATATGTACAGATGTGTTCAATATATTGTGTAATATATTTTAAATATAGGTAAAATTATATGGAAATTTTTTGGAAATATATTTTCCCCCTAAATAAATGTCAATCTTACGGTATTTACGTTTTTGGGGGCACATTTTCAGTTAGCAGGTGGTACTGTATGAATCGGGATTCCATTTGAAATACTGCCGTTGACAACCTTATTAGAATACCTTCTAGATGGCTGAGCGGTTAGGGAATCAGCTGAGCTGTTAATCAAAAGGTTGCCGGTTCCATTCCCGGAAGCTGTGTCCTTGGACAAGGCAATTCACCCTCTTTGCCTCAACCTATATGTCTGTACATTGTATGGGCATGTTCTCATATATGTACACATGCATTGTCAAATATATCTTTCCATATAATTTTACATATATTTAAAATATATTCGACCATATTTGAAGCTTACAAGTGACACTATATCTTTACATACCCATACATTTTCCCATATTAAGCGGCATACATTATGGTGGTTATTTATGAATACATAATTGCATATATTTTGGGATATGTAACCACATATCCACATATTATATTTTAATGTTCCATATATTGCAATATATGGAAAACGGCAATCATTGCTGTATTCTGCAATAGATTGCAATATATTACATACATATATATTATAGTTTATAAAATATTAGTAATATATTTATCATCAATTTATTATCCCATGTATTTCCATATACAATATGTTGGTCAATGTCATGGAAAATAATATATTACAATATATTAAAATGTATTTCAAATCATATATTGGTAAATATATTTTCTTTCCATAAGGGAAAGCCCTGGCTGCGCCTAGAAATTCTGTCCATATAAGTTATGAACAGAATCGGTGACAATGGGCAGCCCTGGCGGAGTCCACAACCTTACCGGAAACAAGTTGGACTTACTACAGGCAATGCGGACCAAACTCTGGCACCGATCGTACAGGGACCGGACAGCCCCGATCAGGGAATCCGGTACCCCATACTCTCGGAGCACTGCCCACATGCGCCTCCGAGGGACACGGTTGAACGCCTTTTCCAAATCCACAAAACATGTGTAGACTCGTTGGGCGAACTCCCACGTACCCTCCAGGACTCTGCCGAGGGTATAGAGCTGGTCCATTGTTCCACGGCCAGGACGAAAACCACCAATTCCTCCTGAATTCCTGAAGGAAGGGTGAGGAGTGTGATCCCCCTAAAGTTGGAGCACACCCTCTGGTCCCCCTTTTTAAAGAGGGGAACCACCACCCCGGTCTGCCAGTCCAGAGGCACAGTCCCCGATGTCCACGCGATGTTGCAGAGTCGTGTCAACCAAGACAGCTCTACAACATCCAGAGCCTTAAGGAACTCCGGGCGGATCTCATCCACCCCAGGGGCCCTGCCACCGCAGAATTTTTCAACCACCTTGGCGACCTCAGCCCCAGAGGTAGAAGGGCGCCCCCCCCCCCAATGTCCCCAGACTCTGCCTCCATGTCGAAAGTGTGTTGCTGGAATTAAGGAGGTCTTCGAAGTATTCCTACCACCTGCAAAAGTCGAGGTCACCAGCGCACCATCCCCACCATACACAGTGTTGACAGTGCACTGCTTCCCCCTCCTGAGTTGCCGGATGGTGGTTCAGAACCTTTTCGAAGCCGTTCGGAAGTCATTCTCCATGGCCTCACCGAACTTCTCCCATGCCTGGGATTTTTGCCTCCGTGACTGCCGGTACACATTAGCTGCCTCTGGAGTCCTACCAGCCAATAAGGTCAGATAGGCTTCCTTTTTGGGCCCTGGAGCCCTGGAGCTTCAACTCCCCCAGAGGTGGGAGTTGAAGCTCCTTCTGACAGGGGGTCCTGCCAGCCGTTCCCAGCAGACCCTCACATTACGTTTGGGCCTGCCAGGCCTGACCGGCATCCTCCCCCACCATCGTAGCCAACTCACCACCAGGTGGTGATCAGTTGATAGCTCCGCCCCTTTCCTCACCCGAGTGTCCAAGACATTCGGCCCAGTGACCTGCATCCGGGCAAGGGCAGCTGGGAACCATTGTTGTTTTTCTTCATGGTGAGTTTTTTGAGCCACGCTTTTTCTGGTCTTTCATCTGGAACCTGTTTGGCTTGGGTGACCCTACCTACGGGCATAAATCCCCCGACAACATAGCTTCCAGGATCATTAGGACACGCAAACCCCTCCACCGCGATAAGGTGGTGACTCAGGGAGGGTTTTTTTTCTTCTTCTCTAAATTAATGTACTTAAATTGAAGGTTGGATTGTTCAATTCCTTTTCCAATGGGACATTATGCTAAAGGACAAAAAGGTGAAACATGTTTTACTCATCTTTACCAGGGTTGCCAATAATTCCAGAATTGACTATATATATGACTGTATTCAAATATATTCAGTTCTAGACCAGATGTACTGTGAGGTAGTGACGTGCTAGCTTTAGAAGTGATCTAGCTGGTTAATATGCAAATGATTCTGATGTGCCAGTACTACTTTCCTCCTTCTCCCTTCAGAACTGTACACCCTGCTTCTTGAGGACATCCTGGTCCTTCTGCAGAAGCAGGATGAACGCCTGGTTCTCAAGTGCCACAGCAAGAACCTGGCAGGGACAGCAGACACCAAGCACATCTTCAGCCCCATCATTAAGCTCAGCACCGTGCTGGTGCGCTCTGTAGCAACTGGTGAGTCTCCTGTTCTGTGGGAAAAAAAACTGAAAGCGATCTGGGTTATCAGAGTCCTAAGCTGCAATTTCGTCAAGACAAAATGGTTCTGGTCGTACCTATCTGATAGGACCTTCCAGGTCTGCTGAAGAGAGTCCACTTTAGCACCTCACTCACTCACTCAGGGAGTCCCAGTGATATGGTAACTACCTCCTTATTGGCCTACCAGCGGGTAACATAAGCCCTCTGCAGATCGTCAAGAATGCGTCCACCCGTCTAATCTTTAAGCTCCCCAAGTACTCACACCCAATTCCCCCCTCAGGTTGTTTCATTGGCTGCCTGCCGCCGCGAAGATAGGTGCAAAATCTTGATCCTTACTGTGGTGTATTGGGGTTCTATACTTCTTATCTAATTCAAACATGAAGCACTTAGTGATGCAATTTGTGACCGCCTACCTAATGAGGCTAGAACTGTTGACTGAAAGTAACCTAATACTGACGAGAACTATACAACTTAGCATGTCCATGGAAATGGCAGCCAAGGGGGCAAAACAGTTGAGTGCTGCAACGGGTGAAGTACAGCTGACGGCTCTCGTGCTGATAAGACCATGCTCCCGTTGTGGCAAACAAGGCCACTCAGCTGCAGAATGCTGGTGTAAGTAGCTAGATTGCCACGCCTGTGGGATAAAGGGTCATATTGAAAGGGGCCTGTCATAGTTAGAAAGAGAGTACACAACAAATGCACAAGAATACCTACAAACAAAAAAGCTATACATGAGAAAACAGTGCACGCTGTGGAAAGACAAGTTAGTTGCAGTGATTCATCAGATAACTAATTACCATTACACATACTTACATTGGCAGGTGGGGCAGCCAGCTACTGGGTAACACCGCTGCTAGAGATAGATACGGGGGCTGCGGTGTCCCTTGTGTCGGAGACTGTGTATCGGCAACACTTCTTCCCCTTCTGCCAGCACGGGTGGTGTTGAAGACTTTTAAGGGAGAAACTGTGGCGGTTAAAGGACTAGTAAAGGTCAGCACTGAACTGAATGGCCATTGTTTGAAACTCCCTTTTGTATGTCGTACAGGGTGATCACCCATCCCTGCTGGGACAATTATGGATGGACAAAGTAAAAATTGAATGGCCAGCGGTACGAATGTTAAACAAGGGAGAGACAACATTCAAGAAGATCTTAAAGAAGCATGCTGATCTTTTCACAAATTAACTGGTCAACATGAATAACATTACAGCAAAGTTGAGCATTAAACCAGGGAGCAGCCCACAATTTTATAAGGCACAGCCTGTGCCGTATGCTCTCCGGCCAAAGTTGGAGAAGGAGTTAGATGATCTAGTGACAAGTGGGGGGCTGGCACCAGTGAGTGTCAGTGACTGGGCCACCCCCATCGTGCCTGTCCGAAAAATAATGGGACACTCCGGATATGTGGTGACTTCAAAGTGACCAAGTGTTGCAAGCAGAGCACTACCCACTTTCCCTCATGGACGATTTGTTTGCAGGCCTGGTGCATGGCAAACAGTTCAGCAAAATCAACCTGAACCAGGTCTACCTACCTGTCGCTCTAGAGTCCAGAGAACTCCGGACCATCAGCACCCAGGGACTGTTCCGCTACTGCCGTCTGGCTTTCGGTGTCATCTCAGCTCCTGCCTTGTTCCAAAAAGCCATGGATTAGATTTTTGTCAGGGTTGCCAGGCGTACAGTGTTACCTTGACGACATTTAGAGTACTGGGACGGATGACTATGACCACTTTCGTAACCCAGACGGAACTCTAAGAGAGTAGTAGAGGGTTCATAAAGAACATTTTGAGTTTTTCCAGTCCTCTCTGTAATATCTTGGACGTGTTCAACGTCTCCGGGCTACATAAAGCACCTTTAAAAACCAGAGCCATTGTGGAGGCTCCACCTCCTCAAAATGTGAATCAGCTGTGCTCATATTTAGGGCTGCTTAAGTACTACGGCCGGTTTATTCAGTATCTCTCAACCCTATTTAAGCCACTACATGAACTGTTGACCCATGAAAATAACTGGGAATGGTCTGCTGCATGCCACACAGTATTCCTCAAGTCAAAAGAGGCCCTGTTGAATTCTGATGCACTGACGCACTTTGACCCATTATTGCCACTACAGCCAGCATGTGACGCATCTCCTCATGGGGTAGGTGCAGTTGTTTCTCACATTATGCCTGGCGGTTTAGAAAAGCCCATAGCATTTGCGTTGAGAACACTAAATAAGGCAGAATCCAACTATGCTCAGATTGAGCGTAAGGCTCTGAGCATTGTGTTTGGAATCAGAAAGTTCCATCAATATCTGTTCGGGAGGAGATTTACACTCTTAACTGATCACAAACCACTTACTGCTATCCTGGGACCACGTACAGGCATCCCACCGCTGGCTGCCAGTAGGATGCAAAGATGGACTTTGCTGTTGTCAGGCCATGACTATGACATCAAATACAGGAAATCAGAACTCCATGGCAACGCAGACGGCCTGTCACGCCTTCTACTTCCTGTAACTAGACCTATGACACGGCACTCAGACATATTTGATCTTCCACCAAGTTGAAGATGCCCTGTGTAAGGGGTCAGGTGGAACACAGGGTCCGGGGGCACCCTCTCCTGGGAGGTAGGCCTGAAGACGCTTAATTGAGGTAATCAACTAACAGGTGTAACTCATATTCCTGATTGTGCTTGCTTTAAAAGGACCCGATTAGAGGAAGGAGAGGAGAGTGGAGCCGGAGAGTGACGGGCGCAACGGCGGTTGAGGGACCGTCTAAGACTGAGTCAGTCATATGCATTTAAGTGTTTAAGTGTTTTTTTTTGTTGACCGGTTTTGACTACCTAGTACGGCAATGTGCGTGCTAGCGTTCTGGCTCCGCTAAAAAGAGAAAAAATATAAATAACCGAAGTATTGCTGCAAACTGTCCGTCTCAGCGTCTCATTTTGCTGTCCTGCACCCGGGGGGGGGGAACAAATCATCACACCTGTTACAGCACATCAAGTGAAAATCGCCACAAGGAACGACCTGGTGGCCATAAAGAAAGGAAAAAAAATATCAGACACACCTGAAACTAAGCCATATTGGGTCAGACAACAAGAACTGTCTGTGCAGTCGGGGTGTTTGCTGTGGGGGAGAAGGGTCGTCATGCCCCCATCCCTGCGCAGACCCATGCTGAAACAGCTCCATGCGGGACACTGTGGCATGGTGCGCATGAAAGAGGTGGCTCGAAGCTACTTCTGGTGGCTGGGATTGGACAAGTGCATTGAAGAGAAAGCTAAATTATGCACCACATGTCACAGAGTGCGAAATGCACCTCAACCAGCTCCTGTTCATCCAAGGGAGTGGCTAGCTGTGGCATGGCAGCACATACACATCGAATTCGCTGGACCATTTTTGGACGTGGTCGTAGACGCACACAGTAAGTGGCCTGAGGTTGCCATCATGACAGCAACAACAACAAAGAAGACCATGGAGAAACTGGGAGAAATGTTCAGTCAGTTCAGAAGTCTGGATCGACTGGTGAGTGACAACGGGCCTCAGTTTTGGTCCGAAGTGATGACTGTGTTCCTCAGAGTCAATGGTGTTCAACACGATTAGGTCTGCGCCTTACCACCCAGCCACTAATGGCTTAGCTGAAGGGTTTGTGCAAACATTGAAGCACAGCCTAAAGGCATCTGGGGCTACACCGTTTCCTGTTGACCTACCGGAACACCCCAGATAGCACCACAAAGTCATCTCCAGCAGCACTACTACTCAAAAGAGAACGAACATGTACTTAATCAAATCTAGGCTGACGTTGTCATACTCTGAAGGGTTCTTTGGGCTGTGAATATGGGGCGTGTTTCAACCGAACCCGGAAAAAAATGCCTCTTCGCTAAATTGGATAGACCTACAACCAATCAAAGCAACGTAATATGTTGTTTGTTGAAAAGGAATTAAACCCAAGCGCTCTTTGGTGATTTGGTTAATTATGTTACTGTTGATCATCTGTACATCATCGTATAAAGCCCTGCCCTGACAATTGGATTGGTCCGAACAGCTCTTGTTCAGGCATTAGTTTTTCCCGGACCGAGCAACTCCAGACCAAACTTCCTGACCCAATTTTTTTGTGGGCGGGAGCTAAGTTCAGCTGGCACCCAGGCTAAATCAAACCACCAACAGGGAGTGAAATTGTGCAACACTGTCAGCAAAAACAACTCCGACGGCAAGCTGCTTGAACTTATAGTTTACAAATGTAACCCATACATCCTGTCCTGATTGTGTTGTATTGCCAGTGGTTGTGTTAAATAAGGGGGGAGGAAATGTGGTGTATTGGAGTTCTATACTTCTTATCCTTAATTTTGGCCCTGTTGGGCCACTGTACTGAAGCGCCCCTAGTGGGCAGGTTGCCGTGTACCATGTCTCTTTGGTTCACATAAAGAATGAAGTTAACTGCACGCTGCCTCCGGTCCATTCATTTATTGAGGTTTACTTGTTAATTAAGATGTAACACTTACCTATACTGAGAGCAACAGGATGGAATCTGCATACCTCCAGGACATCATCCAGCAGTACGCATAGACGCAGGAACATCGACCCCTGCACACTCCCTCCTTGTAGTTCTTCTCCTAAGACATTTAGCTTCTGCTAAATGAATAAAATGGAATGTCACGTCTCTCCCTTTTCAGATAACAAGTCCTTCTTCGTGTTGTCCATGTCAGACAACGGTGCCCAAATCTATGAGCTAATGGCACAGACGGTGTCAGAGCAGAGAACGTAAGTCTGTCCAACCTCTTCTTTTCAGTGTCTTATTTCAATGGGCCTCATTCACCAATATCTTCCTAAGTTATTTCTTAAATTTGTTCTTAAGACAGTTCCTAAGAAAAGTCTATTTGTGATTCATGACATGTTCCTAAACAGCATAATTGTTCGCAGGTGTGGTCTTAGAATAGGTGCGTTCGACATGAACTGTTGGCTGCAGGCGGCTGACTTGAAAAAGTGAATTCTGGTTAGACTTTTTGTCTGACTTGAGACGGTGCTGAGGCTAGGTCACTAGCACTGTATGGCGCTGCATGAAGTCGGTCCATGTCGAACTGTGACGTAGCTATCAAAGTACCGTGAGATTGATTCGAGAACTTCCGGCTGTGTAGCCGAGCGCATTTTCTCAAGAGCAACTGCTCGGGTTCCAATGATGACACAGCTATTTCATGATTGGCCAGACTCACACACGACAACTTTGACGCGTGTTTTGTAATTATTCTGACACCTTTAGTTTCGCCATTGCTCAAATCCGGCCGAACTGTTTAATTGAATACACAAATGATTGAAGAAAGGGTTTTAGTCTGCCTCTTCACTAACAGAAAGACGAAGTTTAATTATAAATAAAGTAAGCTAACAGCGCCTGATCGGCCATGACTGACGTCAACGCAGAAAACCACGAGAACCTGGAATGTCTGACTTCACAGAGCCGTTTTCAACTCCTCACCGACTGCAAGCGGCTACTCTCGCCAGTCGTTTCATGCAGCCGCAGTCCATGTCGAACGCACCTAATGATGAATCCCAATAAAATGTCATAAATTGAAAGCTTGTGCCCCGTTGCTCCTATTTAGCATAAGTAAACGCCCCGTTAATTCCAATAAAAGGGCATGAGATGGCAGGGCATACTCAGAAAAATGTCGGAAAGACGTGGTAAAGACGGTGGAGGCCCCAAATCCAAAAGAAAGAAAAACGTTAGTAATTCTGAAGTGGAGGTACTGCTGCAAGAAGTTAGTGACAAACACATCATATTAAGCATCAGCGGTGGATACAAAGCAGTCAATAAAACTGATGCATGGAATGCAATTAGCCTACTCATGCAGTGAAGGCTGTATCTGGAGAAGGGCGCAGAACTGATTAAGTGAAAAATAAATGGTTTGATCTGAAATCTGAGTGAAAAAAACATATTTCAAAAGATAGGAGATAGATAACTGTTTCAAATATCCTTAAAGACTGCTTTTGCTAGCCTAAAGCGTCCCAACAGGTAGCCTACTCGTCACTTTCTGACATGTTGCAGCAGCGATAAATACGCCATTGTGTGGGAATATAAATATTATTGTTAGGAATAACATGAATACATGTTATTGAATGGCAAGGTTCACCGTTAACATAATTGATGTGAATTGAAGGCAAAGCAAGGCTAGTTTATTTAAATAAGCCTAGCACAATTCATACACAATGGCAATTCAAAGTGCTTTAGAGATGAGCAGAAGTGTAAGTGTTGTGTGTTTTTTTTAAACAAACGTATCATTATGTGAAAAATAATAAAAATGATTAGTTGCTGTGGTAGAAATGTTGGTCATATGCATAGATGTGTATGAAATCTATAAGCTTCTATGTTCATTGGTAAGAGACAGGAAGAGAAGATAATTAAGTTGAGTTCAAAGGAATGTGAGGTGCTGATGGCTCTGTGGGCATTTTGCCATGGGGGATGGTTGAAGCATCTTATATGGCCTTCTGTCCTCTGGTCAGTGTAAGGGGCTATAGAGGCAGTTGCTCTGAACTTTGGCTAGAGAAGGACTGTGTCCTGTTTCATTGTTTGTATTAAAAGTATTGTTTGAAGATGATCACACAAAAGACAGTTGACCATTTGGCTGCCCAACTCCTAGGGCTTTATTATCTACTGCCCTAGAGAGAGATGCCACATCAAAGAACTGTGTTAACATTTGGTATGGAGATGTATTGTTTCAAACTGTCACTAAGTTGAGTTAACCAATCACAGAGTTTACTACATTGATTGATTGACCTTATAGAAAGCCATTTAATCTCAAGTTTATATAAGGCAGTGCATGTGTGATAGTTCTCTTTCATTCTTGCGAACGATTTGTGACTAGCGCACCCTTCGTAATGACAGATCAGCAAAGCTTTGTTTAATCATATGTAATTGTATAGTCTAAATAAATTGTATTGAAACCACCATCTTCGACTATTCAAATCTACACAGTCCAGCTAGAATTTTCTTTCACAGTTGCAAAGATATAAGAGAGAGAAATATTTCATTTTAAATTAGAATGGGCTAAAACAGTATAACTACTTATTTTACCCAAACATATCAGCTCTCAATGGGCCTCATTCATCAAATGTTCTTACAAACAAATTTGTTGTCAAACCCCACTTGCGCAGTTTTTACAAAGATTCTGGCATTCACCAATATTTTCTTATATGGGATTTGTTCTTGGGTAAGAACAGAATTTACGCACACCGAAGAGCACCCTTACGCACAATTGAGAGCTGACATGTTTGCGCAGAATAAGTAGTTATACCTTTTTTGTCCGTTCTAATTTAAAATTGAATATTTCTCTCCTTTATAATTTTCTACCTAATAATTTTCATAATTGTACACATATTTTTTTGTTTGTTTTAATAAATACACACTACACTTACACTTCTGCTCATTTGTAAAGCACTTGGAATTTCCATTGTGTATGAATTGTGCTCGGCCTATATTAATACAGTATTTTACAATCGCTATGACAATGTTTTCAATACTTCAATACAAACAAGTTTCCTAAACTCTTGACACAGTTAGCAACATCCGTCTGTGTTGGCTATACAATTAACACATTTCTTGTTGCTTTGACACAAAATGCATAGAATAAACACAAATCTTAAATGCTTGAACTTCTTTTACACACACGTTCAACCAAGACCAAAACAATTTATTTCTACTAATAAATACACACTACACTTACACTTCTGCTCATTTGTAAAGCACTTGGAATTTCCATTGTGTATGAATTGTGCTCGGCCTATATTAATACAGTATTTTACAATCGCTATGACAATGTTTTCAATACTTTTAACAAGTTTCCTAAACTCTTGACACAGGTAGCACAACATCCGTCTGTGTTGTACGGTGGCCCTGAACTGCAAAACACACCCCCTAATATGAGTACATCCCCCAAATGAAAACACTCCCCCCGAATACGAGTCAACTCCCCCCAAATCGGATGACTTGTTCACTTCCCCCAATACAAAAACACGCTCCCCCAAATGGAAAACGACATTACATGAACTCAAAAACACATTACATTAACTCTGAACGGAAAGGGTAGGTACTACACTTCAGCGCTGATTGGATGCAGTAGGCTAACTAACAAGAAATAAGAAATTGAACGACATAAGTACAAAATGCAATAGCCTGACAGAGTTACGTGCACCGGGACATTTATTTGGGTATCGAAGCATGTAGCATAGGCTACTTATGCAAAAGCATAAATTGCGTGTTAAACGTAGGCTAAACATCGATAGCCAAACAACTAGTCCACGTAACTCTGTCATTATCATGAACTTGATCGTTTTGGTTGGAAGAAAAGAGGAAACATTTGTGTTAACAATTCAGTCATGACACTACTCTTTATTTTAATCAGGGTCATTCCTATTAAATAATCTTAGATAAAAACGCAGTTGAAGGAAGCAGGACTTTTCAGAAGAAAAAACTAATAGTCCACTACAGAAGACCTAAATGCTACAACAACAGAGTAACGTGGACCAGGATAGGTATTGTTTGGCTATTGATTTTTACATTTAACACTAAATACTTTTGCCTAAGTAGCATACTGCTACATTCTTCGATAGCCAAACAAATGTCCTGGTGCACGTAACTCTGCCAGGCGATTGCATTTTGTACTTCTGTCGATCAATTTCATATTTCTTGTTAGTTAGCCTACTGCATCCAATCAGCGCTGAAGTGTAGTACCTGCCCTTTCCGTTCGGAGTTAATGTAATGTGTTTTTGAGTTAATGTAATGTCGTTTTCCATTTGGGGGAGCGTGTTTTTGTATTGGGGGGAGGTGAACAAGTCATCCGATTTGGGGGGAGTTGACTCGTATTCGGGGGGCGTGTTTTCATTTGGGGGATGTACTCATATTAGGGGGTGTGTTTTGCACTTCAGGGCCACCGTAGTGTTGGCTATACAATTAACACATTTCTTGTTGCTTTGACACAAAATGCATAGAGTAAAAACAAATCTTAAATGCTTGAACTTCTTTTACACACACGCTCAACCAAGACCAAAACAATTTATTTTTACTGCCCAATTTACCAATGCTTTACATCATGTTCAAAACCTAACTTATTGGCTAAAGCCAAAGTGAACAGCTGTTCATATTGTAAATTGAAACACAAACATATCCCCTGTATTTTATTCCATTGCTAATGAGAAACAGCTGGTTGAAGTTATGCGAATACTGTAAATCACAGCTGATTCCCAACTAGGAAACACTCAGGTGTTGAGGTTCTTTCAATCGCATGACCATAAGGTATATACAGTAAGAGGACCTCTTTGGGCTACTCTTATGTGAAAAAAGAACAATACAGAGAAAGAAGACAAAGAAAAAGAAAGAATATGTAATGCCTGCATGAGGGAGAAGAAAACAAGTACCAGGACAAGGTAGAGGAGTGGGACAAGGGAGAGGAGTTATAATGTGTGGTGGTGCTCAGAGAAGGGCCAGAGCTAGGGTAATTGATGAAATATTTTAAATTGCAGCTATATTGCATATTTCTTGCAGTACTGTCCTGTTGCAACTGAAGCCTTTACTGCAGCAAGTATGTTTCTGTCTTCTTTTTTCAAAACAGTAACCGTACATTCTATAAAGCTACTCTGAGATGGGTCATTCATTTTTTGTTCTGAATTTCTGCAACAAAAGAAACTAAATGCATGCATTTACTAAACCCAACAAAACAAAAATGTAAAGAGGCTTCAAAAGGAACTGCATTGCAAAACACAATCTATGATCCATATACTGTGAGACCTGACACATACTGTATAATAGAATGTTTGTTATGACGTGCTAGGATTTATTAAATGTTCCTGTTGAATGCGAACGTGTGTTAGTGTTTTGGTAGACATGGTGTAATGTTAGTGTATTTTTTTGTTATGAAAATTCGTGTTTGAGTTTAGTTTACAATGTGTGATTTTGAGCATGAATTTAACAGGTTTTGCCAATTGTGTGTGGTAGGTGTGTTGGTGCATTAAGAGTAAGAGTAACAAGGAAACTTGTTAGATGTATTGAAAAGTCATAGCGATTGTAAAAAACTATAAACTAGCCTTGCTTTGCCTTCAATTCAAATTAAGTATGTTAAAAGGGAACTTTGCCATCAAATAATAAGTGACTTATCACTGTATTTATAGGCCCAAAGTAGGCTTATTCCGCACACGAGGACTACACCACACAATGGCGTATTTATTGCTAGTATTTAGAGAGTGACGAGTAGGCTACCTGTTGGAACGCTTCAGGCTACCAAGAGCAGTCCTCATGGATATTTGTAACAGTCAACTGATTTCTAAGCTCACTGATTCTTGAGATAAGGGACAAAAGTACTTTTGGAAAGTGACAAACAAAAAATCTATACTACATTTTTTCGAATTGGATATCTTCATGAACACGGATCTCACCTATCATACAATGAAAAGGAACAGGTTTTTTATTTAACCACTTTTATACAAATTTACATATACTCACTGAGTAACTTGACATTTGTCAACTCCGTCTGACACATGAAAATATGTTTTTTTGTGTGTTTGATCAATTCAATAACACAAAGTCTTTGAGTGTGTAGAAACGGTGTGCCTTAGCAAGGTTAATTGATAAACTGCATTGAATACACTTCATATTATTTTACATCGTTTTGGAATCAGCCATCTTAAATTACCTTCATTTATTATACAATTTTTTTCATTTTGTTTAGTTCCTAGAATTAGTTGAACTATTGTACTTTTGTACTTAATTTAAACGGTAGGCCCTATATGTTTATTGTTTGCGCCTTCCTGCCACAGTAAATTCCGTGTTTGTGTAACATAGGCTACATGGCAAATAAACCGAATTCTGATTCTGATCCTGATGGACATGGGGGAAGAAACCCACCCAAATTTGCTTGGGTTAAACAGGCATGGGAGGAAATTGCCACAATTGTTACGAATCAATTTCACAAACATAGAGATTTCTCGTGAAAAACGTTTATTATCATTGAAGAAATGTAACACGCCATAAATCAAAACAATGTAACGTAGCTTCGCAGAAAGAAGACCCTGGCCTCACCAGCAGCGTGCACTGACCAAGCTTGCGCCCTTAAAATAGCATCTGAATAATACGCCATTGACTTTAGACCATGTTTTTCCTGGTCAGTTGCTGATTTTTTTTTCGGAAACTGCAAAATAGCACCAGGGAACGTTTGCGCCGGAACACGCCTCCTTTTTCGCTAAAACCGCCGACGGGAGCGCAAAGCCATTTTGATGTGCGTCTGTGGAGGGAAAAGTCGGCTTTGCGTCGAGTGAAAACTAGGAATGACACTTGCGTTGTTGACTAAGTCAATTGCGCTGGGTGCAAGATCGGGCCCATCATATTTAATAGTGTCAGCTGTGGATACAAAGCAGTAAATAAAACTGATGCATGGAATGAAATTACTCATGCAATGAACGCTGTATCTGGAGAAGTGTGCAGAACTGATTAAGTGAAAAAATTAATGGTTTAACTTTAATCTGAATTGTTAAGCAAAAAAACTTAGCCCACTGATTCTTTAAATAAGTCTGTGTGTTTCCTAGTTGGGAATCAGCTGTGATTTACAGTATTCGCATAACTTCAACCAGCTGTTTCTCAGTAGCAATGGAATAAAATAAAATACAGGGGATATGTTTGTGTTTCAATTTACAATATGAACAGCTGTTCACTTTGGATTTAGCCCATAAGTTAGGTTTTGAACATGATGTAAAGCATTGGTAAATTGGGCAGTAAAAATAAATTGTTTTGGTCTTGGTTGAGCGTGTGTGTAAAAGAAGTTCAAGCATTTAAGATTTGTTTTTACTCTATGCATTTTGTGTCAAAGCAACAAGAAATGTGTTAATTGTATAGCCAACACTACGGTGGCCCTGAAGTGCAAAACACACCCCCTAATATGAGTACATCCCCCAAATGAAAACACGCCCCCCGAATACGAGTCAACTCCCCCCAAATCGGATGACTTGTTCACCTCCCCCCAATACAAAAACACGCTCCCCCAAATGGAAAACGACATTACATTAACTCAAAAACACATTACATTAACTCCGAACGGAAAGGGCAGGTACTACACTTCAGCGCTGGTTGGATGCAGTAGGCTAACTAACAAGAAATATGAAATTGATCGACAGAAGTACAAAATGCAATCGCCTGGCAGAGTTACGTGCACCAGGACATTTGTTTGGCTATCGAAGAATGTAGCAGTATGCTACTTAGGCAAAAGTATTTAGTGTTAAATGTAAAAATCAATAGCCAAACAATACCTATCCTGGTCCACGTTACTCTGTTGTTGTAGCATTTAGGTCTTCTGTAGTGGACTATTAGTTTTTTCTTCTGAAAAGTCCTGCTTCCTTCAACTGCGTTTTTAGCGTGCGCATAGGCTACTTGTAATATTGTGAAACATTAACAGCATATCTAAGATTATTTAATAGGAATGACCCTGATTAAAATAAAGAGTAGTGTCATGACTGAATTGTTAACACAAATGTTTCCTCTTTTCTTCCAACCAAAACGATCAAGTTCATGATAATGACAGAGTTACGTGGACTAGTTGTTTGGCTATCGATGTTTAGCCTACGTTTAACACGCAATTTATGCTTTTGCATAAGTAGCCTATGCTACATGCTTCGATACCCAAATAAATGTCCCGGTGCACGTAACTCTGTCAGGCTATTGCATTTTGTACTTATGTCGTTCAATTTCTTATTTCTTGTTAGTTAGCCTACTGCATCCAATCAGCGCTGAAGTGTAGTACCTACCCTTTCCGTTCAGAGTTAATGTAATGTGTTTTTGAGTTCATGTAATGTCGTTTTCCATTTGGGGGAGCGTGTTTTTGTATTGGGGGAAGTGAACAAGTCATCCGATTTGGGGGGAGTTGACTCGTATTCGGGGGGAGTGTTTTCATTTGGGGGATGTACTCATATTAGGGGGTGTGTTTTGCAGTTCAGGGCCACCGTACAACACAGACGGATGTTGTGCTACCTGTGTCAAGAGTTTAGGAAACTTGTTAAAAGTATTGAAAACATTGTCATAGCGATTGTAAAATACTGTATTAATATAGGCCGAGCACAATTCATACACAATGGAAATTCCAAGTGCTTTACAAATGAGCAGAAGTGTAAGTGTAGTGTGTATTTATTAAAACAAACAAAAAAAAATATGTGTCCAATTATAAAAATTATTAGGTGGAAAATTATAAAGGAGCGAAATATTCAATTTTAAATTATAACAGACGAAAAAGGTATAACTAATTACTCTGCGCAAACATGTTAGCTCTCAATTGTGCGTAAGAGTTAGCCTGACGTTGTCATACTCAATTCTCATCAGAATATGAGTCTAAAAACTCTCCGTTGGGCTGTGACTATGGGGCGTGTCAACCGAGCTCGTAAAACAAATGCCTCTTCGCTCAATTGGATAGACCTGCAACCAATCAGAGCAATGTAATATGTTGTTTGTTGAAAACGAATTCAACCCAAGCGCTCTTTGGTGACATTGTTGATTACGTTACTGTTGATCATCTGTCCATCATTGTATAAATCCCGCCCTGGAAATTTAATTGGTCCGCTCATATCCTGGTTTTATGTAGTTGTTCCCAATACGAGACCCTCCAGACCCAACTTCCCGACCAAATTTTTTTGTGGGCGGGGTGAAGTTGGGCTGGCAGCAAGGCTACGTAAGAGTGCTCTTGGGTGTGCGTAAATTCTGTTCTTACCTAAGAACAAATCCCAAATAAGAAAACATTGGTGAATGCCAGAATCTTCGTAAAAACTGCGTAAGTGGGGTTTGAGAACAAATTTGTTCGTAAGAACATTTGATGAATGAGGCCCATTAATGTGCATAAATTCTGTTCTTACCTAAGAACAAATCCCAAACAAGAAAACATTGGTGAATCTTCCTGAAAACTGCGTAAGTGGGGTTTAAGAACAGATTTGTTCTTTAGAACATTTGGTGAATGAGGCCCACTGTCTCATTCGTGAGCTCACGGTGTTGTGTTGCCTCCCCTACACCAGGTGGCAGTGTCTAATCACACAGAGGGCAGACAACATGAAGACTAAACTGCACATCATACCTTTACCACAAACAGAGTGAGTCTTAAGCATTGTTTTGGCTTATGATACCTTTATTGTGTGAAACGCACATTTTGAACTTGTTTTTTGTAATTGATGCATGTCTGTGCATTTCAGTGTGGAGCAAGAAGCTGTTGAGATTATCAGTACGGCAGTGCCCAAACTGAGCAAAGACCCTGACATGACTTCAACTGGAAGTATCCAGTCCCCAGGTTATTTAGGTTATATTTCTATACCGTATCTCAAGATTATATCATGTCAGTATTGAAATGGTCACTCAAATAACAGAGCATTTGGTTGGAATATTGTTTCTGTTAGTGTGCTTATTAAGTCACACCCTCCCTTCTGTGTCCTCCTAGAAAAAGACGTCACTTCCTCTTTGGTTCTGCAAGCCCCACAGATAGGGACCAACCCCTTTGATGGTGTCAAATCAGAGGATGAGGAGAAAGAAGAGGCTGTACCCGATAGGGGAGGGGAGGAGGAGGAAGTGAGCACATTCCTGGAAGGCAATCTGGCCGACAGACTGCCCTTCCTTCAGCAGAGGTCACGGCAGGGCATCGCCATGGATGACCAGGAACCAGATGCTTTTGGCATAGCTCCTTCCAGAGCAGAGGAGGCATTAAGGACCTGTGAGTTTTCTTTTTCAAAACATATTCTTTGAAAGACCCCTGGTTTAGTTGCTCCAAACACACGTGTCACATTACACATTGTCCCTATCATGACATTTTGGCAGGGTTTTTTAACATATTCATGATGTTGACATTGCAGTAGATTTATATTGCTTATTATTTAATATCTCCATGAAGCTAACTCCCCACTCCTTCCTCTCAGTGGCAGCCCTAAGGCAGGTGCTTCTGAGCCACATGATGACCCGTGAGGAGGGGGGAAGAGAGATAAAGAAAGAGCAGAGGAAGGGCCGAGCCGCCGGAGGCCGACTAATTAGGACCACCTCCCTCAGGGGCCCGGAGGACAGCAGCAGCAGCAACAATCCTGACTGCAGGACAACACCGCCGTCTGTTGTCTCCGCTGAAAACGGCAGTGGTTTGGACCAGACAGAGACTGGGAAGGAAGACAGGGCTCCAGAACTCCCTTCTGGCGACACAGACATTTTTGAGACATCGGAGGAATATGGTGAGCGGCCAAGATAGGTGGGGAGGGTTGCAGGGCTGAGGTAATAGGACATTATCAGGACCCCTCATCATCACACCTTTTTTATCGACATGATACATTTCATTCTACTTTTCTATCTTCATTCATCTATCGCCTCCTTCCTCCACTCCCAGGTAGTTACTTGGTCCTGGAGGGTTATGGGGGTTCAGGGGAAAGCAGTACAGATGACGACGGCGTGCTTGGTGGAGAGGGAGGAATGCAGTGGGGCTCCGCAGGCGACTTCAGCATCGACCTGAAGAAGCTGCTCTCCTCGTCCTCACAGACAGGGGGCGCCGGCCCCAACCTCAGCCGACAGGTTATGACTCACCTACGCCTCCTACAGGCCAACTTGCAACATCTAAAGGTAGGCACAGTAGCATTAGATTCACGTTAGCTAGTAGCATAACATGCTAACAGGAGTCAAACGGAGGTCCACGATGACAGGTTCTCGAGTAGGCAATAGCCAGGATAAAAGTTGGCCCTGAGGTTAGGGTCATCCCACGCATCTGACTTGACTACTAAGAAAAGTGTGGAAAGTACCTTATTATGAATAAAGTTGTGGTCATTGTTTTCAGAGGCATTTATTTGTTTGTCAGTCCACCACTTCTGACAGTTTCATTCTTTTGCCTTTTATGCATCAACCCACCCATTCATTTAGCCATCACCGAGTCATCTATATGTAGCCCATCCATCCCTTTCACATTCATATGTTAAAACAGAAGCTACATTTGTGTCAACAATCTGCTTACAGGACGTGGAGACCAAGTATAACCAACTGCGCCAAAGGCTGAGTGAAACAGCTACTGACACAGAGGAGAATAAAGGTACTATGTTCTTTAACTTGGTATGTACATAATTAATAGGTACAGTACCAGTCAAAAGTTTGGACACATCGACTCCATCCAGGGGATTTTCCTACGTTTGACCAATTTCTACATTTATGCATTTATGCTACCTTATGAAGCTGGTTCACAGAAAGCCAAGCGTGTGCAAAGCTGTCATCAAGGCAAAGGGTAGCTAACCAGTCAGAGGCATCGTTTTTTATTTTGACAAAACAGTTTCTAGTCTTCCGATCAATCCTCCGGTTGTAAAACATAGCAATGCGTGTTTATTTGAGCCCATCACAACACTCCGATCATCTGTTTAGCGAGACTGTGTAAACCCCTGCAAAACAAGCCAGGTTCACCACAGTAGCTAGCTACTTGTAGTCTATGCATAGTAGAGATAACTCTAATGGTAATCTCTAAAAAAAATTATCAACTTCTATTGACAAGACCAGTGATCTGTGTGTTTTGTTGTTCTAAACTGAGCTATCATCGCAGCACGTCCAGTCTGAAATACCACTTGATGGCCAACACACAGCTGATGCGAATTCTCCGCCCCCTCGTCAAAGCCAGGCGATTGCAATGTTGTTTTCAATAAAAAAAATATTTGCACAAAGCAATCAGAACCACTTTTCCATGTTGATAGAGCATTAACATTTGAAAAAAAGAATGGGACAAAAATAAATCAAGGGACATTTAGAATAGATAAAAATGTGCGATGAGTGGCACACTGCTGGCTGCTCTTTTTCTGATATTCAACTAAATTGTCAAACAACTCCTCTGACGTGCATATAGTTTAACTTACAGAAATGAGTTATATACCTTAAAATTTAGGAAAACTTGTCATCTTTCAGCCAATGTAATTACTAAAGAGCTCACATTTACAGATTTTCAGCTTTGAGCCTTGAATCGAGAGCAGCCTTTCTCTCACTAACTTCAATGGAGAGGTGGGTAAAATTCGTCAGAGAAGGCCGAAAGGAAGACGATTTTAAAACTGCCGGTAGAGTCGTATTTCTGACCGAACAGACATATAAAGGACAGCTCTAGTTTCGGCAGAGTCTTGGGTCTCGGATCATTTTTTGGTTGGACGTATAGTTTTGCGTCTCGGTTAAATTGTTTGAGGTGTGGATTCCAGCTAAATTTCTTATTCTCTGCCCAGCTCGTTAGCCATCACAGCTGCGCCATCACAGTGGCAACCAAACAGACACGCACCATGAAAGCAGAATTGGGTGACGTTTTGGAAACAGCTAAAAGAGTTGTATTTCCGCACAGACACATAGGATATCAATAGTTTCGGCAGAGTCTTGGGCCTCAGAAAATATCCTTATTTTTGGGATTGGACGTATAGTTTTGCGTCTAGGTTAACCTGTTTGAGGTGTGGATTCTAGCCACATTTCTCACAATCGAGCTAGCGCGATGGCTATCCATAACTAAAAACGGTTCGACTTTTTTTCCACAATCGACCAAATTGGCTAAACAAGATATATGTACATTGAGCTTAAAGTGTACATAATCTAGCTAGATCGTTTATATTTTAGCAAGTTTTACAGAAATCTGCAAAAATCGAGGCTCGACTGTCATAACTGACCGTCACGAACAGCCAAACCAAGGCTGGGGTAAGTGTTTGCTTAAATTCTAGTCAGAATATGAGTCTGAAAACTCTCCGTTGGGCTGTGACTATGGGGCGTGTTTCAACCGAACTCGTAAAACAAATGCCTCTTCGCTAAATTGGATAGACCTACAACCAATCAGAGCTACGTAATATGTTGTTTGTTGAAAACGAATTCAACCCAAGGGCTCTTTCGTGACGTTGTTGATTACGTTACTGTTGATCATCTTGCAGCCAGGCTGCAAAAGTTTGCTGCAGCTGGCGTTGATCCTACGAACAAACGCTTCGTAACTGGAAGGTTTTTACTTTTATTTGACGATATTGAACACAGATGTAAAGTAACTTGTCTTTACTCTAAATATCTTCTCCGTTTTCAATTTGAAGTAGTAGATCTACATACCACTTTGACACACTTGCAAGAAATGATCCGCCGGTTAGATGTAGCATGATCTTGTTATTTACTATTAAAAAAACTCACCAGGGACAACGACAACATCGGCAACCCTGCACTATGAATTATTATTTTGATGTCATCTTAAATTAAGTGTCTGAACAGGACTGGGTGTGCAGGCACGCATGATTAGTTTCTCCTCCGTCTTGAGATTCTAGGTTAGAAATGTTGCCAGTCTGTTGCCAATGACCAACTTTTGCTACGTTTTTCCAGCAAGTTCAAGTCATTCCAGTGTTGTCCTTTTACCTTCAAATTTGTTCAATCCAGACTTCAGCAACTGGTTTTCTGATAAATTTTAAAATTTTCCCGCAGCTCATTTTTCTGAAATGTTACCCTTTTTGTTTTGCATTTTCTTCTCTTTTCTGTACTTTTCTGCCTTCATCTTGCTGCAGGTCCTTTCTAACATACATTTCAGGCCTTTTAAAACTCCAGCAAATAATTTTCTGCTAAATTTATTAAATTTGTATGCATTGTTTCTCTTCTTTCTGTTTTTTTTTTCACTTTTTGTTTAGCATTTTTCTTCGCTTTTCTGTAGTTTTATGCCTTTGTCCAGCTCCAGCCCATATTTAAAATACCTTTCGGGTGCTTCGAAGTTTCAGCTTATAACTTTCTTAAACTTTAAACAATTTTCAGCTTTTTTAGCATGGTCAGCTATCCCCATTCAGGTTTTCAGCATTCTCACTGCTGTTTCGCAGGAACAGACTTTTCTAGTTTATTGTTTCTTTTCGCCCCCCTAAGGATGCCTCAATATTTGCACTACATAGACAACGTCAATGTCAAAGTGTTCGTCTTGGTCTCGATTGCGTTGCTTGTATTTGGATTTACATTCCGTTGAACAGTTTAGGAGGTTACAATGTTTTTGTGGGGACAAAGTGCCTTTTGTCGACAAAGGGTAACCTGTGCTAGCTACGTCACCACGTCAACACACGTTAGCAACAAAGCATGGATACAACGTGATAGAGATTTTCTAGCTTGCAAATTGGAGCTTTGATTACGAGTGAAAAATAACACCCCCAAAAAATCAAAACCATTTGGCTTTGTAGAGAAAGTGATTTTGAGTGGAACTGCAATCTCACATTTTTGATTTAAGTTGTGACAGTCTTTGAAATTTGAGCGAGTGCAGGTCGCCCATGAGACCGCCTCGTCTTTTAGGCGGCAGCCATGCTAGAAAGCGTCATAGTACTATTTTTTGTAGCAAAATTTATAGTTACATTTTACACAAAAAAACTGAAAGAGGGAAATGTTATGACGATATGACTATTGTGAAAACAGCCAGATGGTGAGATTTTAATATAGTTTTGTAAAACGTTGTAATAACGTTGATGTGTTTGCTACGTGAGAGCCTGTCGGCCTCCATTGACGATTGCGGCAGCAACAAGTCAACAGTGTCAGTGTTGACACTCAGTCAACTGTTCTTTGTCTGTTGATGTCTTGTGAGATATAAAGCTTGACCATCGATAATATTTCGTAAAAATCGAATTGACGCGGCCCCCATTTTGGATTTAATGGAAAAGTGTAAAAACCTTTTACACTCCCCAAATTTTGTCCAATGTTTACTAAATTTGGCACAGATGAACTTCAGACCAAGCTTCACAAAGGTGTCAGATGGATTTTCCATTTTCAAAGGCGGCGGCGAAGCCGCAAAAGACACGTGAGAGCGTAACTCAGCAACCATTTGTGCGATTGCCACCAAACTTAGGTTCCATCGTTCCCATGAGGAGCAGAGGAGGCCTCAAATCAAATGTATTTGTATAGCCCTTTGTACACGCAACCATGTCACAGAGGGCTTCACATACGCCCATAGAACTGCCCCTCAACCTAAACCCTCAAGGAAGACAAGGAAAAACTCCCGAAAAAACTCCCAACGGGAGAAAAAATTGAAGAAACCTTGGGAGGAGCAATTCAGAGAAGGATCCCCTTCTCCAGAGACGGTTGGTAAGAGAGAGGAGCAGAACACAAGCTAAACATAGTCATACAATGTCAATGGATGTTGAAACACCAAAATCCATTGTTCGGCTTTAAAGATGTTGGATGGGACCGGGAAACTCGCTGTTGGCCGTCATGGAGACTGGGTACCGGTAGACGACCTGGTCCACCGTTGGTAGACCAACGACCAGGCAGGTCCTGACAGCTCAAACCCCCCACACCACAGGGAATGTGTGGGGGGGACAGAGAGAGGAGAGCAGGGATTAGAGAATACCAGGAGCAGCTAACAGTTACAGTCGTATTAGAATGAGATCCCCACCGGTCAAGTGTGGACTAGTGCAGCAATTTAACAAAGCTAAGAGGGTATTTGATGCAGCCCCACACACCAAGACAGCGACAGCCCCCCTCATTTGGAATGAAAGCAGATGAAAATCTGCTGCATGAAATCTGTTCCGGGGGAAACAACTCTAAAATAGGTTATATTTATACGAATAAGGATGAAAACAACCAGTCCCCCGTTGTCTCCAACTAGTAAACTATAACAATAACAATATACATCAACGGAACTATAACAGTAACAATATACAATAACAGGTTTACTTTATTTGTAACATCTAAATGGGCAGTGTGATCATAAGCTAAAATTACAATTTCAAAGTTACATGTGATACACACATAGGCAAACACACACCCCAGGTTTACAAAGTACACACATAATTACCTTGAACAATCATAGAATTGACTAAACAAGAAAGTTTTTAATCTAGTTTTAAATGTCGAAACGGTATCAGCCTCCTTAATTGAGACAGGTAATTTGTTCCAGAGAAGAGGTGCTCTATATGAGAACGCCCTACCTCCAGCAGTTTTTTTTCTTAATTTTGGGTATTACCAGATAGCCGGCATATTGAGATCTTAGAGTCCTTGCGGGGCAATAGGGTGCAAGGAGACCGGAGAGGTACAGTGGTGCCAATTCATGCAGAGATTTGTAAGTTAGTAGTAAAACTTTGAAATCAGCTCTGGCTTGGATAGGGAGCCAGTGTAAAGAGATAAGAGTAAGTGTTGTATGATCAAACTTTCTTGTTTTTGTCAATAGTCTAGCAGCAGCATTTTGTACCCGCTGTAAATTTTTCAAGTAGGTAATTGGGAGGCCAGAGAACAACACATTGCAGTAGTCCAACCGGGACGTAACAAAAGCATGTATTCGTTTTTCAGCATCATCCTTTGAGAGGAATTTTCGTATTTTGGCAATATTACATAGATGGAAAAATGCGGTTCTGGTGATTTGTTTAATATGGTACTCAAACAAAAGGTCTGGGTCCAATGTGACTCCTAAATTTTTACCAGCTGGCTTTGAGATACTTTGACGCTGTCTAAGTCTAAGGTCAGATTGGATAAATTATTTTTGTATTTTTTAGGGCCGAAAATTTGAACCTCGGTTTTATCCGAATTAAGAAGAAGGAAATTTGCTGTCATCCAAGTTCTCAACCCGGAAACACATTTTTCCATAGCATGTGGAAATTCTCCAGGCTTTATGGACATGTATAGCTGAGTATCATCTGCATAACAGTGAAAATTTACCCCAGAGCTTCTAATTATGTTTCCTAAAGGCAACATATAGAGTGAAAAAAACAGAGGGCCTAGAACTGAACCCTGTGGTACTCCGTATTTTACTGTGGAGCTCCTGGATGAGCAGCGATCATAGTGGACATATTGTGATCTATCAGATAGATAGGATCTAAACCACTGAAGTGAAGTACCAGAAATCCCAACATAGGTCTCCATACGTTCCAGGAGAATCTCATGATCCACAGTGTCAAATGCTGCTCTTAGGTCTAGAAGAACCAGAACAGAGATAGAGCCCGCGTCAGAGGCTAATAAGAGATCATTGAAACTGCTAATTCAGTTTCAGTGCTGTGGTGAAGACAAAATCCAGACTGGAGAGAAATGGCAAATTTGAAATTGGCCTGTAGTTGCTAAAACAACCTGGATCCAGGTTTGGTTTTTTAAGAAGGGGCTTAATAATAGCTTGTTTGAAATCGTCAGGGACTTTTCCAGTTACAATAGATTCATTAATAATACTAAGCATGGGTGGTCCAATTATAGGGAGAAGTTTCCTACAAAGGCCTCTGGTGATTCACCAGAAAAAACACTATGAACATTCAGCACTCTTGAACGCAAACAGATATTTCAACCAAACTTGGTGTGTTGCATGAGTGCAACAGGTTGCTGTGACTTAATTGTTGCACAAGTGCTATGGAGGCCTTGTCCTGCTCTGGACTGCTTGGCCCCTCCATTGCTGCTTGCAGCTATATTTATTCTTAGGACTGGGTGTCTATGGCAGGCCCGAGAAGCGCTTTGTCGAAAGTTTTGAAATTTGGCACACTCATTAGGGACAGTCCCCTGGTCCAATTCACAAAGTTTCATGTCCCATACTTTGGCACTCTAGCGCCACCAACGGGTCAAAGTCGTTAAACCCATTTTCAAAATTGAGGTACCATTGGATTCCATGGATCAAGACGAGTTCAACACACCCTATGGGGTAAATTTCCAGTTATATAGATTTTCTGCTATTTCCGGTTTTATCAAAAACCTTTGAAAGCCTACTCCTCCTACAATTTTTGTCGAATCTTCTTCAAAATTACCAGATATGCTCTTCAGACCAAGTCTCACAAAATGTTATGGTAGAAAATATTGATTTTCACAACCGTTTATCCGTGACAGCCAATCAAATTCAGCAGAAAAGCCACCAAACAGGAAGTGAAGTCATATCTCAACAGTTCTTTTAGGAAGTGACACCAAATTTGGTACGCCGCCTCAGAACCTTATTTTGAGTATGTGCTCCAAAGATTGTGTCATGTGACTAAAAGGGGGGCGTGGCAGGAAGCAAAAACGTGTTTAGGCTAATAACTGTTGAAGTGTTTACCTTAATAAAGTAATTTATTTGTCTGTTGATGTCTTGTGAGATATCAAGCTTGACCATCGATAATATTTCATAACAACCGAATTGGCTGCCAATTTGGATTTAATGGAAAAGTGTAAAAACCTTTTGCATGTCCCAAATGTTGTCCAATGTTTACTAAATTTGGCACAGATGATCTTCAGACCAAGCTTTACAAAGGTGTCGGATGGATTTTCAATTTTCAAAACCGTTTGTTCGGTAGAGCTGATCGAAGGCAAAGACACGTGAGAGCATAACTCAGCAAAAATGTGTCCGATCATCACCAAACTTCGGTTCCTTTGTTCCCACGAGGAGCAGAGAAGGCCTGTCGTTTAATACCAGAAAAAAAAAACATTTGAACACTGAGTACTCTTGAACGCAAACAGATATTTCAACCAAACTTGGTGTGTTGCATGAGTGCAACAGCTTGCTGTGACTTAATTGTTGCGCAATTGCTATGGAGTCCTTGTCCTGTGATACTACATCCGAGTGGGTACCCCCACACCAAATATGGGCCACATTTGACTGTAGGGAGCGCCACAGGCCACGCCCTAAAGTCCGATTTACAAAGGGATGGCATTTCCGCTCCAATTCTTCTGAGGTGTGCATGCCTCATTTTTCATGAGGAACAAAAAAGCCTCAAGGACCCATAAGGTCCACCATGATGGATTTTCCTGTACAGTGATAAATTGGGAAAACCTTCAAAATAGATCTCCTACAAAAAAGGTCAAATTGACTTGAAATTTTGTGCAGATATCTATCATTGACATATTTAAATGTTTTACTTAAGACAGTTGAATCAAATACAAAATGGGTGAAAGGGGTGTATTTGTGTAAATGTACACATTGCCTCAATAAGTTTGTGTCACTAAATCAAATGTCATTTTGAATGATGGTTATTCAAACCTAATAGGCTTTAAGATGACATCACCCTGAAGTACCTTGCAAACCTTCACCTTGATATGTTAAAATATGACTGAATTAAAGCTGTTTGAGCTTGGACCAAATCTGACAATGCATGCCATTGGAGAAACATCTTATTTTATTATCCAGTTGATGACTGAACATGGAAGAGTCCAGATCTGGCAATGGCTCAATTCGATGAGATGTTGTGCTGGTAAATGAAGGGTTGTAGGTTCAAAACCAGTCAAAGGCAAAACCTTTTTTTGACAGATTGGTTTCTAGTCTTCCGGTCAATCCTCCGGTTGTACAACATAGCAATGAGTGTTTATTTGAGCCCATAACAACACTCCAATCATCTGTTTAGTGAGACTGTGTAAACCACTGCAAAACAAGCCAGGTTTACAACAGTAGCTAGCTACTTGGAGTCTACGCATGGTTGTGTCAGATTCACAACCGAATTAGCTCGAATGAAGTATATTGATTGTTCAGCCTTCATTTCAGGAACCTAAGCCAGGACACATCGCAAACGCTGCTAGGCATGATTTGAAATTCCCTTACATGACAAGTTTTGGCACCCCAAGCAACCTTTTTAAAGCACGAGTAAGCTGTTCTCTACAGCAGCAACCCAGTCATCCCGTTGTCCCGTTTTTATGTCCTATATATAAATTGGACAAAATTACAGCTGTTTGAACTTCAACCAAATCTGACAATGGGTGCCATTGGAGGAATATCTTATTATGTCTGACACAAAAACTGAATGATTTAATGTCTAAGTCTGTGAATGGCTTAGTAGGATGAGACACAGAGCTGATATGTGAAGGGTGGTGGGTCGAATCCTGTCAAAAGTACAAACCTTTTTTTATTTTTTTTATTATGAAAGAAATTACAGTTTCAAGTCTTATGGTCAATCTGGTTAGCAATATTTTTTTTAAAGCTCACCTTCAGAATCTTTCTGCACTGGCAATGTAAAATCAAGTTTTGCCTGCTTAACAGGTGTTGATGAGGTGTTATCTGTCGATGCTAAAGTATATTCCTAGTCTGTGCAAACTTTCATGGCGATTAAAACCCTTTCTAATTCTGATGAACATGGATCACTCAAAACTGTTTGTCGATGCTGCCTTGTGAGGTGCTTCAGTAGGTTACTTGTGCTAGCCGCAGCCGCGTATCGTTTTTTTCTCCCCAGGACATAGCTTGCACTTGACATTAATGTTCTTGTTAACCTGTGACAAAATGGTAAAGTACTTGGAATATTTCCATTTGGTAAAACAGCTAGAGCTTCTTGCTTCCGCCGAGTCCAAAATCTTCCACTTCAAACCGCTAGAGCCCGCACTTATGCAGCAAAAACTTGCATCTCCCGTGCAACTGCACTACAGCTAACGATTTTAAAGAGGTAGCGTTCACTTTTACCCTATAACTATACATTTAGATTTTAATTCAATATTATTATTTTTTATTATTATTATTATTATACAGAACTGTTTGACTAATTTACAGTAGGTAAGTAACGCAAGTACATTACAAGTAACTGTAATTAAATTACCTAAAAAAGAACAGTAATCCCTTACTTTAGTTTTTCAGTGGATAAGTAGTTTAATTACAGTAACGCGTTACCCAACACTGGTTCCTACATGGTTTCATATATTTTGATGTCATCACTACTTCATCGGCTTCAGAGCTAGAAGATTCTGCTTTTTACCGTCACTAACTCTCTCTCCTATTTTTTTAATTCCCTGTGTCTCTCTCCAGATCAGAGTTAGTGATGATGGCACTCCTCTTCCCCTCCACTTCTCAAGGACAGAGGAGTGTCAGAGGGAGGGGGAGACAGCGCCTGATTTCCTCTGGATGCCCCCCACCTCCTTTTTTCTCCTCATCCCCTCATGCTGCAGTGGCCGACAGCGGAGCCTGGAAATAGCAGCAAAGTTAGCAAGTAGACAAGCCGGCACACATGGCAATCAGGGAAGACCTCAACCTCCACAGCTTCATCCCAGGACCATTGTACTTCCAAACACTCCACTGTAATGGTCAACTTGAATCACCAGAAAACCAAATGGAAATTATGAAAAGTGCCACTCAGATTGCATGGCCCACCATACAACTTTTCCAGCGAGCATGGATATTACTAGACAGGGAAATCCTCACCACTGATTTATTTGTGTCCACTGCGTCTGATCTAAGTAGTATCTTCCTGTTGCTTGTGAGAATTTGGTTCTGGTTAAAAGTGAGAATTGTGTCCCTCTATATGGGGGATGTTCAGTGTTGTCTGATCCAGAATCTCCATTACACCCTCCATCTGTTTGAGAGTGGTTTTACATTGATACACCTCCATAGAGTACAATACACAAAATAAGTAGTTGTGACGCAATATGAGAAGTGTGCTGATGATTCCGAGGACAGTTGCATACATTTAAGGGTTCAGCCATTTAGGTCTGTCCAAATTGAAATCTGACCACAGATTGTTCCCATTTTTGCCAGATAGAAGGTAAGCTTTTGGACCTTAAACTTAGTCTACAACACTAACAACTAAACCTGATCCTGGTAATTGACTGTTGGCAGTGGATCTTTATACAATCCTTTTGAGGTTAAACATCAAGGTCTGAATTACCAGCCCGTAAGCTTTGTTAGATAGACTTCAAGTAGATAAGCACAAGGCCTTGATCAGCCCTCAGAAAGTAGTGAAAATGTAGTCAGTTCCTTATCATAAATTATAGCTATTGATTTAAAACAGTTTGATGCGAATGTATATGCCTTCCTTCATTGTGCAGTCATAGAGGTTATTTAAAAAGGCTAGAGTTTGAATTTTTCACCACTGTTCACATTTCTGTTTTGATGGAAATATGGACAAGACTTATGCAGGAATGAAAAGTGCTGTAAAAATATTTCAGTGATATGCCGTCAGTGATGAGATGATGGAGAAAATAAACATACCCACTTTATGGGTGCAGGGCTGTATATCCTCAGATTTACTTAAGAGGACACCTGCTATCTCACAAGCTTTTGACAAAGCAGAAATACATGAGGACATAATTGTCATTCCTGTGATTAACTTTGTTGTCATGTAGTATTCATCCATTCCTAATAGCCCCATCACTTCCCCATGCACCCCCTCCAAACCCACCCCCCTCCGAAAGCAGTTACTGTAACATTCTGGTTTACCTTTTTTGAAACTCAAAACAGTTACTGTACACCATCTATTAGATAAAAACTACTGGGGAACTCTTCACTCACCATTAAGCTTTTGGGGTATGAGCACAGGACTTCTGCAATTTCATGGTTGGATTGAGAAATGACTGCAAGGCACAACAAATATATTACTTTTACTCCAACGTACGCCGTAGCCAAAAGACTGTGTGAGCTTATGAAGTTGTGTCATGGATTCTTGGATGATAAATAAGTAACTTACAAAAAAAGCTGAAAAGACCACATAAAACCTTTAAAATAACTTGTATGGACTATTTTAAATGTAAAAATTGTATAATTATGACCAACACTGCATCTCTTAAAGAAAGAGCAATCTACACATTTCCATGTTTTTTCTTTTGCTTTCTACATCAAACAATCATGTATCATTTTAACAGAAACTACTAAAAAATGTAAATTTAAAGACTGCAAGGTATACCTTAAATATTATTGTAATCTGTATTTTTATTATTTTTGTCTAGACGTTATTATATTTTATATTATTATGAGTACTATTATTAAAATGGTCTCTGGCTCTGTTGAAAACATTAATAGTTATTTTAGTTGAGAGATTTACATTTGACTGATCTATTGTTAAAATGAAGGGGATTGTTCGACACCACACAACTGAAAATGTAAAAAATATTATTAAAGAAGCTTGCTGGAAACACTGAAACTGTGTTTTTGTCTTTTGACATATGTAATAGAGGTATTTCTTGAGTCTTGTGATGCTTTATAAGCAGGTTTTGTGGTCTAGACATTATGCATTTTTTATCATTTCTCTGCCACTACTTTTCAATTAAGTTAGCATTATGAAATATGACCCTGTTGGAACAACGAGCCAGTTTATCATGGACACAGGCACTGCACAAGTCTAATTATAAAGGCAGAAATCTGTGTGTCTGTGGCTCGATTTTCTTGAAACAGAGCCCTGTATAAAGTTGAAATCCAGCAGGTGTTTTGCAGAATCATTACGTAGTGCCGCTTAACATGGCGGAGAACATATTTATTTCTCACACACGACAGACCATGTCCTTGAAACCTGTGCAATACACCTGCCGATTTTCAACCTCATAAGGTATACTGCCCAGTTCACAGGATCATAAGCCACAAACACACACACAGATTCCTGCCTTTATAGTGTATTTTGGTAGCTTGTTCACTCAATTTTATGTCGGTGAGACTGGTCCCACCATGTAAGTGGAATAATAGCATAATTGAGTAGGTGACTGGTGCCTATAACCAATGAGGTGCCCAACTCTACAAAATACAGTAGTTTTAAAAGAAGTAAATAACAATGCAGAAATTAAGACAATCGGGCGGAGCTGGTTCATGCAGGAGACCCTGAGACGTTAGCGCATCACGCAGTCAAGGCACACCTTATTTAGCAGGGTGGGGTATCTAAGATATTACCAAAGAGCATATAAGACAAGAGGCGCTCAATTGAATGTCCCATTGCAACATCTGCGCTCAGCAATAGTCCTACACATCCGCCAGTTTGGACTGTGAATCCAGTAAAACGTCACTCCAACAAATAGCCATATCAACAAACAAAATTATCAATATTGTATTGCCATATACTTATTGTCTCTACCGAAATAACGTGTTAAACTATTATTAAAAAAAGAGTAATCATTTTGGTAAAACATTTCTTAGTCAGTATTAAAAAGACAATGAGCCTAGGATAAACCAAGTAACCTATACTTTTTACAGATAAAATTGCACAAATACATTTCTAAGTAAATGTTTGGTAAAATAAAGCTATCCAAGCCTGGTATGTTGATCTTACATTCTTAATCATCATCTTAAACATCTTACATTCAAGTGCCTCTATACTCTTTATATTTGACTGTAACCAGACGCCCACCCCTCGGCTTGAGGCAACGGCCCCGGTGGATGTAGGTGGTATTGCATTTCTGATTTTCTACCCGACTCATCCGGTCGTTTTCATTCTATTAACGCCAGTCAACATATCCAAATCTATTTCCCCCAATAATTTTTGTTCAATTCTCGAACCTGGCTCATTCTACTAGCTTTTTCATAGAATCTTTTTTCCTGATTTTTGCAAACTTTGAAACCAATCTAAAATGGGTAAACTAGCACCCCATTTATTTGTTTATGTCCATAAAAGTTGCCGGGAAATGTGCTCGCAGATACCAACAAAGCACAAAAGGGAACATTAGCTGATCGCTGATTTACATGAGCTGAATAAGCACAAGGAGAAAGGGCTTGATTATCTACAGTTCGCCTGCCTTGCTGTAGCCAGTTTTACAAATGGTTGCACATATACATGACGGTTTTTCTAGAGTTTATTTCCGTTATTTTAAAGCAGATTTTAAAAAAAATTAATGAACGTTATTATGTTCATGGCATGGCATTCTTAGTGTGGTTCTCCAGCAGCACTAAGGCTGAACAGCAGGCACTCCAACGGGTGGTAAAAACTGCGGGGAGAATCATTGGGACGACTCCCAATGTTCCATTTGTTAATAAAAACGTTTTAAACTTTATTTATTTAATTTAACTACTGGGCGCAGCCATCTTTGAATCGTCATGTCTGTGACGTCACGAGAATGGTTGGGTTCTGTGACTACCAACTGAGCACTTATTAGCGCACGGGGGCAACCGTCCGCTCCCACCGGGAGTCGAACTCTGTGAGTTTCACCACACACCGGCTACACGTTCACACTGCAGCAGCACGATACGAGCGACAACATGTTTTCCATTCATTTTCTATGAATCCAGGCGAATCACTTGCGTGGTGCATTGTGGTTAGCAACGCGACAGAGTTGAGATTTTCTCAACTTTATGCAAATGAGGAGCGATTTTCGCTAGTGATGACCAATCGGAGTGTTTTCTTGTTTCTCGTAATGTAGCAACCATGGCAAACATTTCTAGCTTTCTAGGTTTCAAGGTGGAGGAGAAACTGATCGTAGGGAGGACAAACATTCTGCTCTCAATGTAATCACAACGGAGGGTTCCAAGCGTCAACAAATGCAAAATTGAACGTATTGCTCATTTAACATTGTGATAAAAAACACAATTGTGAGATTTAATGTACAATACGATGTACGCTGATATTATTAGTACATTTACTTTCGAAAACAACAATCAATTTTTGTTTGATGACAGAGTCGTTAGCGTAATTAGCCTCTGTTGAACGACATACGATAGTGGTCTGTGATACATCCATTTTCAATCTTAAAATAATAAACATGCCTCACATATCGACGAACCTTTTATGATTTATTATGACATTATATTTAATAGTAAACAATTCATGGGTACAATTGTCTTTATATAACAGTAGTTTTAAACCAGTGTCGTTCACTGTAATGCTGTACGCGACGCGGTTTAGAAAAACTTGGAATTCTACTGCTTTTTAGGAAGCCAAACGGCGACAGTAAAATCTCGCCACTCCCCTTACAAAAATCAAAATTCCCAGATGAGTTTTTCAATTGGTGAATCGACCTGTCACTCAAATTAGAGCCAATCCCTGTGTGAATACCATCCCGTATGTGGCACAGACGTTTTCCCATTTTAAGAGGTCTGTAATTGAACTTCGCCGGGATCTTCCCGTAAGACAACAGTAGCCATGCCTGTTGAATGTTTGGCTCCTTGGGAAGACTGTGAGTGTTAGCCTTCCCTGCATGGAACACAGCATTTACGACCGTGGTCCATTTTCAATATCCTTGTTATAATTCAAAACGTTCTTCTTTGTAATTCCTTATAAGTAGCTTACACAGAGCAGCGCGCAGCTAAACTAGTATCGGAGATAGACGCTACCTCGGGCTGGTCTGGATGTAAATTCTGGGGCGTGACAAACATACAGACCAGAGCCAATAAGAGGGCGATCCCCGGTCCTATAGGACCGGTGGCTTTGTTGAAAAGCTAGCGTTTTACAGCCAAAACATTTCTTTTTGAGATTTGAATAGGAAAGAGGTGTCAATGGACTTTGATATTCACGGTATGTTCATTTTACCCACCGAACTGTCGTTATTCAACTATGACAAGGTAAAATCGGTTTTGCAGCCAATTGCCCCTTTAAACATATTTGACAAATTACCTACACAAAAATAAGTAAATGAACTAATGGCCAAGATCGCAGACCTTGGCCTCTCGCTCGCACACACGCACTCTTTCTCTCTCTCTCCCGCCCGCACAGTTGCGCTCTCTGCGCATAGCGTTGTAAAATAAACGACAACAATAAACAAATGCTGAGTTCTGAGCAAGCAATTTAAGGTCTCGATTCTTGTCCCAAATATGGCAGGATTCATTCAGTGATTGAAACAAATATTATTAACATTAAAGTTTTACAGTATAGAACCGACATTGAACAATCCGAGCGAGCTGTGCTGTGGTAAACATGAATGTAGCCTCAAGTTGCTAGTTGTTGGATGGTAAGATAATTCCAGTTTACATAGTTTACACACTACTTTAGCTGTAGACTCAACAAGTTTACCAGCAACTGACTCTTTAGATTTTTTGGGTTTACAATCGCTTTCTCTGCTACGGTCAAGCTGGGTTCTGCACTTTCTGACATCTTCCACGCAAGTCAACTGTCAGCAGTTACGCGACCACCCGCAAAGTAGACAGACGCGCTGCCGCGAAATTCGTTTTTTAACCACTATTCGAATATATATTCAAATTTAGAATATTCGTTGACAGCCTTACAGTGTAATGGTAAAATTGTTTTCACAAATGGTATCTTCCTGTCTTATACGGTTGCGCTTATGTCAGCGGTCTTAATTGGGTGTGCTTTGCCTTCGGCAAGGACGGTCTGCCAAATGTATTCGTTTTGATTCAATTATGAGGTTGCTGATCACCATTCCCTCTTGCAGGGGAAATGAGAAGACAACTATTTCATTCTACTGTTCACTCTTAGTATTTTGAGTTGTAAATGAGCAGAAAAAAATATGCTTTTGAATCTATGTAATCTTTATAAATAATAAGTAGGCTATGCATTCTAATATAAAATATACAGAAATATCAGTCGTAAAATGTAATTTAAATACGGACCCCTGCAACCAACAAACAAGCACACCCTACAATTTCCCCAGAAATGTCCCCAGAAATTGTACCTTCTCTAGTTTGAAGTGTCTTGACTTCGCAGGCAATTGTAGACGGGCCTTATGACAGTTTCATGCAGCGTAAACGCATGCACTACAGGGAACCATGACACTTTACAATGCAGTAAGTAACTAGGACATGCGAGTTGTGGTTGGCTGTTCCGCCCCCATTTTTAAGGCTATTTAATTCATTTGCGCTATTTACCTACTGTGTCTAATGTATATTTACCAACGTCCACATGGAAGCCACATGGAAATGGCAAAATGCTAAGCTTTGGCTTTTTTTCAGTAGCCTTTGTAAGCACAGCGACAGCTCCGGTCTTGACTAATAGTGGACCAGAGTGCTGGAGCAGTGCTCAGAGCAATCCATTCTCTTGCAACCCATTGCTGTGCTTTCAGCAGCAGTGTTACTTATGAGACTGAACATGCACTTGGACTGTTACATTAAAACGGCCTCAAACTTTAAGTGGTTGACCATTTGTATTTTTTAAGGGTGATGGTGTGTGCAGATGTGGCAAAACACAGCCAGGTAAGCAACTTTATAATGTGTATTTTTTACGATCATGTAATGATGACTGGCTAAAATGTTCAACTGCTCTGAGCTGTGAATGATATGTGCCTTTCTGAACACAGAGCTTGGCAGCTGAGTTTTACCCCAAACGAATTGTGTGTGCGTGTGATATAAAAGTTATCCTATTACAGATTTGTTTGGCTGAAGGGCATACTCTTGGATGAATTCACATGCTACGGTTTGTTGCATGGTGTAAATTGATCAACTTGAGTCATTCTTGACAACATATCAACATTCCAGTGTTTTACTGAGGCCTATACTGACAGACCTTTCTCAGTTGGGCCTAGTCGTTGGAAATGCGTAATAGAATATACCTGTGGTTTTGTTTTACCCTCATGGCTACTGCCATTAGCTGTGTGGGATATTACTGCAGAACAACAGTTCAAAATGCTCCTATAACAGCTGTTATTGTGGCCTGTCTCACTTGTTTCATATACCCCTTTTCTTTGCTCAGGTGTAGGTCTAATAATGAGCACTAGATGGCTCTCCAGCACAGTCTACCTGTTGGTGAGTAAAGCTGTCACATTATTTGTGTAATCCTCCTTGATGCAAGCTGAAATTTGTGTTGTGGTAAATGTCCCTTTTAAAAGTAACACTATGATGTCTGCATCCAGTGGCTTCTCCCTCTGGTCTGTTCATAACTCTGTTCAAGAACAATTTGACATCAGCACTGTATGGTATCTGTAGTCAGCTACCTCACCACAAGCTGGTCTGTTCATTAAACGGTGCAATATTAACTCTGTATCTGGCATTGTTGGGATCTGTGCCATCTTGTGGCTGTATCCCTGGTATTTGTGCAGAGACACGCCTAGCACGTAGCTTAACTGCTTCACACTGAACTGCTCTTTAACTAGTTGCCATTTGTGGATTATGGTTGCCCCAGGGTTGGAAGTGTCCGGCATACCCAACCCTTTCAGCCATGTGCAGAGCTGGTGTTGTCACAGGGCTCTGTTACATGCCTGTTACATAATTTCTGTCTGTTCTGACCTCTGATTTGATAGTCAAGCTTAGGGGTGGGCAAACCTGGTCCTCAGGGGCCACTGTCCTGCATGTTTTAGATGTTTCCCTGCTCCAGCACACCTGTTTCAAATGAATGGGTTGTTATCAAGCTCTGTGGAAGCCGGGTAATCACCCTTTCCAGGATTGCCCACCCCTGGTCGAGCTAAAAGTACTTTGTACTACCCACAAAAAGTATTGTACTGAGTCGTGCACCTTATCATACCCTTATAATGAGCTTCAAATGGAAGTCTTTAAAATGGCTCTAATATTGCATGTCATGAAAGGGAGTCTTTTTTTCAATGTCCTCCACTTACAGGTATGCCCGTAATTGGGAGTTGTTGAACGGTTTCAAGAGGAACTGTAGCCCCACCAAGAGTAAGATGGTCCAGCTGTTTTCCCCCTTGGATGTTTGTCAGTGCTAATTTGGTCATTTACCAAGGCTTTTAGGAGACTCAGTTCCTGACTTGCTATGGAATTGACCATGAAGTGAATCTCATCCCAGTTGGTCTCCTCAGCAGCCATGCTGAGGTGATCTACTGGGAACATTTGTTCCAAGTTACCCCCTCTGTTACAAGCTTTCCAATAACTGTGTTAAATGTGAACTTTCTCTTTCAGGTGGTGCGTATGCACAGACTGGGGGCGCCTTTAGAAAGGTAAGCGCGCACCTTGTTGCTATCGAAAATGTGGATCACATTCAAAGGGGGCCAGTCAGGCTATTCTGCTGCTGGCCTTTTACACAGTGATCCCAGAGCAGTCCCCCTGGATGTAATGCAGGTCCTCAATGACTGGCTTGCTGTTTCAAGGGGCAACAAGTTCTCACTTGAGATTTTGCCTCAGGGGCTTATGCAGTTCCTCACATTTATGCCTACCAATGCCAACTCTTAGCTACTGAACCTTTTTGGTTATTCCTTACTCATTCAAATGTATCACATATATAGGTGCTTGGGTAACTATTCCAGCCAACATGTCTTGAAGCCAAGAGCGTGTTGGAAACAATTCAACAAACGTCAAGTGTTCACCAATTCCATTCAATGATTGGTGTCTGTGTGGTTTGATGTTCGAATAAAGTATTTTGAGTCACTTGACATTTTACCTCCATACAAATGTTTCATTTGTCCTTTCCCCCTTTCTGTTTTGATGCTTTGGTGCTTCAGAATTGGGTGTAAACCTCCAGCTCTACGGTTGATGCATATTAACGAGGGTTGTCATCCGATTCAAATATTTAATCGCATTATTTCACATGATTAATCGCAATTAATCACAAACTATTTAAACTTTTTACATTTTACCCCAATAAATGAAAAAAAAAAAAAAAAAAAGGGTGTACTTAAAAACTTCAAATAGGCCTAACTGGATGATCATGTCCATATAAGAAGTTCAGATGGAACACAACTTAAATTGTGTGGGAGTTTTATTCACTCACAAACTATACTGCTGTAGCTATAATAAACACCTACAAAATTAGACTTCTGGAAAATAAAATACATTTAAGACATGTTGTCTGATAGCCTACTACAATATCCTGCTCCATAATATTCAAATCTCACTCAAACATACTTCAGATACTTGTGCAACCACGGATTGACCTTAATATTGAACAAGACAGTTTCTATTTTGTTAAACTCAGTCAGCTGCTCGCTTCTTTTGTTGTCTGCCATTTGTTACAGGAGCGAATGCTGCTGCTGCTGCTTTTGCTACAGTGCTAACGCTGCTGCTGCTAGCTATGTGCTTTGCTTGCATGCAATAGTTTAGGCTGGAAGTACTCCGGTGATAACTAAACTCAGCATGACAATCAGTACACACAGCCTTAGTTTTGTCAACCGAGCCGTCTCGCTACTTCTTGAAATTGAACTTTCCATCTAAAAGCCCTCTGTCCATCATTCAGCTACCGTTGGCAGTCGAAGTCATGTGACAACAGGCGATTCCCAGGGTCAAAAAGAAATCTGTGTTAACAGCACAATTTTTTTGTCGCGTTAAAGTGAGATTGCGTGAACGCGTTATTAACGTGTTAACTTTGACAGCCCTAATATTAACATGTTTGAGCAGAAGGGGTCAAGATGTGGGTGGGGCACTGAGCTGAACACCCGGCACTCTGCCAACACAAGTGGTTCTCAGGATTTCATGTGGGTCATGGGGAAGAGATTAAAGGCTTTCCTTCACTGAGCACAGCATTCACTGCTGGCCCAGTTGACCATTTAGTGTATGTCTGTCAATTTATCAATGCAGAAAGTATATCTAAATTTGGAGGTGATATGAAACCCTCAAACTCTGGATGATAAAAGGCCAACTTGAAAGACTTCTATTATCGCTATACAATTCATCACTATACAATTCATCACTATTTGACATCACACTGCACAATCCTCTTTACACTAAGGGGCTTCTTGTTTGCCTTTTAGCTCCATGGAATTTATCTTCTCAGGAAATTGACTTGTTGAGAGAGTTGAGGCATTGTGCTCATGTTGATCCTAATGCATGGGTTTAGTGTTAAGGTGTTAAAATATTAGGGTTGTCCCCAACTAAGATTTTATCTGGTCAACCAAGACTCAACTGAACACTAAATCTAAATTTGAAACTTTTTTTTTCTTCTATAAATGTCAATGTTTTTTATCAAACCATTTTGTGTGATTTACCTCACTGTTATAAGAGATGATCTGAAATAAATACATGAGCTACGTAAGAAAGGGGATTGACAACTAGACAAAACATGTACACTGTACAAACATTTTTCCCAATATGACTCAATGGAGCTACTTGACATTCCAGATTCAGCCGCTATAAATGAGCTATTACTAACAAGCCTTGTGTCACCAGTCTTGTTACCTGTAAAATAATGATCCGATGGCCAACTTATGGTTTTAAAGTTGTACATCATATTCAACGTCAAACTATGGAATATAAACCGCTGTTGGCAAAGCGTGCATTCAACATGCTTTGAGTCAATTTGATCAAATGCTTTCATACCACAGATTTCTTTGGCATTTTGCCTTGAGGATTAATTTCACCAACTCTAGACAAAGTATGGTAGAGTTTATGCTAACTGCTACAATTGTGCTCATGTGGAAAAAAACTAAACGCATATTAACCAAAGGGAAAACAGTAGCACCTTTTTTTAAATTATATTCCATTTTGTTTCACTACATGTCATCCTTCCCAGTATACTATTGTGCTCATTGGAAATCAGTAAAAGTGTTCACCTTTTGCACTTGCATTTCTTTAAAGCTGCCTTAACATTTGAGGTTCAGAATGGGGCCTGTGTACATTTCAACTTTGTTTTTGAAAGAGCTTCAGGTAAAATTAACTGTAGACATGGTAATGGTCCAATCAGTGCTATCTGGTATTGTCAAATTGACAAATTCTGATGCATGAATCAAAAGTATTACTGAAAGCAATGGGCATTTTAGAATATGTGGTTTTAAGACCTGGTGAAAAGGACAGCTTATTCCAAACTATCAAGCTCTGTCTTCTTGGGAAGAGCAGGTAATGGAACATGGAAATGTCACTGAGGCAACATACTGTAAAAGAGGCAGGAATTGCTGCGTTGAAAAAAACATAAAAGGGCAGCATCATTGGAACTGAACATGTCAGACCTTTTCCCCTTTTGGCCTTTTTTAGGCCAGTTTATCATTTCTATTAGTTAAAAAAGAAAAGAAAATGTGGCTCCTGTCAGTCAGGGGCCCTTGGATTTGTCCTAACTTTTCCCCCCTATACTGCGCCCCTCGGAATCAGCGACTACATGAGCTTTAGCCTGGCTTGCAGCCCAACTTAGCCCCGCCCACAACAACAATTTGGTCAGGAAGTTGGGTCTGGAGGGGCTCGTATTGGGGACAAACTATATAGAACCAGGAGCTGGGAGGACCAATGAAATGCCAGGACGGGCTTTATACGATGATGTACAGATGATCAACAGTAACGTAATCAACAACGTCACAAAAGAGCGCTTGGGTTGAATTTGTTTTCAACAAACAACATATTACGTTGCTATGATTGGTTGTAGGTCTATCCAATTGAGCGAAGAGGTATCTCTGCTATGAGTTACTGCAAACCGCTAACTTGATATTAGGGTACTCGGTGTAGAATTATGGTATTTTGGTGAAATGGTAGCTAATGTGCTAGAAGTAGTTGGAGAGCTCACTGTCTGCTGTCTATGTTGTCAATTTTGACTCCTGTGTTACAGCTCAGGGGAACATTTCATATTCAGTCATTTTAGCAGACGCTCTTATCCATATGCATCTGTATGTTTCACTCATTGAACAAATCAATTCTAATTCTATACTGTTTTGTTCAGCTTGATGTGGCGTCCATTATCGGGGTCGTAGGTAGCTTATGCTGGGGACACACTACAGGATAATCGGGCCGATTTCGCCCCTTCCGACAATCTTAAGTAACGTCCCGATTTGTGGCAACAGCAAACCCTTTTATTTTTTTCAGTGAATTTTCTGTGAAAATCATTGCAAAAACTATAATCGCAATTTCTTCCTGAATTTTGTCCGCCATGCTTATTCTTTAGTCTCGAGAGATTTTGCGAGATTTCTTGTGTTAACAGTTGGGACACTAGTTGGAAATCTGTTTGTGTGTGGTGTGCTGTCTTTGTCAAATCATGGCACACCACACACTGTTGGAGCGAAACGGCTAAATCAAGGATTTTTTTGTCTTCATGTGTGTGGTCTCTCACAGTTTGAAGATCTTATAAGATCAAAAAAATTGTTTAGTGTGTCCCCAGCATTACTTGAGAGAGGGGGCCAAGCTTCAGCTCCTTCAGGCGACACGCCCCCCCAGTCTCGAAACAGAGAAGACTGCTGATTTTCTTACGATTACAAAGCCTAATTTAACATGTCTGTGTTTTTTTTCCATTCAAATTTGGATAGGTAGTTAACACATCATTCTGTGGTGTGGTGAACTTGTAACTCGTTTTTAATTCCACTTTACAGGATCTTTCAAAGCAACCCATTGGAGTCCATGGCAGCTGAGCTTCAACAGGGAAATGCACTGTGGCACTACGGGAATGTATGATAAGGAACCTCAGTCAACCTGTTAATATATGTACAGCTGATTCTGAACGAACTCGTCTTCGGTATTAACTTGTTCTAACGCATTTAAAATGTTAACACAATAGTAAATATTTGACCAGGAATTTTGTTTTAAATGTTTGAAGCTTAGCTTCCCTTGCAGTCTTAACCCTGTAAGACCCCTTGTTGTAATATTACAACGTTACCTTTAGCTTTTTTTTTTGAAAGACCACATATAAATGGCAATTGGGTCTTATTGTATTGCCTTGAAATGCCATTGGATACTAAATGTGTACATAGATCTGGCCATAAGGCCATGAACTCCCTCCACCAGCAAACTTTCCTGGAAGCGAATCTCCTTGTTTCATTTGACTGGATATATCATTATTGAAGTAAATTCCATGAAATATTTTTTTGGGTGATTGTTAGATTATGTAGTTCATGTAAATATTAAGTTATTGTGGAATTCATGCATCACATTTGATTTTCAGCTTGTTTTGTCTTTGTTTTGTCTTTTGTCGAATGTTCAGATACAGGATAAATACTTACAGAAATATAATGTATTTGATGATTCACACTTCATAAATTGGTTATTTGTTACAATATTCAGTTTAGACCAGATTTGAATCATTTTAGATCAAAGTTATCTGGACTTTGTTTGTTGGCCCAAATATCTGCTTGTTGCACAAGGCAGATACTGTTTGTGGAATGCTTTGGAGGATGGTTGTTCAGGGACAAGTGTGAATGTTCTGCAATATGGAGATGTAAGAGGTCTGGGGGGTTGTATCTTCCTTTTATAATGTTAAGTAGAGAGCACATTAGGCTAACCAGACAGTATTGTGTGCCTTCAGTGGAATGTATTGCATGAATAGGATTCATTTGCATTGGAATTAGTTGTACTTGAACATACTCTAACTATTATTTCCATTTCAGAATGATATCAACAAGGAGAGTTTATTTCAGTGTGCATGATGTCATTGATGCTATCCAAGAAGTGATGTTGACATGGAATCAGACACCAGCGATTCGAGTGATGACAAGGTGGTTGAAAATGTAGAGGAAGTGAAAAAAGAGAATCAGAGACCCACTGATTGTCCAACTGATGATGATGATGATAAAGACATAGAGCAAACCAACACAAGCCAACCAAACCACAACATATGCGCTGTCAAGTGGTATGACAACAGGGCAGTCACACTTGTGTCATCCTTTGCTGGCATTGATACTGTGCAAAAGATTCAACGCTGGAACAAAGCCACCAAATCCTACATTGAAGTTGAGAGACCTCATATTGTGGGTGCATACATCAAATACATGGGCGGTGTGGATTTGCTGGTGTAATTTGCAGCCAAATACAAGTTCCTCATGAAATTGCATCGCTGATACAGTTACATCTTCTGGCACACTATTATAATTTCTGTGATCAACGCCTGTCTCCTCTACAAACGGGACTGCAAAGCTCTCAATATTCCCAAGAAAAAGATGTTGAACAGATCGCAGGCGCAACTAGCTTCCTCTCTCATCTTGACAAACACCGCTGTCAACACACCAAGGAGAGGACGGCCATCTTCAGCTAGTGGGAGCCCTTTGATGTCGATAACAGTGACACCTCAGAGACCTCAGAGCAATTGCTCAGGAGACCATCCTCAGGTAATGGGGGTCCACCAAATGGGGTCCCAGCCAACAGGGCATGCGAACCACCAATGGGTGTGCGTAGGGACATGGTCGCACATTTCCGGTGAAGACAACGATAGGAGACTGCATAAAAGGATATTCTAACACGCTCTGCAGAAAGTGCAATCTCCGTCTGTGCTTTTCAGAGGAAAGGAACTGCTACTTTCCATGCAAGATCACTATTTATGAAGTGAGTCAGGTGGCTGAGCGGTTAGGGAATCGGGCTAGTAATCTGAAGGTTGCCAGTTCGATTCCCAGCCACACAAAATGACGTTGTGTCCTTGGGCAAGGCACTTCACCCTACTTGCCTTGGGAAATGTCCCTGTACTTACTGTAAGTCGCTCTGGATAAGAGTGTCCACTAAATGTAATGTATGAAACCATCAGTATGGCAGTATCAAATGTGATTTCTTGAAATTTAAACATGAAAACAAAGTCAGTTACGTGACCTAGGTAATTTAACAAACATTGATTGTTTTGTAGACACAATAGATTTATTTGTACGTTTTTATTTTAAATCTCCACCTTCTTGTTTCAGTGAGTGCTGTTGGCCGTCTTTGCTTTGCAGCTTCACTCGTTGTTAACCAACCAATCAGCGCACATCTCATCTATATATTCATGAGCATACCATAAAACGAGAAAACCTAGCGTTTTTTCCTGCGACTAATTCACAGGAAGCATCAGGGGCCATAAAACAGCACCCGGGCCATTTTCAGCCCAACCAATGTTACATATCCTATTCGGAGACCTTAAGGAACAGTGTGAAATACCCCCCCAAAACAGTCAATCACCCCTTTAAAAGCAGTGAGTAGTATCAATTCTTTGAGCTTTAAATCATTCTGCAACAAAGGACAGTATAGGCTCCATGGCTCTCTTCATCGGTACTTCTATGCTGTCAGACCATATGAGGCCAGTATTAAAATGTGTTTATTATTCACAGGCACAATGACTGGTGGTCACAGATGAGCCAGTTGAATAGTGCCATAAACCCAACAGGCTCCTTTTTGTCTTGGGCAATGCTAAGATCATGTAGCCTGACGTTGTCATACTCATAATTCTAGTCAGAATATGAGTCTGATAACTCTCCGTTGGGCTGTGACTATGGGGCATGTTTCAACCTCTTCTTCATTATCAATAGGGAACTTAAATGGTGGTGTAGCGCAGCTGGAGTTTTTGCATCCAGGGAAGATGCAGTTGCGGGTGGTGGGAAACATCCTGAAGCTGATGTGGGCTACAATAACAGTACAGCAGGAGGAGCCATTCAGTGATCTGACGTAGATAGGGCGAAATGACGTCGTAGGGCATTTCTTGGCTCCGCCCATTAAAACCTGATCTGAAAACGGAAGAGAAACTGTTCTTCGGTCCAACTCCACATTTCAGTGCGGCAAAGTTTTAGCGCTTTGTACATGCTTTAAGGAACTAATTTCACACGTATATAATGTACTTAGAAGCAATACATGGAATTTACTTTACAGGAAATTGAACAGTTTTTTTCAGTGCTTCGAAACTATACGTCATTTGATAAATGCTGAGATTATGACCCACCTTGGACCCTCAGCGTCCCTGGGGGTGAATGGAGGAGTAGGCTGGCCTGGACGCTTGGCTTCCACATGATGATTGGAGGGTCTGTCGAAAGACTGCATCTCCTTTTGATAGACAGTAATTTTGTACCATAATAAGTCATGGAAGCTATTCAAGCTCAGTTCCATTGCAGATTTTGCAACTATAGTTGAAAGACAAACCGCAAGAACCTATTTCTTGGTATTTGTTTGGCAAAATTGCCAACCAATTTTCATCATACATCTCATACAATTATACACCACGTTCCTTGTTTCAGTTTACCCTAATTTCCACATTTCCTCTTTCGAGATTAATATTGCTTTGTTAGATCGTTCGTTCATTCATTAATTCATTCAGTAGGTCAGGCTAGTGTCGTAGGTGTGAACAAGCCAGTGAACTAGCCTGCTAACTGCTAAATGAATGGAACGTTTTAGGATGTAGGCCGAAAATTAGCTTCCCCTCTTTGAAAGACCAGCAGCCGCCACTGATATGTATACATATAAATACACAGTAGCGGTTAGAACGGAAACTGTACTGTACTGTAGCAAGTAGTACGTGACGGTGGAGCGAGTGGTCATGACAGTACCTAGTGGTACATGCCAGTGCCTCCACTGGTACGTGACAGTAGCTAGTGGTACATGCCAGTGCCTCTACTTGCACAGTAGACAGTTACTGTTCTGTTGATAGTGGTAGGCAAGTGTCTCGTGGCAGTTACATTGGGTGTCTTGCAGCTTTTGTTTACTGTCGTGTAACTGCCCCGCGGCCATTTTAGAATAGGAGAACAGGCTATAAACTTCTATTTTTTAAATATAAGTTAAACTGTTTGTGCTAACAGACTCCAAACCATACTTTTGATGTCTCACTACAAGCTCACCATACAAAGTAGTCGATTTAGACATGATTTTGCAGATAGTGTAATGGTGTGACTGTAATGTAAAGCAGACTTGTACACACTTAATGAATTTGTAACAAATTGTTTTACTCAGAGTGACTGAATTTAAGCGTGCACATGAGCCACCGTTGTAGACTCTCCTACGTCTCTAATGCACATCGTTGTGTTGTTATCAGCGCCTCCTGGTGGCGTATATCATTAATTGTAATAACTGAAGTCAATATAGGTAGCCTACCTATGATTGCAAATGTACTTTCTGGGTATGATACATATTGGAAACTACAAACCCTACTGGAAACAAATCTGTTTAAATCACTCAGATATCTTTATAACAACTGAAGTTACATCCTTTTAAAGTCGACCTGTGTCAAAAAGTGATATGGGAGAAAATCCTTTTGTTCGTAATGACGTTGTGAATGTAAATGTCAGTTTAAGTATAGGCTAGATTAATAACTTCTCAGCAAGTTATTTCATTGATCAGTTGTTATGTAAGGTGGCCCACGGGTGCACACCACACCAACATTAGCGAAGCAAGCAAAAGTTGAAAACACAACAACATTAACACACGACACAACGACATTAACAAAAACGAAACATTTATAAAAACGCTAAATTTCAAAAAACAATCTACTACTTACAACACAACAGCATTGGTTCACACCACCAACATCAGCCGAGAACACACCAGCATTAGCCGAGAACACAGCAGCATTAGCCGAGAACAACGCAGCATTAGCCGAGAACAACGCAGCATTAGCACAAAACACGACATTTGGAGAAACGCTGCATTTCAAGTTCACACCAAATCGTTCTCCAGACCACTAGGGGCAGTGCATGCAAAGTGGGGTGTTTTTGGTGTTTTACCTGTTGTTATAAAATCAAGTGAAGTAAATTAACTCTACAGGACCACGCTTACGTAGCCCAGAGAATGTCTAACATAGGGACAACTGCCACTCAAGAAACTTGTGGGTTCTGAACTGGTTGCAGTTCCACTCAAGTTCCATATGAGGGCGCTCACGGTCGAGTGCAGAATGAATGGAGGTCTATGGAGCTATACCCCTCAAAATACACTTTTCTCAGGATAAATTTTTTTGTCTAGTAATTTGAATTCTGAATTCGAAAGGAGAGGCCAAAAAAATACAAAAAGTTTTTAAGTTACCTTTCTGTTCTAAAAAGCCTTCTGTTCTAAAAAGCCTGAAAATGTAATTGACGTCATACACATCGTACGACCAGAGCTACTGCTTGACGGCAAGCTCTGGTTACTTCCACTTTTCTCTCGAGGCATCGACAACACAGCTGGCTTTCCCTGTCAATACACATGCTAGAAAGAGATTTGGCCTGCTGATGTTGTTGTTGCTAATGTTGCTAATGCTCTGACATTCTGGTTCAGCTTCGGATGCCATCAAGCGGGATCTCTGGCCGTAGTCAGTCCTTCACTAGCCAATCAGCATTCGTTAGCAGAATGCTAGCGTGTTATGGGCAACAACGACTCACCTTGTAAAAAATCGAAAGGACATAAGTACTCGTTCATTCAACTTTTGACCTTTAATCCATGTTGAACATGCAAAAACTACCATGAAACTGAGATTTCTCAACGACAATCAGGCGAAAGAGACAAATTTAGCCGTTTAGCTCCATAGACTCCCATTCATTTTGCACTGGACCGCGATCACTCCCAGTGGAACTCTGGTGGAACTGCAACAAAATTCGGTACAATGGGGCTTAATAGGGAGGGGCAAGGCTCTTCTTAAACAGGCTCTGACGTAGCCTACCTCTTGGAGGTTTGCTATCGAACATAACGCATTACAACATCACTGAAACTAAGAGAAGGCGTGCATTTTGTAAAACACAAGATTATAATTAAAATTGGTGAATTGAAGTTGTGTTCTTGGTTCCTGTTCTTGATTGGAATGATTTCAAATTGACCATCTGTCAAAAAGTTTGTTTTTATTTTAGTGAGAACCCAACTAATTCGGTGTTCTCGGTGTTCTCGGCTAATGCTGCGGTGTTCTCGGCTGATGTTGGTGGTGTGAACCAATGCTGTTGTGTTGTAAGTAGTAGATTATTATTTTTTTTTTATGTAGCGTTTTTATAAATGTTTCTTTTTTGTTAATGTTGTTGTGTTTTCAACTTTTGTTTGCTTCGCTAATGTTGCTGTGGTGTGCACCCGTGGGCCACTGTAGTTATGGGCTGCTGCAGCACTCAAAAGAGCAGGCAAACTGAGCATTTGATTTGACATGGCTTGAAATGGCTTGCTGACATGTCCTGTTCTGTGTAAAGCACTTATCCGCCCAAGTACTTCTACAAAATCTACACTGTGTGCTAAAATAATACATCCTGACAAGCCTTGCTGATCAATTGTATCTATAAGGCCAGCATGCGATCTCTGACACGACTAATGTCTTCCATAATCTACCGAATCTAGGTGTCCCTATCTGCCTTCGATCTTGTGTGGAGCTGCGTTGGTCTGAAGATAACCACGCCCCTCTCATTTGCATGTGAGATCGGAAATAAATACAGCACAGAAATAAATGCGGTGTGGAAATAAATGTGGTGTGGAAATATATGTGGAAATAAATGTGGTGTGAAAAGTCTCAAAAAATAAATAAATGTGGCACTAGGAAATAAAAGTTCCATGAAATAAATACATATTGTCTTTACAAAAATGTCACTTTGAAATAAATACATGTATTTATTTATTGATGTCAGTAAATGGATTCAGCTATATAATTATATAATGCCATATTTATCTCTTTATTTATCTTTTTTTAATTTCAGATTTTTTTTCATAGCCATATTTATTTATGTATGTATTTATCTATTTATTTACCTATTTATTTATTTCATTAATTTTGACTAACGTGGCGTTCCATACAGTGTAACCTGTAACCTGTATATGTATATATATATATATACATATACATATATAAATATTCAAAATGTTTCTTCAATAGAATAGTTTAAACCCCCTCCAATATTCCCTTCTATATTCCCCTATAATCCTATGACGACATTGGAAATGCTGAACTACAAGTTCCAAAATGCTCCGGTTCAACCGAGGTCCTCCCCCTCTTTTGAGTGGCAAGTTGTTTGTTTCACTGTTACCAGCTGCTGGACGATTCCAATCCTTGTCGGAGAGAAAACACGGGGACCGACAGTCTTCTCTTCTCCCTACCGTTTACCTCATTGTGCTTTCTTTTTATTTCGCCCTGCTTTTCTCTTTACCCTCTCTCTACCACTCTTCCTTAGAAGACAACTTTTCCTTATCACTCCCTTGCTTTCATCTCCGTTTTACGATTTTAATAACATCTACATAGGTGCATTTATTCATGTATTATTAGGAATATATATTATTTTAGTTATTCCTCAAATGAGAAGACGGAAAAGATGGAGTTACATATTTTAGAACACAGTTTGAAAGTAGCGAGTATAGCAAAAGAGGGTATTCAGATTTGCACTCATGGATTAATCAAACTCGCCTTCTTGCCCTCTAAAACAAGGTAAGTAGCTTTGAGGGTATGAATAATGTTTAAAAAATTGGTTAATTTAACACTTGTTATAGGCTACGCATTAACCTACATTACAAGATTGTGAACTAATGACGACGGCAAACGTGCATTTACATTTTCGTAGGGCTGTTATTTTCGCACCTTTTGAAACACAAAATAGTATGCGTTGTCTTAGTATGCGTAAACACCGCCAATTTCAATAACCTTTTTCTGCACTGGAGCCTATAATTTCTTAGATTTTGTTGTTGTTGCTTTTATTCGTTTTCGTATGCTCAACTTGAAGGGGTGTGTGTCTACGTGCTTACATCGCTGTCGTGTTGTTTTTCTGTTGTGTGGCTGTAAAATTATATGGGGGAGATGGTTGCTCTAAATCAAACTTGAACCGGCAATGTGAGACATGCGTAACCTGCGATGATGCACAATAATGTGTCATGTTGCTTATCAATAATTGTTTTAGGCTGTGGCGCCGGGCCTCAGGTTTTGTCTATAGACTATCCAACAAAAACGCTCCGCAAGTTGGCTAACAGTTATAATTTTTGTATTGAACATGTAAGACAAAGCCTGTTAATCATAAAACAAGTGATTGAACTGACACTGTTTTTGTGAATTTAAAATGACATCTCAAAGGTAAATCTGTCTAGACAACTGTTCACGTTATGGTTTCATTTTTTGGCATTTTATAAGGCTTTAGTGACCACTGTAATGAACCATATAGGCCTCAAAATATGAAACGGCACTAAACGTGTCTGACCTTTTGGGACTTCTGTACATGTAATGTCTCATGGTCTTTAATATAAAAACATTGTCATACAGATTGGATAACTGCAAGTAGGGCCTATAACACGATCAATGGGGGGGGGGGGGGGGGGGTCTGATTTCTAGATACAAAAGGACAATTTTAATATTTGCTGTTAAAAGTAGGCTTTGTTTTTCTCCTCATATTTTGGAAGTGCTCCAGTACTGAGTGCCAACAGTGGAAACAATGAAGGACCTGAAGAATGAAGTTCTGTTTAAAACATTGTTTGGTCTAAACAAATCAATCTTTGATTTAGGCCATTTTACAGCTGTCAAGTCTGTCTGGGCAATCTGGCTATTTTTGTTAATTGTCTTCTCACTATGTCCAAGTACCTTGCATAATTTTGTGTATAAAGTTACTGAAAGGTTGTGGCCTTGTAGCTTAACCTTAAACAAACTGATTTAGAGAGTTTGTGTGAAGTGCCTCACATTAACTTTGAATGTATGTGATGCTAATAAAAAGCCTAGCAGCACAGGCTGAACCTCATTGAATGTTGATTACCATCTAGAGCGTTTTTAATTTTGCACTCTCCCCGAATGTGCTTTCTAACTGATTAGGACACAAATCAGCTGTGCAGACATGGTGAATCGAGATCACCATTGGTAAAAAGTTCAGGAATTAATTTAATCTAGCTTTACCTCTGCATATCCACCTCCATCAGAGACACTGACTGTCTTCACCTTCAAGAAAAGGCTCAAGAGGCACTTGTTCCGGTAGTACAACTGTACAGTACAGGAATGGTTTGCTGGACCCAATGTTAGTTTCTTCAACGATCACAATGACTCTTGCTTAGAGACTTGTTGCTCTTGTTGGTTAGTGGTAACTGATTTCAATTGTTGTACTTGCTGCGATATATATATATATTTTTTTTTTACTGTTGCTTGTTTTTCTACAGGTACACTTGCACTTATAGCGATTCATGTTGTTTAATTGTAACTTGCTTAACTACATGCTCTTATGGTTCTTCCCTTTGGCACTTATTTTTGGTTGTTCACAATATGTGCTTCATGTTTTGGCTACCCGCAATGTTTTTGGGCTATCTTGTTGTTATTATCAGTGACCTATGCACTTTGTAAAGCTCTCTCTTGGAAGTCGCTTTGGATAAAAGCGTCTGCTAAATGAATAAATGTAAATGTAATGTAATGCGTAAGTGTTTAACAATCTCTTGATGTATGGTGAGTCTTCAGAACCTGATCTAGATCCTGTGTTGTAAATGGTTTGCTAAACAACTCAGGAACTCGGGTAGTTTACTTTCATTATTTGGATTTGTCAACTATTGAATTCCATAAATGGGGAGGCCAGGTTGGAGGGCTTGTTTGCTGTCTCATTATGTTTCTTTACACCTTTGAACCTAACACAAAGTACAAGCATTCAATTGCAAGGATATAATCTGATTAGCATGGCCCCATTGTTTGTTTTTGCAAGTGTTTATTACATCTGAGTAGGGCTGCAACTAACGATTATTTTAGTAATTGATTCTTCTTTCGATTCATCGGTGAATCGGATCAAAAACAAAAAAACAAAAAGCATTAATTTCCAACCCCTTTATTTAAAACAGAACTGACAGCAAATTCACAGTGCAAAACATCTTCAGAATGTGCACAAACAGGCACACCATTTTGAAAAAGTTATTAGTATTAGCGTGGATTTAATGCTATTTTCAGAGATGAGCAATTTATTTGAGTTTGGTTAAAAACCTTTTTTTTAATTGAAAGGTTGTGGAAGTAGGCCAGACTTTATTAGAATAATCTGGTGTATATGTATCATTGTTTGACACAATTTTGACAAAAGTTAAAAGGTGACATGACATGCTGTTTTTGGATGCTTTTATATAGGCCTTAGTGGTCACCTAATACTGTATCTGAAGTCTCTTTCCCGAAATTCAGCCATGGTGCAGAATTATAGCCACTACAAGTAGTCCCACATCAGTTTTCCTCAGAACGCGCTGTTTCTGTGTCTGTTGCTTTAAATGCTAATGAGGAGGAGAGGGGCGGCAACATGCGCTAATGTTTACAACGGATGTATCGCAATGGCTCGTAGCCCCCGTTGCTGTAAGATGCCTCAAATTTAGCCATTCCCATCTGATCACCCTGGTTTGCAGAGGTGCACACTCAGTCATTTCAATGAGGAGAAAGGTGGATATCGCGCGTGCTATAACACCAACAGCAGAACGGTTATCCAAATAACAAAGAAGTGTACAACACTCGCGTTACAGCGTTTGTATTCACACATACACACTTGATGCCGTCTACCTTTACGTTAGCAACAGTAACTCAGCTGTTGGCTGCAGAGCTAATGTTAAAGCCACATTCTAAGGGTAGCAAGCTAGGTAACCATATACAGTAAAGCAACAAAATGATATAGCGTTAGTTAACTTACTTGTCCAAGGTTTGTAGCTTGACCAAGGAGATTTAGTAATGATCCAGAAAGGCCAGCTTTGTGTTGGCTCAAGTTGAGGAAACAGTAGTGGCTGAAATGTTTGGCGCAGACATACAACATTTTGGGAAGTTGTGTCGGAGCATTTCCAGCGAAAATAAAGTTGAGATATTGGTTGTGCAGAGGCTCGGATGAAGGAATTAAATAAAGATTTGTGCTTGCATTTGTACATCCAAGCACTGAGCAACTGTTATGCTTCGTTTGTTTGCTCGCCATGATGTCTCTCCAGGAAAAAACAATATCGCACTCGCCCTTGCATGGTAGTAGTTCAGTTTCTCATGGGCGGGCCAGATGATCTGGGCGGGCAAAGCAGAGAGAGGGGAGGTAACCTTGCTCCTATGTACATCACTAGGAGGAGATTTTCAACCAGAGCAATTGAGCCTTCATTTTGTCAAAGGCGGAGAAGAACACACAGTGCTTGGTTTAGACTTATCGAAAATTCTAGCCACTGGGGGACCAAAGGCAGGCTAGGGGAACTCATATTAATGTTAAATAACCTCATAAAATGACGTTTTCATGTCATGTCACCTTTAAGATTTGCGAGGATTAAGCTATTTTCAAAGAAAAGGCTGTGGAAGTATACCAGACATTGTTAAGATACTCTGGTGTCTGTTTGAGGTTTTATATTCATAAAAATATTGTAAGTCTAAATTTTTCAAAATGGCATGGGTAGTTTTCACCCGGTCCCTAACGTGACGCTGCAAAGTAGCATCCGAATGTGAGACGAATGTCGAATATGAAACTAACTTCACCTTGGTCAATTAACACACCTTTTTGACGTATTTAGTGTGAAATGCACCCACACTTAAGTTGTACTGATTTCTCCGCCATGTGTTTCAGAACAACGTTACTCAACAACGTCTCTCCGATGGCCTTTCTTCTACCTCTGCTCCGCGCTCAACTAAACTTTCTTTTTTAATACTCAAACATCTCCGCGACTTATTGAGTGGCGTAATAATCGCACAACACAACAAATCGATAATGAAATTCGTTGCCAACGCTTTTAATTAACAATTTTAATCGATTTAATCGATTCATTGTTGCAGCCCTACATCTGAGTGGTCAGTCAGAAGTGCCAATCAAGCCAGTTAGTAGAAGAAAGTAAAGGGAGAGCATGCATTGATGCCAAATGATTTGAGTATTCACGGGTTCTAACCCTTGATTAATGTGGTGACATGGGCTATATTCCCTTACGTGATCATTAAAATGATTATTGACGTAAATACATTCTTATTGTGTAAAAGCCCTACAAATGCATGTTCTGGGTTACTCTTTGTTTAGACATGGTTTGAATTTATTTCTGATAAGACAAGTCAACATAAAATTATCGCATTTGTTTTCTTTTTCTTTTTTTTTGCATTTCAGTGCAAATTGTTTGTATTCCAGATCTAGACAATATTCCCACCTTTTGTCATATTTGCTCAAATAAGCTTTATAACTTGATAGCAACAAATAAATCTAAAGGTTTGACAATAACAACAATGGCGGGAAAGGAGCCTGAGCTGGTGCACAAGGTAGAGAGAGTCCGGCTAGATATAGTCGGCCTCACCTTGACGCACAGCATGGGCTCCGTAACCAGTCTCCTTGAGAGGGGGTGGACTCTCTTCCACTCTGGAGTTGCCCTTGGGGAGAGGCGTCGAGCTGGGGTGGGAATACTTTTTTCCCCTCGGTTCGGCGCCTGTACATTGGGGTTCACCACGGTGTACGAGCGGGTAGCCTCCCTCCGCCTTCGGGTGGGGGGACGGGTCCTCATTGTTGTTGCTTACGCACCAAACCGCAGCTCAGAGTACCCACCATTTTTGGAGTCTCTGGGGGGGGTGCTGGAAAGCGGTCCTCCCGGAGATTCCCTAGTCCTCCTGGGGGACTTCAATGGTCATGTGGGCAATGACAGTGAGACTTGGAGGGGCGTGATTGGGAGGAACGCCCCCCCCGATCTGAACCCGAGCAGTGTTTTGTCGTTGGACTTCTGTGCTAGACACGGCATGTCCATAACAAACACCATGTTCAAGCATAAGGGTGTCCATATGTGCACCTGGCACCAGGACACCCGAGGTCTCAGTTCGATGATCGACTTTGTAGTCGTGTCGTCGGACTTGGGGCCGCATGTCTTTGACACTCGGGTGAGGAGAGGGGCGGAGCTGTCAACTGATCACCACCTGGTGGTGAGTTGGCTTCGATGGTGGGGGAGCTGCAGCCGTAAAGCGGTCGGTGCATGTCGAGGCGGTAACCCTAGAACCCGGTGGTGGACTCCGGAGGTGAGGGATGCCATCAAGTTGAAGAAGGAGGCCTATCAGACTTTATTGGCTGTTAGGACTCCGGAGGCAGCTGATGTGTACCGGCAGGCCAAGTGGAACGCGGCTTTGACGGTCGCGGAAGTAAAAACCCGGGCATGGGAGGAGTTCGGCAAGGCCATGGAGAATGACTTCCGAACGGCTTCAAAAAGGTTCTGGATCACCATCCGGCGACTCAGGAGGGGGAAGCAGTGCTCTGTCAACACTGTATACGGTGGGGATGGTGCGCTGCTGACCTCAACGGGGGACGTCCTGGATTGGTGGAAGGAATAGTTTGAAGACCTCCTTAATTCCACCAACACGCTTTCCGACATGGAGGCAAAGTCTGGGGACATCGGGGGGGGGCCTTCTATCTCTGGGGCTGAGGTTGCCGAGGTGGTTGAATAGCTCCGCAGTGGCAGGGCCCCTGGGGTGGATGAGGTCCGCCCAGAGTTCCTTAAGGCTCTGGATGTTGTAAGGCTGTCTTGGTTGACACGACTCTGCAACATCGTGTGGACATCGGGGACAGTGCCTCTGGACTGGCAGACAGGGGTGGTGGTTCCCCTCTTTAAAAAGAGGGACCAGAGGGTGTGCTCTAACTTTAGGGGGATCACACTCCTCATCCTTCCTGGGAAAGTCTATTCAGGGGTCCTGGAGAGGAGGGTCTGTCGGATTGTCGAACCTCGGATTCAAGAGGAGCAATGTGGTTTTCCGCAGAGTCCTGGAGGGTACATGGGAGTTTGCCCAACCAGTCTACACGTTTTGTGGATTTGGAAAAGTCGTTCAACCGTGTCCCGCGGCGGCTCATGTGGGGGGCGCTCCGAGAGTACGGGGTACTGGATTCCCTGATTGGGGCTGTCCAGTCCTTGTACGACCGGTGCCAGAGTTTGGACCGCATTGCTGGTAGTAAGTCGAACTTGTTTCCGGTGAGGGTTGGACTCCGCCAGGGCTGCCCTTTGTCACCGATTCTGTTCATTACTAATATAGACAGAATTTCTAGGCGCAGCCAGGGCGTTGAGGGGTTACGGTTTGGTGACCTCAGGATTGGGTTGCTGCTTTTTGCAGATGATGTGGTCCTGTTGGCTTCATCGGGCCGCGACCTTCAGCTCTCACTGGCGCAGTTCGCAACCGAATGTGAAGTGGCTGGGATGCGAATCAGCACCTCCAAATCTGAGGCCATGGTTATTGACCGGAAAAGGGTGGAGTGCCATCTCCGGGTCGGGGAGGAGATCTTGACCGAAGTGGAGGAGTTCAAGTATCTCGGTCTTGTTCACGAGTGAGGGAAGAATGGAGCGCGAGATCAACAGGCGGATCGGTGCGGTGTCCGCAGTGATGCGGGCTCTGCATCGGTCCGTCGTGGTGAAGAAGGAGCTGAGTCGAAAGGCGAGGCTCTCTGTTGACCAGTCGATCTACGTTCCTACCCTCACCTATGGTCACAAACTATGGGTAGTGACCGAAAGAACGAGATTGCGAATACAAGTGGCCGAAATGAGCTTTCTCCGCAGGGTGTCCGGGCTCTCCCTTAGAGATAGAGTGAGAAGCTCGGTCATCCGGTAGGGGCTCAGAGTAGAACCGCTGCTCCTCCGCGTTGAGAGGAGCCAGCTGAGGTGGCTCGGGCATCTGATTAGGATGCCTCCCGGACGCCTCCCTGGTGAGGTGTTCTGGGCACGTCCCACTGGGAAGAGGCCCCGGGGAAGACCCAGAACACGCTGGAGGGACTATGTCTCTCGGCTGGCCTGGGAACGCCTCGGGGTCCCCCAGGAAGAGCTGGTGGAAGTGGCCGGGGAGAGGGAAGTCTGGGCCTCCTTGCTTAGGTTGCTGCCACGACCCCCGGATAAGCGGTAGATGACGAGAGGGGACTTAATAATTGTGTGGCTTTGAGGGAGAGTGTGGGATATTTTGGATTCCTCCGTCGGGAGGAAACCTATAGGAATGGTTGGTATTATTATTGTTGGAATTTCTCATGAACTCATGGGTAAAGGGTTTTGAAATTTGGCAAATTGATACAACATGCCACAACTAAAGGCCGAATTATACTACTACGACTCCGTTACGGACAGACAGACAGACGGAGTTGGACAGATTTGTTGAATTTATAGCACTTCGAAGGCTGTGGGTGCTGAAAACAATTCACCACCTGAAGAGTAGGTGGCACTGCACTTCGATGCTAGCTAGGTTATTGAAAAGTCGGAGGAAATTTACAAATTAGCCGTTTCATCAATAAAATAAGCACATTTTCAGCAACTATACTGCCCATTTCTCGTCACATTTTAATTTAGATGCTGATTTACATGTACTGTTTAGCTGAAATATGAATTGTAAAAACTTACAGCAATGGCGGTCAAAGGTTTCTGTCCGTCGTGTTGGTCACAGCAACCCCGCCCCTGAGGCAAGCGGTTCTTAATACGGACCAATCACAGCCAAGGGGTATCCGTAAAATGATGGACGGACGGATAGTCAGGAAAATCAGGACGTGCACGTAGAGCTCTCCGAGGGGCTTGGAGAGGGCTCGGAGAGGGCTTTCCATGTGTCCATCTCCGTGAAAACAGAGTAGTATATTTCAGCCTTAAGGCCCACACCAAGAATAGCCCACATCAGACCACAGGCCACGCCCAAATGTCCACTTTTTGAAGTGATGGCATTGCAACCCCATTGCTCCAATTATTCTGAAACTTGGTGTACATGCCTCATCTTTCATGAGAACAAAAAGGTCTCAAGGACCCATACTGTCCGCCATGATGGATTTGCCTGTACAGTGATAATTTGGGAAAACCTTCAAAATTTGTCTTCTCTTGAACCAAAGGTCCAATTGACTTGAAATGTCATACATATATGTAGAATTGATGTATTTCAAAACGTTACTTTGGAAATCTTTTATCAAATACATCATGGCTGAAAGGGGTGTATTTATGTAACTGTCCACATTGTCTCAATATGTTTGTGTCACTAAATCAAATGTCTTCTTGAATGATGGTTTTCAAATGTTTTTTTATTTATTTTAAACCTAATAGGTTTTAACGTGACACACCCCTGAAGTACCGTGCACACATATTTTAACCTTGATAGGTGAAAATATGGCTGAATTACAGTTATTTGAGCTTGGACCAAATCTGACAATGCTTGCCTTGGAGAAACGTATTATTTTATTATCCAGTTACTGAACAAAAATGTCCTGGTCTGGGAATGGCTCAATTGGATGAAAGGTTGTGCAGACAACTGAAAGGTTATAGGTTCAAAAACAGTTAGAGGCATAGTTTTTTTTTTCTGACTGAACGGTTTCTAGTCTTTTGGTCAATCCTCCAGTTGTAAAACATAGCAATGGGTGTTTATTTGAGGAGGAATCTGCCATTGCTGCTTGCAACTATATTTTTGTTTGAATCCTTTCTCCAGCTAAAATTGTTAGGTTCGCAAAACTTACCTATCCTGTCTTTAACTTTCCATTGCAAACGCTCCATATCAGACCATGCATAGATACCTGAGTTGATGTGATGGCACAACATCAAATGTTTGGAGCACCATCGAAGAATCTATAGGGGCTGATGCACAGCAGAATTATCAAGAAGCACTAGACATCATCTGCTTTTCAGAATCCTTAGTATCATGGCCTCAAAAATCTAAGCCAGTCTATGTTCCACCATCAGTTTTTCAATAAGCATTAGATGTCCTGTTTCATACATTTGTGTATGTTTGCATAGCCTTATGTATTGAGTGACAATATTCAAAAGCAGCTCTCATGCTTGCAATACCAGTGACAGCAAGGTATTGACAACTGTTCTTATTACTCATATTATGAAGAGCTGAAACACAACATACAGTATCACTAAGATATTTAGAGCTGAATAACAGTAAGGTGTAATTTTATGTAGCGATGAGGATTGGGCTTAAATATAACTCCTGTGCCCCCCCTCCCCCCTTTAAAAGTATGACAAATTGTATAGAATGACGCTATTTTTTTAAATCGTAAAATAAATCTTTTTCTCTTAAAGTTTTCATACTTACAAAAGTTGGATTCATTTGCTACAAAAGTTAGCGCAACGTTGCCCTTGTTATTAACACCTGATCACCTGTTGATGAGTAGGCCTACACTAGATCCACTGGCAGCAACAACATTTGCGTAAATTTGCCTATTCGCTCCTCACGAGCTGCTCTGTGTGGATATAAGCCCCCCCCACCCCCACCCCCACCCCCCAAATTGGGTGTGCACATCAAATAATTTGTTCCCAAAGATGATTTATGTTATTTCAGGTCATTCTTATCACACTGATGTCTGTTCAAGTGCAATTTTTTCTGATCAGTTTGTTTTTAATGAGTTATTTGACAATATAAAAAGGGTTTAGTGTGTGCTCGCAATTGGGTCGAGCAGGTGTATGGGTGGGACCTCAATACCTTGGCTCCACCACCCAATCACTGCCACGCAGACTCTGGGTCCGAATGACATCTCAGCGCAAGATGGCAGCACCCGTATCCAGAATATTTTGGCTTCATTTATGTACAGTGGGAGGAAGTGGAGACATGTCGTCAGTCTATATACAGTCTATGAAATGCCCTAATAAACGCATAGAATACCGTTGGCTTCTCTTGCTTGGCTACCTGTTCACTCTACCAAGTATCTTCTCACAGACTCACACTGCCTTGGGAGGTAACATTTTGGTCAACCCCCCTCCCTAAAAGAATCCTTGGGGAAACACTGTTATATGTTGATTGTATTTCAAATAAGTTGATTGATGAATTAGAAACTGTTGTAAATGGATTGGATGTACAATTCTTCACTAATATTAACCAGTATTTCTTTTAAACCTCCTCTCCTATCTAGATGCAAGTTTTTCAGTTTGACTGAAACTCCAGAGGACTATACCATTATCGTGGATGAAGAAGGCTTCAAAGGTGTATAATTTTTTCATAGATTATACATCTATTTCAAATACAAGCACATTAATGTGTAGGTCATAATCTTTCAATTAATTTTTTGTATCTTGACTGGCTGCCAAGGTTTTATCACACCACATCTCACCCCATCAGCTCTCCTTGTTACATTATGGGTTAACAGAGGCCAAGCTGTCACTGGTTTGGTTTGTGGTTGGTTGAGCGATTTGAATCCACATCATTACATATTGGTTTCCAGGGTGACCCTAATTGATTACCATGGATACTAGAAGTGTTGTGAAACAGGCGCAGGTATTCTACTGTAGAGTATTCTACTTTCTTTTGCGGTACAGCCTTCTTAACAAAAAAAATGTGAGAGGTAAATAAATGTCTGTAAAAACATTGGTATGAAGGTTGTCACAACAAAAAGATTTGTCAGAGATTGTTGTCATAGTGTTAGCTATTAATTAGCCAACGCTAATAAACTGTCCTTTTAACGGTCATTTTATTTTGTGTAGCTCATGCTAGCCTCTAACTTAGCTGGCTAACATTAACTATTGCGTCTCCACTGCATTGAAGTGAATAACGCTATCTAGCTAGTCGAAAAGTTTTTTTTCTTGGAAAAAAAAGAAGAAGCAAATGTTCAGCAACTACACTGCCCATTCCTCCTCACATTTTATTCAGATGATGATTTACAGGTACCGTTACAGTGCATCCGGAAAGTACTCAAAGCGCTTCACTTTTTCCACATTTTGTTATGTTACAGCCTTATTCCAAAATCGGTAAAAAAAAAAAAATTGTCCTCACAATTCTACACGCAATACTCCCAAGTGATTTAAAAAATATATTTTTAATAGATATAAACAAAAATATAACATGTAGATGAGGCATACATTGTGAAAAGCAAATAAGTGCCTATGGGAAGAAACATAAGAGCTTGTCGTTAAACTAATTACAAACTAGAGAGAGTACAATTTCTGGGGAAATTGTAGGTTGTGCTTGCTTGCGTTGGTTGCAGGGGTCCGTATTGAAATTACATTTTACAACTGATATTTCTGTATATTTTATATTAAAATGCATAGCCTACTTTTTAATTATGATAATTACATAGATTTAAAAGCATATTTTTTTTCTGCTCATTTACAATTCAAAATACTAAGAGTGAACAGTAGAATGAAATAGTTGTCTTCTCATTTCCCCTGCAAGAGGGAATGGTGATCAGCAACCTCATAGTTGAATCAAAACGAATACATTTGGCAGACCGGTGTAAAAATTGACCTAATCTCTATGACTTAAACGTCATTGTAAGTTTTTCCCTTCTCGTGATTATTTTTAGGCTTTTAGCCTACTCATATTGCATTTATTAATAAAGAACCCCCTTTGAAGCTTATTTTAACAACGACGTTACCAGCAGTAGCTATCTCAGATGGAATCGCGATTCAAATAGTACCATCTGATAACTAAAAATATGCCCCCAAAAACGTTACATTTATTTAGGGGAAAATCACTCATTCATAAAAATGTCAGTGGTAGCGATCATTGTCAGTAACAAGGCAAAATGTGATATAGCCCTGCTGTGTGGAGAAGCTGCCCCGGTAAATTGTAGGCTACAACTACTACTAGACCAGGGGTACTCAATTAGAAACTCAAAAGGTCCACTCACCAAATTTCCATTCAATCGAGGGTCCGGAATGGACCATGGTTTATTTTTGTGGCCCTTACCTCTCCCTTTGACTACCATTCAAAATTAAACAGTGCCCGTGGGCATCTTTCTCCCATAGACCAGAGTTTTGGGGGTAATTTTGTTCAGTGTCTATGCTTTTTGTCATAGTGACGTTTCACGTTAGCTCTACCACTTTTGACAAGGGCAACCGTCTCATTGCAGATTAAACACATCGGTTTTGTGATCCCCACCAGCAACACAAATGCGTTCATGTCAGTCCATTCTGTCTGAAATGTGCGATTTTTCGGAATCAACTTTTCGCTGGGTTTTGTCACGCCATTATTTTTGCTAAGGAAGCGCAGGTAGGCTAGCTACCGTTAGCAAATCAATTAACCTGCGTTGTTGCGGATGACAAACACAACCTGCGTGACCCACAGTGGTTGTGGCCAACGTCGAGTGATTGAGTTGTCATGGTGATTGCTATTACAGCTCCTGATTGGATCTTTGGATTGGACACAGAAGATAGAAACCACATCTAGTAGGAAAACCATAGACATAATAAATAGCGTTAAGTCCGCCATTTAGTGACCCCTGTACTAGACTGTCTTGGTAGCGATTGCGTTGGTTGAAATGAATTATTTTCATGAACCGATTGAAGTTTAGGCTGGAGTTCAAGTTAGTAGTCACTAGTCAGATAGTTTCACCTATTGAAAGACTTTTGATTTAAGTAAGGGTAGTGCCGAACATGTGCCGCCGTTTGACTTCCTACGTAGGCTACTGTAAACAGCTGTGGAGGTTTTTTTTTTGCTACTAGACTATACTACACTACAGCGTTGCAATGAGCTACACTGGTTTGAAACCACAGGTAATGATAATTTCACCAACAAATCATTTACTTGTAATCTAATGTCATAATAAATCCTACAACGAAAATGTATTTGTGAGGAATGTTTATTTTAACGATTGAAAACAGATGCATCATAGACCGCTGTAGTATGTGTTGCCCGGGCAACAGAGGCTAATGTCATGATGCTAATGCTTCAGTGAAATAGTAGATAGAAATAGTTTAGTGAAATAGTAGATATAATAGACTACTGTTTCCGAAAGTAGATGAAACTACTTCCTTATATCAGCTTATATTGTACATTACACTTCACAATTGTGTTTCATATCACAAAGTATAATGAGTAAATAGTAATCACCCTGGCCTACTTGCTTGTGGCATTTCTGCAGCTCCCTTTCAGTAAAGCAGTTAGCCTAGCTATCTCCCAGAAGTTAACATGCTGCTAAACTAATGTTTTACTAGAGGTAGTCACGCAACATTTTGTGATGTCAGTAGCGTCAGTGACTGTGGCTAGCAAGTTTGCCACCGTTAGCTTCACTTTTGCCACAAAAACATAATTAAAACCTAAATCGTGCAACGGAGTATAAATCCCAGTAGAACCAACGCAATCGTGACCAAGACGAACCTTTTGACTTTGTCTATGTAGTATTGACTGAGCCTTAGGGGCGTGAAAATAAACAATAATGATAAATAAATATATATGTGAGATAACAATGGTTGTGCCCTTGCCGAAGGCAAAGCACACCCAATTAAACAACATGAACCTCAAAAGTGCAAGAGTGTACCTGTAGGAAAGCAAGCAACAATAATATAATTTACAGCGAGTACAAGTAGTACAAGTGCAACAAGTCCCTCAATAAGTGTCAATTGTGTTCCTGGAGGAAATAAACTAATATTGAATCCAACAAATCTTTCGTAAGTACCGTTGTACTCACCAGGAGCCTCATGTATGAACAATGTGTACGCACAAAAAGCTTGCGTACGCTGGTTTTCACGCACACTTTGTGATGTATAAAGATTAGTGCTGTCAAACGATTCAAATATTTAATCGCAATTAATCACATTTGTCAAAGTTAACTCGCGATTAATCGCAATTAATCACACATTTTTATCTATTCTAAATGTCCCTTGATTTCTTTTGATATAATAATTTTTCTCATTGTAATGCTCTTATCAACATGAAAAAGTGGATCGGATAACTTGGTGCAAATGATTTTTTTTATTGAAAACAACATTGCAATCGCCTGGCTTTGATGAGGGGGCGGAGAATTCGCATCAACTGTGTGCTTGGCAATCAAGTGATATTTCAGACTGGATGTGCTGCGATGATAGCTCAGTTCACAAAGACAGAACACACAGATCACTTTGGTCTTGTCAATGGAACCATTTGCCAACTTAAAAAAAAAAAAAAGTTCCATTCAGAATTTTGTTGGCATCCATTTTGGCTTCTCGCGCTCGCCATCCACTCAAAATGTAACGTTAGCCTACTACTGTTTAGCCGGCTCGCAAGACTAAACAAGTGTGTGCAGCGTGCCTGTTGTTTTGTTTCCGGTCTAGCTAGATCCGGTGTGGTGTTGTAGTTTTTCTAACGTCAGTAGTTGTTGCAACAGCATATGAGAAAAACTACAATGTTTGCTAGGCCAAAAAGAACGTTAATCGCGAGATAAAAAAATGGACGCTGTTAAAATGGGTTTGCGTTAACGCCGTTAATAACGAGTTAAACTGACAGCACTAAAAGATTTACTTCACGTGAGAATGTGCGGCCCGTCCGCAAAGTCTTGTCTGGCTCTGTAACATGGCGAATTCCAACTGAAAAGTGCCGAAACTCACCAAACATTACATTTATTCATTTAGCAGACGCTTTTATCCAAAGCGACTTCAAAGAGAGAGCTTTACAAAGTGCATGGGTCACTGATAATAACAACAAGATAGCCCCAAAGCATTGCGGGTAGCCAAAAACAAGAAATACACATTGTGAAAAACCAAAAAATAAGTGCTAAAGGGAAGAAACCATAAGAGCATGTAGTTAAGCAAGTTACAATTAAACAACATGAATCTCTAAGTGCAAGTGTACCTGTAGGAAAGCAATAAAAATAGGATTAACTAAAATAGAATACAACAGTTAAAATCAGCTACCACTAACCAACAAGAGCTGCGTGGACCAGGGCAACTATTCGGCTATCGGACTATGTGGCAAGTAGCCTACTTCAGCAAAAACACAACCTACGTGTTAAACGGCACACAGCAAAGAGATTGCTAAAACAACTAAATCCACAAGGAATGGATGCAACACGTCGAAGGTTTGTGAGGCGTATGTATCACTCCATGGGTCCAAACTACATCTGGCATGTGGCAAACTTCATCTGGCAAACTACATCTGGCATGGATACGATAAGCTTCTCTCAAACGTGACTTCAAAGTGCATCCTGATGTTGTGATTGGTTCACAACACAAAATCATTTTTTAAAATAGCGAAAGTATCTTCGGGAGTACTCAAGTACAAAGTAGGTGCTTTTCCGTGTTTTTCACCTCTCCTTCCTGTTAAAAGACAGGACAGTCTGTCCAATCAGGAGGGTCCGTCCTCTAGATAGATAGGCCCTAACTTTTCCGGTAGAAGTTAATGCTGTTGTGTTTTATGATTTGTTGAAGTGTTTTCATATTTGCTAGTGTGTTTTTCTATTGACCGTTTTGTTTTCCTACTAGCCGTTGTGCTTTATGATTAGTTGAATTGTTTTCAAATTGGCTGTCGTGTTTTCCTATTTACCGTTGTGTTTTATGATTTACTGTTGCGTATTTCTATTTGCTGTTGTGATTTGCACTTCAGGGTCACCGTACTTCTGTTAGCTAGCAAGCATTTCATCCGTAAAGGTTAGGCTACTCTTTCAAAGCAACACTGCAAACTAACTGTAGTTAATAATCTTCCAGCTATACCTACTGAAATAAACCATCCACTTAAAATATTGTATTTTTCTTAGTTAGCTAGCGGTCATTTCATCAGTAAAATAGTCTTGGATTTTCTCTATCGCACTGACATAAATAGTATTGTTTCTATATCCATATATTTTTGGCTTGCGAGAGCTGGCTTAGTGCAGTCAACTCAACATGGCCGAGACTTGCGAGCATGAAATTATTTTTTGAAAATGCTTATCCAAACAACGTCAATCCGGAACTTGAATACCTGCGAAATATGAACTTTGCTGAGTGCCCGGTTGAGATACTCATTGGAAACTAAACCCATTCTAATATGCACACAAATACACATACACACGCACACACACACACACACAGATTCCTGGCATAATTAGAGAGATGGCAAGACAATACCTCATGCAGTGCAGCAGAATGTGCTCAACTGGAAAATAAGGGGCATTGAAAGTCCAACAATGGCGTTACGGGATTAATTTGCTGCTCAGGAGACCATTGACCAATTTATTTGTGTCCACTCTAACTTCACTCTCCTGACCTCTTTCAGAACTTCCTGAGTCAGAACACCTCAGTGTCGCAGAGGCCACATGGTTGGCTCTTAACGTGGTGTCTGGGGGCGGGAGCGCCACAAACTCTCAACCTATTGGAGTCACAAAAATAGCCAAGTCTGTCATTGCACCCCTAGCTGACCACAATATCTCTGTGTTCATGCTATCCACCTATCAGACAGACTTCATCCTGGTGAGTTCAAGACATACTTTATTGTATGTATCATTTCTTCACTCATATCCACACCTTTCTGACCACATATGACTGATGTTCGATCACATAATTTGAAGCCATGTTTGAGGTGCAGTCATTCGATACCGTGAGTATCAGTAAATATCTGGCAAATGTTACTTTCAAACAAGTCAAGAAGGAGTTGATGCAATAAAGCTGCACATATTGTAGGAATGGATTATTTGAAAACAGACATGCAGTGGCATGGTAGACAAACAATATACTCTTGTTGCCTATAACTTTTCCCCCATCAGACTAGACATGAAAAGGCAACAACAGTGGCAATACTGTACCTCCCAGGGCCCCAATCTTGCTGTGGGCTGTGAGTCTTTCATTTTGTGGAAGTTGCTTAATCACACCAGTCCATTTTCATTCCAGGCCCTTTTGGCCATAGGGAGTCTTTTTATTACTCCAGTAATGGGAAAAAACAACACACATGGTCTCCTTGACTAACAGGAGCTTGTTAATGGAAATGGAAAAATAACAGGAAAAAAACAAACTGTAGAGATGTTGATAATCTGGAGGTAGTTATGTAAAGAGGATCAGGCCGGGCTCAGCCTCTTGCTAAATTTCCCGGTAATGTTCACAGCCACTCGTCTCTCCTTGCCAGCTGCCCCCAGACACAGCCTAATAACTGGCAACATAATACATGAACAGGAAACAACTTGCATTGCTCTCACTTTCAACCTGATTTATGTTTCTTCAATTTATTTAATTTCTTATATATTTTTATTAGTGGTGGGCATAGATTAAATGTTTAAATCTAGATTAATCTCACTGTAATCTTGGAATTAATCTAGATTAATCTAGATTAAAATGGCTCATTTGAATTCCGCCGAAGGCATTCAGAATATGTGTGCTTCCCAAATAATGACTAAAAGTACGTTTTTGAGAACGGGTTTCTCAAACCAGGTGGCGCATTAGACCAGGGGCTCATCTCCTGTTTCCAAAATGCATCACAAACTGCTTGAGCAAGCTGTTCTACTATGATAATTGGTGATGAAAATAAATTATGTTCAATAAGATGTACTTGTGTTTACGAACTGTTTATTCAGTTAAACATGAATTTTCAACTGTAGGCCTACATAAGAGGTCGTGGTGAACTGTTTACTGTTTAGCTTGGCTGATAGGGCTGTGCTTGCCTTGGTTGCACTCAAACATAGTAGTTTGACGACGACTCTTCCCCTGCACTACATAAGTGCTTATCCCGGCATCTTAGCTAAGGGATGCTTTGCGTTTAGGTGGTATTTAAGACTGGAAGAACTCCTACAGTAAACTAATTCCGCATTGCACAAGGTGCAAACAACCTTAGTCTTGTCGAGGTTTCCATTGGGAAGCTTCTTAAAAAAAAAAAATCCCCGAAGCAAACCTGGCAGCTTCATAGCTGCATCCATGTTAGCACGTCACGTTTGATGTGATCATTTCATACACAAGGTATACACACAGGTTCGAAGACTCATTCTCGCCCCCTACAGTGAAATTCGGCTAGGTATACATCCGCGCTAAAATATCAAGGTGAAAGTCATCATAGCTTGCGTAGTAAAGACCCAGCTCCCAACCCAACTTTGAGAGTAGATTATCGGCGATATTTTTTTTATCGCCCGATAAATCTCATGTTAACACAGCACGTTAACGCCGATAACGGCCAACCACTAATTTTTATGTTTATTTATCATGTTGTTTTGTTTTGCTTGCTCCATGTTCCTTCTGTCTGTGTGTCTTTCCATCACACTGTATCTGATTGCATTGCAGAGGGTCTGAGACAGGCCAGTTGAGGGAGGCCTTTCTATCAATCATACTCATTTGCGTTATGTAAACAGTTGGTACCCGCCCTAAAGGCACTCATCTTAGGCAGAGTTAATCCACCCAGAGGGCTCAGAGTCTGACTTTTCCTGGGAAGACTTTCACGTTGACACAGGAAATTCAAGTCAAATACAGGTATGGAGGGATCATCAATGGCCCTTGTGGATAGAAAATCAATCTCACATCCAAACAACTTCATCACCTAAAGATGACTTCTTTAAGTCAGGCTCTCAGAGGTTTTGGGGAATTACCACACTTTAGCTTTACAATAGAGTTACAGTCAACTGAAGGCATGAAGATGGCTTATGAAATGTGATTGTGTTTTCTGAAATTGACGAAACTGATCATCACTTTGCCTTTGAGGTTATTGGCCAAAAGGTGCATCAAATGCTCAGCTATAGTTTTGGACCTTGCTCAGGAGTGTTCAGATTAACATTTTGCAAAAGCCCTTTGTTCTTTTGTGTTTTCAGTCTGCTAGCTGTTAGGAGTCTGTTGTTTCTGTCCTGTACTCTTTCAAGTCACAAACTGTGTGAAGTTCAAATGTGAGTTTAGTTTATGTAATTGAACAATTTCTCACCCTTATGTTTAGTGTTTCCTGTCGTAATGCACTTGCTTCATCGTATTGTACTGTTTCCAGTGCTGTCATAGAACCTAGGCTAATTTCTGCATCTTTTCTTTTGTGATCTTGTTGCCCTCAGGTTCGAGAGAGGGACTTGCCCATGGTAATGCACACCCTGTCTGCCGAGTTCACCTTGCTGAGGGTTGTCAACGGAGAGACAGTGGCTGCTCACAGCCTTGGAGTCACCAATGGTTTTGTCAAGCCAAAGCTTGGTAGGGATTGTCTAATCAAATGCAACTAGTGCAGAGTGCCCGTGATGCAGTCGGTTAAGATGCCAGTGAAACACAAATACTTACTTGAACTATAGCCCTTGATAAAATTGGTGGCACAAACACACAGACTCCTGGAATAGATAGGGCAACATGCTCACGAAGAAATTTCTGGAAATTATAGATAGATAGTGCAGTGCCCGTGATGCAGCTAGTGGTGACAGTTCTTCTCAGTGTCAGTAAGTCATTACATGCACAATGGGTGAGCCAGTTGTCATAATTGTAGGCCTAATTTACCATACAGCGCCTGTACATTTACAATGTGCCGGCAGTTCTGGGGGTGCCGCCCCCCCCGGGGGGGTAACCTATTGTTTCTGTCGGATGCCTGTTTCCTCTGTATATCCTTATCGTTTCGGCTCGAGAGAGCTAACTTTGTGAAGCTCAGGCAATGGCTGAGAGTTGAGAGCGAAGGTCTCGTATGACACCTGCGAAATATTAACTTTGCAGAGAGCCCAGTTCTCAAGCTACTCGATGGAAACTAAACCCATTCTAATTTGTACACACACAGAGATTTCTGGCATTATTCGAGAGATGCAAAAAAGACAAATAAAGAATAGAATAAAAGAATAATAATAAAGTTTTTTTCCTGGCTCAAAATGTGGCGGAGGTGATCACATCCCGATCATGTGCATCATGTGTACCATGCCTTCAACTGGCTCAAACAAAAATGTTTACAAGTAGCAATAATTTGTTCTAATAATTATGATTAAAGAAAATCACAATCATGTTAAAGCATATTTTATTTAAAATAAATATTATAATATATAATATAATAGCCATTGTTTTCCCGTACACAGTTCACAACCAGAGGCAGGAGGCAGAACATTTTAGACTCCTATTTTTTGTTTTATAAAATCTCTTCGTGAATTCCTTGTAGTCCAAGGCCTCCTGGTCTGGTCCATTGATAGCCACATTTCATCACTTATCTCTATAACAAGTATAACAAAAAGAAAGAAGGTTAAGATACTTGTGCACAAAAGATAGGCCATCTTTTGTGCACAAGTATCTTAACCTTCTTTCTTTTTTAAACAATCATGCCCTAAGAAACTCTCTGCTAGGCTATTCTGATACATACTGTGCATGACTTGTAATAGTGTTCTCAATCATTTATTACAATCTTGAGTGCTGAAATATTTATGATCGTAAGATGTTAAAGAAACTAGTTAGCGTCTTTAAGTCAACGGACCAATGTTTTTCATTTTATGCTGCTAGCTAGCTAACCTTTTTAAACTAAGCAAAGCTGAATACACTAAACTGATGGGATGTAACGTTAACTTAGGAAGCCTTTTCATGAAATCGGACTGGCTTGGATCCAAAAGACACAATATTCACCTGTATGAACTACCATGAAAAATCAGGGTGCCGTCTGAAAAATTCTAGGGGAAAAACCAGACGCTCTTTTTTTCCCTCTGGCACTTTTGGCAGCGCCTTTTTCGGTGCACTGGTCTTGATACAGCTCCACCACATTGGCATAGTGGAACAATTGCCACTATGCATTGAGATAGATATATAGTTATTTAACTATTCACAGGGCATTTTTCATTATCTCCATTACTTCAAAAAGTCATGTGAAAGTGGAAGGGTTTTCTATGGTTTTCCCTCTCCTTCACTCGCAGTGCACCGGTGTGAGAATACAAACAATGTCATGTAACTGGGGGCAGAGGGCAATGCTGATGTTATGGTGACAAAATAAATTAACACAGAACTGGATGATATTGCAAATTTATTTTATTTAACTTTACTAATGATGGGCTTATCGTATTGATGCAGCCACAAATTATTTAATATGTTATTTTTCCAGAGGGAAAGATCAGCCAATCAGGGCAAACGGGCTGTTGACCGGGTTAACAATACCTAGGATAGATTCCTGCCAGCGTCATAACTATTTACTCATTTTACATTGTGATATGAAACACAATTGTGAAATGTAATGTACAATATGATGTACACTGATATTAATAAGCTAGTAGTACATCTACTTTCTACATGTACTACTAGCTTTCTAAATTTCTTTAGTAGACTACCAGTAGTCTACTATTCACTGACGCATTAGCATCATGACATAAGCCTCTGTTGCCCGGGCGACACATACAACAGCGGTCTGTGATACATCTGTTTTCAATCGTTAAAATAAACATTCCCCACAAATACATTTTTGTTTTAGCATTTATTATAATATTAGATTACAAGTAAATGATTTGTTGGTGAAATGATTACCTGTGGTTTTAAACCAGTGTAGCTCACTGCAACGTTGTAGCTTATGCGAGACACACTACTAAGAAAAGCAACTCCACAGCTGTTTAGGAAGCCTAACGGCGACAGAACATGTTCGGCACTCCCCTTACTTAAATCAAAAGTCTTTCAATAGGTGAAACTCTCAGTGAAGTTTGGCTTGCAACAGCAGCAGTAACTGACCTAGTTACAGGTGGGGGGAGTTGTAGGGCTTATTAGTCGTAGTCTATCTATCTTGCTTCCAACTTTTTTTTTCACAACCAGTCATTTGGAGCAGATAAACATCTAAAAACATGCAGGGCTACAGTAGACCCAGGGACCAGGATCAATGACCAGGATTGAGAGAGGCTGATATAGAGGGAGTATAAGAGAAGCTGACAAAGTTTAATGCGCTTTTCTCTACTTACAACGTGGATAGCCTGTCACATGAGCGCCGAGTCTTCAGACCAGGGATGGTGTTACTTTCAAGTATTGCTTCCAGTAAACTTAACTTAAAATATCAGACAGTTTTCCAAACTTAATTTCAAGCTTGTTTTTGGAGGCATATTTTTAGTTTGCAGATGGTCATTTTGGAATAGGGATTTCAGCTGAGATACTGCCAGTGAAAACATTGTTAGAATCAGCTTATTTCAAAGTGGGTTCTTAATGAATGAATGCAATATGAGTAAATGCTTAAAAATATCACTAGAAGGGAAAAACTTCCGGGGAAGTTTAAGTCACATAGGTTTGGACAATTTTTTACACAGGATTGCCCTATTTCTTCCTTTTTATGCAACTGTTTCAAGCAGGGTAGGAAATTTACATATTTTTTAGGGGGCAATTTTTGCCCCCACTGACTGAAATCCAGGGGCATTTTTTTTTAAATTGGGGGCACTTTTTGAATCAACATTTAGTCATTTAGCAGACGCTCTTATCCAGAGGGAGTCAGGTGGCTGAGCGGTTAGGGAATCGGGTTAGTAATCGGAAGGTTGACAGTTCAATTCCCAGCCGTGCAAAATGATTTGGTGTCCTTGGGCAAGGCGTTTCACCATACTTGCCTCAGGGGAATGTCCCTGTACTTACTGTAAGTCGCTCTGGATAAGAGCGTCTACTAAATGTAATAATAAGACATTTTACCTTTGTTCAAGATTATAAATGTGCTTATTTAGGCTTACAGTATGAGCAATTTTCATCAAATGGCAATAATAAGACTAGTCTACAGATTCAAATTGTTGTCTTAGATTTATTTTAACAGAAAACATAAATCAGACCATCATATTCAATGTTATCTTATTTCTCTGTGGTTATTAATTGTTATTATTACATTCATTTTTTTTTACTTTTTTTCAACTGCACACAACTTTCCCCAAATATAGGATTGGTTGTCAACCACAAGATGACAGTTACGAGGATGGGGGGAAAATCATTCACTGACTGCACTCTGTCTAATGTTAGCCAAGCTAGCTAGCAAGCAAGCAAGCCTTTGTGACTAACGCACTATCAGAGCTACTGTAGCTAACGTTAGCTTACTAACGTTAAACTAGCTAAAGCGAACTAAATAATTAACAAATTATTATTATTACTAGTTATCACCGTAGGCGATGGCGTGTTGCTTGGTCGCTGGTGACGAAAGGCCACGTATTTCTTAATGTTTTCGCTCAACTAGATTCAGCAGAAGAATTCGCCTGTGCCGGATTGACAACAACTTTTGCAACTCGTTGTCCAAAAGTTCGACATGCTTTGCAAAAAATCGTGTCCACCCCAAGACAATCTAGCTTCCATTGTTCGATGGTCACTGCGAGTGAATTTCATCTTTGGAACCTGAGATTGTGACGGAGATTGTGTTTACTGCTTCCTCAGTTCTCCTCACACTCGCAGTCACTCATAGGTCTGATTAAGAAGCGCTCCATTTTTTTGAACGTTCGGTTCTTTACGCACACGCACATCAGTCAAGGTGAAAATCAAAAGCATTATAGCAACTGGTCCAGGTCACGATGTTTTTGACAAGTTAATTAAATTATCATTATTATTAGAGAAAATTTTGGGGGCATTTTTTGCCCCTCTCCTAGTGATATCAGGGGCAAAATGATATTTCTTAGGGGCAGTTTTGCCCTTTGCCCTCGTGTATTTCCGACGCTGGTTTCAAGGCTGCCACAGAGACTATCACCATCCCCTCTTGCAGGGTATGAGAAGAATTTCAGGTAAGTGAAAATAGAACACTGTTTCATTATACACTCTTATTATTTTCGAAGTGTAAATGAGCAGCAACAAATCTATGTAATCTCCATAAATAATAAGTATGGATAGTTATTTAAATTACCCAAATATGACTTGTACAATTTAATTTTAAAAAAACGCAACCATCTGCAACCGACTCAAGCACACCCCACAATTTCCCCAGAAATTGTACCCCCTCTAGTTTTGAATTGAATTTGCTTTTATAACCGATATGGCCAGGTTAGCAGTGCTGATTGCGCGATCAGTTTTTGTTACATAAATTCATGTTTACTGATGTCAAAACTGCCTGCACGTTGCAAATGTGCTACAACATTATAATCACAAGTTGCATCACAGACATGGGCACTATTCCTACCACTTTAGCCTCCTTGTTCCTTGTTCATTTTCTTAAGGCATGGATATAGCGATCCACAAACGGGCATATGACAGGAACAATGTTAGTACAAATTTAGTCTCCTCGGTCAGTTCTTATTTATACGAACGTGATACAGAAAATACATTACATCTTTACAGCATTGCATAGCATAATTGAAAAAATGCAAACATTACTGTAAACATAGAACACACTTCTTAGGCAGAACTGTACATGCAAGCGCTGTAATGGCGAATTGTTCCCACAATTATGACAACTGGCGAACGAATGAACGAAATGTCTAGATATTTGTGGAGGGAAGACACTTTAACAGAAAACCAATATAATACATTTTAATTAACATAGCATAACTAATTGATAACGTCGGAAACGGCAGACAAATGAAGGCTACATATTCATTTGCAGAATGTGCTAGAGCATTGGCAATTTGTTTAAAATAATGATAAATTGATCTTATGATGTGCATAAGTAACAAGGCGAGATGATGTGGAGGTTGAACAAGTACTTCAGAGATGACAGATTTCAATTGTGATCTGAGAAATATAGGTACCAAACCCACTGAGAAGAACCGTCATCACCAGCTGCATCACGTGCACTGCACTATCTATAATTCCAGAAATATGTGTGTATCACCGACATCATTCCCAATTTTACCACGGGCACTGTGACCATACAGTTTTCAAATGTATGGTCATTTTTGGTCATTTTCTGGCTACCCCAGTAGAAAGGTTCTGGCTATGCTCCTGCTTACAAATATAGCTAATTAAAAACATTTATATTTTCAATTACCACACACAGCCTTGCTTTAGTCTCATTACTACTAAATTAATACATTAATATCTTCTTTCTTTCAGGCTGCTAGTTAGCAAGTTAGTTGAGGGCCTTGTCATCAGCTGAACTTGCTACGCGTGGTGTTGCTTTTAGTATCTTTTCCACTTATTAAATCCTCATTGTTGGTCTTTATTGACTTTTAATCAAAACTTGGATCTTACGGAAATCATGCAAGGTCATCAAACTTGGCTATCTAATACGGCAGTTTGTCAGCCCTCAGGGACCCATAACGGGCAGTGGTATGCTTGTTCAAAAGCGGCACCTTTTACTGTATGTCACTTCAAATATCCTTTGTTTTGTTTGTTTTTTGGCGTCCAAACAACTTTACCCGCTTCACTGTACGTCTTTTGGTCCTGAGCCATACACCTGCCAAATTTCATCTTCATACACTGCCTGGTTCGCAAGATAATCAAGCCATAGACAGATTCCTGGCATTACACCTGGATTACAGCTTGAATGGAGCAATCAAACTGTAACCAACTGTAACTTTAAACCAATTCACCATTGTAAAAAATAAATACATTATTATAATTTTTTACATCTGAAACAAGACCATTACCATATATTCAACATGGATTGCTTCTTGAAAACGTTTTCTTTCTCTCTCTTTCAGTGCCTCGACCTATCATCCACCCATTGTCCAGCCCCAGCAACATGTTCTGTGTGACAAGCTTGGATCCAGACACACTGCCCTCAGTGGTCACCCTGCTCATGGACGTCATGTTCTACTCAGGCGGGTGAGGACCTCTCTCCTCAGCGCTCCTGTTTCACATATGGCTGTCACCAAAGGCCATCTGTCGTCTCAAGCAAACAATTTCTTGCAGACTAAACGGGTGTACTTCAGGACTTGGGTTGAAACAATTTGTTTTGTCATTATAGAAAGTATTTTACCTAACCTAAAGATTATTAGACAGGTGGGTGGTTTGGACCTGACCTGTCCAAATATGTCTAATGTTGAACAAGGTGTTTAATTTAAATTTGGGGTTAGTAAAGACTGACAGTTGAATAATTAATTTCCTTTGGCCATATTATTTCTCAGGATAAAGGAACCTGGGGTGTCTAATGAAGACTCTGGTCACATCCGCTTCTTCTCCTTCTCGCTGATTGAGGGCTACATCTCTCTAGTTATGGATGAACAGATGACACGCAGGTAATGTGGCAAGGCTCACTGTACCTGATATATAAAGAGCATTGAAAGTGTTTTGATGAAATTCTTTTTCACTACTACAAGGCCTTTGGTTTGTCTTTGTTTTGATGGGTGCCTGATGATTTGTCAAATAATCTAGACGTATAGATTTACACATTCAAGAGGTCACTGAGTTTACAGACCTGAACTATGCTTTTGTGGGTCAGTGGTGTCTTCAAGCTACGTGGATAAAAAGTGGACCAAGCTTTCTATACTTTTGAGGGGACTTTTCTAAAGGAGTATGTAAGGGAAACCTTAGACCGATTTGTTGCCATGATGGTTCTATTAGGTCTATGTAACGTGCTACATAGACACCTTATCTAGCACGTGAACTATTTATCGTATTTTTCTGACTGTAAATTGCTCCGGAGTACATGTCGCATCAGTCCAAAAATGCGTCATGAAGAGGAAAAAAACATATATAAATCTCACTGGACTATAAATCGCATTCATTTAGAATTGTATTTCACAAAATCCAAGACCAAGAACAGACATCTGGAAAGGCAAGTTATTCAACTACAGAATAGCACAGTGTCCGGTATGTTAACGTACACATTAACAGTTATTCAGCTACACAATAGCATAAAGAATATACCTGGGAGACTGAAAAGGCAAAATTTACATAACAAGCTAGCGAGTCCAACAAGCAAGTGACCGTTAAGCTCATTCACCAAGCTCCGGATCTTATTCCACATCACTGAATCCGTTGAACTCGTTGGTTCATGTCAGTCAGTAGGTTATGGATTAAAATTTAAAAACATGTTAAATTATATGTATTTTGATATATAAATCGCACCTGACTGACCTGAAAAAAGTGCGATTTATAGTCTGGAAAATACGGTATCTATCAGATGTAAACTAGTAGAATACATTAGCCTGACGTTGTCATACTCATATTTCTAGTCAGAATATGAGTCTGATAACTCTCCGTTGGGCTGTGAATATGGGGCGTGTTTCAACCGAACTCGTAAAACAAATGCCTCTTCGCTCAATTGGATAGACCTACAACCAATCAGAGCAACGTAATATGTTGTTTGTTGAAAATGAAGGCTGTTTATCAATCGACGTTTTTTTCCGTTGTGTTTTGCGAACTCGTTTGACGTCATCTTTCATTGCCCAAGTACGGTTCCAATCCAAAGAACACAAGCAGAGCCTGTTTAAGGAGAGCCTGCCCACTCCCTATTACAGTTTTTCACAATTGTTAACACACAAAAAGCAAAACTTTGGCACAATTTTCACAACTTTAACGTCATGTACCAATTGCTCGACCCAATTTATCACTACTTTACACTCCCTTATCTGCATTAGACTCTGACTCTCCTTGTTTACACACTGATATCAATTACACATCACCTTGTTGTCAAAACACTACACACAATGTTCAGTTGTTGCACACACTTCTCAAGTAAAGTCTCAAAGCATCAACCTACAACACACAACTATTCAAATCGCTAAACACTCAGCTCTGGTGAGCAATTTGCGATCAGGACTGCAGCATAAAAAGGGCCTTGAGCCTCTGTTTTGTTTGGTGAACAATGGAGAACTTAGAATATATCAACAACCAGAGAAGAAGAGGGGTAAGAGTGAGAGGAGGAAGAGGGCATGGAAGAGGATAAGGAAGAGGACAAGAAGAGGATGACGAGGAGAAGAAGAAGGAGGTGGAGGAGAAAGAAGAAGGAGAACGGTGATCTTTAATGAGATTCGGGCCACCGTGGTTGACCATGTGCTCAACCATGGTTTGAGCATGAGGGAGGCTGGCCAGAGGGTCCAACCAAATCTCAGCCGCTTCACAGTTGCTGCCATCATTAGAAACTTTAGAATGGAGAACAGGTATGAATTATATTTGCCTTGTGTACTGAAATATTGCATATCAACAGAATACAGTGTGCTCACTGTATTTGTATTTTGCAGGACTGAAAGAAAACCACGACGTGGAGGAAGAACATGCACTTTTACAGCCGAACAGGAGACTGACATTGTGAAAATGGTTTGTGAAAACAACACTATCACACTCCGACAGATACAAACCAGGATCCTGGCTGACCATGCCACATTCAGAAACATCCAGACCATCAGTCTCTCTACACTGTGCCGTGTTCTCCGCAGGAATGCCATGTGGATGAAACAAGTGTACAGGGTCCTATTCGACCGGAACACAGACCACATCAAGGAGTTACAGCAAGAGTTTGTAAGTCCCATACATTCAGCACTGACACATGCATGTATTGCACCTGTAATGTGTCTCACTGTACCCCACTGTGTTGACCCATCTGTGTCCATACTATACAGTAACTTGCATTATCATGCTGTCTGTTCCAGCAGATCCAGGATCATGACACGGCTAATGATCTATATGAATACATAAATACATATTCATTGATGAGGTTGGATTCAACCTGGTGAAGAGGAGGCGCCGGGGCAGAAATGTCATTGGCCAGCGCGCCATTGTTGAGGTCCCCGCCGAGCGCGGTGGGAACATCACTTTGTGTGCTGCAATGGGTTGAGCAGGCCCGTTGACAGTACTGTACTGTTAAAAAAATACAACTTTTTTTGCTGCATATGTTTTCTGTTTTATGTTTGACTATGAAAATATTTGGCCCACACTGAGACATTTTACAAAAGTTGAAATGGCTCATTCTCCAGAGTCATTGTCATTCATATGGTGTGTTCCATTTCGAGAATTGTGTTTTCAATTTTACACTACTGTGTGCTGTGAATGCTTGGTAGTGTGCAGCAAATGCTTATTGTGTGTACTGTTATGAATGGTATGTGTGTCATTTGAAAATATGGCTGTGTGTACCAAATGAGAACACAAGTTCCATTTTGTAAACAGGTGAGAGATTTGATGGCAAAGAGTCATCTTGCAAAGGGAGAATCAGGTTTAGCATTTTGTCTGTGAGGTTTTCAGTTTTGTGTGTGCAGTTTTGAAAAAGACGTTATTGTTTTGAGAAACGTGCGTTAACAATTGAGAAAAACTGTAAGCCCCATTGTACCAAATTTTGTTGCAGTTCCACCAGAGTTCCACTGGGAGTGATCACGGTTGAGTGCAAAATGAATGGGAGTCTATGGAGCTAAACGGCTAAATTTGTCTCTTTCGCCTGATTGTCGTTGATAAATCTCAGATTTGATTGTAGTTTTTGCATGTTCAACATGGATTACAGGTCAAAAGTTGAATGAACGAGTACTTATGTCCTTTCGATTTCTTACAGGGTGTAGTAGCCTTTTCCTGTTCCTTTTGCTCCTACTGGTAGCAGAGCTGGATGTAAGGATTGACGCGTGCTGTTGTAACGATGAGGATCATTTATTGTTGTTGTTACAGATAGAAAACTTGTAAACTTCAGCAATGTAGCAAACGGCTTGTCACACCCCACATGGCACACAACCACACGTTCAAAAGACTGTTTCCCTCTCCGGCCACCCCACTGCTGTGGCTTCCTGGGTTTTAAGGCCATTCCCCTTGGGCTCCGCCTTCAGCCTCCCAACCGTCCTTTCGGTGGGCGTGGACAGACCTGTACGTACTCGCTCTCTCTCACACACACACACACACACACACTCACTGCTATTCACAGAAAGAAACATAAAACAACCCAAAAGCCCAACAACCAAATATGGCTCCTACACAGGGTAAGTCGTTGTTGCCCATAACACGCTAGCATTCGGCTAACAAATGCTGATTGGTTAGTGAAGGACTGACTACGACCAGAGATCCTGCTTGATGGCATCCGAAGCAGAACCAGAATGTCAGAGCATTAGCAACATTAGCAACAACTTTAGAATGCCAAAACTCTTTCTAGCATGTGTATTGACAGGGAGAGCCTAACCTGTCAGCTGTGTTGTCGATGCCTCGAGAGAAAAGTGGAAGTAACTATAGCTTGCAGTCAAGCAGTAGGTCTGGTCGTAGTCAGTATGACGTCAATGACATTTTCAAAGGCTTTTTAGAACGGAAAGGCAACGTGTATTTTTTTTGCCTCCCCTTTCGAATTCAGAATTCAAATTACCAGACAAAAATTGTTATCCTGAGAAGTGGATTTTGAGGGTTATAGCTCCATAGACCTCCATTAATTCTGCACTCGACCATTAGCGCCCTCATATGGAACTTGAGTGGAACTGCAACCAGTTCAGAACCCAGAAGTTTCCCGAGAGTGGGAGTTCTCCCTTTATTACACATTCTCTGACAGTCACCAAGAACGCCTAAAATACCCGGAAATGTTCCTGATCTGCCCCTTTTGTATGGAGCTAAATCAGGGCCAAATGTTTTGGTAATTCGAAAAAAAAATCTTAAGTCAAAAAACTAAAGCTTGACATTGAAAATGTAAGTTTTGGTCGAAATCTTGAAAATAAAACTATAGAAAAAAAAAAATAGAAAAAATAAGGTAGAAATTGTTTTCAGGTTGAATACAATTTTGATTACATTTTGGAATAATTTAATAAATTTGGAATAAATTAATAGAGTTATTTTTTTTCTTTTTTCACTTTCATATTTTCACATAGTTCCACATTTCATGTTTTCAGATTCAAAACAATTTTTTTTTTTCAGTTTTTTTTTCTCTTCAATTTCAGACTTTTGGCCCCGATTTTGCGCAGGGGGCGTGGCTTCAACTCAGAGGCGGGAATTAGGAGTGACAGCCTAAAGGCCGATATATGCTTCTGGGTTTTTCGAAAAACGGACAGATGGGAACGCCCTCGTCTCCGTGGAACGCCCTCTACGAGCTCTCCGTCAGCCCTCGGAGAGCTTGACGTGCACTTCCTGAATTTTCTACTCTATCCGTCTTAAATTCGGAGAGCTACGGAGACCCCCATGGCTGTGATTGGTCAGTATTAAGAACCGCTTGCGTCAGGGAGAGCTTGCCGTGATAAACAGGACGAACAGAATTGTTTGACCGCCATTGCTGTACATTTTTACAATTCATATTTTAGCTAAATGGTACATGTAAATCAGCATCTGAATTCAAATGTGACAAGAAATGGGCAGTGTAGTTGCTGAAAATTTGCATATTTTATTGATGAAAAGGTTTATTTGTAAATTTGCTCCGACTTCTCGGTTACCTAGGTAAATAAACACTCGACGACATCTTACAAAAAACCATTGCCCCACCTACTCTTCTGGCGGTGAATTGTTTTCAGCACCCACAGCCTACGGAGAACCATAAACACATCCGTCCGTATCCGAGCGCCCGGCCATCCGTAAACGGAGACGCAGAAACATATTTCGGCCTTAACAAAGAGGCAGAAGTCTCGGCAGTCGGCAATTAGTTGCAGATGTGTAGGATATGTCTTTACATAGGGTGACATGTAAAAAGAAATGCAATACAAAATGGCTGAAAGAAGTGTATTTATGTAAATGTCCAAATTGCCTCAATATTTTTTTTGTTAATAAATCAAATATAATTTTGACTGATTGTTTTTCAAACGTGATAGGGATCAATCTCTAGTACCATAAACAATTTAACCTTGGTATGTCAATATATGATTGAATTCAATTGAATTGCTCCACAGTGCGCGCGCTCCAAATTCTGACAGACTCATCCTGCCCCTTGACACTAGGGTGACCACCTGTCCCGCTTTGCGTTGTGTCGCACAGCATTTTCACCCCTTGTCGCATATTGAAAATGCTGTGCTGTATAGCGCAAAGAGGGACAGGTGGTCAGCCTACTTGACACACGCGTGAGCTTGGCGAGACTCACACACATCCTTTCTGGAAATGGTGTGCTGACCAAGCCCCACCCTCACCCTCATTTCGCTTCCAATCGCAGCTTGCCGTTACGAATATACATTTTTGGCGGCCATTGTTGTTTTCAACTGGAATCACCTGAAAGCCGTGTTGGAGGCAGCCACGTTCGGTAAGTCCTATTTTTACACATTTTAAGCTAGAATCAATGATTGGGTTCATGTAAGTACACTACTCTTGAATGATGGTGAAGGTTTAAGCACTTTGAGACCTTTAAATCGTGAGTTTTAAGTGACCGAAAACCGAACTCGAAAAGTAGCTAGTTTTTCCCTCTGTGTAATTAGTGAATCATGTAGCATCTCGGCAAATTCATCAGAAAGGTAGAGGAGAGCAGCTTTTCGGAGAACAAGCGATTCGGCTCAGAATTTTGATTTGGCTCGTGAAAGTCTTTGTAATAAGCCTATGCGCCAGGGAGACCACATAGGCTTAGGCGGCAGCCATGTTTTGGTCGCGTCATGTTCATAAGTTCACCATTTTACAGTTCGGTGGACACCAAAAATGTGTTTGTTACCAAACCTCGAGGAGGGCAGCCTTAAGGAGATGTGGGAATTGTGTTTTTAGCCAGATGCTCTGATTATTTTTGTGATTTGTGGAAAACTTGCAAGTGGAGTGAGACTGCGTCCCGGGGTACATTGTTTTGATTTCACCTCAGAGACATATTCAGCTCGCTCACTGGCAGTGTGTAAACAATATTGTAGTTTACAAAATTTTACTCCTAAAACGTCAGGGATGGCTGCTTTTTGTAGACAAGAGCCTGCTGAAGATATTCAGTATATAGGATCTTTCAAAACAAGCCTATTTCATTCGTCATTTGCCTGATAAAGCGACCAGGCTAGTTTCACTCGGTCAGCCTATTTAAAGGTCTCCGACAGTCAGAATCACTGTTTACAGGCAAAGGTCGAGCTGGTCTTTGGTCAGATGTGTATATTGACCAGTTTAGAGCTAAATACTCTTGCCAGAGCCTGGAATCAAGCCAAATGTTTGGAGTGACTTTGCATGGCCGGGTCTCCATCAGTTCAACACATTTGGATTCAAGTTCAAGTATTGCCACTGCATTTCACAGTCAGAACTGTATTTTTTGTGAAGTGTAAATGTAAAAAGCTTTATTTTTCACAACTGACATGGATCCTTTCTTCACTTTTACAGGTCTGGAGGGTCATGCAGAGGCCTGCTCAACACAGTTCAGGATGCTGAGAGAAAAACAGATCCCTTGCTGGACTACCCCCCTCGAGCTGGACAGCTTCTCTTCAGCCCTGACCCCAGGACAGCTTCATCCAGCTGGCCTGCACTGACTGCCTGCCTGCAGGCCCTGCTTGCCCCTGCCTGCAGGCCCTGCTTGCCCCTGCCTGCAGGCCCTGCTTGCCCCTGCCTGCAGGCCCTGCTTGCCCCTGCCTGCAGGCCCTGCTTGCCCCTGCCTGCAGGCCCTGCTTGCCCCTGCCTGCAGGCCCTGCTTGCCCCTGCCTGCAGGCCCTGCTTGCCCCTGCCTGCAGGCCCTGCTTGCCCCTCCAGAGACAGTCACCCCACAGACACAGTAGCTCTGCAGACTGCTTTTTTGAGGACATTGATGAAAAAGGACAAACCAGCATTTTTTACTTTGATGAAAGTCTAAATGTTTAATCCTTTCCATGTCCCAGCATGCCAAGCTGCTGACTTTTAGTGTCTTAAGTAATGAAACCAGTTCAAGTTATAGACTTTTGACCTGAATCCAATGATTAGTCATCTGAATAAAAACCACTCAAGAGAAGTACTGTTTATTGGATGATTTGTGCTCCACATCAGTACATCTCACACATTTGCCTTTGTTTCCATGGGATTCATGGAATTGCTAGTTTCTGCTCCACACAGTACACATGGTATACAAAGCTGCAGTCAGATTTGGAGAAATTGTTAGCTTGAATGTTATCTTGCCATATACATGGGGTCTTGATGATAATGGGCACGCAGCTTCAAGGCAGAAAGACGCATTCCATTTCAGGAGACTCCGAGACCTTAGCGCGTCACGAGCATCTCGTCATATCACGCAGTCGGAGCACAGCTAGATCATCAGCGTCAGCGCTCTTGGGTACCCATCATGCAGTGTAGCATGTCAAAAAACGCCAAAACTTGTGGAAAATAGTTTGGTTACAACAGCTATGCAAGGGTTTTCAGTTGTTGCGTTTGTTCAGTTAGATGTTTGTAATATTGTTGTTTGTTAGTTAAAATAATCTTGTTGGTCACCCTGAGAGTGCATGTTGTGTGGTTTAATGGGAAGTGAGAGTTGGCTATTGTACATCAATGTCCGCAAGGAGTTGATCATGGGCTTATGCCATAAACCTTTTGCCAACGAGGCTATTCTTGATCGTAAGTTGACTGTGGTTCTGGAAAGCGGTCTTCAAGCCATCTTTGAGAAATTCTGGAAACAGTGTTGTGAGCAATGTGTTTTGACTGTGAGAGGCAATTTTTGGTCGTCATCTAAACCTCATGTGTCCGCTACAGCATTTCTGCTTTGGCATGACTTGCACTGGGAGGGAGATAAAAGGCATGGATTGGGATATTGTGCGGGCAGATGTATTTTTACATAGGGTGAAATGGAATGAGAAATGTAATACAAAATGTCTGAAATGGGTGTATTTATGTAAATGTAAACATTGCCTTAATATATTTGTGTCAATAAATCAAATATAATTTTGACTGATGGTTTTCAAACCTTATCGGGTTCAAGATGACATCACTCTGAAGTACCATCAACAATTTCACCTTGGCATGTCAAAATATGATTGAATTTGAGTAGTTTAAATATTGTCTGAATCTAACAACTCTTACCAAAGAAAAAGCTGCTTTTTAATACAGTAACTGAACATGACAATATATTCAACACTGAGAATAACTCAATGGACAGGGACAGTGACCTGCAAAGTATAAGATTGTAGGTTTGAATCCAGCCACAGTCTTTTTGCCTGTCTTAAATTGGAATATCTGGTTAGTTAAACAGGATGACATCATTATGAAATACCATGCACAATTGTCAACCGCTTCTTAACCGTTGTCCCAAAGCTGACCAAAGCTGATACTTTGCCCTTCTACTCTTACATTTTCAACAGTTGGTTTGTAGCAGAGAGGGAAGAGAGCCTGCCTTGTAACCTTATGCTCATGAGTTCAAATCCCCATTCAGCCTATTGTAGTTGGCCCAACATGAAGTAGTTTTGCTCTCTTGTTGTCCAACTTGACCTTCTACAATGTACATTTTTATAATATTTTGCCATTTTGCGGAGGAACCCGCATCGCTGCTTGCAGCTATATTTTTATTATTGATATTTACAAGAATGCTGCTTGGTGTTGGTGGCAAATAATAATTATTGGTTGTTATTTAAAGGTGGTTGAGGTGGAAATCACCCCACAAAAACGTATAAAAAATACATTTGGAAGCTTCGATATCGTGAATCTCCGTAAAATCAGAGTCTGAAGGATGACCTATAATGGATAAAGAGTTAATAAAGTTCTGCGTGGGATAGAGACGCATTTTCTGTTGATAGAAATGATGGGAGGAATTTGAGTATAAACTGCACGCAAAACAGCAATTTGGCGTATATATGGCACGCAAAATAGACCTGTGTCATAGATACGCAGATGTATGAGACTGTGTTGGCGGAGCGGACGCCATGCCGACTGCCGAGTCTTCTGCCTCTTTGTTAGCCTGTCACTCCTAATTCCCGCCTCTGAGTTGAAGCCACGCCCCCTACGCAAAATCGGGGCCAAAAGTCTGAAACTGAAGAAAAAATAATTAAGCCGCAAAAAAGTTTTGAATCTGAAAACATGAAATGTGAAACTGTGAAAATATGTAAGTGAAAAATGAAAATGAATAACTTATTCAAAATTATTCCAAAATGTAATCTAAATTTTATTCAACCTGGAAAAAAAAAAATGGTACTTATTTTTTCTTTGAATACATGGTTTTATTTTTCAAGTTTTCGACCAAAAAGTACATTTTCAATGTCAAGCTTTAGTTTTTTGACTAAAGATTTGTTTTTCGTATTAACACAACATTTGGCCCTGATTTAGCTCCATACTTTTATCGAGGATGCATCGGATGGTGACTTGACCAGCTAAAACACTTCTGATTTCCCAGCAGTCCTTGCGGACTTGCAAGACCATTCTCGCAAGGACGCTTGCAAAAACGGTCTTCGAAAGAATGTACTTGTGTTCTCAGCATTCTTTGGATTGATAAACAGCCGAATTAAACCCAAGCGCTCTTTGGTGACGTGGTTGATTACGTTACTGTTGATCATCTGTCCATCATTGTATAAAGCCCGTCCCAACAATTTCATTGGTCCGAACAGGTCATAGTTTGGACATAGTTATTCCCCAACCGAGCTTCCCCAGACCCAACTTCCCGGCCATTTTTTTTGTGGGTGGGGCTAAGTTGGGCTGGCAGCCAGGCTGAGAATACATAGGAATGATGTCTACAGTATATTCTAAAGACTTTATAGACAGTGTATGATTGGGCAAGATTGCTAAACCTGAGAAATGATGACAGTGTCTCCTCACGATTTGCAATCCTAGGTTTCCCAACAATGTCCTATTCACGAGTGCTTCAGGAGAACTTTGGAAGATGGTTCGTATCGGAGGGCAGCCTTTAGGATTTGGTGAGTATCACAAGGCTCAAACCATTCAAGGTTTGTAATTTGCGGGTAGTCAGATTTTGCACAGGTCCACTACATTATGGAATTGGTCATAATATTATTGAGGCTGTGTGTCAGTTGGTGTAACAGCTGTTTGATGCCAGAATCTTAAAGAGAAAATCAAACCGTAATGTTGATCAGCATATTCTTTTCTTCTTGGCAGTGTGGAGAATATAATTGACAACAAGGCAGGCTTATTTACTTCTACTGACAGGTATTTCTGAATAAAAATCATTGTCATTGCCTTTTCTCAGATGAGTGTGGCATTGTGGCTCAAATATCAGAACCTCTGGCAACTGCTGACATTCCTGCTTATTACATCAGTACCTTCAAGTTTGACCATGCCCTAGTAAGTGATTAAATTGTCTTTGCATGCAGACATAAGTATCAGAAGAATACTTCTTGCCATAAAACCATCTAAGCTTTCACCCCTCACCTCTATCTCTCCCAGGTTCCAGAGGAAAACCTCCAGTGTGTGATTGGAGCTCTGAGGACTAATGAGAGCCCAGGACAGTAAAGGGAATGGGGAAGGTAGAAAGAGAGCCTTGTGTCTTCATGGCCCACACATTGATTTATCATGTTCAACTCTTAAAAGTGCCAAGATACCAGTTACCAGTGGACAGTTATTGGGGGTGGGGAGTTGTGTGTGTGTCGGATGCTTTTGTTCAGACAGTGGCCCTACTTTTCTGAGATGGTGCCAACTATGCTCTAAATCTGCACATGTTCACCCCTCCACTGTACAAAACAACATCCACCCATTTGGGGGACCCTAACTCTGGAGTAACCACAGTTTTTTTTCATTCTGGCTGTCTTTTCCTCTCACACCATTGTTTCACCATGGCAACACAGCCTACCATGTTTGCACCCTTTTTTTCCTGCAACACCAGCTCCTGAGAAGCTGCAAGCCAGGCCTGGACTACTCTAACCACCCAGGTGTGCACATGTTGTAGCCCAAGCTGCCTGAACCCATAAATGTTGCTTTAGTTTACCAGACTGAATCTGTTTTCCTCTTGACATTCTGTTGTTTCTCCCATGCTGCTTTTCCTGCAATGATCATATTGTAATAGTTACCTGCCCTCCTCCTGTGGAAGGAAAGAGAATGTACTCTACAAACACGATCTCTCATTAGTCTTTCTCTTCTTAGTTTTCTCAGTGCCAAGATGTTTAAAGGCCTTCTCTAATGCCCAGTGCACAATTCATGAGGTAATAATTTCAGAATTTGAGCGGGTGTCAGATTCCAGTGACATTTGGTCTGGAATTTTACAACTTCTGGAACTAGAATTTGATATTATTCAAGACTTATGGTAGAATTAGAATTATATATCGCTGGATTAATGATTCAAGATGTGTACAGGACTGGTCTTCGTCTCTCTGTTGACCAGTAAGATTCAAATTGTCTGATATTCTGTAAATGAAACCTTTATGGCATGTGGTTGGCAAATTTCTACGCCACTGTTTCTATCAAATCATTTATAAACAATCGTTGAAGTGTGCTATGCCTAAGCTAGTGTCCATGTACTCGAGTGACTGGGTTGTTCTTGGGAGACCGTTCTGTTTTAATATTTTTCGCATCAACTGCCACACCATGCTTGACCTCCTAAGTCTTTACCATACATCAGTATAAAACTTGCGCAGGAGAGGTGGTGGACATGAAGTAATTAGTTCAGTTATGAATGAAAGTTGCAGTTGTGGATAAATGAACCAGCCCTGCAACACCCTGGTGTAAACCCCCCACCTTTACCCAACTCCTTCCCCTCTTTCCCCCGCAGTCTGCACTTTAATACAGGTCTATGCTAAAGACCTGCTGTACTGATGTGAAATTGTAGAAAACCTATTTACCCCTTGAAGGATCCTCCTGAGAAAGGTAGACGTGTCAGTCTTAAGCATTTGGTGGGACTTTCTGTCTACGCACCAAGCAAAAGCTTTTCTTCTGTTAGCTTGGATTAGCAGAAACCATGTATTTATCAGTGTTAAAAGGAAAACAAAGGGTGACATTTCTTCTGATTGAAATAAAAAAACCTACTCAAACTGATTTTTTGTTTGTTTTGAGCTTGTAGCGATTTCACTGTAGTCATTTCCACTGTCTTTTCTTCAATTGTCTTTTTTTAATGGCAGTCCTCAAGGCGATTGTAATCCCCTGGTTTTCTGAATTACTGACGGATCAGTGGAACAACTGAAGCTTACATCAATGGTAATTTGTAATGGTAATTTCTGAGATGGATAACATATAAATTAGTGAGGACCTTGGGACTGTTTGGAAGTGTGACAAGATGCCATACCCCCTATTACTGATCAGCTTTTTATAAAAGGAAGAAACAGGTTGATTCCATGGTTGATAAGTCAATGCAAAATGCAGTAACTGTCTGTTATTGCCTTTTGTTACCCAAAGACACTGAACAGTAGCCATCAGAATAAACCAGTGTTGGAAAATGTGGAATTGAATCATTTCTATAACTTAATTTAAATAAAAACTGTCAAAACGATGTTGCCCAAGGCTGACCACTCAACTTTTCAGAAGAATGAATACAATGAAATATCAAGTGCAGTATACTTTTTATCTGTCCTATCAAGACAGAACCTTTTAGTCGACCCGTTTGTTAAAGAGGGTTTCTTGCTGTGCAATAACAATGTGGTCTGACATTGGTATTACAAATAAAGCCTGTATTCTATACTTGAACACTGACAATAATTTTTCCATCTAAGGTAGCTAGTTCTCAGTTCCGATGTTGTTAACCATTTTGTGGATGAACAAGGCTATGGTGATCCAAAGACGATTGATGGTCAAACAGGAAGGAAGTCAAACTGGTCTATCAACTTACTCCCCGCTTCAACTATAATTGTCACAAATAAACAGCTGAGATCAGTAGGAAGACAAGGGGAGTGGTATCAGTAGGGATGAGTAATGAGTCTCTATGAAGACAATAAGCATATTATCATGGCTAAGTCAAACACCGCCACCGCTGCCAGAGCAAGACAGGCAGCTTGGCAAAAAAAATTGCCGACAAGCTATGCGTATTTTGGTAAAATGTAGGCTATAGGCTCATCTTAAGTGCCTTATTACCCCAATCAATCAGATCACATTTCTTTAAATGTGCCTGCTGGCAGTAGGCTTAATGGTTCTGTTCTGTTTTAGGACTAGGTCTTACAATCCCTGGTTGATTTGCACTCCTGAGATGTGAAGTGGGTTGAAGCAGACATTCGAGGTGTTTCTGGTTAAGAGTCATGGTGCTGTCTGTGGGACAAAAGGGTTGAAAAGCCTCATTGGAGTCATCAGGTGGGCACCCTCCTTCCCCGGTGTTTCCATGATAGGCCCACAACACCTCCAGAGGGCTCATCGGCAACACCTGGCGTCCCAGATGTGCCCCCCTCTGCTTTAACCCTTCTGCTCCACAGATGCTATTTTGGGGTCCAGGTGGCATCTTTCCTCTTCACCCACAGCCACCGGCTTGCCCATTCAGCAGCGCTTGAGAGGGCTTTGATGGCTTGGCGTTGGGCTTGGCCTCGAATTCCCAAATCCCTAAGCAGCCTGGTAGTTGTCTTAGCCACAAAGCCTCTGCAGCCGACTTCCACTGGGCAAACTTTGGCTTTCCAGCCACGTAGCTCAGCATCAGCTGCCAACTCAGCATACTTAAGGCTCTTTCGTTCGTAGGCCTCCTCTACAGCGTCCTCCCAGGGCACAGTCAGCTCTATGATGTACAACTTCTTAGTTGAGGAGGACCAGAGCACAAGGTCTGGTCTGAGGTTCGTAGTGGCGATCTCTGGTGGAAAGTAGAGCCTTTGACTCAGATCCACCACGAGCCTCCAGTCTCGCGCTACTCCCAGCTGACCGAGGTCTGATGTTGTACTGGCCTTGGTCTTAGTTGGCTTTGCACCTTCACAGACAAAACCTCTTGCAGATGTAGGATGGGATGATGGGGGTAGGGCATTGATGGTCGTTCTTCTGGTCTCCAGCATAGCTGCAAGGCACTTCAGCACTTGGTTGTGCCGCCAGGTGTAACGGCCTTGAGTCAGGCCTGTCTTGCAGCCAACCAGGATGTGTTTAAGGTTTGCTGAAGACGAGCAGAGTGGGCACGTTGGGTCTTCTCCATACCATTGTTGAAGGTTACTGGGAGATGGCAAGACATCATACGTTGCTCGTAAGATGAAGCTGGTGTGACATGCTTCCATATTCCACAGTTCCTTCCAAGAGAACTTCCTTCTCTCAACTCCCTCCCACCTCATCCACTGTCCCTGTTTCGATTGGGAGACAGCCTTTGCGCACCTTGTTGCCTGCTCTTGCCGGCGCACCTCCTCAACGACCAGACCTCTGCGCTGAGATGGAGCTGCCTTGTGCCAAGATGGTCCGCTCTCTCCGAGGCCAAAGCCTCCTCTCCCCTGTTGTAAAAGGCCAATGATGTCACGATGCCTTAGGTCTGCCTTTGCCTGCTGTGTAGCTGCGCTTGGAGTCCATTTCCTTCCGGTCGCCAGAGTAGGAGGAAATTAAACATCAAATGAGATCTTGCTAGCAAAAATAGTGATATCAACTCTTTCAGAATAAGTAGTATAAAAACAAGACCAAGGAGTATCTAATTGATAAGAATTCATAGACACTTATGAGGATATATGTAGGCCTACTTAAAGCACTTATATCATGTACTATTTATGTGTATATGCATGTAGGTCTATGTGTAAATCAAATATTTGATTTCATTGAACATAGCCAGGGAATATGATGAATTGATTCATCAGCTGGTTAAGCGCAAATAGCCTACACTTTTCTTACAGCAACGCATGCACCTTTCAGGCGCAAGGTTCATTTGTTTGAATGATTATCAAATGCGATGCACAAATTTAATTTGTGATTCAGAAATGTAACGCAATTCACAAATAAAATATAGCTGCAAGCAGCAATGTGGTGGCCAAGCAGGTCAGATGACCCAGAAGAAACTTTCGACATCTAGTGACTGTGGTTTACCTGGCTTCCTTTGCAGTGGCTCACAGTCTCGCTAAACAGAGATCCAGAGACATGACAAGCTTGTCAGCTTTGGCTGGCTTCAAACCTCTGTCGTTGACGTTTCCAGGACACCAATTTATCCTCCTGAGCTATTCTCAGTGCTGGAAATCACAGATGTCAGTTACTGGGTAAAAATATTAGCAGTTTTTTCCTGTGGCAAGCGAGGTCAGATTTGGCCCAAGTTTAAACAGCTGTAATTCAGTTCTATTTTGACATGTCACAGTGATTGTGGTCTGAAGATCTGTGCCAAATTAGGTGAATTTTTGATATTCACCAAAAACGTTTTATTCATTCATTCAGAATGGCGGCCACATCAATTCAGCTGGTATCACTATTTAACATGTGTCAGACATGGGATCGCCCCCTAGCGGTTAGATGACACAACCTTTTGTGGATCTCTTTGGAACAGGGTCCCGAACACCTGTACCAAGTTTGATGTCAATTCAGTAAATATTTCCTGAGATATGATCTCACTTCCTGTTTTGGCAGCTTCATCGCCGACTTTGATCAGCTTTGCCGGAAAAACCTTTTTGAAAATCAAAAACCATGTGAAAACGTTTGTGAGGCTTGATCTGAAGATAATTGGTGCCAAATTTTTTTCTTGTTGCAGCGGCACATAGAGGTGACGTGGCATGACCTATTTTGGACTTTTTTAGAACAGGGTCCCTAGTCCCTATACCAAATTTGTTGTCAATGCAGTAAGAGGTGCTGAGATATGACCTCACTTCTTTTATGGTGGCTTGGTTGACGACTTTGTTTGGCTGTTCCAGTCAAAAGGTTTAGATAATCAAAAAAACATGTGATGTCTTTTGTGAGGCTTGGCCTGAAGATGATCTGTGCCAAATTTGGTTAAGATTGGACAAACCTTATAGGAGAGGTAGCGAAAAAACGTTACATTCAAAATGGCGGCCACATCAATTCAGCCACATACATTTGATGTGGCTGTAACTAACAAACAGTTGCGAAAATCAAAGCTCCAGGGGATAACTTTTGTGAGGCTTGGTCTGAAGATCATCTGTGGCAATTTTGAAGAAGATTCGACAACAATTGTAGGAGGAGTAGCGAAAAACTTTTTTCCTTCACATTCAAAATGGCGGAGAATCTATAGAACTGGGTATGATGTCATAGAGTGCGTTGAACTTGTCTTGATCTAGGGAATCCAACAATACCTCATTTTGGACAATGCGGCATATGGTTCAAAGGTAACGTGTGGAAACACACCTTCAACTTTCACCCATTGGTGGCGCTAGAGGGTTGGAATGGGAGGCATGAAAATTGGTGAAATTGATGAAGGGACAGGTCCCAAAGAGTGTGCCAAATTTCACAACTTCTGACCATACGGTTCTAGGGGCTCCTATTGACTCCCATGGCAGAAGAAGATGTATAATAATAATAAATATAACTGCAAGCAGTAATGGCGGATTCCTCCAAACACTGCGAACCATTGAACAATGTTTATTCTTGACAAATTGTAACTGTATAGAAAAATGTATGCTGCAGAATTGCATACCAAATCTGAAATGCAATACCATCAAGATCCACAAGGGCCTTTATTTCAAGCCAGTAAGTGTAGGAAGGGGGCTTGGTGAGCTTATCCATTCCAGAAAGCCTTATATCTTTATGCATTAAGGCGTGGCCTGTAGCGCCACCTATGGGTAATGGTGGGCCATTTGTGGTGTGGTAGTTACTCTTGGCCTATACTATTAATATTTCAGGATTTTAAAAACTTTTTACCATTGCACATAAAATCGGAAATGCAATACCAACAGGATCCACATGGGCTTTGGGTAAAGTGTGGTAGTTACTCTTGGCCTGTACTGTCAATGTGTCAGGATTTAGAGACCTTTTTACTATTGCATACAAAGTAGGAAATGCAATGACACCAAGGTCCTCAAGGGCCTATGCTGATATTCAAGGAATGAGTGTGGGCTTGGTAAGCCCACACAGTCCTGATATGTTACGTGTGTGTCTTGCCAAGCCCGCGCGTGTCAAGGGAAGAATGAGTGTGTGAGAATTTGGAGCATGCGCGGGGAGGAGCAGGGGACACATTTCATTGTAAATTTCCTTAGAAATTAGCCAAGCATGCATGTTTCAAAGATTCACCAAAAATCTACCTTTTATCTTAGAGTCAACTTTTTCTCAGATTTGTGTACTAAACATTCTCAAGAGTCTTCATATGAACTTGTTTGACTGGCTTACGTGTAAAGCATTGCGAACCATTCAAAAATGTATATTCTTGACAAATTGTAACTGTATAAAAAAATAAATGCTGCAGAATTTCCAATGGGATACCAAATCTGAAATGCAATAACATCAAGATCCACAAGGGCCTTTATTTCAAGCCAAGAAGTTAAGTGCTTTAATCTTCACAAGAAGTGAAGTGCTTTGTGCTTTAGGGCGTGGCCTGTAGCGCCACCTATGGGTAATGGTGGGCCATTTGTGGTGTGGTAGTTACTCTTGGCCTATACTATCAATGTTTCAGGATGTTTTTAACTTTTTACCATTGCATACAAAATCGGAAATGCAATACCAACAAGATCCACATGGGCTTTTGTTAAAGTGTTGTTGTTACTGTTGGCCTTTACTATCAATGTTTCAGGATTTGGAGAACTTTTTACCATGGCAAACAAAATCTGAAATGCAATACCATCAAGATCCACAAGGCCTTTGCAAAAGACCAAGGAATGAGTGGGGGCTTGGTAAGCCCACACTCTCCTGAAATGTTGCGTGTGCGTCTTGCCAAGTCCGCGCGTGTGTCAAGGGAAGACCTATGGGTAATAGTGGGCCATTTGTGGTGTGGTAGTTACTCTTGGTCTATACTATCAATGTTTCAGGATTTTTATAACTTTTTACCATTGCATACAAAATCGGAAATGCAATACCAACAAGATCCACATGGGCTTTTGTTAAAGTGTTTCTCGGCCTACACTATCATTGTTTCAGGATTTGAGACCTTTTTACCATTGCATACAAAATCGGAAATGCAATACCATCAAGAGCCACATGGGCCTTTGCTAAAGACCAAGGAATGAGTGGGGGCTTGGTCAGCCCACACTCTCCTGAAATGTTGCGTGTGCGTCTTGGCCGCGCGTGTGTCAAGGGAAGGCTGAGTGTGTGTGAGATTTTGGAGCACGCGCGGGGAGGAGCAGGGGAGACATTCATTGGAAATTTGCCTAGAAATTAGCCAAGCAAGCATGCTTCAAATATTCACCAAAAATCGACCTTTCATCTTACAGTCAACTTTTTCGCAGATTTGTGTTATGAACATTCTCAAGAGTCTTCATATGAACTTGTGATTGAATCAGAGTATCAGTTTTTGACAGGCTGATGTGTATAGCATTATTTTAGCGGTAGCGATAAGTTCAATTTGCTTTATATCAATCATTTTTAGAGATATGAATTTGCCTTTGCACATGGTAACATGTTGTAGTGTCTTCCTCCGATCTACCAAGTTTAGTGTTGATATCTCAAAGATTTGCTGAGACATGACTTCACATCCTGTTTGGCGGCTTTTCTGATTAATTTGATTGGCTGTACCGGACAGACGGTTATGAGGATCAAAATTCCTTTGATAACTTTTGTGAGGCTTGGTCTGAAGATCATCTCTGGTGATTTTGAAGAAGATATGACAAAAATTGTAGGAGGAGTAGGCTTTCAAAGGTTTTTGATAAAAACGGAAATGGCGGGAAGTCTATATAACCGGAAATTAACGCCATGGTGTGCGTTGAACTCGGCTTGATCCAGGGAATCCAATGGTACCTCATTTTTGAAAATGAGTCATACGGTTCAAAAGTTGCGTGTGTAAACACAAGTCCAACTTTGACCCATTGGTGGCGCTAGAGTGGTCTAATGAGAGACATGAAACTTGGTGTAGGTATAGAAGAAACTGTCCTTAATGAGTGTGCCAAATTTCACAAAAAGTTGTCGATGGGGTCTAGGGGCTGCCATTGACTCCCATGGTACAAGAATTACAAATAATAAAACCACCAATAACAATAGGTTTCCTCCTTACGGAGGAATCCTAAATATAGCTGCAAGCAGCAATGGAGGGGCCAAGCAGTCCAAAACAGGACAAGGCCTCCATAGCACTTGTGCAACAATTAAGTCACAGCAACCTGTTGCACTCATGCAACACACCAAGTTTGGTTGAAATATCTGTTTGCGTTCAAGAATACTGAGTGTTCAAATGTTTTTTTTTTCTGGTATAAAACCAAATGCGTCCTATGCTCCTTGTGGGAACGAAGGAACCGAAGTCTGGTGATAATCGGACACATTTTTGTTGAGTTATGCGCTCACGTGTCTTTTGCGGCTTCGCCGCCACCTTTGATCGGCTCTACCAAACAAACGGTTTTGAAAATTGAAAATCCAATCCGACACCATTGTGAAGCTTGGTCTGAAGATCATCTGTGCCAAATTTAGTAAACATTGGACCAAGTTGGGGGCGTGCAAAACGTTTTTACACTTTTCCATTAAATCCAAAATGGCGGCCGTGTCAATTCGGTTGTTATGAAATATTATCGATTGTCAAGATTGATATCTCACAAGACATCAACAGACAATAAATTACTTTATTAAGGTATTAACACTTCAACAGTTATTAGCCAAAACACGTTTTTGCTTCCTGCCACGACCCCTTTTAGTCACATGACAAAATCTTTGGAGGACATCCTCAGAATAAGGTTCCGAGGCGGCGGTCCAAATTTGGTGTCACTGCCTAAAAGAACTGCTGAGATATGACTTAACTTCCTGTTTGGTGGCTTTTCTGCTGAATTTGATTGGCTGTCACGGACAAACGGTTGTGAAGATCAATATTTTCTACCATACATTTTTTGAGGCTTGGTCTGAAGAGCATATCTGGTCATTTTGAAGAAGATTTGTCAAAATTGTAGAAGGAGTAGGCTTTCAAAGGTTTTTGATAAAACCAGAAATAGCAGAAAATCTATATAACCGGAAATTGACCCCATAGGGTGTGTTGAACTTGTCTTGATCCTGGGAATCCAATGGTACCTCATTTTTAAAAATGGGTCATACGGTTCAAAAGTCCAACTTTGACCCATTGGTGGCGCTAGAGTTCCCAAGTACGGGACATGAAACTTTGTGAATTGGACCAAGGGACTGTCCCTAATGAGTGTGCCAAATTTCACAACTTTTGACCAAGCGCTTCTAGGGCCTGCCTTTGGACCCCATGGCGGAAGAATAATAATAGAAAAACTAACAATTACAATAGGTGCCTCGCAGCTTCGCTGCATGGCCCCTAATAATAATAATAATAAGAAGAAGAAGAAAAGATAGAAACACTTAAGTGGCTTAGCCGCTTCGAGGCTTGGCCACCAATGACCCCAATACGCTGGTTGTGTTCGACTTCATGCAGCACCGGTGGTGCCGACAGCCTGCATGAAGTTGAACGCACCCATACTGTGACGTTTGAGAACCTAAAACTCTGTTTAAGCTAGTGCACACGCAAACACAAAAACTGAGTTTTCAGAAATCTCCACTTTGGCCGGAGTTTTTAGAGATGATATTTCCGTGATAAAACCTCAGTTTTCGTGTAAATGAAAGGCCAAACCGCATGAAAATACACGCGTTTTCTTCCGTGTACACTGGGCCTGAAGCAAGTAGCTTTATTGTCAATTTCTTCACGTCAAGACATATACAGGAATCAATATGACGTTTCCCACTCTCCCACAGTGAAACATAAAAAGCACAGGCACAACAGACAAGACATTTCTTAAAACATAGCGTTACATATTTACATACAGCAGCATAAGCTCATAAAGCATAAAGCTTGCTGCGGCGTGTGATATTTGCAATGTACGGCCCGAGAAGGTCTTGCAAATAAATGAGGCCTTTGATGGCTGAATCGATGTCACTCAAACAAGAACTCATCCGTGTGAAATAAAGGATCCTGGCGATTACGAAGAACTTTATTGGTATGGAAAGCTAATCGAACTAGAATATATCTCCTTGGTCAACTGGGTCTCTCAAAAAGGGAGCTGCCAATTATTTTCCGGGGGTGTGGCAATCCAGCTACACTTACGTTAGCCTGCTCTGGAGCAGGTTAGTGCTAATTGATATGTTACTATGGTGATTTATCGAAAATTGCTTCCACGAACCAAAAAGAGGGGCATTTTTTATCTTAGCCTGAAAATTAGCTCGCTAAACAGCTTAGCGAGCTATGACAAATACCCCCCTGTGCCATAGCCAATAAATCAATATAAACACATTTTCAAGTACTTCCTCAATATCTTTGTCAAACATTACCACAGAAACTTCAGACCTGTTTCACATTCTTCTAATAGCCTACTAGCTGACCAAGTTGTCCAAGTTTTGGTTTGGTGATGAAGTTGATTATTAATTAACCCATAGACAAAAAAAACACATTTTCCAGTATTTCCTCAATATCTTTGTCAACAATGAGCATAGAAACTTCAGACTTGTTTCACATTAATCTACTCCTAGCTGACCAAGTTCTCCAAGATTTGGTTTGGTGATAAAGTTGATTATTGATTAACCCATGGCCAATAAATCAATAAAAACACGAATATTTCAGTATTTTATCAATATCTTTGTCAAAAATGAACATAGAAACTTCAAACTTGTTGCACATTCATCTACTACTAGCTGACCAAGTTGTCCAAGCTTTGGTTTGGTGATAAAGTTGATTATTGATTAACTCATATCCGATAAAAACACCATTATATCTGTATTTCATCAATATCTTGAACATAGACACTTCAAACTTATTTTGAGGAAATACTGAAATATTTGTGTTTTTATTAACTTATTGGCTATGGCCCTGGTTAATCAATAATCGTCTTTATCACCAAACCAAAGCTTGGACAACTTGGCCAGATAGTAGTAGAAGAATGTGAAACAGGTCTGAAGGTTCTATGTTCATTTTTGATAAATATATTGTGGAAATACTGGAAAATGTGTGTTTTTATTGGCTATGAGTTAATCAATAACCATCTTTATCATCAAACCAAAGCTTGGACAACTTGGCCTGCTAGTATTACAAGAATGTGCAACAAGTTTGAAGTTTCTATGTTCATTTTTGACCAAGATATTGATGAAATACTGGAAAATGTGTGTTTTTATTGATTTATTGGCTATGGGTTAATCAATAATCAAGTTTCTTATATACTAGTGTAATAATTGGACTAATACGCTCTTCCTATTGATCCAGAGATGTTCTCAAAAGTCAATAAATCCGTTTATTGACTTTTGAGAACGTCTCTGGACCAATAGGAACAGCGTACTAGTTTATTGACTCCCAAATGTTCGCAGAGGTAAATACACGTTTTTAACCAACCAGAGAGTTGTTCGCAGAGGTCAATAAACGTTTTTGCGGACGTAGCAACAAGCGGTTGCCTTGGAGATGTAGCAATTGACCTTAACGACGTGGCATCCGCTCGGCAACAAAATAGCCTAAATTGCCTTAAGAACCCCTAAAACAACCAAATATGGTTTTTGCACAGGTCCGCAAACGCCCCGCAATCGCTTCCCGTTTTAAAGAAGTATCCGAAGCAGACAGAAAACAAATTCTGGTTGAAAGAAATAGCTCAAATACGAACACAGCGACTAAAAACAAAAGTTAATTTCTGTGATATCTCAGCCATAGTTCTGTTCACGACTTAAAGTATTTGTTATTGAAACTCCACAGTTGTTGATATGTTGCCTTGGAGATGTAGTGACGTCACCAGTGAAAGTGCAGCTGATTGCTCTAACAACATGGCGTCTGCTCCAGATTCGACGTGTTTGATTGGGATCTTCGTACGTATTGTTGTAGTATATAAGAAACCAAATGTTTACTCTTAGACCGGTCAGCAAACGCTTTGTCGCCTCGATTTGTTAAAACGATTTGTTTGTAAACCTCGACCTACGGTCTCGGTTAACAAACGTTTTAACAAATCTCGGTTTACAAAGGCGTTTGCAGACCTGTCGAGGAGTAAACATTTGCTGTTTTATCACCAAACCAAAGGTAGGGTACATCTGTAGTGGACAGATTTAGATTTAGCTAGAGTGAGGATCCATTGTGCCTCTATATGCTCCTTTTAGCCAGCCTCCTCCTGAGAGCAACATGTTCCCCTTGTTCTATTTTACATCTGTTTTACTTAAGAAATAGAAAAGTATCGATAGTGGTATCGATAAAGACTCGAATCGTTAAGCAGTCTCGAAAATTGTATCTATATTGATAAAAATTAACAATACCCATCCCTAGGTATCAGTTATCTTCATTATTTGACTTATGTAAACATTGTAGAGTGCACAGGTCCTGTTGGCTTGCACTGAGAGGCCATACGTCACAAGCTTTTCCCTGTTTAAACACATCAATGTGTTAGGTGAGGGGAACCCTGGTGACCCTTTGCAGGCCAGTAACAACATATTGATTTGGGTGTAATAAGGTGGTAACTGCTACAAAGAGGGGAACATATTTTATACAGATATGAGCAAGATTTAGGCTTTGTAAGGGAACATGAGGCTGTGTAAACTCAAGCAACTGTGATGGATGACTTTGCTACTGTCAAAAAAACAATTGTTGCAAAAGCACCTGGCAACTAGTCATTAAAAAATGTATGCAATTGACAATTACTGACAAAAGTACTTTTTACAGAACCTCCCAACAGCGATACGGGAACATGATATCCGAGGATACAGTCAATCTTGCACAGCACACATTGATCTGGAGTCAAGCCGTAGCTCCAGAAAGTCCATATTATGTTGAACTGACGGGTATGATAAAGCCAATTTTCGACTGTTGTCATCCTTGGAACAGGTTTTGCCTTGCATCATCAGACACTGGTTTGGGTGACAGCGTCACCCAAGAAAGATGAAAAGGGATCCACCACTCTTGTGTGGCCTGCCAACACAACATCTAGACAGTTTTGCCTCATCCTGCATGGCCTGGACATAGGTAGTCTAGCTGAAGAAGATACACAGGGAGTAGTTTGAATTACTTTAATGAAGCACTCATAGAAGACAGCTGTCGCAGAAGGTTCCAAGCCTTAAAATGCAGTCAATGGGATGAAAGTCCGTATCCTTTTATCAATGTGGGGAGAGGCTGGAGGGAAGGTCAGAGCTCTGGGCCTCCCTGCTGGTGTGTGTGCTTGCGTGCGTGCGTGCGTGTGTGGGCAGGGGGTTCAGACAAGGGACTTCACTAGAGCCACCATGTGGTCAACTCCGCAGACCACATCCACCACATGACCTGGCACGGTTACCTAAAACCACAAAAAGACCAAGTAAATATGGTTTGAAAATGATTTGTTTGTTCAAAGCAATTGGAACCATTTGATCTAAAATTAAAAGTAAACTAGGCATAAGTAGAATATTGTACAAAACCATTGGTACACATAACTCACCCGCCATGGGAAGTACTGGTCGTCGTGTTTTCCAATACCCAGGCATCCTCTCACATTTTTGCCCCACACAAAAAGTTCCCCTTGGTCTATAACAAGAAACATTAAAATGTTTGAACGCTCAATCAAGTTATTCATATTGAATTGTTTCTGCCTACATACAGCTTATCACATTACAAATTAAATGGAACAGCATCTGTCAGCTCTGAATTTCAGGTCCACCTAAGTTAAGTCAATCTACCAAAACCGGTTCACCGACCTGTCACAGCAGCAAAGTGGTTCAGTCCACAGCGGATGCTTGAGAGAGTCACTGTGGGGTTAAATTCTGAGCGTCCAAACAGTGTAGGAGGGACCAGCTCAGGGGTCTGGGATTCAGACAGATTGGGGCCTTTTCCAAGAATTCCATAGCCCCACACAAACACTTCACCTCGTTCTGCAAGACAAAATGTTTCTGTATCTGCAGTGTCACACATTTCACATGGAAACACTATCTTACTAAGTCATTGTGAGTCTGATGAATAATGATTTTCTAATATAATTGTAAAAACATTATGAAAACTACTTGAGCTTACACTATTTTCACAACTCTCCCTAAAAGCTTTGCTAACCATTCAGTATGGCCACTTGTGTGCCTCCACATGCTGCCTGAGTCACCTTGCCCACCCCTTTGAGAGGCAAGAGTCGAGGAGAGCTGATCTAAAAAGGAAGGAACATATGGATATAAAACAAGTGTGCTTTGCACCACATAAGGTGCTTGTCTAAATACCTCTTCCATGCTTTCTGATACTTCAAGCTGTGATTTTTTTTAAATCTCATGACATGCTGTTTTTTGGATGCTTTTATATAGGCCTTAATGGTCCCCTAATACTGTATCTGAAGTCTCTTTCCCGAAATTCAGCCTTGGTGCAGAATTACAGCCACTACGATCAGTCCCACAATGAGCTTTCCTCAGGACCTGCAGTTTCTGTGTCTGTAGCTTTCAATGATATGAGGAAGAAAGAAGCGCGGCTAACCGCCATGCTTCGGTCATTTGCAAGCCATGATGTTGCAAGGAAAAACCAATACTGTGCTCGCACGGTCGTAGCTCATTTTCTCATTGATGAGCCAAATTCTCTGTGCGCAAAAAGCAGAGAAAGGGGAGGTAACCTTCCCTATTGTGACATCACAATAGGAATATATTAAAAACCGAGCGTTTCAGCTTTAATTTTCTCAAAGGCAGAGAAGAATACCCAGGGCTTGGTTTACACCTATCAAAATTTCTAGCCACTGGGGGACCAAAGGCAGGCTTGGGGAAATCATTTATGTTAAATAACCTCCTAAAGTGAACATTTCATGTCATGGGACCTTGAAGGTTCTCCTGCAGCTCTCAGATTTGTGATATACAAGATGTGATGTATCATGCATTGTGTCACCTGGGTTGCCTCAGTTACACACGCCAGCTGGAGGTACTCTGAGTTGCCCCAGCCATAGAGCTGTCCCTCTGCAGATACAGCCAGGCTGCAGTCTCCATAGGTTGTCACCTGGGTCACCTTCACCCCTGCCAGATCCCCTCTTACAGGTAAGGGTGTGGCAGACATGTCGAGGTGGCCCAGACCTGCAACCACATCACCATGACCCATGGCACAATTTGGTTCAGTTTCATAGGTAATTGTACTATATTGGTTTTGTACCAAAAAAATCTAAAGTAAGATTTATTTTGACCAGCCAACATCATTGAAGAAGGTAAATTGTACAGTGGCTCTACTTCAATCAATGCAGGGGGCTCAGAAAACACTATTACACTATATAGACAAAAATGGAAGGCTGTCCACAGAATGTTGGGAGTGTCTGTGGGATTTAGTGCCCATGCAACCACAAGAACATTAGGGAGTTTGGGGACTACTGTTGGGTGACTTTAACACTATGAAACACATTTGGGATAAATTCTAACACCATCTTCAAGCCAGGTCTATTCTCCCAACCGCAGTGCCTAAACTCCCTAATGCTCTTGTGGACGACTGGGCACTAAATCCCACAGAGAGACACCCAACATTCTGTGGACAGCCTTCCAAGGAGAGAAGCAGCTGTTATAAAGCTCCGGTAGTTGACATCATGCAATCCCACCATGCACCAGTCATCGCCATTTTGGCAGGAAAGTGGAGAGCCGAGTGGAGCGCCAGAGTATACATACCTACATATTATACATAGTTTAATATGCTGCCTATTTCAATAAACTTTGATTCAACATGATGGACAGCCCCTGTGCTCCGCGATACCAGAACCATCGGGAAAAAGATTAAGGGTGAGCATTTTATCAGATTCATAAAGATCCCGAGAGAAGAACCCCATCATTCCTGACTACCACCCATGGCTTCAACTGAGGATCATTCAGTCTCTGGGAATGACTGACCTGTAATAAATATGTAATGGCATTTTTGTGATGAAAAGTACACTGATATAATGTACGTTAGCCAACATTAGTAGCTAACCGTTGACAAACGTTGTACACACTAGCTAACTATACAAGTATAACACTGACTGCATTAACGTTAGCTACACATAGCAATTTTTAGCCGGTAGACTTCAAAGTTGAATATTCATCACTAATCTGATTGCTAAAGCTGATTGCATCCATTTATAACCCTCCAGGCTTTTGTAAGCTTTCAAAGACTCTCCAGAGTAGGACGAAGAAAAGTTGATTAGATAGTTGTAGCTAAATATCTGGATACTGAAGGTCAGGGAAGCTTTCTTTTTCACTTGTAAAGGTCGTAAGAATAACTCCGGGATCATTATATGGATCACTAATGTTTAATCGATCAAGTTTTGCTTTATAGCTATGTCTTTTGAATTAAAGTGCGCAGTGAACTCGGACAGGTTGAAATCTGTGCTGGCACCGTTCATTTTTGCTACTACTTTCCTGCCAAGATGGCGACGTAAACAGTCAAGTCACGTGACGTCCGGAGCGGAAGTCACGATGGGCGCGGCCATCCACGTACTCTCATTTCCGGTTGAGATACTTTCCACTTTATAATGGTACTAAAAGAGAATGTCTTAAACAGGCTCTGGTACTAATTTAAGGCTAATAGAGATGCCCAGCGTGAACTGTGCAGTTTGTGGCTGCCATTACAGCTGGAGAAAACTGAATCAGACCCTGTATTATCATTGTTTTGACCATGGAAAGAAGAGGTCCGAGTGTTGTGGGTGACATTTACTTTGCACCGACCTCCAACCAAAGTTGAGGATCTGCGTCCCTGGCTGAAGGTGCTGAATTAAAGAAATAATAAGTTTCCCTTTGTCTGCTCATATCACTAAAGTGTGTAATAAGAGATAAACTAGCTATATTTTAGTATATTTTAGTGCTCAATTTATGATATTAGTAAATGTAATGTAAAGCTGTTAAAACAATGCAGCAATCAAATTATTTAATGGATGCGTCTTTTTAATTGCCATTAGATAGGAGGGAAGATTACTAGTGCACAACATCTTGTAAGTTTTAACACGTTGCATAAATCTTGTACCCAAGACCCTCGATGAAAAAGTTGTTACTATTTATTATTACAGCACAATTTGTCACTCATACATTTGCAGTTTATGGCTAATAGCAGAGACCTGATGTAAAAACTAAAGCCTCAAGTAGATAAACAAGAAGCTAACGTTCTACTGCTAACAATGCTAGCTGGTCGGTTTTGCGGGGGAATCTCAAACACATGTACTGACTGTAAAATGAATCACACGACTGAAATCTAGAGGACCTAAGCTTTCAAACAAAGTATAGCAAATGCATATGGCCTGCAGTGAAATCGTTAGAACATCTTATGTTTGTGGCTAATGTAATGACTGCTTATTGCAGCACAGCGCAAGGCAGCGATCTGACAGGCAAACAAATTATATAAACACTTAAGTCGTTTTCAAGCCATCCAGTGAAAGGGTGTATTGTGGACTTGTTGTGGCACACGAACATAGCACATTTTGTACTAGGGCTGCAACAACAAATCGATTAAAATCGATTATTAAAACCGTTGGCAACAAATTTCATTATCGATTCGTTGTGTCGCGCAATTATTACACCACTCAATAAGTCGTGGAGATGATTGAGAGAAAAAAAAAAGTTTAGTTGAGCGCGGAGCAAAGCGGAGGTAGAGGAAAGACCATCGGAGAGACGTTGTTGTGTAACTTTGTTCTAAAACACATGGCAGATAAATCAGTACGACCTAAGTCATCCAACGTGTGGGAACATTTCACACTAAATACGTTGAAAAGGTGTGTTAATTGACCGAGGTGAAGTTAGTTTCATATTCGACATTCGTCTCACATTCGGAAGACGCTACTTAGCAGCTTCGCGCTAGGGACTGGGTGAAAACTACCCATACCATTTTGAAAAACGTAGACTTAAAATATTTTTATGAATCTCAAACCTCAGACAGACACCAAAGTATCTAAACAATGTATGGTATACTTCCACAGCCTTTAGTTTTTCAATTAAGTTTCAAATAAAATGATAGAAAATCACTGATCTTTGAAAATAGCTTAATCCTCGCAAATCTTAACTTTTGTAAAAGCTGTGTCAAACAATCATACATATACACCAGATTATTCTAATAAAGTCTGGCCTACTTCCACAACCTTTCAATTTTCACAAATGTTTTAAAGAAAACTCAAATAAATTGCTCATCTCTGATAATAGCATTAAATCCACGCTAATACTAATAACTTTTTCAAAATTGTGTGCCTGTTTGTGCACATTCTGAAGATGTTTTGCACTGTGAATTTGCACTGTCAGTTCTGTTTTTGAATAAAGGGTTGGAAATTAATGCTTTTTTGTTTTTTATCCAATTCATCGATTAATCAAGATTTTTTTTTTTGACAGATTAATCGATTACTAAAATAATCGTTAGTTGCAGCCCTATTTTGCACAAATCCACCTAATTATTTAATATTTTAGCAGCGGAAGTGCAAAAAGATGAAAAATGTCACTGTGAAACCGACGCAAGCAAGCACACCCTACAATTTCCTACAATTACCCTCTCTAGTTGCCTATGGATTCTAAATGGAATGTCATAAAAGCCCCTGTAGGTATAACGTGTCGGTGTCAAAATAATAAATATATTATAAAGTGTATGTATGGTCATTCGTCCAAATAAACTTTGAGAGTAGTACTTAGAGATAGATGTAGATATCTGAAAAAAAGAAATGTGGGTAATAAAATCCAAAAAGTAAACAACAAGTAGCTAAACTGATGAAGAGTATATGTATCAGGCAGCAATAATATTCAGAAACTTACACCAGGGTTGTGTGTATGTGTATGTGTGTGTACTGGATATACTTTCATACCAGTCTGTCCATCTGCCCCCCAACCACAGGCATACACCTTGCCTGTCTCAGTAAGGAACAGACTGTGGTCCTGCCCACACGCAACCTATAGGACAGACATGAAACTAGCAGCCATCAGATATAATGCAATCCTAACATGGAACATAAACAGTTTTCACTGGGTGTTGGAAAAATAATCATGCTTATGGGATGCTTATTCAGGGAATCCTATATGATAAACAAAGCATTACTGAAGTGTATATGCTTTGAAGAATAATATGAACACACCTGGGTTACAGTGCTGTCAAACCCCAACATTTTATGAATGACGTGACTGCCACTGCAACAAGATATTAAGATAGTGACACAAACCGAAAGAGATTGAGAGATGAGAAAAGAGAAAAGAGAAAAAAAATGCGAGAGATAACAGTTATCAATCTGTCATACAAGGAGGCCTGTCTCAACAGAAAAGGTCATCTCTTCCCTCCCAGCCATATTCTGCCAACAACACAACCATTTACAAAAAAGGTAAATTACAACAGTTCTTAGTTCATATATAATCTGAAAAACTTTTGACATTTGAGCACATTGTTTTAAGATTAGTAAGGAATTTATTAATCTGTTTTGTAATGGCGAAAACTAAGAACCGCTTGATGAGTGCTGGACTATAGTTCCTAGAAAGGTAATCCATGCCCTGCCTCCATTGATCTGACAGTGTGAGTCACAGCATGACTCAACACTCAGCAGAGAGGCAGGTGTGTTTTTGTTCATGTAAAGGTAGGTATATGGTATATGAATAGGTATGTGACAGATATATGAACAGACATACCTGTAGATTTCATCTTCCACTATCTTCCTCCCACATTGTCCATAGGCATTGTTCCCCAGAGTGAACACTTTGATGTGGGAGAGATAAAACGAGAGAAGGAGAAACATGTGGGTGTATGCACTTGCTGTTATGTAATTACTGGGGAGAATGATCAGGATTTCACGGCTGAGTACAGCATATGACCAATGCTTTCTGTTCATCCTTAAAAATAATTCATTTTAGATCTTAGACCCATGTAAATAGAAAATAGACCCATGTACTGTAATTGGATATTTAATACTGATGTCTAAATGTAGGTTAAATGTGTGTGTGTGTGTGTGTGTGTGTGTGTGTGTGTGTGTGTGTGTATATATATATATATATATTTACATTTACATTTAGTCATTTAGCAGACGCTCTTATCCAGAGCGACTTACAGTAAGTACAGGGACATTCTCCCCCGAGGCAAGTAGGGTGAAGTGCCTTGCCCAAGGACACAACGTCATTTGACACGGCTGGAAATCAAACCGGCAACCTTCTGATAAATAGCCCGATTCCCTAACCGCTCAGCCATCTGACTCCCATATATATATATATATATATATATATAAAAATACATTTTCCCTGAAGCAAACCAGGCGGCTTCATAGCTGCATCCATGTTAGCACGTCACGTTTGATGTGATAATTTCATACACAAGGCATACGCACAGGTTCGAAGACTCGTTCTCGCCCCGTACAGTGCAATTCAGCTAGGTATACACCCGCGCTAAATTATAAAGGTGAAAGTCATTATAGCTTGCGTAGTATAGACCCAGCTCCCAACCCAACTTTGAGAATAGATTAACGCAGATATTTTTTTTATTGCCTGATAAGTCTCATGTTAACGCAGAACGTTAACGCCGATAACGTCCCACCACTAATATATATATATATATATATAATAAATCATATATTAATTGCATATTAAATCGCAATTGCAATATTAGTCAAAATAATCGCAATTAGCTTATTTTCCAAAATTGTTCAGCCCTAGCATATATCCACATAACTTCACATCTCAGAAAGCATCAGAGCAAAATATAAATTAGGCTGTAACTTGTTAATTCAACTACAGATTCAAATTTTTGCCCAAAATAAATCTTAAAACTACATTCTGTGACAACAAACAACAACAGCAGAATTAACCTTTAGAGGAGTGAGTTCTAAATATTACCGACGCTGCCACCAGAGTCAGTTATTTTTTCAAAATGAAAGCTAGCTAGCTTTAGTTAGCTTCCGTTACCTAGCAACCTAGCATAATACTCGTAGCAATGCTACTACCTGCTAGTGTTACTTGTTAGCCTCCTAAATGTAAATTTTGAAGCCATACTATAGCGTTTGTCATACAGTTTTTGTCTATCGGAAAATAGTCGGTTGGAATGTTCAGAATCACATGTGTGGCGGTACTCTGTGGGGCCCGCTTTCGAACGATCTCATACGGGATGCTACTAATTAACGGGTTGAAAACTCAAAACTCAGCCATTATTGCCTCAGACATATTTGGCACAAAACAGACTTATTTGGCTGTCCAAGCCCACTCAAGTCCCTTCCGATGAATCCTCAATAAAACTGGCAGAGCAAACACTTCTGTGTATTTTGAGTGTACTTGGCTAGATGCATACAACAAATTGGAACAGTACTTGGGGTGACGTTTCACAAGTCACAAGAACACAATTACAAACAAGAATGCAGACTGCAAAAGGCCTTTGGTCAGCGGGAACAGATCTGCTTTCCCAGAAGTCATTGCATTGCATTCTCCGTCCTTGTTATCTTGCAAGACCATTCTCATAAAGAATGTTCTTCTCAAGAATACAGGCATGTTCTTAGTGTTTTTTGGATTGATAAACGGCCATGAGAGGGTGCCAAATTTCTGCGGGAAACCTTGAAGTTATAGTAGGATTTTAGTATTCCTCACCTCCCTCTGAGTCTGTCAGGATCAGTGAGTGGGCACGTCCGCAGGCCACCTGAACCACCCTGGTCTTCTGAGGCTTGTCAAGAGGGAGCGCCACTGGGGAGGGCTCCAGCACATAGTCATAGCTTTTATCTAGAAAGACAGGAGGATACAGATGAGTCCATAGCTCACTTAAACACGTTATGTTGACAATTAAGCAATTTTTTGCTAGCCAGTGCTAGTTTATTATGCCAACAGATGCAAAGTCATACTGAATTGTGCAAAGGAATTACATATCTAACCTATCAGATTGCTTGAATTGAGCTACCCGTTGTAAAAATGTTTTTGTCCTGAAGTTAAAATGGTGTGTAGCCTACTGTTTTAATGATCTTGAAAATCTACTCACAGCCAAAGCCCTCGCAAGAATACAGTAAATCTATGCAAGACAGTGCACATTTTAAACAAAATCTACATATGAAATGATAGTGATGCTCTATGCACCTTATTTTCTTTGTTGACCAGCTGTGTTGCTGACATAAGAGAAATAAATGAGGATATGAGGATAGGGAAGTGATGTAAGTCTTACAGCGATCATGTTGTGTGCGTTGGAAGCCCAGCTGAGAGTCTTTGTTGAGGCCCATGCCCCACACTTTGGCAAGGTCCTTGGTGTTGGAAGAGAGTACTGTGAACCCATACCCACAGGCTGCAGAGGTTATCTATGGAAAGACACAAGTTTTTTATTATAATAGTCTATGGCGATTTTTACTAATAAATAACATTATTTTCACGTTTCAAGGGTTTCTAGTTTGTCGTGTTCAAACTATCATAAAGGTACAATTTGGCTGTTTGGAAATTTGACCAACGAGCTTCTCCTCTGCCTAAATCTAAGCTAGATCCTAGTACCAAATCACTACGCAGCAACACTATTCTGCCTTAAAATCTCAAGACAATAAGTTGTTTTATGTCAATCAAACAGCTTACCTGATGCTCTGTCTCAAGACGGTAAGGTGTGAGCTGATATTTTCGAGGCTTTTTCCTGCCATTGTCAGGAACCACAAAGCTGGGGATACCAAGAGCACCGGTGTAGCTGAAACCCCACACATAGACTTTGTGGTTTGCCTTCCGGTGCTTTCCAACGTACTGAAACATCGGGCCCTCATTCTTCTCTTCGCGTATTGTGGGGGCACTGCTGGTTGCTGCATATCCACGACTCCTAAATCGACACCATTGTCGTGACCAATGGCGAACGGAAACCAGTGACATTTTCTTCGAACTTTAAATTTGTATCAACTATATCACCAGCAAGTACTAAATCTAAATACTAAAATGAGTGGAGGACTTAACTTCGCCATTAGTTAGGCAAGGTTCCAAAGAATTATGGTGTAACGTCTCAGTAATGGCAAAAATATTTTCACTTTGAAAACATTAGGAAAAGCCAGCTAGGTTAAAGATAATAGAAAGCTATTTAAATATGATATTATGTTCGTTAATCTTAGTTAAGAGCTAGGTTAATGTCTATTAACTATTCTAGGTTATAGTCTCCGTACTAATTTGAGAAACAGAAACAGATCAATTGTTTGCGAATGAAAGGCATGTTTGCGATGGAGGCAGCCATGACAGTCAACTATGCACTTTCCCCTTCGACTCAGTAAAAAAACAAAACAACAAACGCCATGGGGAGCTACCACCTATTGGCCCGGAGTGTACTAACACTGTGATGTGTCGTTCATGAACGATTCGTTCATTTCGTCAAGGACTCAGGAGTAACGAGTCCTCTCATTCTTGTGGACGCGCATCGGGACTGTTGTATTGGCTCAGTCGAGGAAACTGAAATTATACGTTTATTTCCCAACTGGGTCTTCGCGTACGAGTCTCTTTTTTCACGTGACCTGCATAGGTGTAGAGGAAACAGATACCTCATTCCCTGCCGAGTGACCGCTGTTAAGTATAGTAGGCTACGTGAATGATATTCGTTCACAAGTCATACTGACTGGTTTTGTTATTTTCACTTTACATTTACACTTACAGCTCAGAGCAGTGTAATTGTTTGCCGTGATAATTAAAGGATGTGATAATAAATGACCATTTCAAATCATACAAACTGACATGATCATTGTGTACGTGTGTATGTGTAAGGTCAATCGCACTGTGAAGCACTTTGGCCAGCCGTGTGGCTGTTTTTAAATGTGCTATATAAATAACATTTAACTTGAACTCATGACGCATTATTTTAATGCGAGTATTTTTCTTTTTAAATTGTATCTGCTGGGTTATATGCACCAACATATACATGAGAATATGGTAAATGTTTGCAGTGTACCACATATTGTATGGCGGACCAAACCTGCCATATTTACAAATGAAATAAATGTCCACATCCATGCATTTAGACAGAAATAAACGAATATATATATTAATTAATGCACAATTGTCAATCAATAGTTACATATATTTGACATTTATGTATTTATTTATTTTGTATTCATTTATGTATTGATTTATTCATTCATTTATATATTTATTCATTCATTCATTCATTCATTCATTCATTCATTGTTCCCAATATGATAATGAGAGGAGGCCAGTAGGCGTGGAAACTGATGTTCAGACATTGCAATCAATCCAGAGCCATAGATTCAATCTAGCTAACGCCTGGGACACACTGGCTGCGAAGCGCCCTGGAGCGCCACAATATACTACGAATGGCGCGATGCTGTTCACACTAGACGCGCATTTCTCCACGCCGGTCACCAAGCCTTTCACCTTCTCTGAGATTTTTTTTTCTACATGTAAAGCTGACATGGCTAACATGGCATAGGCTACAGGCTATTTAGGCAACTTGTTGCACCAACAATAACCGTCGCAACGGCATCCCATTCCCAACATAACGTGGCAACGTTTGGCTTTTGTTGCCGTAGTCTTTGTAAAATATGTGCTATGGGGCATACAACTCCATTTAGGACTAAGCTACTTTTCATCTTCGATGATTAACTTTGTGTCGTCAATCTTCACAAATTTCTCTTCTGCTTGATTGGGGGCTATATGCCAGATTGTCTATCTCGCTCTTACACACAGGACAAATATGTTGGTTTGACAATCAACAATCAGGATTTTTTATTTTTAAATGTTTACGTTTTTATCGGGGTAAACACATGGTTGGCCCGTCAGCGTAGTGAAGTTGGGTGTTAAGTGATAGCCCACAACTAACGTAGTAAAATCTTTATAACATGTTTGTTTATCCAAATATCATATATGGTGAATTAAATCTTTGTTTTCAACAAGGTCGTCCAGCCTGTGTAGGCTATGTTGTCCATGACAGCAAGGATGGATGTAAGGCTACATAATCGAATACAAAGAGTCTCGTCTCTCGTCTCGTCATCTTCCGCTTGTCCGGGGATCGGGTCGCGGGGGCAACGACCTAAGCAGGGAGGCCCAGGCTTCCCTCTCCCCGGCCACTTCCACCACCTCTTCCTGGGGGACCCCGAGGCGTTCCCAGGCCAGCCGAGTGACATAGTCCCTCCAGCGTGTCCTGGGTCTTCCCCGGGGCCTCTTCCCAGTGGGACGTGCCCGGAACACCTCACCAGGGAGGCGTCCAGGAGGCATCCTAATCAGATGCCCGAGCCACCTCAGCTGGCTCCTCTCGACGCGGAGGAGCAGCGGTTCTACTCTGAGCCCCTCCCGGATGACCGAGCTTCTCACCCTATCTCTAAGGGAGAGCCCGGACACCCTGCGGAGAAAGCTCATTTCGGCCGCTTGTATTCGCGATCTCGTTCTTTCGGTCACTACCCATAGTTCGTGACCATAGGTGAGGGTAGGAACGTAGATCGACTGGTAAATAGAGAGCTTCGCCTTTCGACTCAGCTCCTTCTTCACCACGACGGACTGATGCAGAGCCCGCATCACTGCGGACGCCGCACCGATCCGCCTGTCGACCTCGCGCTCCATTCTTCCCTCACTCGTGAACAAGACCCCGAGATACTTGAACTCCTCCACTTGGTTCAGGATCTCCTCCCCGACCCGGAGATGGCACTCCACCCTTTTCCGGTCGATAACCATGGCCTCAGATTTGGAGGTGCTGATTCGCATCCCAGCCGCTTCACATTCGGTTGCGAACCGCTCCAGTGAGAGCTGAAGGTCACGGCCCGATGAAGCCAACAGGACCACATCATATATACATGAATACAAAGAGTGGAAAACGATTAGCCAATGGTGTGTCAAATCCCGCCTACCTATTTTGATTGACACATCTCATTAACATATTGAGAAGAAGAAATACAGGAATGAATGAATGAATAAATGAATGAATAAATGAATGAACACGTGAATGAATAAATGAATGAATACATGAATGAATAAATAAATGAATAAATAAATGAATACACAAATAAATACATAAATACATGTAAATTATAAGGTACTATTGATTGACAATTGTGCATTAATTAGTACATGTATTCATTTATTTATGTCTAAATGCATGGATGTGGACATTTATTTATTCATTCATTCATTTTTAAATATGGCAGGTTTGGTCCTCCATAATATTCAGGCCAGGGAATTGGCAATAAAATGTTGAGAAAACCCCCCCTACCACCACCACCACCACCCATATCAAGTATGGGTAACTGCAGTCCTGGAGCCTCTCTGAAAGGGGGGTGTCAGGTGCAAGTGGGAGTTATGGGAGCATGTGTCAGGAGAGAACAAATGTGCTCTGTGATTGGCGGTCTCTATTATTGCTCTCTGTTTAAGACTAATTAAGGCCCTAATTAAGACTGGGACCCCCCTAGAAGAGGTATGAAACAACACGTCGGGGGCAGGGGCATAGCCGGAATAATATTTTTGGGTAGGCCTAGAAAAATATGGATGGGCATATATTAAGTTTTTTTTATATATTTACTTTGCGTTGTGCACCCAGTGCATACGTTTTCAGAGATATTTTCGTTTTCGGGGGGTTGATACATTTATTTGTTATATGGCAACGACAGTACCAGCTTTCTGCTAATGGGTAGTCATGCCAGCCGCGTATTGCCCTCCTCGCCGGTCAATACGGATCCGTATTGCCCTCTGACGTCAGCTTCAAAATGAGCGATATCGACGAGTCAGCTGCTGAGTTTTACTATCCAGATGATGCTGAAAAGATTTGTCATCGAAAGTGAGGATGAAGAATAGACTCTTTGAATCACTGGTGTCGTTATTTTGTGTTGAAATTAAAGCCATTTTAGCAGAACCATGTTGTCCGCTTTCTACCAAAAATAATGAGTTGCTATAAGGCAACACATGAAACACACCGTGAGAAGACTTGAGAGCTAGCTACAATTAGCCTAGTCACCATTTATTTTCGTTTACAAAATGAAAAGAAGCTAAAAATGCCATACAATAAACTACTAAGTAACCTCGACCGTTAGGTCATGCCGGGAAATATCAACGGCTTTGCCGATATGTTCCAGCCTCAGTTTGATATTTCCCGGCATGACCTCACTCTCGGTTAGTAAGTAGTTAATATCGTGCTTACCTGTAATAGTGAATATTACTTTACGCCCTGGAGAAGAAGTTGACCCCTCCGATTGTCATTGTATAATCTGCATTCTGAGTGTTAGAACAATATATCATACTGTGCCATTTGAATAAAACAATTTATAGATATAGCCTAAATATGACAATAAAAGTATTTTTGACGTTAGTAATTATGTTATGTATAAATATATGTAATACATAAGTTATGTATACAAGTAATACAAAAGTCTGACCACAATAAAAGAAAATGAGTAGTAATAAAATCCATCATATAGAATTCTACAAAAAATGTACTGCTCATGAAATTTAGTTTGATTGAAAATACAGTGCAGAGTTAAAACTTCCACCACATTTCACCCAGTGCAAATATATACAACACAATTAACCTTTACCTCAAAAGTTCAGTGCAAAACATGTAATTTAAAGGAAAAATTCCCCACAGCCAAAAACTATTTAGAGAAAAATACCAGGAAAGAAACCGCAGGAGGAGTCATTTGAGGAGGTATCCCCTCCTCCAGGGAGGATTTGGGTGCTGCAGGTTGGGCTTGGTGCCTGCGTGCTGGTAGTGCAGTGTCTCTGTGCATGTGGTGAGGGTTCCTGTGATGTCCAGGTGGGTGGGGTGGGGGGGAGGGGTGGGCAGACTTCCTGATGAAGGGGGTGGGGAAACTTCTTGGTGAGGCGGGGTGGTAACAGTTCTTGTGTGTGTGTGTGTGTGTGTGTGTGTGTGGGGGGGGGGGTGTCCTTTTTGGGGGCCCAGGGAGAGGGATCCCAAGTGCTGCAGCGGGTGTGGAGACTTTTGCCCCTGCTGGAGGGAGTGTGTACGACTGGAACCAGAGGGCAGGTGTTGATACCCCCAGGTCGTCGGGCTTGGTGCCGAAACAGATGCTGTGGTGGTGGTAGTGGTGGTGACGGCCGGTATGGTGGTAGTGGTGTTGGTGTCGACGGGGAGGCGATGAGGGTGTTGAACAGGTACGCCGTTGAGTGTTCAGGGACGGAGAGCGGAGTGCTTTGGTGATGGTGTGGGGGGTAGAGTTAGATGGACACGTCCTTCCACCTCTCCACCCCCCATGTGTCCCCGGGCGGTGTCTGGGTGGTTTCATCCAAGTCCAGGAAGGCATAGTCGATGAGTGGACAATGAATGGTTGATCCTGTTTATGTAGTCCTTGATGTTCCTTGTCTCCCATATCACCTGCTTGACAGCGCTGACGATCGTCCACTGATGTTGGAAGGGGCTTCTACAGCCCCCCGGAGGACTGAACAGGATGTTTTCCACTGTCAAGCGAGGCAGGCCGATGTGTCTGTTGAGGGAGACAGAGTGAACAAACAGGGCCCAAACCTGCCTGGCCACGGTGCAGTCAACATAAAGATGGTAAATATGTTCAGTGTCAGTGCAACCGTGGGGGCAGCATGGGGGCAGCAGGGGCTGTGTCATGAATGACAACCTTTATTGCCCCGAGGGGAATTTGTTCTGCACCAAGACCTTAAATACAGAGATACATTCAACACTGCAGACATGACAGTACAGTGGACATAACATTATTATAAAAAAGCACAGTGAGACAATAAATGCAAGAATAAAATTATACAAAATACAACTGAACACAGAAATAACTCAAGAAATTACTTAAGAATGTCACCAGGTCCAGTACACTGTAAAGTGCATAATGCCAGAAAGGATGAAAAGGATAAAAAGGAATAAAAACATCTGATTTGATTTAGCAGCTGACTACTTCTTGGGACAAAAGATGTGATGCCTCTTGGTCCACATCCGTAGCATTATGTACCTGCGTCCTGAAGGAAAGAGTTCATACTCAGACCACAGGGGGTGATGTGAATAGGAAACAATCTTTTGGGACAGATTCGCAGTGTATTTGTCAGTCAGAAATGAAATACTGCTCATGGTTTCACCAGTGATCTTGCTACCGACTTTAACAACTTTGCCCAATTTGTTTTTGTTTTGTAAAGACAGTGCTCCGCCCCAGCTCTGAATACAAAAAGTTAAAGCACTCTACCAAAAATTGTAAAACAATCTCAGCATTGTCTTATTCACATTAAAACTTGTCCGTTTTTTGGATGTTGGTGATCAGATTGGAGAGACTGTGTGCCCTGATGATGCTGAGGATGTCTGGGACCCCTTCCCCCCCTTCTCCTCTGCGTTGTACATGATGGTCCTCTTCAGGGGCTCCATGGTGCTTCCCCAGAAAAAGGTGAACATAATACGCTCAATGGGCAATCTTGCTCGTCATAAAGGAGAATGGGGACGATTATTGCCTTCAGGATCTTACCCGTCTTTGTGAGGGTCCGTGCACTCCATTGGGCAATCTTTTGCCTGGCGTGGCTGAAGGTGTTGGCCCAGGTGGCTGCACAATAGTCATCCTCCACCTACATGGCCAAGGCGATGGACCAACTATCAGTGCCGACGATGGTGATGTCCTCCGTGTACGTCACCACCTGAAGCCTGTCCCGGGAGGTGGTAACCCTGGATGGTGTGGGTGGATCTGATTTTAAGGAGTTAAAGGCTCCAGGTAGATGATGTATAGCAGGGGCTCTAGGGGGCATCCCTGTCTGACCCCCATCAGCTGTTTGTTGACCAAGATTCTGCTAGTTATTTCTCATCAAAGATGAAAAGACAATTGCAAAATATAGCTGCAAGCAGCAATGCGGGTTCCTCTGCAAAATGGCAAAATATTAAAACAATTTACAAGGTAGAAGCAAAACTACTTACATTTATTCATTTAGCTTTATCCAAAGCAACTTCCAAGAGAGCTTTACATAGTGCATAGGTCTCTGATAATAACAAGATAGCCCCAAAGCATTGCGGGGAGCCAAAACAAGAAGCACACATTGTGAACAACCAAAAAATAAGTGCCAAAGAGGAAAACCATAAGAGCATGTAGTTAAGCAAGTTACAATTAAACAACATGAAAGTGCAAGTGTACCTGTAGAAAAGCAAGCAGCAGTACGGTAAAAATAAGATGCACTAAAACAGAATATTTCGCAGCAAATACAACAGTTTAAATCAGTTACCACTAACCAACAAGAGCAACAAGTCTCCAAGCAAGAGTCATTGTGATCCTTGAGGAAACATACTTCATGTTTGGCCAACAACAATAGGCTGAATGGGGATTCCCCACAAGACAAGTGTTGTCAACATCTACAACAGGCCTACAGCACTGGTAGCAATCCTTTGAGAAAGATTTGATAAAGCAGACATGATGAGTCATGAGTATGATACATCAAGGGAGGAGGTTGATTGAGATTTGGGCTTCGAGACATTATTCTGCCAGACATACAGTAGTTGATGGAGTTGGATCAGTACAGTAAGGCAAATGCAAGCATCTTACTGACAATGTCCATGCCAGGGGCGTTGTTAGACATACACCTCTACTGGGGCACGAGCCCTTATTCATATCCCTCTTTTTCTTCCAAGCTTGCTGCGCACAATGCACAACTCGGCTATAGAAACTCCCCTTGCTTAACCCACTGTACATTTAGATACATTTAGTCATTTAGCAGACGCTCCAGCGCGACTTGCAGTAAGATATGCAAGTTTGATATCAGATTCAGCAGGGACATCAATAGTAAATGCGAGTGCATACATTTTTTTGCATTCATTTGAGCGCAAATACTTTTGAGCTTGATGTAATATTGTTTTTCTGGTTTCGTCAAGATAAGATGATTGGTAGGCCTATCATTTAGAAACTTTATTTAGTTTTGTAATGTCTTCTTAGCCTACCTCAATTCTGACTTGTGCCGAATCCGACACCAGCACATCTGTGTGCGTGCTGCAGTGGGTATTCGGCAAGCTCAGAAGAGCGCGCTGACATGGAATTCTGCGGGCATTGGTTTGAGTTTTTGGTTTAACTGCTTTAATTGGGATACTGATTTGGCATAACACATCTTCATATGTAGGCTCCACAGCTGATAATGTCGCTTTCACAATCCTGTACAGACGTCTCCTGAAGTGACGGTGCGCTGTGCCCCAGTAAAAAAGGTCTAACGACGCCCCTGGTCCATGCATCCAAGGACAAAACAAGCCTACTTCATTCTGTTGATTAGGTTGAATTAAAAAAGGAGAATGACAAAATGATCTCTGCTCCCACAAACAACGTCTAGTTATAGTAGCTTATAGTAGCTTGTGCTTTCCAGTCAGTGTCTATTCTGATGGCCATACCAAGACTGGTCCTGCTTGAAAAGTATCCAACCCTCCAGTCTCCATTTTTGTTGCCATTGTTCTGAGAAGCCTTTTAAAAAGAAAACAGTGACAGTGATTAGTTGAGTTGTAGTTCTTTGAGGCAAACCGATCAACTACATCCTCATACACCTGAACAACATTTGTAGTCTTAGTACTGCTCATCTGCAAACCATGAAACTGTCCAGTCTTCTTGTCGTTTCTATGAGCCAGAAGCCAAGGTTGGTCACAACTTGACTTATTTTGTTAAGCCATCTTATTACGTACCACATACACTTTCTTGTATCTACATACTAATTACATCATTATGTGGGCCTACTATATATATGTTATATGTGACGGGTATGTAACAGCTATAGCCACGCGCCGTCACAACAAGGCTGGTTTGCTACTCACTGGGCTCGAATGCACAACCTCCGACTTGCCAAGCGTGACCACTACCAACTACGCCAAAGAAAAGCTAGTTCTTTGTTGACGCGGGTGGCCTGTTACATACCTGAGGAGAGAGTTTCATGGTTCTAACTCCGTTACATATAGAACAATACATTTCACCCTGTGTATGTAAATGGTACTGTGTACATTTCCCACACTGTCAGTAAGATGCTTGATGCACTGATCAGTTATTGTAAGACTTATGTTAGACAAACGTAAGTCTTATTGTCAGTGTGGAAAATCACAATGGTTTTTACATATACACAGTTACATTTACAGATGAGCAGTTATGAGCCCATGGATGCAACTTTGGTGTTTGCCTTCTAAGGAGAATGGTCAACAGTGAATGTGACTTACATGTTTTTTAAAGGCTTCTCATACAACCAAGGTATAAAAACAGCAGACTAGAGTTTGATGCTTTTTAAGCAGGACAAGTCTTGGTAACAGCAATCAAAATTAGATTCTGATTGGAAAGCACAAGTAAGCTACTACCCACTTCTAGCTTGTTTGTGAGAGCCTTTTGTCATTGGCTTCTTTAATTTAAATGTTGTTGTACTCAATCTAATACAACGAGTTAGTCATCAAGTTCTGATGTAGTAAACCATTATCACAGCATTGCACTACTGCCAGAGCTCTTCAGTAATTTTGGATCTCATTACATGAGACTTACATTTTCCCATAGAGAGGTGTTGAGTTGCCTTGCACATCAAACAAATGAAAAACTCATTTAGCTTTGTCAGCTTCTCTTATACTCCTTTTATATCAACCTCTCAATCCTATAGTTTTTGGTCTTACTACTAGCTTGCATGTTTTTAGATGTTTATCTGCTACAAATGAATGGGTTGTCTAAAAAATGAGTTGGAAGCAAGATACCACTATTAAGTTTGCCCTTTGCGCCCCTCCCCCCACCTGTCACAGGGCCAGGCTGCTGCTGTAACTTGCTAGCCAACCTTTACTGAGGGGACTGTTTGAACGCGTTGGAATTAAAATGTTTATCTTTATGTATATTTGAGACCACACATTCGTAGATGTACGTTTCCACTATATGTTACTATAACGTGTTTTAAGGTCGATCCGATTAAATGAACGAAAACAAGGCACATCTGTCCATATTTTGTTAGCGAAGCAGGGAGAGGAATGCTCGTGGCAAGCTAACTAGCTGGATAGAGCGATGGGGAGTTTGTTTGCACTCAAAATGTAGCTCTAAAACAGGGGCACTCCTAGGACATAAGCTTGATTATAAAAAATTCCCCAGCTGGGAAATGTTCGTGGTTTTCACAGTCCTGTAGAGGAGACCTTCATGAACACAATGACATCAAATTGAGGCTGTGGCATTGAAGTTCAGGTTAGTAGGCAATGGCTCAAAGTACTCTCAGCCAATTACAGACCTCTTAAAATGGGAAAACTTCTGTGCCACATACAAGGATGGTATTCACACAGGGATTGGCTCTAATTTGAGTGACAGGTTGATTCACCAATTGAAAAACTGTGAATTTTGATTTTTGTAAGGGGAGTGCCAACATTTTACTGTCGCAGTTTGGCTTCCTTAACAGCAGTAGAATTCCAAGTTTTTCTAAACCGCTTCGCGTACAGCATTACAGTGAGCTACACTGGTTTAAAACTACAGGTATATAAGGACAGCTGTACCCATGAATTGTTTACGAGTAATATAATGTCATAATCATAAAAGGTTCATCGATTTGTGAGGCATGTTTATTATTTTAACAATTGAAAATGGATGTATCACAGACCGCTATCGTATGTCGTTCAACAGAGGCTAATTACGCTAACGATTCAGTTCACGAAATTTGATTACTGTTTTCGAAAGTAAGTGTACTAATTATATCAGCGTACATCGTATTGTACATTAAATCTCACAATTGTGTTTTTTAATCACAATGTTAAATGAGCAATACGTTCAATTTTGCATTTGTTGACGCTTGGAACCCTCCGTTGTGATTACATTGAGAGCAGAACGTTTGTCCTCCTTACTAAAGGCTGCCCTCTTCGACATTTTGGTGTTGACCCAACTGTAAAATGGTGAACTTATGAACATGACGCAACCAAAACATGGATGCCGCCTAAGCCTAAGCGGTCTCCCTGGCGCATAGGCTTACTACAAAAACTTTCACAAGCCAAATAAAAATTCTGAGCCGACAGGTCTGTGGGAAATCGCTTGTTCTCCTAAAAGCTGCCCTCCTCTACCTTTTTGATTAATTCGTTGAGATGCTACATGATTCAGTAATTACACAGAGGGAAAAAGCTAGCTACTTTTCGAGTTCGGTTTTCCGTCACTCCAAACTCACGATCTAAAAAGGTCTCAAAGTGCTCTTACCTTCACCATAATTCAAGAGTAGTGTACTTTCACAAAACCAATCATTGATTCTAGGTTAAAATGTGTAAAAATAGGACTTGCCGAATGTGGCTGCCTCCAAATCGGCTATCAAGCGATTCCAGTTGAAAACAACAATGGCTGCCAAAAATGTTTATTCGTAATGGGGAGCTGCGATTGGAAGCGAAATGAAACAGGAGCTAAAGACCAAGGGTGGGGGCTTGCTCAGCACACCATTTCCAGAAAGAATGTGTGTGCGTCTCTCTCACAAGCTCGCGCGTATGTCAAGTAGTGTGACCACCTGTCCCTCTTTGCGCTGTATCGCACAGCATTTTCAATATGCAACGTGTGGAACAAGGGGTGAAAATGCTGTGCAACACAACGCAAAGCGAGACAGGTGGTCACCCTAGTGTCAAGGAGCTGGATGAGCCTGTGACAATTTGGAGCGCAATGTGGAGCAATTCAATTGAATTCAATCATATATTGACATACCAAGGTGCAATTGTTTATGGTACTTCAGAGTAGGGCTGCCGCGATGCATCGACGTCATCGACGACGTCGACGCTGCTCAATATTTTAAATCGACGCATCTTTTAAAACACATTTTTTATTATAAAAAATACAAAAAACGCTTCAATTCATTATAACAAGTGTTCTTCTTCAATATCACATCGTAATTGGTGCTTGCATGACGTCGGTCGTTGTTGGCTCAAGTCATTGGTCGGCTCCAGTCAACGCACAAATATCATGGCAGATGCAGAGTCCGACTTGGTTCCAAAACCCGAGTCCTCAAATACCCGAGGCTTCAAAAGTATGGGAATACTTTGACTTAACGCTATCACCAAACAATAAGGTGGTTTGTACACTGTGCAAAGTTTCAATGGCTTACCACAGCAGCACTTGCGCTATGCACCAGCACCTGAAAAGAAAACATACAGGCGCTAAAAAGGCAAAACCACCGTTGTCTGGTGTTGTCTATTCATGTTTGTAAGGGATAGCCTTTTTAATCTATGTTGTCATTGTAGCTGCTAAATACATGCATTAGTAAAGCTATAAAGTTGTCTGCCTGCTACCTTAGAGTTTCCATTGAATAAATGTTTAGGTAGGTTAGAATCGGGGTTTATTCTACGTTGGTGGATAAGATGGCTCTCTAGGTTAGCTCATGCTATTTAGCTAACTTGTTAACCGTAACCATGACGCTTTGCTAGGACAATGGAGGCGTATGAAGTGATTTAAAGACGTTAGCCCTACTCCGGCTCTAGAGTGTGGTAAATGTAGACTACCTGGTTCTTAGATAATTGGCGAATATCCCTATCTAATCATTACCGAACTGGCATAAGCACCAGCCCAGAACCAGCACCTTGGAATTTTGGGTTTAAAAGGGGTGTGTGTTCGTGTATGTTGGGATATGTTATGTACCTTATCTAAATATTTTAATTAACGTTGGAGTTGATAGTTTAAACATAGTTATTTTTTATTTTTTTTGAAATGAATCGTTTAGATTAATCGACTAATCGATAAAATAGTCTACAGATTAATAGAAAGAAAAATAGTCGTTAGTGGCAGCCCTACTTCAGAGTGATGTCATCTTGAACCCTATTAGGTAGGGATGGGCGTGGTTAATCGAATATCCGGATATCCTAAAGTAAGTTAGTATTCCAATACTTTTTTCGAATACTTATGAGCGTAGTTTAATAAAAAAAAAACATTTTATTGAAAAACCGTTGCGTCGTGTTGTGAATTCTAATAGTTGTGACATTAGAAAATGATGAAAACCATCAAAAAAGGTAGGCTACGCCTGTGTTCTGCTGCGAGTCTCCTTTCATTTCATTTGGCGCTACAAGAAGCATAGTGTCCTGGCTAAGCAGTACCTCGCAGCAACCTCAGGTCCTGCAGTCTTTTCTACGCCGGCCTGCTCGTAAATCGACTCCGTACTCGCCTCTCCTCTGAGCATGTTTACATGCTAATTCTCCTGAATAAAAATGCGTATGGCTAATGCAGTTGTGGCTTATTTATTTTCTTACCAGTAGCCATGTATAGCTAGCGTAATCGGCTGTTTATGTTTGCATTGTGTGGTGGCGCACTGTATCCTATAGGATTCCTGTTCCAAGTTAATATCCAAGTTAATATGCAATAGTTCTCCATGTGTGTCTTTCGTTTTTATCGAGGATAGCCTACCCAATGTGTTTAATTTAGTCCAATGTAGCCTACTTTTTATTTCACGTAATAATAGGCTAATCGCTTCTCCGCCAAATTAAGAGCCTACGTCTGAAGACGCAGCGTTTTTTCAAGTTCATTGTCTTTTCGTCATGTTAATAAATTGATCTTTCATTTGTTTTCTTTATTCAACCCTTATTTAATCTAATATCTTAACAGTCCCAATTATTGCCAGTATTTGCAGTTGTTTGTGTTTACTGTATGCTTTGCGTCACGTCAGGCTAATTACATAACAGAAACAAATAAACAAAATAGATTATCCGGATATTCGAAAATAATTTCGGATACTATTCGAATAGTGAAATCAGTTAAAATCTCCATCCCTACTATTAGGGTTGAAAATCCATGAGTCAACATTATATTAGATTTATTGACACAAAGATATTGAGGCAATGTGGACATTTACATAAAAACACCCCTTTCAGCCAATATGGCATTTCTTATTCAATTTGACCATTTATAAAACATTTTTCACCTCTGGAACAAATTTCAAGTCGTTTGGATCTATGGTTCATGAGGAGAAGAGTTTTGAAGGTTAAACGAAATTTGGACAGTACAAAGAAAATCATAAGTCTGACAATATGGGTCCTTGAGGCTTTTTTGTTCCCCATGAGAAATAAGGCATGTATACCAATTTTCAGGCATTTTGGAGTAATGGGGCTCTGGGAAAATCACGTAGACTTTGGGCGTGTTTTATAGCGCCACCTTTGGGCGCACATGGGCCACTAGCCGTCTGGGAGTAATGAGTGACCTGTTGTATCATTGGGCCAAATTGGAAAAAATCGGGTCCAGGACCTTTTGAGCTGTTGGGCCATTTAGCGGAGAAATATAATAATAAGAATATAGCTGCAAGCAGCAATGGAGGGGCCAAGCAGTCCAGAGCAGGACATGGCCTCCATAGCACTTGCGCAACAATTAAGTCACAATAACCTGTTGCACTCATTGCAACACACCAAGTTTGGTTGAAATATCTGTTTGCGTTCCAAAGTACTGAGTGTTCAAACTGTTTTTTTACTGGTATAACACCACAGGCCTCCTCTGCCCCTCGTGGGAACGATGGAACCCAAGTTTGGTGACAATCGCACAAATGGTTGCTGAGTTACGGTCTCACGTGTCTTTTGCGGCTTCGCTGCCGCCTTTGATCGGCTCTACCGAACAAACGGTTTTGAAAATGGAAAATCCATCTTACACCTTTTTGAAACTTGGTCTGAAGATCATCTGTGCCAAATTTTGTAAACATCGGACAAAATTTGGGGCGTGTAAAAGGTTTTTACACTTTTCCATTAAATCCAAAATGGCGGCCGCGTCAATTCGGTTGTTATGAAATATTATCGATGGTCAAGCTTGATAACTCATAAGACATCAACAGACAAATAAATTACTTTATTAAGGTTTACACTTAAATAGTTATTAGCCAAAACACGTTTATGCTTCCTGCCACGCCCCCTTTTAGTCACATGACACAATATTTGGAGGACATCCTCAGAATAAGGTTCCGAGTAGGCATACCAAATTTGGTGTCACTGTCTCAAAGAACTGCTGAGATATTACTTCATTTCCTGTTTGGTGGCTTTCCTGATGACTTTGATTGGCTGTCACGGAAAAACGGTTGTGGGGATTTGTTCAATTTGCTTTACATCAATCATTTTTAGAGATATGAATTTGCCTTTGCACATGGTAACATGTTGTAGTGTCTTCCATCGATATACCAAGTTTAGTGTTGATATCTCAAAGATTTGCTGAGACATGACTTCACATCCTGTTTGGCGGCTTTTCTGATGAATTTGATTGGCTGTACCGGACAAACGGTTGTGAGGATCAAAATTATTTTCGATAACTTTTGTGAGGCTCGGTCTGAAGGTCATCTCTGGTAACTTTGAAGAAGATTTGACAAGAATTGTAGGAGAAGTAGGCTTTCAAAGGTTTTTGATAAAACCGGAAATAGCGGAAAATCTATATAACCGGAAATTGACGCCATGGTGTGCGTTGAACTCGGCTTGATCCAGGGAATCCAATAGTACCATTTTTGAAAATTGGTCATACGGTTCAAAAGTTGCGTGTGTAAACACAAGTCCAACTTTGACCCGTTGGTGGAGCTAGAGTGGTCTAATGGGAGACCTGAAACTTGGTGTAGGTATAGAATGAACTGTCCTTAATGAGTGTGCCAAATTTTACAAAAAGTTGTCGAAGGGGTCTAGGGGCTGCCATTGACTCCCATGGCACTAGAATAAAAAAAAAAAGAATAAAACTAACAATAACAATAGGTTTCGTCCTTACGGAGGAATCCTAAATATAGCTGCAAGCAGCAATGAAGGGGCCAAGCAGCATTCAATATGGAAATTCAGTAGCTAAAGAAACAAATCATAAAACAGTCATGTCATTTTGAGACAAAATGCACTGGCTAGATGTAGCAGCGTTATATCTACAAAGCACAATAAATCCACTTCTTCTCGACTATAAATCCCATGACAATGAAATGTTACTGTTACTAATACGATTATACTAATAGACAGCTACAGTGGCATACCTGGTTTCGCTAAACAGATAATCCAGTGTCACGACATGCTTGACGACTGTGGCTGGATTCGATCCTACGACCTTGCGTTCCAAAGCAGCACGTCGTATCCCTGTGAGCTATTCTCGCTGCTGGAAAATGCTGTGTTCGGTAACATTATAAAAAACAGGAAGCCGTTACTCCCGCGGCGAGCTTTGTCAGATTTGACCCAAGAATAAACAGCTGTAATTCAGTCATATTTTGACATATCAAGGTGATTGTAGTAGGAAGATGATTAGATGACATGCTCGTGATGACATTATCAAAGTTTCGTCTCCATACGGTAAACCGTCGCAGAGACAAGGCCTCACGTCCGCTTTGGCGTGCTCCTTGTCAAAATCGTTGGCGCGTTACTCGTGAACGGTTTGACTTATCGATAAACTTTTGATAACTTTTTGTCGGCATGGTCTGAAGATGATCTGTTGCAATTTTCATGAAAATCGGAGCAACGGCCTAGGACGAGTTCGAAAAAGTAGCAATTTCTTAAAATACAAATGACGTAAAAACCATCATGACGACAATGACGTCACAGGGTTCAATCGAATCGTCTGCATCCAAGGAATCCAATGATACCTCAATTAAGAAAAACGGTCTCACGGTTCAAAAGTTGTGGGCGTAAACGCACCTCCAACTTTCATGCCTTGGTGGCGCTATAGTGCTTCAGGGATCGACATGAAACTTGGTGACGATAATCAGGAGACCGTTCCAAATCAGTGTGCCAAATTTCAAAACTTCGCACCAATCGGTTCTATGGGCTGCCATAGACTCCTAGTCCTAAGTATAATAATAATAATAATAAAACTAACAGTTACAATAGGTGCCACAGCAGCTTCGCTGCTGCTTGGCCCCTAAATATAACTGCAAGCAGTAATGGCGGATTCCTCCAAACATTGTGAACCATTGAATTTTTTTTATTCTTGACAAATTGTAACTGTATAGAAAAATCAATGCTGCTGACTTACCAAGGGGATACCAAATCTGACGAATTCCAAATATAGCTGCAAGCAGCAATGAGGTGGCCAAGCAGTCAAATAACCCAGAAAACATTTTAGACATCCTCAAAAGAGGGTAACAAGTACACGCAGCAAGTTTGGTGTGAATCCATCAAAGATTTGCTGAGATACAACCCAACTTCCTGTTTGCTGGCTTAACGGCACATTTTGATTGCCTGTACCGGAAAAACGGTTTCGAAAATCAGAAAACCATGTGTTAGCTTTTGTGAGGCTTGGTCTGAAGATAATCTCTGCTAAATTTGGTGAAGATTTGACAACATGTGTAGGAGGAGTATAGAAAAAACGTTTTTCATTGAATTCAAAATGGCGGCCGCATAAATTCGTCTATTATCACAAATTATTATGAGTCACACACGAGATGTCCCAAGATATCATGAGACAAAGGAATCACTCAATAAAGGCAAACAAATCAATAGTTATTGGCCAAAACACATTTTTGCTTCCTGCGGCCACGCCCAGTGATCACATGACACCAAATTGTCTAGATATCCTCAGAAGAGGGTTCCGAGTCATCATACCAAGTTTGGTGTTGATATCTTGAAGATTTGCTGAGATATGACTTCACTTCCTGTTTGGCTGCTTTTCTGCTGAATTTGATTGGCTGTACCGGACAAACGGTTGTGAGGATCACAATTCTAATCGATAACTTTTGTGAGGCTTGGTCTGAAGATCATCTCTGGTCATTTTGAAGAAGTTTTGACAAAAATTGTAGGAGATAAAACCGGAAATAGCAGGAAATCTATATAACCGGAAATTGACGTCATAGGGTGCGTTGAACTCGGCTTGATCCAGGGAATCCAATGGTACCTCATTTGTGAAAATCGGTCATACGGTTCAAAAGTTGCGTGTGTAAACACAAGTCCAACTTTGACCCGTTGGTGGCGCTAGAGTGGTCTAATGGGAGACCTGAAACTTGGTGTAGGTATAGAATGAACTGTCCTTAATGAGTGTGCCAAATTTTACAAAAAGTTGTCGAAGGGGTCTAGGGGCTGCCATTGACTCCCATGGCACTAGAATAAAAAAAAAAAGAATAAAACTAACAATAACAATAGGTTTCCTCCTTACGGAGGAATCCTAATAAAACTAACAATAACAATAGGTTTCCTCCTTACGGAGGAATCCTAATAATACTACCAATTACAATAGGTGCCTCGCAGCTTCGCTGCTTGGCCCCTAATAACAATAGGTTTCCTCCTTACGGAGGAATCCTAATAAAACTAACAATAACAATAAGTTTCCTCCTTACGGAGGAATCCTAACAATAGCTTCGCTGCTTGGCCCCTAATAATACTACCAATTACAATAGGTGCCTCGCAGCTTCGCTGCTTGGCCCCTAAATATAGCTGCAAGCAGCGATGTGGGTTCCTCCTCAAAATAGCAAAATATTATAAAAATGTGCTACAATGTAGAAGCAAAACGATTTCATGTTTGGCCAACAACAAAAGGCTGAATGGAGATTTGAACTCATGAGCGTAAGGTTACAAATCAGTCTCTCTACCCTCTCTGCTACACACCAACTGTTGGGAACCATGAGTAATGTCTGACAAGTCTTGTGCAGTTGTCCCACGTTGGCAACAAATTAAACTAAACCTACTATATTCAACCGTCTTGGTTAAACAGTACTAACTAGTTCATTCACTGTGTTAATGAAATGCACTCCACGGCTACAAGCTTGCTAACGCTATACACTAGTCATAAACTTAATCATGCAAGCCCAGGTAACTAAACAATTGAGACCCATTCCCTTTCGACTACAATACCTCTGCTGTTAAGACCAAATGTTGCAACAGGCTACAGTCTGAATCACAGATATAACTACCCAGGTAGCCAGCCGAATCGGGCCGATTGCGGTTAAGTGCCGGCGCACTCGGCTGTGTTCTGGCATCGGATCGCCTACGTTGAGCCGGCTCTGGCCCAGAATAGGTTGCCAGATTTGGCTAGGTTTTGGTTGTGCGGACATGGGCCGATTGCGGCCGAGAATTGGCATATTTCCATTATGGAGTTATCTGGATCAGTAAATTAATAACATTTGAGTGTTGGGAGTTGTGGGTTGGGCTTGTTCTGTATTTCAATAAAACAAATTAAGGATATTTTTGTGTGTATCGTATTCTTGATATGCCAGTATTTATAGTTTGTACTAACATTTGTATAATACTTGCACAACATTTGAAAAACAACACCATTTGAGTAGCCTATATTCCGCGGGAATATAGGCTACTCGCGCACCCATCCAGCGCCTGTGTGTGAGAGGCGCTCATCTACTCGCGCACCCATCCAGCGCCTGTGTGTGAGAGGCGCTCACATTTTCGACCGTCATTTTGTTAACGGTCATTAGAGGGAGCAGTTCGTTGTCAGGTAAGGCCATTTAAATAGAGAAATACACTATTATGATACTTTTCGGGATATTTAATATTAAAATAATGTGTTGCTAAGTCTAGCTTACGTTAGATAATGTTTATGATATGTAACTAGCTTACTAGTAATAACCTAGCTAGCCTAGTCTAATGATGTGTTGCAGCTAGCTACAATGTGTCAGGTTTGGATGGACTCTTGATACAGTATAGCTTACCACCATCATCTAATAGAGAGATATCAATAGTTGTATTCATTATACAGCTTGAACCGTTATTACTTTGCTTCATTTTTGAGCAGCTTAGTTTTTAGTCGATCGATCTATGTCTAACATGTTACAGAAGCGGGTGAAAACTTGATAGCCACTTGTACACTTTAACGAAACGTTCAAACCTTCCCTCCTCTCCTTTTCTCTCTCTATATTCATCTTATAGGGTACATCTCAAGCTTCAAAGGGGCATGCTTGAGGAGGCTGCGGTCATTACACACACATACACAAACTGTATTTATTCAAATAAATTCTTAAAAAATGATATGCATGGTGTAATTTTTGCTACTGAAAAGTAGCACATTATGGGGTTAGGTATGGGGTAATGTAGGAGGGATTGCCACAATATCATCATAATTTGTGTTAACTCTAAATATCAAAAGATAATCATTACAACTAGAGTTACAGTGTTACAATGAAAACAATTTATTTTTATTTTGTGCTCTGTGTCTAGGCCCAAAGTGTCAATGTATTTTTCTTTTTTTAAAGCTAATATTGCATTCGTAAAAGGAAGAGCCCGTTTTTATTCATGCACACTCACCAGGACCTGCTTCAAGCAAGTTGGCAACGTAATATGTGGTTTTGAAATCTTCTGGCATTATAGTGGATCCGTCATGACTTTTTACAGGCTGTCAACTGGCTAACATATGGGCTAGTTCTGGCAGTTTTGTTGGGGTGATTCCGGCCCAATGTTGGAAATACTGGTTCAGTTTCGGGCTGCCGGACCCGGGCCAGTGTACTTGGGCCGATTCTGGGGCGTCATTCAAACCAGATTTGGCCCGAGTCCAGCAACCGCCGAGTAATTTCTTCTGGCCTGCCGGATCTGGGCCATTATCGGGCCAAACCATTTTGGCTACCTGGGTATTACATAAGTTACAATCAGCGGGTAAATTGGGCTTTGATATATCGGGGGGCTCTGTGGTTTCTGGGTTTCGATGGCACACGTGTATGCAAAGCCTACTTAAAAGGTATCCTACTCAGTTTAATGACTAACGCAGACTACCTAACTCACTAACCTTCGAATATATTTGTATAGTACTATGTGCCTCTTTCAATTATATCTTTAACATATGAAACGTTGAGATTGTATCATCTTGCGGAAAAAAACATGAAAAACTGAACCTAACAACAGCTAGGCTAGGCTAGGCTAGCTCATAACGTTCAGTTCTCGTTTGGCCAAACAACGGTTAGGGTCTACTGAAATTATTACCAAACTTAACTTTACGCTAGTAGCCTAACAAAGTCATTCACTGTTGACTAATATATATATATATATATATATTTAAGTTGAATGCATAATTTGTGATGACTTACTTTGATTTAGTAGTTGCTTCTCTTCGATGCTTGTTTGCCTTCGTACCTCGTGGCAGAAAATAACCAGAAATGGCCAGGGGGTATTCGTCGTAGCTCGCTAAGCAATTTAGCGAGCTAATTTTCAGGCTAAGATAAAACACGCCCCTATTTTTGGTTCGTGGAAGCAAGTTTAGATAAATCACCATAGTAACATATCAATTAGCACTAACCTGCTCGAGAGCAGGCTAACTTAAGTGTAGCTGGATAAGCTTGCCACACCCCCGGAAAATAATTGGCAGCTCCCTTTTTGAGAGACCCAGCTGACCAAGGAGATATAGTTCGATTAACTTTCCATACCAATTGAGTTCTTCACGATCGCCAAGATCCTTTATTTCACACGGATGAGTTCTTGTTTGAGCGATATCGATTCAGCTGACAAGGACTCATTTATTTGCAAGACCTTCTCGGGCCGTACATTGTAAATATCACACGCCGCAGCAAGCTATGCTTTATGAGCTTATGCTGCTGTATGTGAATATGTAACGCTATGTTCTAAGAAATGTCTTATCTGTTGTGCCTGTGCTTTTTATGTTTCACTGTGGTAGAGTGGGAAACATCATATAGATTCCTTTTTATGTCTTGACGTGAAGAAATGGACAATAAAGCTACTTGAAACTTTTACTGTGCTTCAGACTCTCTGCATAGCCTTCAGGTTTTTCGCGTCAGGTAGGCTACATTTGTATACAGCATAGGCGATGCAGAAAACATTGGCAAAGCCACAGCATGCGTTGGTGTAAGAAAAGTGTACTTGGCGCTTAACCAGCTGATCAATCAATTGATCATATTCCTGGCCATGCCCCAGTCAATGAAATCAAAGAGGGATTTACACATAGGCCTACATGCATATACACACATAAAGGGTGATATCAGGTAAAATGGGCCATTTAAGGTTTGGGGGTCCCAGCCCTGACAAGTAACAGGGGATTTGATTGCTTTATGGTTGCTATGGTGGGCGGGCCAATAATTCAAACAATACTGCACCAGAAAGCTGCATGGTAAGTAGCCTGGCATACCAAATCTAATTAAACTATTATAAGGATGATAAATCTTTTCTTTTTTTTTTTACATGCACATAAAAAAACTGCATATCTGTCTTGATGGCATCAATCACAAATAATGTTGTTAGTTTGGTATATGAACATATTGTTTGAAAAAGTTATGTTTTTCTTGGTGGTCCAATTTACCTTAACCCACTGAGGTAAAATGGGCAACATGGTTTCAGATAAAATGGGCCATCATCTGTGTCACTCACAAACACACATACACGTGTTGGAGTGTGTGTGAGGGTGTGTGTGTGTGTCACACCATGACCCCCCAACAGTAATAATGGTAGTAGATATTTTATGTACAGTGACTATGGCGAAGGAGAAGGAAGCGAGAGGAGAGGAGAAAGGGAGAAGGAAAGAGAGAGAAAAGAGAGTAGGAGCAAGGACCAGAGAGGAAAGGATACAAAGATGAAACAGGGATGGAAAGGAAGGCCAAACAATTACAATCTGTGGAAAGAGGAGAGGATGAAGGGGGCCTTAGATTAATAGGAGGGAGAGAAGAAAGGAATTACAGTGAGTGTGCACCTCTTATCAATAGCATGGGGTGTGCCGCAATCAACACTGCAAAGACGCATCAGTGGAAAGGTGACTGGCAGTGAACATGTGTCAGGGCAGAAGCCCTACCTTCCACAGGAGGCAGAAAGGGAGCTTGCTGCCACCCTCAACACATTGGCGCAGAGGGGGTTTCCCTTCACAAAACGTGATGTCCGGCAAGTGGCCTTTGATTTTGCAGCCAAGAACAACATTTCTGGTTTCTCCAAGACAGCAGGGAGGGCCGGATATTACTGGTTTAAGAACTTTCTAAAGCACAACCCAGAGCTTTGGATGTGCAAGCCAGAGGTCCTGTCTGCAGCACGGGCTGCTGGACTCAACAAAGAGGTGGTTAGCCAGTGGTTTAACCAGTATGAGAGCCTTTTGGTCAAGCTGGGTATTGAGGGCACATCGTCACATATATATGGAACTGTGACGAGTCTTGGCTTCAGGATCATTTTTTTTTAATTATGGCACATATGAATATGTTTGTTTAATGCAGTTTAAATGTTTTGTGGCTGTATAAGCAACTGTGTTTTAAAAGTAAATTTGATGATAAATTACTATTTCCCTCAGTTTCACTGGCCCATTTTACCTTTACAGCTGGTCCATTTTACCTGAAAATGCTTGTGCCAAAAAAGTTGGCACAGCTGATGTTTCAAGAACTGTAGGGCCTAAATAATTATATTTTATTACATCATTTAAAAAAAAAAAGATCAAAAACAGTCATTAGTAATCATAAAAATACATGCAAAAGGCACATATGGTATTGTATTATTATCCCAAACGATTTACCAAAAAGTGGCCCATTTTACCTGATATCACCCTAGTACATGCGCTTTCAGTAGGCCTACATATATCCTCATAAGTGTCTATGAATTCGTATCAATTATACTCTTTGGCCTTGTTTTTATACTTATTCTGAAAAAGTTGATATCATGATTTTCGCTAGCAAGATCTCATTCGATGATTAATTTCCATTAAGCCTACTGCCAGCAGGCACATTTAAAGAAATGTGATCTGATTGATCGGGGTAATAAGGCACTAAAGATGAGCCATTTTACCAAAATACGCATTTAGTTTATCTGCAATTTTTTTGCCAAGATGCCTGTCTTGCTCTGGCAGCGGTGGCGGTGTTTGACTTAGCCATGATAATATGCTGATGCGTCTTCGTAGAGACTCATTATAATAGTTTGCTCAGATGGCGAGAATATCACCGCTCTCTCTTTCGTCTTTTCCGCCATCATACCGTTAGAAAATCACGGTTTTGGTGATCGACCTTTCCTGCCTTTTGAAGTAGGACGTGCTCGTGCACTTGCCCTGATAAGTTTAGCTTGATTGAAATTAACCACATGATTTGGATGCAGATCAGCCGTCGACGAACCGAGTTCTCAGTTAGCTCGCTAATGTTAACGGGCTAAAGGGACAATGGATTAGCTTAGCTTCCACTCTTACGACGAACGGGCCCCTGAGGCTCTGCCCTTACTATTTGTGCACTCACACTCCCATCTTGTGGGCATTTTAACAAACTTAAATGTATACCTTTTTCGAAATGTGAATGTGCTATAGTATATACAAGCGTAATTTTTTTTCAGTAGCTTACAAAAAAGCCTACAGTTGTTGATAATGTCTCTGCCAATTTATATTAACCTAATTCTTAACCTTAATTCAATCAAGATTGGTTGAGTGTGGACAGGTTTTCTCTCTTGCAATGATTGTTATCTGGTTTCCCCTCAGAAACAAATGAAGTGGTAGCACCCAATTTTAAACGTGTACAGACGTTAAAAACGGCTGTGTACAGACGTCAAAACGTGTACAGACGTTAAAAACGGCCATGTACAAACGTCAAAAATTGACGTCTGTACACGTTAAAATGTAACGTCTGTTCATGAACGACAGTTCCCACGTTTTAGCACAATTGGCCTTCGATATGGAGGCAGACATTGCAGACGCTTGGCAACAATTGTTATTGTTGATTTATTTGTTGTTACTTTTAGAACATACAATAATAGCATTTATAGGCCTACAATTACTTAAATGTATAGGCATAATTATTTGAATACAAAAAACTGAAACAAGTCAGGAGTGGTTATAACCAAGGTGAAACCAGTTTCTTATTTGAGATTCAAAAGACATTCATAAACGTACCTCCATTCAGGCTTCGCGTCATATTCAATATCTGTCAAAATCGACCATACAAACTTCAAACTTGTTGCACATTCTTCTACTACTGACTGGCCAATTTGTCAAACCTTTGGTTTGGTGATAATGTTGATTATTGATTAACCCATAGCCATTAAATCAATAAAAACAAAAAGTTTCCAGTATTTCATCAATATCTTTGTCAAAAATGACAACAAACTTCAAACTTGTTTCACATTATTTTACTACTATCTGAACAAATTGTACAACCTTTGGTTTGGTGATAAAGTTGATTATTGATTAAACTATAGCCAATAAATCAATAAAAACACCAATATTTCATCAATATCTTTGTTAAGAATGAACATAGGAACTTCAAACCTGTTGCACATTCTTATACTACTATCTGACCAAGTTGTTCAAGCTTTGGTTTGGTGATAAAGTTGATTATTGATTAGCCCATAGCCAATAAATCAACAAAAACACATGTTCAAGTATATCCGTCCGTTCGTCATCTGCCGCTTGTCCGGGGGTCGGGTCGCGGGGGCAGCAACCTTAGCAGGGAGGCCCAGATTTCCCTCTCCCCGGCCACTTCTACCAGATCTTCCTGGGGGACCCTGAGGCGTTCCCAGGCCAACCGAGAGACATAGTCCCTCCATTGTGTCCTGGGTCTTCCCGAGGGCCTCTTCCCAGTGGGACGTGCCCAGAACACCTCATCGGGGAAGTGTCCAGGAGGCATCCTGATCAGATGCCCGAGCCACCTCAGCTGGCTCCTCTCGACGCTGAGGAGCAGCGGTTCTACTCTGAGCCCCTCCCGGATGACCGAGCTTCTCACCCTATCTCTAAAGGAGAGCCTGGATACCCTGCGGAGAAAGATCATTTCGGCCACTTGTATTCGCGATCTCGTTCTTTTGGTCACTACCCATAGTTCGTGACCATAGGTGAGGGTAGGAACGTAGATCAACTGGTAAATAGAGAGCTTCGCCTTTCGACTCAGCTCCTTCTTCACCACAACGGGCCGATGCCGAGCCTGCATCACTGTGGACGCCGCACCGATCCGCCTGTCGATCTCGCGCTCCATTCCTCCCCCACTCATGAACAAGACCCCGAGATACTTGGACTCCTCCGCTTGAGTCAAGATCTCCTCCCTGACCCGAAGATTGCACTCCACCCTTTTCCGGTTGATAACCATGGCCTCAGATTTAGAGGTGCTGATTCGCATCCCAGCCACTTCACATTCGGTTGCGAACCACTCCAGTGAGAGCTGAAGGTCGCGGCCCGATGAAGCCAACAGGACCACATCATCTGCAAAAAGCAGCGACCCAGTCCTGATGTCACCAAACCGGACCCCCTCAACGCCCTGGCTGCGCCTAGAAATTCTGTCCATATAAGTAATGAACAGAATTAGGCAGCCCTCACCGTAAACAAGTTCTACTTACTACCGGCAATGCGGACCAAACTCTGGCACCGGTCGTACAGGGACCGGACAGCCCTGATCAGGGAATCCAGTACCCCATACTCTCGGAGCACCCATCATACGAGCCCTCAAGGGACACGGTCGAACGCCTTTTCAAAATCCACAAAACATGTGTAGACTGGTTGGGCGAACTCCCATGTACCCTCCAGGACCCTGCGGAGAGTATAGAGCTGGTCCACTGTTCCACGGCCAGGAACCACATTGCTCCTCCTGAATCCGAGGTTCGACAATCCGACGGACCCTCCTCTCCAGGACTTTCCCACTTTGTAGTTGTGTCGTTGGATTTGGGGCCGAATGTCTTGGACACTCGGGTGAGTAGAGGGGCGGAGCTGTCAACTGATCACCACCTGGTGGTGAGTTGGCTTCAATGGTGGGGGAGGACGCCGGTCAGGCCTCAAACTGAGACCCTGGGTGTCCTGGTGCCAGGTGCACATATGGACACCCTTATGCTTAAACATGGTGTTCGTTATTGACAAGCCGTGTCTAGCACAGAAGTCCAACAACAAAACACCGCTCGGGTTCAGATCGGGAGGGCCGTTCCTCTTAATCACGTCTCCCCAGGTCTCACTGTCATTGCCCACATGAGCATTGAAGTCCCCAAGGAGGACGAGGGAATCTCCGGGAGGAGCGCTTTCCAGCACTCCCCCCAGAGACTCCAAAAAGGGTGGGTACTCTGAGCTGCCGCTTGGTGCGTAAGCACAAACAACAGTGAGGACCCGTCCTCCCACCCGAAGGCGGAGGGAGGCTACCCTCTCGTCAATCGGGGTGAACCCCAATGTACAGGTGCCGAACCGAGGGGAAACAAGTATTCCCACCCCAGCTCGACGCCTCCACCAAGGGCAACTCCAGTGTGGAAGAGAGTCCAGCCCCTCTCAAGGAGACTGGTTCCGGAGCCTATGCTGTGCGTCGAGGTTAGGCCGACTATATCTAGCCGGAATCTCTTTACCTCAGCTCAGGCTCCTTTCCCGCCAGCAAGGTGACGTTCCACGTCCCTAGAGCTAGCTTCTGCAGTCGAGGATCGGACCGCCAAGGCCCCTGCCTTCGGCCGCCGCCCGTCTCACACTGCACCCGACCCCCAAGACCCCTCCTGCGGATGGTGAGCCCACTGGAAGAGGGTCCCACGTTGTCTCTTCGGGCTGTGCCCGACCGGGCCCCATGGGAAAAGGCCTGGCCACCAGGCGCTCGCCATCGAGCCCGACCCCCGGGCCTGGCTCCAAGGGGGGGCCCTGGTGACCCGCTTCCGGGCAGGGGCAACTGAGAACCATTGTTGTTTTTCTTCAGGGTAGGTTTTTGAGCCACGCTTTGTCTGGTCCTTCGCCTGGAACCTGTTTGCCTTGGGTGACCCTACCAGGGGCATAAAGCCCCCGACAACATAGCTTCCAGGATCACTAGGACACGCAAACCCCTCCACGGCGGTAAGGTTGTGACTTAGGGAGTGGCAGTTCTATGCGTAAAGAACACAAATTAACCATTGTTATCTTTCCACAACAAACCTTGGAATACAAAATACAACACATTATGCAAACAGATTAAACATTTCCAAGGCATGTAGCCGTACGTCGCCACATGGAACGTTGCTAAATAGTTCCAACCACCACACGTTATCCTTCTCCATCAATGCACCACTAACACATTACAAAACCATCTGCCATATGTATCGAACTGAGAACACCATCCACTATTAAATGGCAGTATTTATTCGTTTTATCACTTAGTAACTACAAACTTACAGATTCCTTGGACACCACCATGCACGATCATCTACCGCACCACCTTCAGGAAATCGCAAATCCAGCTTTCTGCTAAAAACCTACGTCACTTCCTAACCTCCCCAGATCCACCTGGTAACATAATGATATTCCTTGATATGTAACGTGAGAGTGACGTGATTGTACCCTTTCCTGGATGTGTACCTGAAACTAATTCAAGGATGCTGTGGTAAAAATTAAGAAACATGTTTGTGTGTTTTTTTTCTAGGTTGTTTCGAATTAGGGGTATAACTTATTACTGTCATTACTGTTCCGGATATGCCAAATTTGAAATATTCATATAAGTGAATCCACAGTGATCGGATATTGTATAGGATCGTATGTAGCTGTTAGGGGCGGACCGTGAAGCCGCCCGGGGCGGCATTTTTTCATGTCATGTGTGGGGCACACGACCATCTAAAAAAAAGAAATCTCTGCGCGGTTTTCTCTTATCTATAATTTCACTTTGTGGAAAATTGGCATATTGGAGTCCCCTTCAGGCAGCTTCAAGCACCCCTGCTTGCTGAGACGGTGCCGTTCAGCAATTCCCTTCGTTTGCTCTGCCAGGTTAGCCTGACGTTGTCATACTCATAATTCTAGTCAAAATATGAGTCTGATAACTCTCCGTTGGGCTGTGACTATGGGGCATGTTTCAACCGAACTCGTGAAACAAATGCCTACTCGCTCAATTGGATAGACCTACAACCAATCAGAGAAACTTAATATGTTGTTTGTTGAAAACAAATTCAACCCAAGCGCTCTTTCGTGACGTTGTTGATTACGTTACTGTTGATCATCTGTCCACCATTGTATAAAGCCCGCCCTGGCAATTTCATTGGTCCCCCCAGCTCCTGGTTTTATATAGTTTGTCCCCAATACGAGCCCCTCCAGACCCAACTTCCTGACCAAATTTTATTGTGGGCGGGGCCAAGTTGGGCTGGCAGCCAGGCTACTGCCAGGTAGTGATGGGGGAAACAAAGCTTTCCGAAGCAACAAGCTACTTGACACAATTGTCTCTAAAAAGTATCGCTTTTTCGAAGCGTTCGATACATCTTCTCCAAAGGGACATCTGCTGGTCAGTTTATGGTATGGCGACTGTATCGAGCGAAGGAAGGAATCAAGTGACGTCAAGTCCTCGAGACGTCAGTCTCACAATCGTCATTGACAACTTGATAAATAAGGGTTGTGTGACAAATGTTTCGATTTGCACGTGTCAAAAATATGTTATCATATCTTGTTGTATTATAAACATTGTAACGTCTTTGCTACTTTAAGTTTATTTTTAGGTTCTTATAGCATTAATTACACAAATTGCCCAACTGAGTATGGCTTTGTGGTAAGAGCCCAGCCTCTCACTCAGACAAAGTTAGATCACGTCCGCTCACATCATGTGGGTAAGGCACATCCGTTTTAGTGACGCTCTTATCCAGAGCGACTTACAGTAAGTACAGGGACATTCCCCCCGACACTCCCTCACCGCTCAGCCATCTGACTCCCTTTTAGTTAGTTTAGCTAGATGGGGGAGCTGCTGACTAGCTTTCTGAATTAGCAGCTTTTAAAGTGAATACCTTGGTGTTGTTTCTGTTAACTGGAAAAGAAAACTTACTTTTGAACTCGCTTGAAGAAAACAACTATTTTGTATTAGCTATATCAAAAGCAAGTTTTCTTGCTGTACCAGTTAATAGAAACATCACCATGGTAATCACTTTAAAAGCTGCTACTTTAGCTAATTTAGAAAGCTAGTCAGCAGCTCCCCCATCTAGCTAACTTTGCAAGAGGGCGTTTTGTCTGAGAATGATGGTGTTTGGTTTGAGAGCGTTTTGTCTGAGAATGATGGCGTTTGGTTTGAGAGCGTTTTGTCTCAGAATGATGGCGTTTGGTTTGAGAGTGTTTTGTCTGAGAATGACAGAGGTTTTTCTGGGACTGAAGCCGTCTCGCCTGAGTCTGACGACATTTGGTCTGAGACTTGACGCCTTTTTGTTTGAGTCTGACAATTGAGTCTGAGATCTGAGGATGTCCTAAAATGAACATCGTAGTCCACATTGATATATTTTCCAACTTTTCTTTAGGCTATTTTAGCTTCCTTAATTTGCTTAGGCCTAATTAATTTTATCACAGTGATATATTTTCCACCTTTTCTTTAGACTACTTTATCTTCCTTAATTTGCTTACTTAATTTTATCAAATTACACTGGATCTTGATATCTATGAAATATGCAAATTTTTTCAAATTGTATGTGATTTTAATGTCTTTAATTATCCAATATTTATTATTCGAACATATTTTCAAATATCATATTTTTCTATAATATTAGAACATATTTTCAAATATTATACCTTTCTATATAATTGTGTCATTAAAAATCATCCCATGAGTTTTCCTTGTTTCTTGCCTCGCAAACCATTCAAATATCTTGTTGCGATCTAGTGACACTGCCTTTCAATTTGCTAGGTGGCGCTGTCAGGATCCTAGAACTGCGGTCCTGAAACTGCGGTCCTGAAACTGCGGCTCTCCGGGGCCTTCGGGGTCTCCGGCTCCGCAGGTTCATACTATTGAGTGGACATGCACCTTAACAGTAACAGCGCTGTTTCTTTCTTCCCCAGACCCGGCCGACAAAAGCGTGCTGGCCCCCCTCCCTCGTTAATACGAGGGGAGACCATAGACTTATATATTAGTAGACACAGCTACTTTTGTCTTCCAAGATGGCGTCCCCATTAATTTCTATGAAAAGTGCTCAGTGGCGCAATGAGGCAAGCGAGAGCGCGAATGGACCGTGCCATCTTTCCAGACCCACTCGTCCGGTCTTGCGCAGAAGCTTGTTCCTAGCTCCAAAACTTGTGCACGCTTGCAACTAGCTGTACACGTCATACTTTGCGACAACTAGTCGTGATCGTGTGAGCTGGAGCTAAGGCATTGCAGAAAACTGGCAGAATGTGGTACAAGTCCGATCAACTACTTTATAATGATGATGAGTGTTGCTTACAATTACTAGTTAACACTTATTGTTAATGCCATCGTTGGGTTGTTAACTGACAAAGGTATAACAATATTGTGGTTATCAGACATTATTTATTCATCTTCGTCTTTGCTCCAGAAAAACATGTCAACAATCTATAATGACACTGTAACATGCCAGGATATTATAATTGATTATATTTAGTTATAATTACGTTTGTCATGCCATGAGTATAATAACGTTCATTACAAAATGGTTAAATCTGCTTTAAATTAACAGAAATAAACTCAACCGTCATGTATGTGTGAAACCATTTAGAAAACTTGCTACAATAAAGGCAGGCAACTGTAGATTATAAAGCACTTTCTCCCTGTTCTCATTTAGCTCAGGTAAATCAGCGATTTGCTGATGTTCCCTTTTGTGCTTGTCCCCTGTTCATATCTGTGAGCATGTTTACAGGCAACTTTTCTTGACCTATGCAAATACATGGATGCTAGTTTACCCATTTTGGATTAGTTTCCAACTGCAAAAATCTGGAAAAATTGTTCTATTAAAAAACTCGTAGTATGAGCCAGGTTCGAGAATCGAACAATTTTTTGGGGGAGATAGTTTTAGATATGTTGACTGGAGTTAATAGAATAAAAACAACCGGACGAGTCGGGTAGCAAATCGGAAAAGCAATACCACCTACATCCACCGTTGCCTCAAGCTGAGGGGCGGGGGGCTGGGACAGACGAACCGCGGACCAGTGTTCCATCTTTTTGGTTTTGTTTTGCCGACTTGGTTTCCCTACTGTTTATTTGGCTATTGAACCCAGTCTGCCGTGTACTTTAAGTAGATTTTTGTTTCATTTGCATAAAAAAAACATTCCAGCTCCGCCCAAACAATTTCTTTGCCACAATACACAATGTAATGATATGACAAAATAATGCTCACCCAGCTTTGAAACAGTCTTCACATATTTTTGCTTTCACTGTTGAATGTCAAGCGATAGACCACTGTTGAATGTCAAGCGATAGGCTGAGTGTCAATAGTTGTGTGAGTGTACTCACACAACTATGACATTGATACCTAACTCTTAGTAATTCAAAGCAATTATGAAAAGACAGAATTGTTTATACAAATAATATCTTCAAATACAAGTAGTATAAAGTGTAATATGTAAAATGTAATTGGTAAGAAAATCTTAGAGGGGTTTGGAAGAGGAAGATAGGATGTTTGCATAAACCCTTTTTAAAGTTTTGTTCCTTTTTCCAATTGCAAAACTTAACTGAAATCATAAACCTGTCTTTTGCAAATGCCCCTCTGAAAACCCCACATGAGGAAGTTGTGGTTGCTTTGAGCAACAATGCCATTTGCCTTTTTCAATCTTTCAGCCCAGAATAACATTTATTAAGTCAGATTTTATTGTTGTTGAGACATTGAAACCTACAACTAAGAAATCAACAAGGAATAAATAAATGTTGTGTATGTATATATGTATAAAGACATAGTATGTGCTTTTTTGAAAAATTATAAAATGTACTTTAAAATAGAAATACATTGCCTTTAAAATACCATAATGTGTAGGATGACATGTATTTAAAATAAATATATTTGTACTACAATACACAATCTTAACCATTAGGACAAAAAATAATCCATGGTCCAATAAGTCCAACTTTTTCAGGAAATGATACTTGATGCTATTGAAGTACCTCCCCCAAGTAACTTACTGACTGCAAAGTCTACTAGAGCTATATAAAAGCCTCTTCTCTTTTCAAAAATTCAATTTAAGGACTTAATCTCAGACATGGAGTTGTACGTCAGGCATGTGGAGCTCCTGGGCTTTGAGAAACGATTCTATCCCAGCCAGCACTATGTAAGATTGGAACATTTTTATTACTTATTTGGTGTTCTTCTTACACAGCAAGACAATGATAATTTATTTTGAAAACATTCATTTCTGATTCAAAGGTTTACATGCTGTTGGTGAAATGGAGCGACCTCACAGAGAAACTTATTTATAGAAGATACCCTGAGATCCACACATTTCACGTTTGTTTTCTACAATCACTTCAAATTAGAAAAAAATAAGAATCTGTTTAGATCGTCCCATGAAGATTTAAATGTCACAATTGTGTGAAATAAAGATAATGGTTGTGTTTGTCTGAAGCCTGTTCAGGAGTACATTTTTTGTATGTGTGGGTTGCAGAAATCCCTGAAGGAGATGTTTCCCATTGAGTCGGGTGACATCGATAAGAAAGACAGGATCATCCCTGAACTGCCGGGTATGGGTTATCCTGCACCACTTGTATACAAGAGTATACTATATACCAACTCTGTACCATCTCAGAGTTGACTGAACAATGAAAATGTTTTGATATTTTTGTCCTTGATCTGCAACAAGGAAACACCTGTTGTTTCAAGCCAGATGGCTGAATGCACTTCTTGTTTCATGTTACTTGAAACTTAAACAGCATTAAACACCAGTTTAGTAAATTAGAAATGCTGACATAATTAGCAAAAATAAAAATAAGAAGAATAAAAATACATCAGCAGTGCTCTACATAGCACTGTCAGATTGCCCACCCAATAGTGGATTTTAATTTTTTTACTACTTTCACTGTTTTTGTCAAGTGAAAACAAGTGAACTTGGAAAATAACTTTCATTGTTCTGCACAAAATAGGTTTACCCAAAGCATTGTTGAAACATGGGGAAGTTGCTTAAAAACCTTAAACATTCTGTGCAACAGTGGACATTTTGCTTGTGTCTTAGCTACCACACATCTGTATTGCATGCATTCTTATAATTAGGCTGGGTGATTTCTGTACATAATACGTTTAGTTTGTAAACTATACAGTTAGGTTTCTACATAAATCTGCATGATATTAAAGATTCACCCAATGGGTTACTCTTGCTTTTGACCTTTTCCTTAGCGCCAAAATGGCTGGACAGCCAGAGGTCCACAGAGACCAGACAAAGCACTCTGGCAGAATACTGCCAGTCCCTGGTCAACTTGCCCCCCAAAATCTCCCGCTGCGAGCTGGTCCGCAGTTTCTTCACAGTCCGTCCAGAGGATGAGAACCCACCCGTTACACACCTGTCAGTTCAGTTTATGACTGTACCGCAATTACTCTTTTGACAGGGTCAAATCAATTGGAATGTATAACTAATCCACTCTGTTTACCTTGTAGAGTCAAAAGAAATGAAACCTTTGTGGCCTCAAAGGACAAGTCTACAGGCAACGCATCTGGTAAGATAAATTGTCTACACTTTTCATTTGCTTACGGATATATTCTAAACAATGTGTACTGTGTTTTTTGGTATTTTGCAGAAGTAACACTCTGTCACTGTACGTTTCCAAATATGTTATCATTTATTTTTCTTAATTTTTATGTAGAAATATCAGGCCCCATAATATTGGACACATACAGGGTTATTGCTGACTTCAACAAGACGTCCAAACATGAGATAAATCTGAAGTGTGGCGACATGGTGGAGATTGTGGAGAAGAGCCCCAATGGTAAGACACAAAGAACTGGGGCCCGTTCTCCGTACGTCGCTTATTACATCCGAGATCAAATGACACATCCAAGGTGACATCATCTTGCTAATCATGGTCTGGCTAATTCGGTTCTTCGAATGCCCATGTTGTTTATAATTAGTACATACCTGCAAACTTGTAACTTTTCGGTGAAAATAGCCGTTTTGAATGAAAAAAATGTCATCCACGTGAATCGTGTAGATCCGGAGAGTTTTTATTTGGGGGGGGATACAATTTCCCATAAACGGGAGTTTCAAAAACCTACTGCGGTCGTCTTAACAATAAAGCATCTTTGGTGATACATCAGGCGAGTCTTTTGGCCAATCACAATCAAGTGAACTGCAGCGTCTTCTTTGAAAAGGCTACAGTAGTCAGCTTGTTGACTAGTCAGCTTGTCAGCTAACGTAAGAACAGCAAAATGTGTTGCAGTAGCCTACCTACAATGTTGGAGAAAATGTATGTGTGTATAAAAATAAAAAAGTGTGTGTATAAAAGGTGTCACCTTTTTCAGCCTTTCAGAATTTGCAGGTATGTTAGTATAGCTGGACTGAGTTATGCGTTGGTCTAAAAGGTGGTATGTATCGATAGTAGAAATCTTGATCAGCAACGCTACTATTGGCTGCTCACATAAGTCTATGGCTGCTCACCGTGGCCAAAAGGAGCATCCCTTTTTTTCCGCAACAGAGCAAAAGCTTGCTCGAAGGTTATTCAGAATTTGAAGATTTTATCAGAACTCCAAGGAACACCTCAAAGTCTAACAAGGGCTGGCAAAAAGTAGCAGACCAAATTAAATGTAGAGTAGTGACCACGTTAGATGTTTTATCGCTTATTACAGTAAGCTAGGCCTATGTATTTTTTTTTTTTCATACTTTGTTTATCATCTTTAATGTCATATAATGTGGTTTCAACAAATGTATGATGTAAATGACACCCTTCAGCTCTCACTGGAGTGGTTCGCAACCGAATGTGAAGCGGCTGGGATGCAAATCAGCACCTCCAAATCTGAGGCCATGGTTGTCGACCGGAAAAGGGTGGAGTGCCATCTCCGGGTCGGGGAGGAGATCTTGACCAAAGCGGAGGAGTTCAAGTATCTCGGGGTCTTGTTCACAAGTGAGGGAAGAATGGAGCGTGAGATCGACAGGCGGATCGGTGCGGCGTCCGCAGTGATGCGGGCTCTGCATCGGTCCGTCGTGGTGAAGAAGGAGCTGAGTCGAAAGGCGAAGCTCTCTATTTACCAGTCAATCTACTTTCCTACCCTCACCTATGGTCACGAACTATGGGTAGTGAGATCGCGAATACAAGCGGCCGAAATGAGCTTTCTCCGCAGGGTGTCCGGGCTCTCCCTTAGAGATAGGCCGAGAAGCTCGGTCATCCGGGAGGGGCTCAGAGTAGAACCGCTGCTCCTCCGCGTCGAGAGGAGCCAGCTGAGGTGGCTCGGGCATCTGATCAGGATGCCTCCTGGACGCCTCCCTGGTGAGGTGTTCTGGGCACGTCCCACTGGGAAGAGGCCCCGGGGAAGACCCAGGACATGCTAGAGGGACTATGTCTCTCGGTTGGCCTGGGAACGCCTCGGGATCCCCCAGGAAGAGCTGGTGGAAGTGGCCGGGGAGAGGGAAGTCTGGGCCTTCCTGCTTAGGTTGCTCCCCCCACGACCCGACACCCGATGACACCCTCACAATAAAACGATAGGCTATCTCTCAAAAAGTATAGGCTACTAGCATATCGCGCTGTGCTTAAGGATCTAGTCTATCTATACGCAATGAACAATTAATTTGGTTTTATGTTAAATTCTGCTAATTATTCTTGCACCTTCCGCAACAGGTTTCTGTAGTTAAAACGGAGAAGACATGGCTGTGACCATAGATGTATATAAAGGCTAGATGTCTTACGGCGGAGTCTAGAACGTCCGCATATAGCGGCCATCTTGCTACAGTCAACTTGCTCACCCATATCATTGAGTTGGTGCTACATGTGCTTTTTAAATTACCATAACTTGCTCAATTTTCAACCGATTTTGAACGGTTAATATTTTTTATCAACGTCAGAGATGTAGTTATGTCACTGAATACTTATTAATATATATTTTTTTAATATAGAATAGAAGCATGCAGTGGCATAACTACATTTCTGACGTTAATAACAAACCAAACCATTTCAAAATCGGTTGAAAATTAAGTTTAAAAAAAAGTACATGTAGCACCAACACAATATTATGGGCTAGCAAGTTGACTGTAGCAAGTTGGCCGCCATGTACGGACGTTTGACTCCGTTGGTCGGTAACGCCGACGAGACGTCTAGCCTTTATTTATATCTATGGCTGTGACAGACTTCCTGTATCACCTGTGCTTATAAAGCCTCAATCTAATCGTGTTTACATAAAATAAACCTGCTCCCGAGCAGTTTTAAGCTTACGGACCCATTGCTATGACAAGTCCAGGATGAGCTTCAAAGAACCGAACAATCCAAGATAATGACAAATCGTCAACAATCAAATCCAACTAACTGAGTTAGCGACGTATGGAGAACGGGCCCCTGGTGTCAAGGTTGTTATGAAAGTATAAAGGGGTGCACCATAATATTATGCTCAGGTTTAAGAGAAAAAGGATTAAACTTTTGAGCAATGGTGTTGCTTCATATTTTGACCTTTTTCTCTTTGAGCACAGGTTGGTGGTTCTGTCAGTGTGAGTTCAAGCGGGGCTGGGTTCCTGCTACCTACCTGGAACCACTGGACACACCAGAGGAGTCTGAGGAGCAAGAGCCCAATTATGCTGGCAAGTCCCCACTGTTAATCCGAGAACTTTCACAGCCTCTGCAAAGCTATTGCTTCAGTTTCTTTTGAAATAATCTAATACTGGTTTTGAAAAAAAAAAAAAAAATTGTAAACATGAAAACAAATGTCATACAATTATTGCAATGTAATTTAGAAATCACAGCATTTTTTTATAGGTCTAACAATTTACCATTAAAACTACATCCCCATAGGAGAAATACACATCACTACAAAAGCCTACACGGCCGTGGAGGATGATGAGCTCACTTTAGAGGCAGGGGAGACTGTAGAGGTTATTCACAAGCTGCTAGATGGTTGGTGGGTGGTCAGGTATGAAAGCTGACAGTTTTTTCCAGGTTGAATTCACCCTCTTATTGCTGCTTTGGATTAAAGTATCTACTAAATGAATACATTCTTTTATCATAATTTAATTTTAGAGGTCTCTTGTCTTTGATTTAGTGATTTTATGTACTTTACTGTATAATTGAAGTACCAGTGATTCAACACTTCTAACAAAGTATTTGTTTAATGTCTTGGGCAGGAAGGAAGACGAGACAGGGCACTTTCCTTCCATGTTCCTCCACCCCACTGGAGAGAAGAGGGACGTCTCTGACCTGAACAAAACCCAGAGACAGACTCCTCCTCCTCGACGGTAAGTATATTAAACCACATTAAACCATCCAAAAAGTTATATTTTTAAATAGAATGAGCTATGTTGGTTTTGTACCCACCATAGTCAGACTATGTCTTCTCTGCTTCCAGGTCTTCCATTTACAACGCAAAGAGTATTCATGGCAAGAGTGCTAGGCGTATCAGTCAGGACACATACCGCAAAAACAGCAGACGCTTCCTCCAGCAGAGAGGAAGCCAACCCAGGAAGTCTCCCATGTCTTCCACTGGAGCCCCTCTGCAAGAAAAAAAGAATGAAGGTAGGGAGCAAGGGCCTTATTTTAATAACTGTATTTATACAGCAAGTGTTGTCCTTCTTGCAATCAGTGCTAAAAACACTACCGTAAGACTTCTGTAAGGTATTGAGATGTAAGATATGTTTAGGCCTTTGTTAATAAGATTGTATGTATGACCTTTTCTTTCATGCACCAAGCCTACAGCTACACTATCTCTAAAATCAAGAGTACAACTCTCCTAGATTTTACTCTTATGCACTGTGGTTAAGCTTACAATTTGGAATTGGAAAATCATGTAAAAGATCATAACCTTTCTCACCAGGGCCATTTTTCTTTTAATATATTTGCAAAATAAATCCTTCCTAATGCTAAGTTTGACATGTTCCAGACAACATCCCTAAGTCAGCAAACTCCAGCAATGTGGACATGGAGAAGAATACATCTCCCAGAGTTCCCCCTCGGCCCAGTCCTGAACTTATCATGGAGCGCTGTACTGAGAACACCCGCATGAAAGTCAGCGTTCGCAAGTCCAGCACAGAGTCAAAATGAACTGAGCTTAGCTGCACTGTATTTCATGTAGAATTAAGCGATCTTAATAAATGTAGAAAGAAAAATCATGTCCTTAGGCCATGCTTTTGTGGAAATGTATAGTGCGAATATTTTTTTAATTATTATTCCACTGTTGAAAGTGTATACATGTGTAATTTTACCCTTTACACTTTCTGAATGTGATCAATAATTTTGCGATATGACAAAGAATTTAATAGTTTCAACAATGATTATCTGCAAGTTACTTCTTGTAAAAGCCTAATATAAAAAATATTATTAAAAAATTTATAAATGTGGTAACCCCCATCTGTCAAGGAGGAATTAGCCTAAAACAATACAACAGACAACATAATAAATGAAATACATTAAAGTGGAAAGGCTCGCTCTGGACTTGGTGAATCTCCCTTAAGGTCACTTATAAAATCTCAATAAAGGGGGCATACCAATGTTCTTGCCATTTCCTTCTGTCTGTAATAACATACACTGTTGTATGTTGTAACACATTACATATATATAAATGCTTGATAAATGAAAACCTAAATTATATTTAAGGTCTCAAAACATATTCTGCACCAAGTAATTCACCACAGCTTTTCCTACTGTGCTATTCTTAAACTATCCTAATAAAAATTGTGAACATTATGAGCACTGCTTATTTTAATAAGCGAACAAACTACAATGCCTAAAGGCCGTGAACCATCAAAAAGAGAAGATTTAGTGGTGTAAAAAAAAGAAAGTTAAATGCTGTACTCAAACTAGACAAAACATTGTGTATGCAGACAAGAGCCCCCTACTGCACCCTTGGCAACACTGCAATCCAGTTACATCAGCTAGTGGCCTTCAAAAACATTTACTTAATCAAAGTACTTCATTTCAAATCTAGCCCATAAGATACCAAATGAGCACTACATTTTCATAATGTTAAATGCAATCAAAAACTGAATACTAATACTGAATTAAAATGGCATAATACAAGACCATTTAATGTTCTCTTTGCAAGTAGAAAAATAGATGCTTTCTGTATAAAGTGCTGGTTTTAACTTCAGGGCATCCAGTCATCACTTTCAGTGAGCCTTGCGGTTTGTTTGGTTTAAGTTCCCTTTCTGAGTTTAGCTGGAGACCATGCAGACAACAGGTGAGACTAGTGTGACATCTTTGACGTACCATGGTTTCATGTAAAAAAGCAAGTTGTAATCAGAACATGCAAAAGTCAGCAATCTGGTGTGTTTCTGGTGACCTTTACGAGTATGTTTTCTTTCATAAACTTTCAAGGTGCTTGATTCAGTGAGCCTTTTGTTGCAAATGGTATAAGCATACATTTACCCCTTGCCTCCGCAGCTCTGTGAGCCTGCTCAGGCTCACGGACTGCTATTCCTTACGGAGGAATCCTAATAAATATAGCTGCAAGCAGCAATGGCGGATTCCTCCAAACATTGCGAACCATTAAATAAATGTATATTCTTCACAAATTGTCATCCATTGAAAAATCCATTCTGCAGACTTTCCAATGAGATACCAAATCTGATCAAATCCAAATATAGCTGCAAACAGCAATGAGGTGGCCAAGCAGACAAATGATCCAGAAAACATTTTAGACATCCTCAGAAGAGAGTAACGAGTACACGCAGCAAGTTTGGTGTGAATCCATCAAAGATTTGCTGAAATACGACCCAACTTCCTGTTTGCTGGCTTAACGGCATTTCGGTTGCTTGTACTGGGCAAGCGGTTTCGAAATCAAAAAACCATGTGATAGCTTTTGTGCGGCTTGGTCTGAAGATAATATCGGCCAAATTTGGTGAAGATTGGACAACATGTGTAGGTGTACAGAAAAAACGTTTTTCAATGAATTCAAAATGGCGGCCGCATCAATTTGGCTATTATCACAAATGATTATGACTCACACACGGGATGTCCCAAGATATCATGAGACAAAGGAATCACTTAATAAAGTAAAAAAAAAAATACTTATTGGCCAAAACACATTTTTGCTTCCTGCGGCCATGCCCTGTGATCACATGACACCAAATTGTGTGGACATCCTCAGAAGAGGGTTCCGAGTCATCCTACCAAGTCTGGTGTTGACATCTCAAAGATTTGCCGAGATTTGATCCAATTTCCTGTTTGGTTGCTTTGTTGAGGATTTTGATTGGCTGTAGCGGACAAACGGTTTTGAAAATCAAATATCCTTTCATAATTTTAGTGAGGGTTGCTCTGATGATGATGTGTGCCAATTCTGGGGAAGACTAAAGGTACTAAAACGAACAATAATAATAGGTTTCTATAGGTTTCTAATAGGTTTCTATCTAATAGGAATCCTAATAATAAAACTAACAATAACAATAGTTTTCCTCCTTAGGGAGGAATCCTAATAATAGTAAGAAAAGGTAGAAACACTTAAGTGGCTTCGCGGCTTGGCCACCAATAATAGTAAGAAAAGGTAGAAACACTTAAGTGGCTTCGCGGCTTGGCCACCATTAATATTAGTAAAGAAAAGGTAGAAACACTTAAGTGGCTTCGCGGCTTGGCCACCAATAATATTAGTAAAGAAAAGGTAGAAACACTTAAGTTACTCTGACATGCACGCATCCTGCTCCCACCCTTGGGAGTTAGTAGCTCCATAGTTTCTACTGAGAACAGCTGGAAACACTCAGCATCCATAGCAACCCCTGCTCCCTCGTCTCTTCCAAACTAAGCTATCAGCAATGTTCCACAAACCAAGATACGCACACACAGAAGAGATCCTCTGTATCAAACAGCCTAGCCTCACACTCTCGGCCCCCCTCCAGCCTTACAAGGCAGACATAATGTCTGTAGTTACCAGGCATGAAAACGGGTCAGGGGTGAAAAAGGTGAGAAGGATATTACCCCTCTAATGGTGTCCGGGTGCATGCTCCCCCATAAGAAAATTTTAAATATTCCATATTTTAAAGCATCAATCTGATGCATTTTGAGATACTTTTTTGCCAACCTGGGGAGAGCTGGAGAAAAGCCATGAGTCAAAAATGATTATGGCCTCCATACTAAGTATTATGCAAGCCATTAGATGCCAGCCTGTCACTGGGTCTAACATTTACAGTATATGAGGCACAATGTGGTAAGGGCACCACAAATGGCTTGATGCATAACCCCCACAAGAGATGGTGGACATGCTGCAACTTAACTTGTCTACTCTTCCATCATGATTGACAGCCAATACAAGTACCAACGTACTTTGAAGTCAAAATGCGTATCCGCTACACAAATTGCGTACAGGTTGGCAGGTCTTCTTATTGATAGAACGGCAGGGACAGACTAGGAGTAAAAATAGGCCTTGGGCTTTGATCCAGACCGGCCCACCAGAACCGGTCCCATATACGCCACCACAGCGAGCGCCCTGCTAATGCGTGCAAATACTGTGCCTGATGTGATGCTAGTTAGGGACTTCCATGGTTAATGCAAGCACATAGCGTGCAAGCGAATTTTCTGGGCTGATTTGAGCGAAAAATCGTTTTTGGAGCTTGAAACAAACAAACAGCCATTTTTCCAATTTGTAAAACATCTAGTGAAGGTAATTACGTTTACGTTTCTTTCCATCTTTATATTGTCTCAAATTAGCTTTCCATCTGTTGGTGTCACTGTTGTGTGTAGGCGGCACATACGTTCATTTGGAATTTTCCACCGAAATGTAGCTAGCTGGCTAACGTTGCGTTCTCTCCTGCTGTGTTCAATGACTCAATTCATCAAGCTGTAGCTAACGTTAGCTAAATCTATGTCAACAGAGCTCCTGGGTAACTTAACTTAGATATACCAGAAAATATCAAAATGATTGAAACCATCATTCACAGAGGCCAGGTGCTTTCAGCCTCTGATGGTGATTTGCAATGGTGATGCAAGGCCCTTCGCATTAATATTTCCATGCACTCGCGCTCCCTTCTGACACGCGCACCTGTTCGCAGTTCACTGAATATGAATACCCCCCCCCCCCCCCCCACAAAACAATTTCTCTTTGAAACCAAAACAGGTCACCTGTTTTGGTTTCAAAACGGCCGAAAGGTGAGGGATTTTCATGTCTGAGTTACATTCCTTCCCGCTCAAACAGGCCTTTTCCTAACTTTAAAGGTTAAAGGTGACTCCATCTATCCTTAATACACTGCCACACAATAATCAGCCCGCCACGACCCTCTGGGGGTTAATAACCTCCAAACCACCTCAGGGAATGATTATTGGCATCGAACACACCATCAAAACCATTAACATTGAATGTTAAGCCAATATAATGAGTATAGAAAATAATATATGGAATAGGATATATAGAAATAGCACTGAGATATAGCCAGCACAAGACACTGAATATAATGTGCCATGATTTTAACAAAAATATGCTAGTGTGTGAACAACCCTAACTAATGTAACCAAAATATGTGTGGTGTACAGAACATCATTATTTTAACATGATGCTCAGGTGATAACTAAAAAAACCTTGTAAGGGATATGTAGTTTTAAGGGGAGTAAAGCAAAAACATTTGGCAAAATAAACGTTTGAATGTAATACAAACAGATGTTTTTTTCGTATGTTACTCAACAGAACCCAACGTGAAAGAGTTAATGAGTAGGGCACTTCAATAACGGTAATCATGCACACAATGAATACAGATTGATAACAACCTTCAGTTCTTTATGAACTGTACATATTTCATTCAGGATTTCTGGACTAAAATCCCAATGGCTCCAACACCATCTCTTTTGGGTAAAACCGTGAAATCCTGTCTCAGATCGAGAAGGGCAAATCAAATGTAGAAAACAGGAGAAAAAATTGAAGATCCCCAGAGAGGGATCCCCTCCTCCAGAGACGGTTGGTGAGAGAGGAGCAGAACACAGGCTAAACATAGTCATACAGTGTCAATGGGTTTTGAAAAACACCAAAATCCATTGTTGAACTTTATAGATGAAGGACAGGACCGGGAGACTCGCTGTTGGCCGTCATGGAGACTGGTTTCCGGTTGACGACCAGGTCCAGCGTTGGCATACCGACGACCAGGCAGGTGCTGACAGCTCAAACTCCCCACACCATAAGGGATGTGTGTGGGGGGGGGACAGAGAAGGGAGAGCAGCACAGGGACAGTTGCAGTCATAATAGAATGAGATCCCCAACACTCAAGTGTGAACTAGTGCAGCAATTTAACAGAGCAAAAAGGGGTATTTGATGCAGCCCCACACACCAAGACAGCGACAGTCTCCCTCGGTTGGAACATGAAATCTGTTCCAGGGGAAAGAACTCTAAAATAAGTTATACTTATATGAATAAGGATGAAAATCAACCAGTCTCCTGTTGTCTCCAACTAGTAACAGAAACTATAACAGTAACAATATACAGCAACGGAACTATAACAGTAACAATATACAGTAACAGGTTTACTTTATTTGTAACATCTAGATGTTAGTTAGTTGTTAGTTTGATTCCCGGTTGTAAAAAATGACTGTGTCCTTGGGCAAGGCACTTCACCCTACTTGCCTCGTACTTTACTGTATGTCGCTCTGGATAAGAGCGTCTGCTAAATGTAATGTAACATCTAGATTTTTTAATTACAATTTTAAAAATATAGCTGCAAGCAGCGATGCGGGTTCCTCCTCAAAATAGCAAAATATTATACAAAATTACATTCTAGAAGGTCAAGAGTTGGACAACAAGAGAGCAAAACTACTTCATGTTGGGCCAACTACAATAGGCTGAATGGGGATTTGAACTCATGAGCATAAGGTAGCCTCTCTACCCTCTCTGCTACACACCAACTGTTGAGAATGTAAGAGTAAAAAGTGTTAGCTTTGGGACAAAGGTTAAGAAGCGGTTGACATTTCAAAGTGGAACTGCATAAAATTGCACATTGTATTTCATAATGATGTCATCCTGTTTAACTAAACGGATATTCAAATTTAAGACAGGCTAAAAGACTGCGGCTGGATTCAAACATACAACCTTGTACTTTGCAGGTCACTGTCCCTGTTCATTGAGTTATTCTCAGTGTTGAATATTGTCATGTTCAGTTACAGTATAAAAAAGTAAGCTGTTTCTTCTGTGGTAAGAGTTGTTACATTTCAGCCAAAGTTTAAACTACTCAAATTCAATCATCTTTTGACATACCAAGGTGAAATTGTTGATTGTATTTCAGAGTGATGTCATCTTGAACCCAATAAGGTTTGAAAACCATCAGTCAAAATGATATTTGATTTATTGACACAAATATATTGAGGCAATGGGTACATTTACATAAATACACACATTTCAGACATTTTGTGTTACATTTCTCATTCCATTTCACCCTATATAAAAATACACCTGCCCGCACACTATCCCAATACATGCCGTTTACCTCCCTCCCAGCGCAAGTCACGCCAAAGCAGAAATGCTGTAGCGGAAGCATGAAATTTAGATGACGATCAAAAAATGCTTCCCACAGTCAAAACACATTGCACGCAACACTGTTTCCAGAATTTCTCAAAGATGGCTCGAGGACCGTTTTCCAGAACCACAGTCAACTTACATAAAGAATAGCCTCATTGGCAAACGGTTTATGGCACAACTCCTTGAAGATATTGATGTAGTATAGCCGAGTCTCACTTCCTACTAAACCACACAATATGCACTCTCAGGGTGATCAACAAGATTATTTTAACTACCAAATAACAATATTACGAGCATCTAACTGAACGAACGCAACAACTGAAATCCCTTGCATAGCTGTTGTAACCAAATTATTTTCCTAAGTCTTAAGTCTTGGTGTTTTATGACATGCTGCACTGCATACTGGGTACCCAAGAGCGCTAACGCTGATGATCTAGCTGTGCTCCGACTGCGTGATATGACGAGATGCTAGTGACGCGCTAAGGTCTCGGAGTCTCCTGAAATGGAACGCGTCTTTCTGCCTTGAAGCTGCGTGCGCGTCATCCTCAAGGCCCCATGTAAATGTCAAGATAACATCCAAGCTAACTATTTTGCCAAATCTGACTGCAGCTTTGTATGCCAAATGTACTGTGTTATGGTTGTTTGAGTTTAACAACTTGCTTAATGAATTAAATGACTGTTAAATGTAAAATCCAACTATAAATGTATAAAAGAGAGAGTTCCAATCAAATCTGAATTATTTTTGAAACCTAGAGGTTTAAAAGACAACCTTTGCCTATACTGACATGCACCAACTCAGAGAACTAAGTTTCAACATCCATTTACATCCACATTTAGTCTTTATTTTTTACTCTACTCTTAAGGCATAACTATGTTTAACTTAATGTCTGCACCTCTCTGTCACCAACTGTCTCTGGAGTGGGGGGTGGGGGCTTCACAGGGTGTCTACAGGTGTAAACAAGTTCGTTTTAAGACATTTTAAGACCTTAATACCACTTCCAATTGAAATTAAAGACAACATTTACGATGGAAAAACAAATCAAAAGAAATATATATTTAAAAAATGTTATTACATAATGATGGAGCAGAAACTAGCAATTCCATGAACCCCATGGAAACAAAGGCAGATGTGTGAGATGAACTGATGTGGAGCACAAATCATCCAAGAAGCAGTACTTCTCTTGAGTGGTTTTTATTCAGATGACTAATTATTGGATTCAGGTCAAAAGTCTATCACTTGAAATGGTTTCATTACTTAAGACACTAAAAGTCAGCAGCTTGGCATGCTGGGACACGGAACGGATTAAACATTTAGACTTTAATCAAAGTAAAAAATGCTGGTTTGTCCTTTTTCATCAATTTCCCTTAAATGTCCCTGTCTGTCTCTGGAAGGCTGGCAGACAGGGGCAAGCAGGGCCTGCAGGCAGGCAGTCAGGGCAGGCCAGCTGGATGAAGCTGTCCTGGGGTCAGGGCTGAAGAGAAGCTGTCCAGCTAGAGGGGGGTAGTCCAGCAAGGGATCTGTTTTTCTCTCAGCATCCTCTTTTGAACTCTGTTGAACAGGCCTCTGCATGACCCTCCAGACCTGTAAAAGTGAAGAAAGAATCCGTGTCAGGTGTGAAAAATGAAGCTTTTTACATCTACACTTGACATAAATCACAGTTTTGACTGTGAAATGCAGTGGCATTACTTGAACTTGAATCCAAATGTGTTGACCTGATGGAGACCCGGCCATGCAAAGTCACTCAAAACATTTGGCTCGATTCCAGGCTCTGGCAAGAGTATTTAGCTCTAAACTGGTCAATATATACACATCTGAACAAAGACTAGCTCGACCTTTGCCTGTAAACAGTGATTCTGACTGTCAGAGACCTTTAAATAGGCTGACCGAGTGAAACTAGCCTGGCTAACGTAGGTCGCTTTGTCAGGAAAATTACAAATGAAATAGGCTTGTTTTGAAAGATCCTATATACTGGCTATCTTCAGCAGACTCTTGTCTACAAAAAGCAGCCCTCCCTGACGTTTTAGGACTAAAATTTAGTGAATTAAGATATCGTTTACACACTGCCAGTGAGTGAGCGAGCCAAGTCTGTCTCTGAGGCTAAGTCAAAACAATGTACCCTCGGGACGCAGTCTCACTCTGCTTGCAAATTTCCACAAATCACAAAAATAATCAGAGCATCTGGCTAAAAGCACAATTCCAACATCTCCTAAAGGCTGCCCTCCTCAAAATTTTTGGTGTCGACCAAACTGTGAAATGGTGAACTTATGAAAATGTTGCAACCAAAACATGGCTGCCGCCTAAGCCTATGCAGTCTCCCTGGCGCATAGGCTTATTACAAAGACTTTCACGAGCCAAATCAAAATTCTGAGCCGAGTTGCTTGTTCTCCTAAAAGCTGCCCTCTTCTACTTTTTTGATGAATTCGCAGAGATGCTACATGATTCACTAATTACACAAAGGGAAAAAGCTAACTACTTTTCGAGCTTGGTTTTCTGTCACTTCAAACTCACAATCTCAAAGTGCTCAAACCTTCACCATAATTCAAGAGTAGTGTACTTTCACGAACCCAATCATTGATTCTAGCTTAAAATGTGTAAAAATAGGACTTACCAAACGTGGCTGCCTCCAACACGGCTATCAGGCGATTCCAGTTGAAAACAACAATGGCCGCCGAAAGATTATATATATTCGTAACGGCAAGCTGCGATTGGAAGCGAAAGAAACTGGACCTAAAGTCAAAGGGTGGGGGCTTGGTCAGCACACCATTTCCAGAAATGATGTGTGTGCTTCTCGCCAAGCTCGCGCGTGTGTCAAGTAAGTTGACCACTTCTCCCTATTTGCGCTGTATCGCACAGCCTATTCAATATGCGACGTGCGGGACAAGGGGTGAAAATGCTGTGCGACACAATGCAAAGCGAGACAGGTGGTCACCCTAGTGTCAAGGAGCAGGATGAGCCTGGGAGAATTTTGAGCGCGTGCTGTGGAGCAATTCAATTGAATTCAATCATATATAGACATACCAAGGTGCAATTGTTTATGGTATTTCAGAGTGATGTCGTCTTGAACCCTATTAGGTTTGAAAAACCGTAAGTCAAAATTATATTAGATTTATTGACACAAAGATATTAAGTGTTGGGGAGAGCTAAGGGGACTGTAAACCTTAGGGGTATTGTCGGAGTGAGTTCGCCTTTGGGTGTCGGTTTGAACACAAATGGATCCAGAAACGATCAGACTTATGGAGTTTCAATGATTAGTGAAAGTAAGGTGTGGTCTACAAGAAATAAGAGAATACAATTACTAATGCATATCATACACAAAGGAATAATACACAAATCATCTTGTTAAAGAGACCAATTAAACATCAAAGCCTACTGCATTCATAGCTCCGAAACTGTCTCCGAAACTGTCGACTCGCGTACCTCAGTAAACAACGTAGCATCAATAGCTTCTGAACCAGCGCGTCCGTTATAACATTTAACACTGCCGCTCTTCACGATTTATAACGAAACTCGGTAATAACAATCCTACTAACAAAAAGCAGCATACATCTATGAACACACATACAGATACTTACAATTCGTTCATCGACGCACACCGCTTGGCTCATGCACAACATAAAACTCTAACCAGCAACGTAACTCTCCTCTCGATGCTAGTCATGCTACTAAAGAGTCGCACTGCACTTGCGTCACTAACGGGCGGAGCTACTGTTTAACAGGTAACCTACAACACACAAATACAGTAGCTCTATAGCCTTTTGTACATTAAGGCAATGTGGACATTTACATAAATACACCCCTTTCAGCCATTTTGTATTGCATTTCTTATTCAATTTCACCCTTCATAAAAACATATATTCTACGTATCTGTAACAAATTTCAAGTCGATTGGATCTATGGTTCATGAGGAGAAGGGTTTTGAAGGTTGTACCAAATTTGGACAGTACAGCAAAATCAATCATGGCGGACCTTATGGGATTTTGAGGCTTTTTTGTTCCCCATGAGGAATAAGGCATGTATACCAATTTTCAGGCATTTTGGAATAATGGGGCGCTGGGAAAATCACGCAGACTTTGGGCATGTTTTATAGTGCCACCTATGGGCGTACATGGGCCACTAGCCATCTGGGAGTAATGAGTGACCTGTTGAATCATTGGGCCAAATTGTATAAAATTGGGTCCAGGACTTTTTGAGCTATTGAGCCATTTAACGGAGAAGAAAAATAATAAGAAGAATACTATCAAAAACAATAGGTTCCCTCCTACCGGAGGAACCCTAATTACATGTGATACACACATAGGCAAACACGCACCCAAGGTTTATAAATAAAGTACATACACACATAATTGTGGTGTGGCAAGCACAAACCATTGTTATCTCACATATATATTATTATTGAGGTGTGGTTGCCTTCGGCGAGCACAAACCATTGTTATCTCACATATATATTATTATTATTCTTTTCCCACCTCTAAAACTCAGTCAATATTTGGACCACATAGACAACCTAGGTGTCAAAAGTTTCGTCTTGGTCCCAATTGAGTTGCATGTATTGGGATTTACGTTCCGTTGCACAGTTTAGGAGGTTACAACGTTTTTATGGCGACAAAGTGCCTTTTGGCAACGAAGGGTAATCCGTGCTAGCTACGTCACCACGTCAACACACGTTAGCAACGACGTTAGTTACAACGTGATGGAGACTTTTCTAGCTCGCAAATTGGAGCTTGGATTACGAGTGAAAAATACCACCCCAAAAAAATCACAACCATTTGGCTTTGTAGAGAAAGCGATTTTGAGTGGAACTGCAATCTCGCATTTTTGATTTAGGTCGTAACAGTCTTTGAAATTTGAGCGGAAATGTTATGACGATATGACTATTGTGAAAACAGCCAGGTGGTGAGATTTTAATATAGATTGCTGTAAAAACGTTGATTTGTTTGCTACGTGAGAGCCTGTCAGTCTCCACTGACGATTGCGGTAGCAACAAGTCAACAGTGTTGATACTCAGTCAACTAGCTGTCGATCTGCGTCTGGTGAGTATTTTCTTAATTTCGTACCAGGGTCAATTCTAATGGACAGCAGTGTTTTAAAGATATGGCAATTGCAAAGACAGCCAGCGGTCCGCATAGTTTGTTATTTGTGTAAAACTTGGAATTTGAGTGAGACTGCGTCCTGTTTTGACGTTAGCCTGCTCGCCCACTGCAGTGTAGTAGGCTACATAATGTCTTCAATGCCACAGCTATGGCTAAACTTTATTGTGTCTTATTACACGGCTGTTCTTAATGCTGTAGAATGCTCCATTCACTTGAATGAGGCTTCCCAACGTTCTGCGGTGAAAATTGTTCTAATTTTTGACCGTTACTATGCATATTTGACCGCTGTCAAGGGAAGCGAACTATTTCTCTGCTGATCAGCAATACGAATGGTAACAAATACATTGTAAAAAGACACACTGTAAGTTATTTGTTGGCAAGTAGCCGTGTAATAAGAGGGATAACGTATAGAATGCCGGTCAACTCCCATTACCTGTTCTAAAATCAGCGCAAACCACGGCCTCTTGGGGCTTATTGCTTAATTATCCCTTACAAAAGAAACTGCTTTCAAACAATCAGTGGAGTGTGGATAGCAACGGCAGCTAGCTTGCCTCTAGCAAACTGCTTTTGAATTAGCCATGTCCCCCTAAATTAATATTGAACTTATTTACGTTTTGGGGGACTTTTTTTTCTCAGTTAGCAGACGGTACTATTTGAATCACAATTCCATCTGAAATACTGCCAGTGACGCGTGTCCACTACAGCGTTTTTAACACTCTGCACCGCTTGCCTTCCCACAGTGCTCCACGCTCGGGGGCGTGTTAGATACAGAAAAGTTAAAGGGGCAATTGACTGTTTTTTGGGGGTATTTCACACTGTTCCTTAAGGTCTCCGAATAGGGTATGTAACATTGGTTGGGTTGAAAATGGCTCAGGTGCTGTTCTATGCCCCCTGATAGATCCTCTGAAATGTTCCCGGGAAAAAACACTAGCTTTTCTCTTTTTATGGTATGCTCATTAATATTTAGATAAGCTGCGCGCTGATTGGTTGGTTTTCCACGAGTGAAGCTGGGGAGCAAAAACGCAACACGGCCAGCAACAGCAGCACTCGCTGAAACACCGAAGGTGGAGACTTGAAATAAAAACGCGCAAATAAATGTATTGTGTCTACACAACACTGTTTTCAACAGATTGACTACATATCATTTGAAATGATAACATTACTTGTTTCCACTTCTGTTGTTGAAGCAAACTGGATTGACTTAGGTGGGTAGAACGGTAGGCTGCAGCTTAGCAACCAAACCTAACCGAAACATATCGTGATTCTACTCGGCTTCAGTTAGCTAGCTCTAGATATCTTGCTGAAAAATAACATGACAAAGATCTGGACAAACATGCATCGTGAATTGTAGATTTACAAAACACAGGTTATTTATTTGAATGAAACAGTCAGGAACATGAAACAACGTTAGCCCTATTGCCAATAAACTAAGCGAAATTATCACACATTCTACCTATGCTCTTGCGTTAGCAAGCTAAACTAGTTTACATGCCTACAGACAGTCTGGGTGTTACTAGTAACAGTTACTAGCAATGCTAACTTATCCTGTATCTAGCACCTGCTTTTCTCCAGTTCTTTCAAATAGATCATCTAGACAGGCGTTAGCAATAAGCCAGACTGCTGTTCGTTTTCTGGCAATTTTTTCGGAAGCTTCCCTTCTAATGCCGACTACAGGTAGTCTAGCTCGAGTCATTTGATGTGTGTAGAAACGTATTTAGCATTCTACCTGGTATTCTAACGCTATATTACAGGACACGTTAGCATTGCTAATAACTGTTAGCACAACATCATACAGTCCTTATAGCTTGCGGTTGCAATGAGCATACGGTCGGAACAGCACCTCTTTCCAGGTTCAGCTTCCTAGCAAATCCTGCTTGAAATTGTCCGAGGTTGTCAAAACTGTCTTGGGTTAAATGTTCAGAGCAAATGAATGATTGAGTGTCGAACTTCGCCGGGATCTTCTCATAGACAACAGCAGCCATGCCTGTCGAATGTTTGGCTCCTTGGGAAGACTGTGAGTGTTAGCCTTCCCTGTACAGCCTGGAACACAGCATTTATGATGGTGGTCCATTTTCAATATCCTAGTTATAATTCAAAACGTTCTTATTTGTAATTCCTTATAAGTAGCCTACACAGAGCAGCGCGCAGCTAAACTAGTATCGGAGAGAGACGCTACCTCGGGCTGGTCTGGATGTAAATATTGGGGCGTGACAAAGATACAGACCAGAGCCAAAAAGGGCGGTCCCCAGTCCTACGTCACACCAGTGGCTTTGTTGAAAAGCTAGCGTTTTACAGCCAAATTTTTTCTTTTTGAGATTTGAATAGGAAAGAGGTGTCAATGGACTTTGATATTCACTGTATGTTCATTTTACCCACTGAACTGTCGTTATTCAACTATGACAAGGTAAAATCGGTTTTGCAGTCAATTGCCCCTTTAATACAGAGTTGTAGTTCTCTAAGGTCACTGTTGTAGTTTGTGTAAAACGGTGTCATGGACAAATGTGCAGACTTGGGTTCATGTACTTACAATATCGATCATTATTGATATAAATATAGGTGCTCCTGTCTCGATCAAAATACAGCTTTAACACTGCATTATGCAAGGAATCAGATACGCTGACTAGATGTTGCATGATCTTGTCAACTAGGCTATGGCTACAGTACTGTACAGCCCTTCAGTAACATTCGCTCGGTTATGGCCACTACACATTTACTGTATTGCTAGCGAGTGACTGCCAAGCAGTATTTCAACATTGAATGTCAATCGTGTGCCGGGTAAACTAGACTACTGTAGCTGGACTAGTACAGTATGCAGCTAGCGCAGAAGAAAGTTAGAGCTAGGTTGCGTACTGTAGCTAGCTAAAGTGACAAGACTGAATTTAACACACCAGGGACACCGACAACCTCGGCAACCTGAGCCAGGTATACATTTTTTGTTAACGTCTCTTTAATCGTACAGAGGAGTATAAAACAAGACTGAGTGTGTAGACACACATACGATGAGTTGCTCTCTTCCATCTTCAAATTGTCAAACCTAGAAATGTTTACCATGACAAATAGTTGCTACGTTACAAGAATCAAGAAACCAACCCAATTGCCCAATGCTAGTGTTTTCACGCTCCTCATTTACATATAGTTGAGAAAATCCAACTTTCGACACCCTGCTCGCCTTCCCACAATACCCTACGCGAGCGTCGACGCCCCGCTCGCCTTCCCACAATGCCCTACACCAGCGTCAACGCCCGGTTTCATTGAAAATGGATTGGAAGCCGCCGCTCCGCTGTAGTGGACACGCACCGTAACAGTAGCTTGTTTCAAACGGGGTTCCTTGTATCAAAGGATGTTCTTAGTGAATTATGCAATATGAGTAGGCTAAATGCTTGAAATATCACTAGAATACCTGCAACTGAAGCAAGCAAGCACACCCTACAATTTCCCCTGAAATTGTACCCTCTCTAGTTAATTATTTTTGCCCCCCTAAAACTGCGTCAATATTTGGACTACATACACAATGCCTGTGTCAAAATGTTTGTCTTGGTCTCCATTGAGTTGCTTGTATTTGGATTTACGTTCCGTTGCACAGTTTAGGAGGTTACAACGTTTTTCTGGGGACAAAGTGCCTTTAGTCGACGAAGGGTAATCTGTGCTAGCTACGTCACCACGTCAACACACGTTAGCAACGACGCATGGATACAACGTGATAGAGACTTTCTAGCTCGCAAATTGGAGCTTGGATTGCGAGTGGAAAATACCACCCACAAAAAATCACAACTATTTGGCTTTGTAGAGAAAGCGATTTCGAGTGGAACTGCAATCTCGCATTTTTGATTTAGGTTGTGACAATCTTTGAAATTTGAGCGAGTGCAGGTCGCCCGTGAGACCGCCTCGTCTTTTAGGCGGCAGCCATGCTTGAAAGTGTCATAGTAGTATTTTTTGTAGCTAGCTAATTTTATAGTTCAATTTAACACGAAAAAACTGAAAGAGGGAAATGTTATGACGATATGACTATTGTGAAAACAGCCAGGTGGTGAGATTTTAGTTTTGTATTTTGTATTCACAAATACACATTGTTAATTGATTGGTGAATGTTTGATTTTATTTTTGTATATGCTAGCTTGACGTTTAGCCTATCTAGCTTTAGCTATTTTCCAACAACATCCTGCACATTGTTTTCAATATCTAACCTGGCTGCTGCCTTATGCCTATATGTGCATTTAATTATGTTTAATAGCCATGACTAAATGCTTTCAATAGGCTATACCAGGCAGTAAACATTAGCCTACCCTGGTGGCTGAGTTTCTCTCATTACTGTTGGGCTGGGGGTCAGACGTAGCGTCCTCTTGAACACCTCGCCACAAATCCAAATGAAGATAATTTTGCCAGCTTTGCCACCCTTTAATCCTGCTCTTTGTGTTTGTGCCGCTTCCTGCAGCCACTTTTGTGTTTTTGAAAGAAGGGCATGATGGGAGAGCCTACTTACCGCAATTAATCAACACGCAATGCAACACAACAAGATGGCGAACGATCACAACGTGTGGGTGGGCAACAGAATCCTTGAGAACATATTACCCAATGACAACGAGATTTGTTTCATTCAGAAAAAGGCAAATGAGGCCAAATGAATTATTTGCTGTTGTTAAGACTGACTATTGTTAAAATGTTTATTGGGCAGATGAGAATAACCATAATTGAGAAATGTTTGCAAATTGATCGGACTGGATCATATGTTAACCTTTCTGTGATTTACACGGAGCGAGGGGCCCGGTCAGTTCTTCAGGTAGAGTTCTCACTTGAGATCGAGGATGGGCCCCCTTTCGCCACGGGCCCTAGTGCAGCTGCACTCCCTGCACTCCCTATAGTTACGCCACTGGCCGTGTAATAAGCGGGATAATGTATAGAACGCCGGTCATTATCGGGGAAATAAGCCCCTTCATGGCGAAACAAAACTGGAGAAAACTCTGCTTCGCGTTGTGCCTAACAACTCCGCTTACCTGTTCTAAAATCAGCGCAAACCACGGCCTTTTGGGGCTTATTGCTTAATTATCCCTTACAAAAGAAAAGAAACGTTCTAATTTCCTGCGCTTTCAAACAATCAGTGGAGAGTGGATAGCAACGGCAGCTAGCTTGCCTCTAGCAAACTGCTTTTGAATTAGCCATGTCCCCCTAAATTAATATCGAACTTATTTACGTTTTTGCAAGGCTTATTTTCAGTTAGCAGACGGTACTATTTGAATCGCAATTCCATCTGAAATACTGCCAGTGACAACGTTGTTACAGTAGCTTGTTTCAAAGGGTGTTCTTAATGAATTATGCAATATGAGTAGGATAAATGCTTGAAAATATCACTAGAAGGGAAAACGGACCCACCTGCATCTGAAGCAAGCAAGCACACCCTACAATTTCCCCAGAAATTGTATCCTTTCTAGTTATTATACTTCTTCCGCCATGGGGCCCTACGGCAGGCCCCATAAGCGCATGGTCGAAAGTTTTGAAATTTGGCACACTCATTGGGAACAGTCCCCTGGTCCAATTCACAAAGTTTCATGTCCCATACTCAGGCATTCTAGCGCCACCAACGGGTCAAAGTTGGACTTGTGTTTACACACGCAACTTTTGAACCGTATGACCCATTTTCAAAAATGAGATACCGTTGGATTTCCTGGATCAAGCCGAGTTCAATGCACACCATGGCGTCAATTTCCGGTTATATAGAGTTTCTGCTATTTCTGGTTTTATCAACAACCTTTGAAAGCCTACTCCTCCTACAATTCTTGTCAAATCTTCTAAAAAATTACCAGAGATGATCTTCAGACTAAGCCGCACAAAAGTTATGGTAGAGCATTTTGATCCCCACAACCGTTTGTCCGTGACAGCCAATCAAAGTCATCAGGAAAGCCACCAAACAGGAAATGAAGTAATATCTCAGCAGTTCTTTGAGACAGTGACACCAAATTTGGTATGCCTACTTGGAACCTTATTCTGAGGATGTCCTCCAAAACTTGTGTCATGTGAGTAAAAGGGGGCGTGGCCGGAAGCATAAACGTGTTTTGGCTAATAAATGTTTAAGTGTTTACCTTAATAAAGTAATTTATTTGTCTGTTGATGTCTTGTGAGATATCGAGCTTGACCATCGATAATATTTCATAACAACCGAATTGACGCGGCCGCCATTTCCAATCAAAATCATCAACAAAGGAACCAAACAGGAAGTTGGGTCAAATCTCAGCGAATCTTTAAGATATCTACACTAAACTTGCTATACAGGTGGAAGGCACTACAACATGTTCCCATGTGAAAAATTGACTTAATATCTTAAAAAATGACTGATATAAAGCAAATCGAATTTATCGCTAACGCTAAAATAATGCTTTACACATCCACCGGTCTAAAACGGATACTCTGATACTATCACTAGTTCTTATGAAGACTCTTGAGAATGTTTAGTATTCAAATCTGAAAAAAAGTTGATTGTAAGATGAAAAGTAGATTTGTAGTGAATATTTTAAATATACATGCTTGGCTAATTTCAGTGATTTTTGGCTAAATCCTCTCTCCCCTCTTCCTGCCCGCGTGTGCTCCAAATCTTCACACACACTCAGCCTTCCCTTGACACACGCGCGGGCTTGACAAGACGCACACGCAACATCTCGAGAGTGTGGGCTGACCAAGCCCCCACTCATTCCTTAGTCTCTAGCAAAGGCCTTGTGGATCTTGATGGTATTGCATTTCCGATTTTGTATGCAAAGGTAAAAAGTTCTCAAAATCCTGAAACATTGATAGTATAGGCCATGATGAGTAACTACCACACCACAATGACCCACCATTATCCATAGGTGGCGCAACGGGCCACCCCCCCAATTGTCAAATTTCAAAGTGATTCCATTTGCATCTCATTTGTCCCAAAATTCTGAAATTTATTACATATGCCTTATTTCTCATGAGGAGCAAAAAAGCCTATTGAACCTATAACGGCACCCCCACAAATCTGAAAAATAGTTTAATGTAAGATGAAAAGTAGATTAATTGTGAATATTTATAATATGTATGCTTGTATTTCTAGAGCTTTTACCCCAAATCCTGTCTGTAGTTTGTTTAAACAAACGTAGCCTTTTAAACCTCTAGGTTTAATTCTCTCTTTTATACATTTAAAGTTGGATTTGACATTTAATCATTTAGCAAGTTGTTTGACTCAAAAACCATAACAGTACATGGCCCCAACAGTACCAAGCTCCCACCTTCACTCCTTAGTCTAGTAGACATTTTAGACTAGTAGGCATTCTGTGATTAGTTTGGGAACAGCTAATTCTATTGTTAAAAGAAACAGAAGGTCTTCTTCTTCAGAACTATACAGTTGAATCAACCAAACACAGCTTGGTCATGTTATCATCTTCTTTGGCACATCTAAATTAAAGACTTTTAAGAAAGCATGACCAAAGCAATTTGTTGAGGGATGGTTCCTCCATAAACAGTTGCCGACAAAGAATGTCAGACAATACATTTACATTTATTCATTTAGCAGACGCTTTTATCCAAAGCGACTTCCAAGAGAGAGCTTTACAAAAGAGCATAGGTCACTGATCATAACAACGAGATTGTCCCAAACATTGCAAGTAGCCAAAAACATGAAGCATACATTGTGAAAAAGCTAAACAAGTGCCAAAAGGGAAGACCCATAAGAGCATGCAGTTATACAAGTTTCAAATTAAAACAACATGAACCACAAAAGTGCAGGACTGTACCTGTAGAAGACAATCAACAGTAACATATTTCACAGCGAGTACAAGACTTAGCTTCGTTATATCTAATCTAAAAGAGCAATGAGTCACTTAATAAGAGTCATTGTGATCCTGGAGGAAACTAACTGACAAGTCCAGCCAAGCATTCTTAAGTGCCGTTGTACTCCCGGAACAAGTGCGTCTTGAGCCTTTTCTTGAAGGTGGGGAGACAGTCAATGTCCCTGATGGAGGTGGGGAGCTGGTTCCACCATTGGGGGGCCAGGCAGGAGAAGAGCTTGTGTTGGGACCGGGCAGTCTTGAGCGGTGGGACCACCAGGCGGTTGTCTGAAGAAGACCGTAGGTGACGGGTGGGGGTGTAAGGTTGCAGGAGAGACTTAATGTAGACGGGTGCAGTCCCGTTCACTGCTCGGAAGGTCAGTACCAGGGTCATGAATCTGATACGGGCGTTGATGGGTAGCCAGTGGAGAGAGATGAGGAGCGGGGTAACATGGGAGCGTCTGGGTAGATTGTAGACCAGGCGGGCCGCCGCGTTCTGAATCCTCTGAAGAGGGCGGGTTGCACATGCTGGGAGACCAGCGAGCAGCGAGTTGCAGTAGTCCAACTTGGAGAGGACCAGTGCTTGGACTAGCAGCTGGGTGGAGTGCTCAGACAGGTATCTCCTGATCTTCCGAATGTTGTAGAGGGTAAATCTACAAGACCGGGAGACTGCGGCGATGTGGCCCGTGAGGGAGAGCTCGTCATCCATGGTAACCCCGAGGTTCCTGGCAGAGGATGAGGGGGTCACCGTCGCAGATCCCAGGGTGATTGACAGATCGTGGGAGATGGAGGGTTTAGCCGGGATGATGAGAAGTTCAGTTTTGGCGAGGTTCAGCTGGAGGTGGTGCTCGGTCATCCAGGTGGAGATGTCTGCGAGGCAGGCTTCAATCCTAGCTGAGATCCCCGGATCGGTCGGGGGGAACGACAGGTACAGCTGGGTGTCGTCGGCGTAGCAGTGGTAGGAGAAGCCATGGGAGGTGATGATTGGTCCAAGTGAGGTGGTGTACAGAGAGAAGAGGAGGGGTCCAAGGACGGAGCCCTGTGGGACACCGGTGGAGAGCTGGTGTGGGTCAGACAGTTTGCCTCCCCAGGAGACCTGGTAGGATCTTCCCGAGAGGTAGGATGAGATCCACTGGAGTGCAGTGCCAGTGATGCCCATCTCAGAAAGTCTGTAGAGCAGGATCTGGTGGTTAACCGTGTCAAACGCTGCAGAAAGGTCCAGCAGAATGATGACGGATGACCTCGAAGCCGCTCTGGCAGACTGGAGGGCAGTGGTGACTGAAAGGAGGGCAGTCTCTGTGGAGTGGCCGGTCTTGAAGCACGATTGCTTGGGGTCAAGCAGGTTGTTCTGAGAGAGAAAGTTAGACAGTTGGTTAGATACAGCACATTCAATTGTTTTATAAAAGAAGGGTAGCAGTGATACCGGTCTGTAGTTCTGGAGGACAGCAGGGTTAAGGGAGGGTTTTTTGAGTAGAGGGGTAACTCTGGCCTGTTTGAAGGCAGAGGGGAAGGTGCCAGAGGTAAGAGAGGAGTTTAAGACATGGAGCAGAAAAGTTATGATAGAGGGGGAGATGGTTTGAAAGAGATGGGAGGGGACAGGATCAAGGGGGCAGGAGGTGGGGCGATGAGAGAGAATGAGGTCAGAGAGCTCTGACTCGGACAGGGGAGAGAAAGAGTTTAGACATTTAGTTGGGTCAGTCATGAGTGGTGAGGGGGTAAGAAAGGTGGGTTTAGGGAACCGACTGCTAATGTCGGAGACTTTTTCCTCAAAGAAGGAGGAGAAGTCGTCTGCTGTCAGGGTGGAAGGGGGGGGTGGGGGAGGTGGGTTAAGAAGGGTGGAGAAGGTAGAGAAAAGTTTGTGGGGGTTTGAAGCAGAGTTAATTTTGTTAAGAAAGTAGAGGGATTTAGCACCAGTTATGTGAGAAGAGAAGGATTTAAGGAGAGAGTGATACTTATCAAGGTCCAGACCGTCTTTGGACTTGCGCCATCTCCTCTCAGCTGCTCGAAGGGTGGACCGCTCTTCACGAATAACATCCGTAAGCCACGGGCAGGAGGGAGAAGATCGCGCAGGCCTGGTTGACAGGGGACAGAGAGAGTCAAGTGATGCAGTTAAAGTGGTTAACAGGGTGTCAGTGGCAGTGTTAGTGGGGTGGGACGAGAACTCGTCAATGGGAGGGAGGGAGGATGTTACAACCGAGGAGAAATGGGAGGGGGATAGGGAGCGGAGGTTGCGCCGGAAAGTTACGAGGGGAGGGGAGGTAGGAGGGGTTGGAGGGAGAGAGACAGAGAATTTGATAAAGAAGTGATCAGAAATGTGTAATGGGGTTACAGAGGTAAAGTCAGTGATACAGTTACGTGTCAGGATGAGGTCTAGCTGTTTGCCTGCCTTGTGGGTCGCTGGCACAATAACTTAAACATAGTCTTGCATTAAGAGTAGAGTCAACAAATTGAATAACTGTGCTGATGGTTGTTGAAACTCATTGCTCTGAGTTGGTGCATGTCAATTTAGGCAGAAGTCCATGTCTGGTGATATTTGACACCCTCAAACAGCATGAGTGTACTCGACATACGTTCTTTTACTTATCTTCATTTTACTTATTCATTTGCCTTTAACTTGTAAATTTTGTTCATTGCTAATAAAGTATTTGTTTGTTCTAAAACTGCTATCTATCTTAACACCTCACGGAATATTTACCTTGCTTACATCTCACACAGATCATACAATAAGAAATAGTCAATAGTCAACCCACCCAAATGTATTCACATACATTTCCAACACAACAATGACATGGACATATTACCACATGTAACTACACTGACTACAATTGATTTAAAATTCAGTGTGTATGTTTATGTAAGACACATATGTAGTTATTTTACTTTGACATCACAAAAGCTATGAAATAAGAGTGAATGCAATTAGGAAGCAACTTTGTCCATGTACAATATGGTTGATGTTTGTTTATAACTGGAATATAAATGTGTGCACAACAATTAGTTCCATTCAAGTAAGTCTATTTTATTGGACAAGAAGCATTCCATGAGTGGTGACATTTGACAACCTCAGACAGTCTGCCACTGGGCCAAATGAAAAGCTCTATTCTTGATTTGCAATGCAGCTATGGGAAGTCCTAGACCATAAGGGGCAAAGCTGCGGCTACTTGTGATGTTAAAAAGGCCAGTTACGTAAAAAAAAATATTGCTGTCATATACCATATTTCTTTGATTAAACGCTGCAGACAAACAACTAGACAAGGAGGTCAAACAAACGCTGAGTGTAAAATTGAAGCTGCGCGTGCCTCTACTTTTTGTAGAAATCTGAAGTAGCATGCCAAAACATTCTTATACTTTAGCTTTCAAACAGAAAGCTGTGCAGAAAGCACTCACAAGCAGCAACAGACCTGTAGCACGCAAACTTGGGGTTGATGAAAGGCACATTGACCCAAGCGGAGGACTTCAAGTATCTCTGGGTCTTGTTCACGAGTGAGGGAAGAATGCGGCGCGAGATCGACAGGCGGATTGGTGCGACGTTCGCAGTGATGCGGGCTCTGCATCGGTCCGTCGTGGTGAAGAAGGAGCTGAGTCAAAAGGCAAAGCTCTCTATTTACCAGTCGATCTACTTTCCTACCCTCACCAATGGTCACGAACTATGGGCGGTGACCGAATACAAGCGGCCAAAATGAGCTTTCTCCGCAGGGTGTCCGGGCTTTCCCTTAGAGATAGGGTAAGAAGCTCGGTCATCCGGGAGGGGCTCAGAGTAGAACCGCTGCTCCTCTGCGTCGAGAGGAGCCAGCTGAGGTGGCTCGGGCATCTGATCAGGATGCCTCCTGGACGCCTCCCTGGTGAGGTGTTTTGGGCACGTCCCACTAGGAAGAGGCCCCGGGGAAGACCCAGGACACGCTGGAGGTCTCTTGGCTGGCCTGGGAACGCCTCGGGGTCCCCCAGGGGGAGCTGGTGGAAGTGGCCGGGGAGAGGGAAGTCTGGGCCTCCTTGCTTAGGTTGCTGCCCCCGCGACCCGACCCCCGGACAAGCGGTAGATGACGACGACAGCATTTTAACCCCGTTTGTCAAAAATTTCTAAAAGTTGGTACGCATGCCTTATATTGCTCATGGGGAACAAAAGAGTATCAAGAACCCACAATGTCGGCAGCATAGACATTTCTCTACAGTGACAATTTGTGAAGAATTTTGGAAAATGACTTAAAATCAGCCATTGATCCAATTGTCTTGAAATGTTGTGTACATGTGTGAAATGCATCTCTGTGTCATGTCAATTTGGTAATGGTTTGCAATGTTAAGGAGGAACCCGCCATTGCTGCCTGCAGCTATATTTAGGGTTCCTCCGGTAGGAGGGAACCCTATTGTTGTTGGTGGTATTATTAGGGGCCAAGCAGCGAAGCTGCAGTAGTAATATCTCAGCAGTTCTTTGAGACAGTGACACCAAATTTGGTATGCCTACTCGGAACCTTATTCTGAGTATGTCCTCCAAAACTTGTGTCATGTGAGTAAAAGGGAAAGGCTGGAAGCATAAAAGTGTTTTGGCTAATAAATGTTGAAGTGTTTACCTTAATAAAATAATTTCTTTGTCTGTTGATGTCTTGTGAGATATCGAGCTTGACCATCGATAATATTTCATAACAACCGAATTGACGCGGCCGCCATTTAGGATTTAATGGAAAAGTGTAAAAACCTTTTGCACGCCCCAAATTTTGTCCAATGTTTACTAAATTTGGCACAGATTATCTTCAGACGAAGCTTCACAAAGATGTTGGATGGATTTTCCATTTTCAAAACCGTTTGTTCGGTAGAGCTGATCAAAGGCGGCGGCAAAGCCGCCAAAGACACGTGAGAGCATAACTCAGCAAAAATGTGTCAGATCATCACTAAACTTTGGTTCCTTCGTTCCCACGAGGAGCAGAGGAGGCCTGTGGTTTTATACCAGAAAAAAAACATTTGAACACTCAGTACTCTTGAACGCAAACAGATATTTCAACCAAACTTGGTGTGTTGCATGAGTGCAACAGGTTGTTGTGACTTAATTGTTGCGCAAGTGCTATGGAGGCCATGTACTGCTCTGGACTGCTTGGCCCCTCCAAGCAGCTGAAGCTTAGTTTTGGCCGCTGAAGATATGTGTGGCAATTGTTATAATTTATATAAGCTTTTGTGTTTGCATTGAAGTACATCTTTAAGCTCCGTCTCCTCCCGTTTAGTGCTCCACGCACCTGAATAGTGTCATATCTGCTTAATGTTAGACTCTCCAGCCTTGAGACGAAGGGGCCCGTAACAGCGAGGATGGCTTATGTACAATTTGTGTGTGTATCTGATAAACTATTAATAGCAAAACTTAATGAGCTTGAAACTGGCAAGAGAAATTATATAACCTTTTATTCTGTATAAAGTGATACTGTGTTCAGCATTCCTTGCCTACAGAAAGGGAGAACCTTACCAAATGAACTCAAGCCAACACCAAGCTTATCTTTACAAAATGCCATTTGGTAAGCCTAACAGAGTAAAACTCCAAAGCACACACATACACATGCAAGATCTTTCAGCTAGCTGTTATGCAGGGGAGTTAGCCAATGACAGAAGAAACATGGGACAGTTGCATGTCTGTATCATGATTGTGGATGGACCAAAGAACCAGAACCGCAGCAGATTCCTCAAATGCTCTGAAGAGGCTGTTGAAAAGACACCTGTGAGACACTTTCTTTCTATTTACACACTTTATAAACAAAAAGCCATTGAAGGAAGGTTAGAGGCGGGAAGGATGGAAGTAATGACTTTTTCAATGGAAAAACGTGCATTTAATAAAATAAAACAGGCACACCATGTTCAATAAAAGTCCGGAATTAAGCTATGACCCGAGTGACAAGCTCGACAGAGACATCTTCGTCATTAACGTCTGGGTGATGTGTGCAAGAATCATCTGGAAAGAGAATGGTAATGAACAGGCCCGTAACGGAAACGCATGAGGCCCCCCCGCAGAATAAGCCCCCCCCCCCCCCCCCCCCCGCGATCAACTGAATTTTTAAAACTTCAAAAACGCTCAAACAGATCATATGGCATATGTTACAACAACATAACAAATGAAAAATTTGCCTACATATAGTCGATACACTTTCTACAGGTTTGAATACACATGTGCGCGTCTTTTTGCAAATCTGTGTGCAAAGTCTTTCACCACACTCTTTACATCTAAACTGCACGCACGTTCATTTTCTATGCTAAGGATGGCCTGACCTGACAGCCTCTCCTGTGACATGGAGCTTCTGAGATTTGTCAGAAATAATTTGATGGCCGTGGCTACATCAGGCACGCTTGATAGTGTGGAGTTGTGTTTTATTATTAGCGTTTTCGCTAAATCATAAATTGAGCCACCTCACTGCAGCCTGGCTCCTCACTGCTGCCTGTCTTCGCTGGACTTGCAGAATCTTGGCGCACGCCTGGCTCTCCCTTATCCTCTGTCACAGAATATGATTTAAGTGTCAATGGTAAATGGGACTTTTACTTTGACGCACATAGAGATGGGGAAGCAAAGGAAGTTTGGAACGTACACAAACCGGGCATCGTTCACATTGCAACTGTCAAATAGCTGTGAAGTTTGATGTAGGCTACTGTATTTTCGATCTGTCGTGTGAATCTTGTAGAAAGCAATGATTGTACTTTTTACACGATCATAATAGCTCTATGTATATAGGCCTAACTGAAATACAATGACTTAATTATGTTTTTTGCAGCGTATGTTTAAATTGTCAAACGCAATCGCTACAACTGCACGATACTGTCGCATATGTTAGCATGTTTGCTAATAATGTCAGTTATGTAATATTTATAATTAAGCACTTTTTCTACTTTCTTTTTATTTGTAGTTTCACTCCATTTCAATGTTGTCAGATAGGAAGTCAATAAAGGAGCAAGAAGGCTCATTGTCCTGGCTCTTGGAAAGGAGGCTCGCACAACACAGAGCAGTACAGCTGTCAAAGTATAACGTTAGCTACGTGGTATGCTACAGTAATGTTAGCTATATATAGCAAACAGTACAATACCTGTCTCTTCTGGCAGATGAGTGCATCCTTCACCGGCTGGTCGAAAAAGACTTGTAATTTTGGGAAGTTTGGCATTTAATTCAGAAATGTTGTGTTTTGAATGCCGCTTTTGGGCACCGCTTTTAAATGTGCGTTTCATTTTTCCTACGCTACGCTACAGTTAGCTACCTATTTGCAGCGGGCTCTCCGGTCTGTGTGACCATCTGACCTTCTTCATCACGCCACTTACCTAGCTAACAAAGAAAGCACAATTAAATTGTAAACTTTGGGGCTTCAGGGGTAATCTTTACGGGCCTGGTAATGAAGATGTAGCCAACTCATACATGGGAATACAAATTGGAGAGTAGGTATTCAAGAAGGGGTCTTTAAAATAAGATTGGATAATTATCTCAATTATTTAAGTACTAAACCAAATCATGTACCTTGGGTGTGATTTCAGCATCTTTCTCGTAAGGGAAAAGCAGGTTGACCACATCTTATCTGCTAGAAGTGGCCAAATGCCAGTCACTTTTAATCCCTTTCTCAACTGTTTCATTTGTTTCCTGATCGGCCACTTAAATACATATACTTACTAACTTAAGTCCAGACATGTGCAGAGCATTAAAAAGAGAACAAAGAAAGTCTAAATGTACATTAGGAAAACATTTTCTGATGATTGAATGTGCCGAGCTTGCTAGCTGATGACACTCAAGACAACTCTTAATTATTAGCCTTTTTTAAATACAAACTTCCACCAAACTAGTTTTAAAGCTAGATAGACTCCTGATCGTGTGTCGATCCTTGCTACTGACACACCATATACGGCCCAGACATTTTCAGGTAAGTTAATTGGTCTAGCGTTAGTTAGCTTGCTAGTGCCACTTCAATGATGTTTGCTCGGTGACGCATAAGCGGAGCTAAAGTTATTTCTCACAGATAACTAGTGTTATTGATAATATTGTATTTTACTGGGCAATATAAGGCTACTTATGACACCTAGGCCTACTACTAAACATAAAAATATACTTACCGAAAGCTCTCGAGGTGTCTGCCTTGCATCCCAAGTGCAGCCACAACGAGTCTAAGGAACCACTTGAACCACCCAGCAATGTCATGTTGCCTTAAAAATCACTGTACCGCTATACCGCCAACTGGAGGTATGGAGGCTTTACAGCTACCGAGGCACATATTGTCGCACACGCACACGAGTTGTGGATTTGTACCACGGCAGAAGAGTAGCAAAAGTCGCGTGTAAAAAAACACAGCCAATTGAGAGGCCAGCCTTTGTGACTACATATTTGGACAAGGTTTTACACATACACAAATCTGAGAGCGCATTTGTGGATCGCGGTATGCATTTGTGGATAGTACACATTTGTGGATCGTACACATTTGTGGATCTTGCTGTGCATTTGTGAATCGTGCTGTGCATTTGTGAATCGTGCTGTGCATTCGTGGATCGTGCTGTGCATTCGTGAATCGTGCTGTGCATTTGTGGATCGTGCTGTGCATTTGTGGATCGTGCTGTGCATTTGTGGATCGTGCTGTGCATTTGTGAATCTTGCTGTGCATTCGTGGATCGTGCTGTGCATTTGTGAATACTTTTGCTACAATAATAGCCCCATATGAAAAAGTGAGAGACGGGGAGAAACGTGTAATGATTGGGAGGTGTTATTACTATCAAACACCAGAGGGCAGCAACGACTAGCTTTTACTAAATTTTTCCTGTGATCTGTAGGCCGACAATCTTGACAAATTAGCAGCAAGTTCTTTAGTAGAAGACACACACACTAGCCAGGGTGCCAAACTTATCCCCACCCACAAAAAAATTTGGTCAGGAAGTTGGGTCTGGGGTAACCTGGCTCTGCCCTCCTAAGTACTTCCGCTCAATTTGGATTTTGCTTCTGTACTAGGTCTGGGACTTTGAAGTCGGTTTTCAGAAGAAAAAAAAAATTGTGTGGCTGAGAACGATGACGTTAATGTCGCGCACTAGTTTGAGTAGTTCAGTAATGGCGGCGGAGAAAGATGTGAGCGACGTTATTCTGCGGTTGTGGCAAAGCTGCCAAATATCCATAAGTTAAAGCCGGAGCAAGAACATTCCTTGCTGAGTTTTGTAGGTGGCCATGATGTTGTAGCCCTCCTCCCCACGGGGTTCGGGAAAAGTTTGATTTTCCAGCTACGGCAGCTAGCTCCGTTACAGTAGTGGTGAAGGAGTTGGCTAAGACGAACGCTTGCGATTGGTTATGGCAGATCAGAGTGGCTCTGGGCAGATCCAATAGTTTTAAACTTCAACAGAGGACCTGCCTTCAAGGAAGTTAACGCTTGTCAATGGGGCGATCCCAGACCCTCTGTACACATGAAATGTACGAGGGTCTGGTTAGGACCAGGCTAGACCTGGGGTAGCTTGGTTGGGGAAATCTATATCCGAACAAGAGCTGTTTGGACCAATCAAATTATCAGGGCGGGCTTTATATGATGATGGACAGATGATCAACAGTAACGTAATCAACCATGTCACCAAAGAGCGCTTGGGTTGAATTTGTTTTCAACAAACAACATATTACGTTTCTCTGATTGGTTGTTGGTCTATACAATTGGGCGAAGAGGCATTTGTTTTCTGGGTTCAGTTAAAACACGCCCCATACTCACAGCCAAAAGGAGCGTTATCAGACTCATATTCTGACCAGAATTATGAGTATGACAACGTCAGGCTACACACACACCAAACTGGAGACACATGTTGACCGAGTTTGCTAGTTGCTACTTAGTTAATAAATCTTTTATGAACCCAAGTTTCTTTATATATATAAGAAACATTACAAGACGGGCTCCAGTGTGTTCAAACAAGGCCAAAAGTGCCAAAAAGTATCAGTTGAAAAAGAAAATCACACCCGTGCAAGAAACACTCCCCAACCCCCCCCCCCCCCCACCTAAACTACCGCTTTCAGCTCTGTTGTACGTTTTAATGAAGTGCATTGAGGCAATCATAGTGAGCAAGTTGAGGTCATGTGGGCTACCTTTGCAGTTTACATAGACACACAACTGACAAAGGCACTGTTGTGGATACCTTTTTCAAAGTTCTGATCATATTCTATGTCGAAATTCAACTTCTTCAAAGTCCAAAAACGGCACGGAGCAGCAACGAGAGGGTTCCCCGGAAAATCTAATTTCCTTTGTCTGTGTTGCACCTTTTATATCCAACAAATTACATCCCTGAACTTTAATGAAGTGCATTGAGGCAATCATTGAGCAAATCTTCCCTTTTTATTTATAAAAAAACATATTGTTTTCTTATGTAACTTTTATTCAGTTTGGATTAAATTTAGTAAACCTGACCCAAAACATTACATTTAAATCTACTCAATTTTGCAAAAGGCCATTGTAGTGACAATACAATTGTTGTCCTTACATCCATCAATGTACATGTTTTAGCCTACATCAATGCATTCATACCCTGTTAAACACAATTTAAAAATGCCCTTTGAAAGAAAATTGCTGTTCTACTTGTCTCTCGTCTCGTCATCTTCCGCTTGTCCGGGGATCGGGTCGCGGGGGCAACGACCTAAGCAGGGAGGCCCAGGATTCCCTCTCCCCGGCCACTTCCACCACCTCTTCCTGGGGGACCCCGAGGCGTTCCCAGGCCAGCCGAGTGACATAGTCCCTCCAGCGTGTCCTGGGTCTTCCCCGGGGCCTCTTCCCAGTGGGACGTGCCCGGAACACCTCACCAGGGAGGCGTCCAGGAGGCATCCTCCTAATCAGATGCCCGAGCCACCTCAGCTGGCTCCTCTCGACGCGGAGCAGCAGCGGTTCTACTCTGAGCCCCTCCCGGATGACCGAGCTTCTCACCCTATCTCTAAGGGAGAGCCCGGACACCCTGCGGAGAAAGCTCATTTCGGCCGCTTGTATTCGCGATCTCGTTCTTTCGGTCACTACCCATAGTTCGTGACCATAGGTGAGGGTAGGAACGTAGATCGACTGGTAAATAGAGAGCTTCGCCTTTCGACTCAGCTCCTTCTTCACCACGACGGACCGATGCAGAGCCCGCATCACTGCGGACGCCGCACCGATCCGCCTGTCGACCTCGCGCTCCATTCTTCCCTCACTCGTGAACAAGATCCCGAGATACTTGAACTCCTCCACTTGGTTCAGGATCTCCTCCCCGACCCGGAGATGGCACTCCACCCTTTTCCGGTCGATAACCATGGCCTCAGATTTGGAGGTGCTGATTCGCATCCCAGCCGCTTCACATTCGGTTGCGAACCGCTCCAGTGAGAGCTGAAGGTCACGGCCCGATGAAGCCAACAGGACCACATCATCTGCAAAAAGCAGCGACCCGATCTTGAGGTCACCAAACCGGACCCCCTCAACACCCTGGCTGCGCCTAGAAATCCTGTCCATATAGGTAATGAACAGAATCGGTGACATAGGGCAGCCCTGGCGGAGTCCAACCCTCACCGGAAACAAGTTCGACTTACTACCGGCAATGCGGACCAAACTCTGGCACCGGTCGTACAGGGACCGGACAGCCCCGATCAGGGAATCCGGTACCCCGTACTCTCGGAGCACCCCCCACATGAGCCCCCGAGGGACACGGTCGAACGCCTTTTCCAAATCCACAAAACATGTGTAGACTGGTTGGGCGAACTCCCATGTACCCTCCAGGACTCCGCGGAGGGTATAGAGCTGGTCCACTGTTCCACGGCCAGGACGAAAACCACATTGCTCCTCCTGAATCCGAGGTTCGACAATCCGGCGGACCCTCCTCTCCAGGACCCCCGAATAGACTTTCCCAGGGAGGCTGAGGAGTGTGATCCCCCTAAAGTTGGAGCACACCCTCCGGTCCCCCTTTTTAAAGAGGGGAACCACCACCCCGGTCTGCCAGTCCAGAGGCACTGTCCCCGATGTCCACGCGATGTTGCAGAGTCGTGTCAACCAAGACAGCCCTACAACATCCAGAGCCTTAAGGAACTCCGGGCGGACCTCGTCCACCCCAGGGGCCCTGCCACCGCGGAGCTTTTCAACCACCTCGGCGACCTCGGCCCCAGAGATAGGAGGGCCCCCCCCGATGTCCCCAGACTCTGCCTCCACGTCGGAAAACGTGTTGGTGGAATTAAGGAGGTCTTCAAAGTATTCCTTCCACCGATCCAGGACGTCCCCCGTCGAAGTCAGCAGCGCACCGTCCCCACCGTATACAGTGTTGACAGAGCACTGCTTCCCCCTCCTGAGTCGCCGGATGGTGGTCCAGAACCTTTTTGAAGCCGTTCGGAAGTCATTCTCCATGGCCTCGCCGAACTCCTCCCATGCCCGGGTTTTTGCCTCCGCGACCGCCAGAGCCGCGTTCCGCTTGGCCTGCCGGTACACATCAGCTGCCTCAGGAGTCCTACCAGCCAATAAAGCCCGATAGGCCTCCTTCTTCAGCTTGACGGCATCCCTCACCTCCGGAGTCCACCACCGGGTCCGAGGGTTACCGCCGCGACATGCACCGACCGCCTTGCGGCCGCAGCTCCGGTCAGCCGCTTCAACAATAGAGGCCCGGAACATGGCCCATTCGGACTCAATGTCCCCGGCCCCCCCCGAGACATGATCGAAGCTCTCCCGGAGGTGGGAGTTGAAGCTCCTTCTGACAGAGGGTTCCGCCAGCCGTTCCCAGCAGACCCTCACATTACGTTTGGGCCTGCCAGGCCTGACCGGCGTCCTCCCCCACCATCGGAGCCAACTCACCACCAGGTGGTGATCAGTTGACAGCTCCGCCCCTCTCCTCACCCGAGTGTCCAAGACATGCGGCCTCAAGTCCGACGACACGACTACGAAGTCGATCATCGAACTGAGACCTCGGGTGTCCTGGTGCCAGGTGCACATATGGACACCCTTATGCTTGAACATGGTGTTCGTTATGGACAAGCCGTGTTTAGCACAGAAGTCCAACAACAGAACACCACTCGGGTTCAGATCGGGGGGGCCGTTCCTCCCAATCACGCCCCTCCAGGTCTCACTGTCATTGCCCACATGAGCATTGAAGTCCCCCAGGAGGACGAGGGAATCCCCGGGAGGAGCGCTTTCCAGCACCCCCTCCAGAGACTCCAAAAAGGGTGGGTACTCTGAGCTGCCGTTTGGTGCATAAGCACAAACGACAGTGAGGACCCGTCCCCCCACCCGAAGGCGGAGGGAGGCTACCCTCTCATCCACCGGGGTGAACCCCAATGTACAGGCACCGAACCGAGGGGAAACAAGTATTCCCACCCCAGCTCGACGCCTCTCACCAAGGGCAACTCCAGAGTGGAAGAGAGTCCAGCCCCTCTCAAGGAGACTGGTTCCGGAGCCCGTGCTGTGCGTCGAGGCGAGGCCGACTATATCTAGCCGGAAACTCTCTACCTCGCGCACCAGCTCAGGCTCCTTTCCCGCCAGCGAGGTGACGTTCCACGTCCCTAAAGCTAGCTTCTGCAGCCGAGGATCAGACCGCCAAGGCCCCCGCCTTCGGCCGCCGCCCGTCTCACACTGCACCCGACCCCCATGACCCCTCCTGCGGATGGTGAGCCCACTGGAAGAGGGTCCCACGTTGTCTCTTCGGGCTGTGCCCGACCGGGCCCCATGGGAAAAGGCCCGGCCACCAGGCGCTCGCCATCGAGCCCCACCCCCGGGCCTGGCTCCAGGGGGGGGCCCCGGTGACCCGCTTCCGGGCAGGGGCAACTGGGAACCATTGTTGTGTTTCTTCATGGTTGGTTTTTTTGAGCCACGCTTTGTCTGGTCTTTCACCTGGAACCTGTTTGCCTTGGGAGACCCTACCAGGGGCATAAAGCCCCCGACAACATAGCTTCCAGGATCACTAGGACACGCAAACCCCTCCACCGCGGTAAGGTGGTGACTCACGGAGGGGTTTTGTTCTACTTGTGACGATTTGTATATCAGCCTACACTTCTGTGCTTAAAGTTAGTATACCTGCTTGAGGGGGGTGGGGGGCAGCAGTTACATTGGGGCCAGAGGTTCTGTCAGAGGGGCCAGTTACATTAAACATGATTATTTTCATATCGTTTTCTTCACTGCAGTGCAGGCATTAACAGGCAAAAGCAGTGGCACCCCCAGAAATGTTTTATAGGAGTGGCCAGATGGGGCCACTGAAATCCTGGGGTGGCTTTCCAAAATCACATAACTGAATTTCAGGAATTGTATTATGCTGTTGTAGTATATAGGTTAGTTGAAAACAGCAGCGGACTGGGGAAGGGTGACATGATCTGAGTGTGGAGATATGTGGATTTATATAACAGAATGTTTTATATACAGTACACAGTCATCTTTTGTGCAGTATACAGAGAGAATAGAGTATAGAGACTTGTTTAAACAATTGGAAAGCGTGAGAAGGTAAAAAAGTGAGTGGAGAAAAGAGAGGCAGAAAAGTGCAACACCCTCCCATTACCATTATCTCTAATTCACTCTCCTCAGTCTCATCTGTGTTGTATGTTTGCAAACTGCTATAGTATGGGCTTACACGAAAGTTATTATGTCATTGGACCTGTGTGGGGAGGGTTTGACAAATGTGATGACTGTATTACTCCACAGATACCATGGGCTTGGACATGGAATTGGACCAGTTACTATTCACTTTGACTTGATGGGTGTGACCTGTGAAGAAGTCATAGGATATTTACAATTGTAGTAGGCCAATAGATCTGTTTTAAAAGTTCAGGGGTGTAATTTGTTGGATATAAAAGGTGAAGCACAGACAAAGGAAATCATATTTTCCTGGGAACCCTCTCGTTGCTGTACAGTGCCTCTGTTAGTTGTGTGTCTATGTAAACTGCACAGGGTAGCCCACATGACCTCAACTTTCTTACTACAATTGCCTCAATACACTTCATTAAAACGTACAACAGAACTAAAAGCAGTCATTTAGATGGGGGGAGTGAGGGAGGGTTGGGGCGTGGAGTGTTTCTTGCACAGGTGTGATTGTCTTTTTCAAAGAAAAAAAATAAAGATTTATTAACTAGGTAGCAACTTTCAAACTCAGTCAACATGTGCCTCCAGTTTGGTGTGTGTGTGTCTTCTACTAAAGAACCTGTTGCTAAATCATCATGATTGTAGGCCTACAGATCACAGGAACATTTTAGTAAAAGCTAGTCGTTGCTGCCCTCTGGTGTTCGAGAGTAATAACATCCCCGATCATTACACGTATCTCCCCCTCTCTCACTTTTTCACTTGTGCCAGCAAGGGAAGAGTACCCAAATATCTCACAGTGTGCTTTAAAGATTTTGGTACATTTTGGAAGCACATATTTGTGCGAAGCTGCTCTTGTGTGCATGAAATCAAAATACCGTTGGCGGCTGGATGTAACGGGAGAGATGAGATGCGCTCTGTCAACTACATCACCTGACTTTGAAAGGCTGCAGCGAGATGCGCAAGCTCAACCGTCCCATTGTGTGGACATAATAAAGACATCATACAATTAAATAATAGATAGTATTTATACAGTAAGGTAGTGTTAGTTTATGAACTGAGTTAAACTGAATGGGATCCAAAATTAAATATTTACTATGATCACTAATATGCGTCTTGTCCTGGCTTGACAATATATACATAAAATAACCTAAATGCGTTTAATTCAAATTTTATTTTAAAATTAACATTTACTTAAATATATAATTACAAGTTATATTACATGATCAAAAACTTTTTGTAATAGATTATTTTCTGAATGTTTGGGGTCACTAGAGTTTTGTGACATAAAATTGGGTCACAAAAGGTTGGGAACCACTGGCGTAGTAGGTACTCTAGTTTCTGCACTTTTTCGCGGTGAACGTCAATGTGGAAACGCGGTGGCGCTTGGCGCTATGCTGACTGTGTTGGCATTCGGGTGAACTGACAACTGGAGAAAAAGCCATTGATGTGACAAGTTTAAATGCTGACATGTTTTAACATTCAGGCACTAAAATAATGAGAAGTAGTTCATTGAAAGTAGAAACTCCAACTGTCCCCGAGCCCCGGCCTTTACTTTTCCTTACCGGTAGTGCGACTGACTGGTGTGGTGCTTGCTAGCTGGCTAACACATTAGAGTAGCTCGTGACAGCATCCATCAAAACTACCGGTATCGTCGACTCGTATGCACAGAGAAGATGGTGAGTTTAATGTGCCTAATGACTAATCTAATTTGTATCTTTGCCTCTACCCGGCTGTTAATACCAGTGTTATAATCGCTAACAAACTACTTTATTTTCCTATTGTGTTGACGTTGTTAGATAACCGTGTAGGCTTGTTAGCTAGCGAATTTAGCTAGTCATGAGACTAGAAACTGGAAGTCTAGGTAAGTAGTCTAGCTACTGTAGTTTAGAGCGTGGACGCGTTAGCGTGAAAAGGTAAGAAAGACGAGCTCGAGATAGAGAATTTAGCAAGAAAGTCGGGGTTCAGTTACTCGGCTAGTGGTCATTAAATTATAGATGGCGATATACGTTTACAAAACAATTATGCTGTTTTAGCAAGCTAAGTTATCCAGTCAGTCTAGTGTTAAACTAACTAATAGCCTAAGGAGTTTGGATAGTAATTGAGCGTTCGGTCAGTTTGCTACGGGATAGACAACAATACTGTACCCTTGTATTTCAGGTATTGAATTTCACAGATGGTGAAGTCACTATGCAGGTCCCATTGCAAGTACAGTGAGCTTGGAGGCCATAGCTAAAAGCAATTAATATCCTTGTATGAGTTATTTTGTCTGGGAACGTGTATATTCTTTTGGTCAGCCGCATTAAAGGTCACATGAAATGCAGTTTTTGGATGCTTTTATATAGGCCTTAGTGGTTCCCTAATACTGTATCTGAAGTATCTTTCCCGAAATTCAGCCTTGGTGCATAGTTACAGCCACTACGAGCAGTCCCTCAATGAGCTTTCCTCAAAACGCGAGTTCGGTAAAGTTGGCATGACATTCACACATTCAAACTTCCGGGATCAATAACTCCATATCGAAATGTTATTAAATCACAAATGACACATATTTCGTACTGTAGTAAGGTAAACAACAAGCTACAAAGTCATTTCCATCAAAACGAGCCGTCCTGCAACCTAAAGAAATAACATTGGTCTCGACGAGCAGCCGACAGTAAGACGCGCGCTTAGGGACCGTCTACAAACTACAACAGCGAAAACAGATACAACAACAATATTTATAAATTTAATGTTTAAATAAGGTAGTTTTTCCAAACTTACCTCAATTATAATTTGCTGCTGGTTGTACTACAGCACTTACTTAAAGAAAAAAAGCATAATCCTCATTTATGGGAATATTTTTTTGCCCAAAACATTTAATAGCCTAGCTTAATCATTAAACACAGTTGTGTCTTTAAACTTTCCTCACAGATAAATAGTCTTCTGTTCGTGGTACTACAGCACTTACTTTTCAAAAATAGGCATAATCCTATTTTTTGGGAATATTTTTTGCCCAAAAACGTTTAATAGTTTTATTATTAAACACAGTTGTGTCTTTAAACTTTCCTCACATACAAATAGTCTTATGTTGGTTGTACTACAGCACTTACTTAAAAAAAAAAAGCATAATCCTCATTTAAGGGAATATTTTTTTGCCCAAAACGTTTAATAGCTTAATCATTAAACACAGTTGTGTCTTTAAACTTTCCTCACACACAAATAGTCTTCTGATGGTTGTACTACAGCACTTACTTTTCAAAAATAAGCATATACCTAATTTTGGGGAATATCTATTGCCAAAAACGTTTAATAGCTTAATCATTAAACACAGTTGTGTCTTTAAACTTTCCTCACACATAAATAGTCTTCTGATGGTTGTACTACAGCACTTACTTTTCAAAAATAAGCATATACCTAATTTTGGGGAATATCTATTGCCAAAAACGTTTAATAGCTTAATCATTAAACACAGTTGTGTCTTTAAACTTTCCTCACACATAAATAGTCTTCTGATGGTTGTACTACAGCACTTACTTTTCAAAAATAAGCATATACCTAATTTTGGGGAATATCTATTGCCAAAAACGTTTAATACTTTAATAATTACAAAGAGAAGTGTTTTCATACTTTATTTGATTAGTTTAATGTTATTTTGCAAATTTTACTCCAGATTATCACCAGATTATCCAGTATTGAAATTATTTATGAATGTTTTAAATCAATTAAACATTGAGTCTCACCCAAACATCATCTACAGCAGGTTTTGGCAGGTCCTTATTTCCACAGAAGGAACAGAAGTCATCCTTTGAAACTGATAAAGAATAATAATGATAAAGGTATATAAAGTATATTACTGTTAAATTTGTAGGAAGTGTTTAACATATTAAATATTCTTAAAGATACCTGATGCTCTGAGAATTTCTTCTGCCATGAGTCTTCTTTGTTTTTTAAGAGACTGTTTGGATGAGTCAATCTGAAACGACTGTGGCATCTTTGGAAACTCCATCACGGTCATCCTTGCCATCTGTACGGATGGCAAAACAACACATACGTTTTGTATATTTGACATACTTAAACAAAGTGATAGATCTATCATAAAGACAGCATGTTTTACAGAATCACCTGCATGACAAAGACCCCACAACTTGTAGGGTCTTTCTGAAAGGTGTGGGTTATCTTGCCAGGTTTCCAATTGATGTTAACCCAGTCCTCCTTTCCAAGTCTGTTCCGGCGCATCGTGAAATACTGTCTACAGGATGAAAGGAAAATCTATTTTGGTTAACCTTAGCGTCTACTCATTGGCTTTAGCAAATGTGTGTTTTACCTATTTCCATTAATCTATTTGATATTACCCAAATCTGTGGCCAGCCTTTCTGGAGTCCTCAACTTCATTTGTCCCTTGCAGAGGATCAACCACAAAAATGCGGCTTGAGAGGGCATGAAGATACTGTTTGAAAAAGTAACATATCATTAAACCTTGCAATTTTCAAGAAGCCTATGTCTGTCTGCAACAACAGAAGAAATTATAACATAATCAGCTAGTTAGGGGCCACAAATGAAATACTGTTGGATGATCACAGTGCCTTGTTTGGACAATACTTGGAAATGATTTCATGAAGATAGGGATGAAGATATTTAAAACTAAAAGAACAATCTTAATACCACTCCTGAGGTACTAATAGCATGCTACAGCATTGACAAAGTTTGGCTAAATAAGAAGCATGTCATAATCTTAAATCTTGTACTTTCTATGATTTATGACTTACTAAAATGTTTAAAGTATATCACCTTTCATGAAAACATTAACATACATATATGTATTGACTTGATAAGGTTAATGGCATACTACTTAATGAAGGCAGACAACTCTTTAAATTCACAAACCACAAGCCATACAGATCATACTGTAAAGGCACATAGCACTACATACGTTACTGTACTCACCACAAACTTCCAGTGCATATTTTGTATATTAACAAATCCAATGGCGCCATCATAGTCATCAAATGTGACCTAACAAAATGAAATTGTCATAAAATTGGGACTGGAAGTACTTTATAGTTTATGTACAGAAGCAAAAACAAAGATAAAAAGGAATAATACACAATTAAACTTTTATTTACATTTTTCAACCCTTGCCTGGCCATCTCTTCTCTTGTCCCATGTAAAATTAGTCCCATTACATAGTGACTCATGTTGTATAGTCGGCCAGCAGACTCGTTTGAATTGAGGATTGTTTGAATGTAGCACCCAATCACCTTTTGAAGGAATTGTAGGGGAAATGAAACATGACAGAATCTGTAAATGAGGGGCTAATGCTAAGATATTTTAAATCTTGCTACTGTCAAAATGTCTGAGAATGGATCAATATTGCAAAACCTTTGCTCAAACTTTTGCTGAAGTCACACCCCAGACCTTCTAGCGTGACATTCTTGTTTGATATCATTTTATGCAAAACTAGTTAAACTTTGTAAACAGATAAATGTATTTGACATAAACAATGTGGGACAGCTACAGTTTGAATGATATACTTGCCTCGCCTATGAGCAGTTCATCAGGCCTTAAACTGAGAAATTCTCTGTGCCGCAGGGTGAAATCAAGCTTTTGTTTAGCATATCTCACAACAGCCACAACAACTTCAGTTGGTTTGCGTGTCCAAAGGGCATCAACCTACAAGCATATGAACAAAAATATGTTATCACTTCATAAATCATTTACAAACTCATTAATAATGTAAGTTTTGTAAACTTTAGCTGCACAGTCCTTGCACAAAAAGCTGCCATTGAACAAGCCCACCTCATTTGGTATTCATTAATATTTCCACCTTTTTAAAATGTATTAATTTGTTATATTTATGTTAATAACGTAACTATATGTTTATAGTTACGTTATTAAAGGACTCAAACTGGGTCATTGAGTGAATACAGCTGTCTCACTGATGCTTTAAGTTATTTAATGTTGCCTAAACAAATGTCTTTATTGCATGTAGAGTGTAGATTTTATTTTAGTGATCAGCAAACAATTACCTCTGTTGCAGGCCAGGATCGTTGACTTGTGAGGTCATTGCTGCTGTTCTTGTCATCTGTGCTCCTCTGTAGAGGAGTCAGTGATTGTTTGTGGGTTGACTTAGTTTTCTTTGGAACTGGAACAGATGTTGGAGCAGTGTAAAATTTGGAGCTGGCCTTGTTTGGCTTTATTCCATCTGTCTTTGCCCAACCCTCATGAGATTGGTTGATGTCTGGTAGCACTGGTTTGAGGAGTAACTGGTCGGAGAAGTTATGACACAGGATGTGTTCTCTGTATCTCCCCTGTAGAGAGCCTAACATCTTCCTGACAAAAGTCCCTGGCCTCAGTCGCTTCTGCTTTTTCAGAATAGAATGTTTGACTATTCCAAACCATCGCTCCACATGGCAGTTTGTGTCCCTTGTTTTACATGTGTCAAAGTTGTCATCTTCTTTGTCAAATGCATACCTTTTCAAATTCCCCAATAGCAGGCCACTCCAAAGGGGGAAAATGCCAAGGTAATTGTCAAATAACACATCGACAATGCCTGGGCAGTAGTATGGATTCTCCTCTTCAACTGTACTCTCAGCATCCTTTTTTTCCAGCTCTCCCTTCACCTCCTCCAAGACTTTCTTGAACTCATATGTGAAGGGAGATCTACCAACAATTGTCTGGGCATTTCTTCTGTCGTCATCATCTTCCTCCTGAGCCAAGGGGCCGTCTTGTACCTTTTCTATGCCTTCCATGTCGGGAATCTTGCATGTTTTTATCAAGTCTTGCATGTCCTTCAAATTACTCAGGACAGTTTCTGTGTTATGTTTTCCAGTAACAACAGTGCACAGTGAACGGAAGATTTTGAGTGCTGTTTGTATGGATGTAGTGTTTTGCAACCTAGCAAATGCAAATGTAGCAAAATCTTTTAGACCTTTGTCTGCTGTTTTTCTCCCAATTGACTGGGTGACAGCTTTGATCACATGGGCAGAGCATATGTGTAGCACTGTAAACATTTTGATCTCCTTCCATGTCTTCAGTTTTGAACAAACTGCAAATGCCCTGTCCAAGTAGCTCACAATGCTCTCCCTGTTGAAAGATAGAAGAACACTTTGGAGTAGTGCCCAACTGTAATCAGTTTCAACCTGGTTTACTCTCAGTTTTGTGTACTGTGACAGTTTTCGGAGGAACTGCATGAGCCAGAATGTGATTGGTGTCATTTGTCAGCATTTCACAGACTGGAAGGGGAGGTGCATTTTGACCACCTCAAGGAAGAGTGAGTGCATAGTACAGTACCCTTTTGGTCTGACCTGGAACTTTGGATGCAACATTACCTGTTGCATCTAGGTATAAGGTCAGTGGGGTCCTTTTTCTCAGGTGTTGCACAACTAAGCTAATTCCTGTTTCTGTATACATATGAACACCAAAAGGGTCAACTTGAAAGTGCTGTATGTAGCCAGGCATCTTGTGAAATTTGGAGTCACATTCCTTCATGATGTTCTGGGTGAGGTACATCTCCATCAAAACATCGTCATGGATCCTTTTACTTTTCCTAGCCTCTGAACTGATAACCTTAAGAACATACCTCTTCTAGTATTTGATGCTTGTCTGAATTTTTTTTCTGTTGTTTTGTGTTTCATTCTTCCACTTTGTAGCACAGATATCTTAACCAAAGTTTCTCCCAATGGCTCTCTTTTCTTTTTAAAGAGGTATTTTGCACTGCAGGAAGGGAATGTACAAACTGCACTTATGTTTAAGTAAGGACAATTTGTTTTCCGACTGTGAGGAGTTTTAATGTGCTGGCTCTTGAAAGCAAGCGTACAACACAGATTTTTTTCCCTAAAACTGTTGTACAACACATTGGTCCATGGTTGCCTTAGTTTTGTTGAACCATGCAGTGGAACAATTTTTTTCCATTTCTTTTGATTCACTGTAATTGTGAATTTCTTAGAAATGACTGGCAACCTTCTAAATTTTTTATGGTTCCATGTCTTTCCAAGTCCAGGTTGTGTTCCACTCTGCAACAACGTATACTGTTGCTTGTCTCCAGCATTGTGACATGAATCTTCATCTGTTACTTCCTCTATTTTAACTGCACTCAACGTATTCTGTTGATTGTCTTCAGGATCATATAGGTCGTCTTCTGTGACTGCTTCCTCTACTTGAATGTTTTGCTTTTCATCTGCCTTATTCTCTAATGCTGTTTCATTATATGATTTTTGTCCGATATTTTGAATCAAGATCAGAGGCTGGTACTCTGATCCACTCCACTGTCTTCAGAACGTGCCTCCTCGCTTTATTGTTTTGGCTCCTTACTTTCACAATCTATTTTTTTTTTCTCTATTACCGGAGCTTTATTTATCTCCAATGACTTTTCCTGTTTAACAATCAAATCTCTCACTCCATTCCGGTTTCTTGTCCAGATGACCCACAGCCAATGACGTTTTTTCTTATCATCTTGTCCAAATAAGTTAATAGAGAGTTCAGACCAGATTTCCGAGGTATACCCTGTATCTCGGGTTGTAATGTTAGCACTCTTTAGAGATTTTATTAAAGCTTCAATTCCACCAGCTATTTCCCATAAGCATTTCCTCTGAGCTTTCTTTCTTTTTTTTATTATCCCCATTGTCTTCACATTGCCTCTAACCATGGAAAAGGGGAGAGGCAAAGCTTGAACCTTGTGTCCATATTGTTAAAAGCCTAAGCCTGTAACGGAGGGAACCTGACCACTGCCGCTGCTCAGAGACTCTCAAAGGCCAGTAAAGGGTACGCAGAGCAAGGAAAGCGATCAAGGACACAAACAAATGGAATGTTAAGGCTTTATTTTGCCACCACGGTATGGTAAATAATAATGGTAATGGGGAAAATAATAAACAGGGTAAAGGGGAGGGCTGGACAGGACCAAAGAAAATAAATCAACATAAAGGTCCCACAACTAAACACAAAGCAACTGACACGCGAATGAGGTGTCCTACCCAAAAATACAGCGGTGGTCTGCCCAGGTCTAGCTAGTGTATATAAACAGTAAGTTCCTACGGGTGATGTATACCCCGGGGCAGCTCTAAACTACTCCCCAGTCCCTGAACAAAAGAACAAGAAAACGTTCTGGACAACAACACTTAACACTACAAACAAAGCGACTCAACACAACAAGACAAGAAAAACAAGTCAGAAGGACAATGGTTAGCACAGAGGGGAATCCACACAACGAAACACAAAGCAGGCCTTACCCACACACAACACAGCCAACGACTTATTCCCCCCCCAAACAAACACAGAGTGGCACAATATATACTGGTGGAGGGATGGTTGACGACAGGAACCAGGTGAACCGGATTATGGAGAGGAGGAGTCATGCATAGGTGTTGATGGTTTGAGTCGCGCCACCTATGGGGAACAGACAGTACAGCAGGGAACACACACAAATACAACACAGAACACCACAGACTGGGGGTCGTAACACGCCCCCACCAAAAGAACACAACCATCAGGTTGGTGTGAATACTAACACGACAGACCCCAGTCTAAGGCCTCTCCCACACCCGCGACAGGGCGTCAGCCACCACATTGTCAGTGCCCTTGATATGGCATATCTTGATGTTGTAGCCTTGTACAACCAAAGCCCACCGCATAAGGCGACGGTTGTGGTTGTACATCCGGTTCAGAAAAACCAAAGGATTATGGTCAGTATACACTTCGACAGGCATGGCCGTCGAACCAACGTACACCTCAAAGAACTGTAATGCTAACAGCAATGCCAAGGTTTCCTGTTCGACAGTAGAGTATCTGGCCTGACAAGGGTTAAACTTGCGGGAGAAAAAACACACAGGACGATCAACGCCTTCATCGTCCTCCTGTAGGAGCACCGCACCTGCCCCCACCACACAGGCGTCCACTTCCAGTTTGAAAGGTTTGTCAAAATTCGGAGCTGCCAAAACTGGGGCAGAGCACAACAACAACTTAGCCATCTCAAAGGCAGTCTGGCTTTCAGGCGTCCACTTAAAGGGCACCTTTGGGCTGATCAAAGTGGTCAGCGGGGCTACTACGGACGAAAAGTTCTTACAAAACGTTCTGTAATAACCCACCATACCCAAGAACCAGCGTAGCAGGCGACGGGAAGCGGGCACTGGGTACTGACTGATAGCCTCAACTTTCCTTGCCACAGGGCGCACCTGTCCACGACCCACCTCCTTTCCCAGATAGGTCACAGTTGTCTTTCCGAATTCACACTTAGCCAAATTCACTGTTAGGGAAGCAGCCTGTAACCGCTCAAACACCACCTGCAGAGTGGAGACATGTTCATCCCAAGTAGAGGAGTGAACCACTAAATCATCCAGGTAAGCAGTACAGTTCTTCACCCCAGCGAGCACCTTATTCACTAGCCTCTGAAACGTAGCTGGTGCATTACGCATGCCGAATGCCATGACCTTGTACTGCAAAAACGTGTCTGGCGTGACAAACGCTGAGATTTTCGAGGCACGTTCTGTTAAAGGAACCTGCCAGTAACCTTTCAGCATGTCCAATTTACTCACGTAAGTAGCAGACCCGATTGTGTCAACGCAGTCATCAATGCGCGGCATCGGAAAAGAGTCGGGCACGGTGACCGCATTGACACGCCTGTAGTCTGTACAGAGTCTAGCCGTGCCGTCTGGCTTTGGTACCAAGATGCAGGGTGAACTCCACGGGCTACTGCTGGGTTTTGCCATGTCATGCTCCAATAAGTACCCTGTCTCTTTCCTCATCAGCTCCCGCTTACGGGCGTTGATTCTGTATGGGTGCTGTCGAATCGGAGCAGCACCCCCTACATCCACGTCGTGTGCCAGCACCGTGGTTCGGGTAGGAACATCCTTAAAGATCTCAGGAAAGTTTAGGATAACCGCTATCAGTTCGTTTTGTTTACGGCGGTCTAAATGTGGCATTATGGACGGCAAGACTTTCAGACTTTCCGAATTGCTCAACCGTTCGCCTTGTACATGAGCGGTCTTTGGCTCCAACCCATCCTCCTGATCGTCCTCCAGGGAGTCCGAGCACAGTACCGCAGTAGCAACTACAGCCGGAACTTGGACACTGGGCAACAGAGGTTTACGCACATAATACTCTTTTAGCATGTTCACATGACAGAGCCTTGACGAGCGCCTTCGCTCTGGCGTTCTCACAACATAATTAGTGTCACTCAACTTTCTCTCCACCACGTGTGGACCAGTATATCGAGCGGACAGAGACGAGCCTTGTACCGGCAGTAACACTAGGACCTTGTCCCCTTCCCTAAACTCGCGGGTTTTGGCCGTCTTGTCGTAACGTTTCTTCATTTTTGTCTGGACCGACAAGAGAGATTGGTGTGCTAATTCACACGCGTCATGGAGACGGTTACGCATCTCGTGTACGTAGTTGTACACGTTCTTTGGCACACTTGTAGGTGACTTGGACGAAAGGATGTTCTCCTTAAGCACCTTCAACGGACCCCTCGGGGTATGTCCGAACACTAAATCGGCAGGACTGAAACCCAAAGACTCCTGTACTGCCTCCCTAACAGCAAACACCACATACGGCACTCCCTCGTCCCAACCACCTCCCGTTTCCAGACAATACTTACGAAGCATTGATTTTAGCGTTTGGTGCCAGCGCTCTAACGCACCCTGGCTTTCTGGATGGTAAGGGCTTGATGTCTGGTGGCGGATGGAGAGGTTACGCAACACATGTGACAGCAGTTTGGACATGAAATTACTTCCCTGATCAGTTTGGATCTCCTTAGGAAGACCAAAAGTAGTAAAGAATTTGATGAGCGCTTTGGCCACGGTCTTAGCAGTGACGTTCCGTAACGGAACGGCTTCAGGGAAGCGAGTAGCACAGCACATTATGGTCAACAGAAACTGGTTTCCCGACCCTGTTTTTGGTAACGGGCCCACACAGTCCACAATAATCCTGTCAAATGGCTCCCCCACCACTGGGATTGGACAGAGAGGAGCGCGTGGAACGGATTGGTTGGGCTTACCCATGATTTGACACACGTGACACGTTTTGCAATACTCTACAACATCAGACTTTAACCCAGGCCAGAAAAAGTGTCGGAGAATTCGGTCGTACGTTTTTGAGATCCCCAAGTGGCCAGACCATGCCGGGTCATGAGCCACAGACAGGACCTGCTGTCTATACAACGTAGGAAGCACCACCTGTGACACAGTGCTCCAGTCGTCATCTACGTCATTCGCTTTCCATTTGCGCATCAGTACACCATTGTCCACGTAGTACGCTCTCTTACTGGCTTTTGCTTCCTCAAGGGAAACAACAGATCGAAAACATGTCGCCAAACTACCATCCCCCTTTTGGGCCTCAACCACATTGGAGGTTGTAGCGGACAACAAGACATCCCCTAAGTGGGTGCTCTCCACCCTGGCAGCCTTTATGGGTGCCTCGCTCTCCCTTGACACAGGAGCATACTCTAAGACAGAATCTCCTAGATTCACTAGGTCTCCCAACTTTGTGCCTACAGCAGTGCTGTCTGAACAAGGCAACACACTGGCAAGGATCAGGGACTGCGCAGCCCCTGTGTCCCTCAGAATAGCCACACGATGCCTACTCTTTTGGTCACCTGTCAAGGACACCCAACCGGTGGACATAAAGGGCGTGTAACTGTCTTCTGACAAAGGGGTTTTAGCTGTAAAGCTAAATGACTGGACTAACCCCACTTCCTTGGGTCTACGTGGAGGCGATCTCTGCTTGTTTTTTAAGGTGGGGCAGTCAACCACAACATGCCCCACCCGGTGGCAGTAAAAGCACTCTCTACCTTCAGTTTTCTTAGACCCCTCGGCCGATTGAGGACGAGCGTAACGGGACGACACTACAGGTTGGGGACTGGAGAACACGGTCTTATGGGTTAAGGCGTATTCCTCTGCTAAGACGGCCGCCTGAGCCATGGACGCCACTCGCTGCTCATTAAGGTGGACTACGATACGGTCAGGCAGGTGATTCTTAAAGTCTTCCAGCAAGACTAGTTCCCTCACCTCTGTCAGGGTTGTGGCCTTACTGGCAGAACACCATTTATCAAAAAGGGACTCTTTGTCCCTGGCGAACTCTACATACGTCTTATTGGTTGTCTTTCTGTGGTTCCTGAAACGCTGTCTGTAAGCTTCAGGGACCAGTTCATACGAGCGCAACACTGTGGCTTTTACAACATCATAATTGAGACTGTCTTCTAGGGACAGGGAGGCCACTACCTCCTGAGCCTTTCCGGTAAGCCTGCACTGTAACAGCAACGGCCACACACTTCTTGGGGCCATTTCAGAGCTCCTGCCACCCTCTCAAAAGCCGAGAAGTAGCTGTCTACCTCAGCTTCCCTGAAGGGGGGCACCAAAGCAATATTTTTGCTGACATCAAAATGTCCGAACCCGCTAGGTGACGGTGATCCGCCCATCCCCGCCTCTAGCTCCATCTGTCGAATCCGGATTTCCTTTTCTGCCTGTATTTGCAGTTTCTTGATCTATAACTCCAACTCAAATGTCCTCCTGTCTGCCTGCTCCCTTAGCTCGCCCTCGAGACGGGAGAGACGAAGGCTGAGCTGTTCCGCCTCCCCCAAACCAGGAAAAACAGGAGAACCGGGGTTGTATTTTGGCAGCGTTCGAGGAGCAGGGAGAGGACCCTCAACCTCCACTTCCACCGACCGTGCGGGAGAAGACCTTAGCTGTTCTTTGCCTTCCACATCTTCCTCCTCGCTCTCGCCTTCTTCCCCCATCGTAACAACCCCTTGCTCTAACAAACCACCAGTAACAACTGCCAGGACTTCGGCCCTGAGAGCTTGTTTCCTGACTGCGATGCCAAAGTGATCCGCGATCGCTAACAGGTCCGCTTTACGCAGCCCTGACAGATCTGAATAAGACGGGTCATCAACAAATGCTGAAACAGCCGACGCCGCCATGTTACACTCCTAATGGCACTACAAAACACTTCACACAGAGCTTTACTCACACCCAAAACACCACGCCTCGACCAGTAAGATGTCTGAGCAGCAGAAAGTCAAGATCCCGGACGAGCCCCCAATTGTTAAAAGCCTAAGCCTGTAACGGAGGGAACCTGACCACTGCCGCTGCTCAGAGACTCTCAAAGGCCAGTAAAGGGTACGCAGAGCAAGGAAAGCGATCAAGGACACAAACAAATGGAATGTTAAGGCTTTATTTTGCCACCACGGTATGGTAAATAATAATGGTAATGGGGAAAATAATAAACAGGGTAAAGGGGAGGGCTGGACAGGACCAAAGAAAATAAATCAACATAAAGGTCCCACAACTAAACACAAAGCAACTGACACGCGAATGAGGTGTCCTACCCAAAAATACAGCGGTGGTCTGCCCAGGTCTAGCTAGTGTATATAAACAGTAAGTTCCTACGGGTGATGTATACCCCGGGGCAGCTCTAAACTACTCCCCAGTCCCTGAACAAAAGAACAAGAAAACGTTCTGGACAACAACACTTAACACTACAAACAAAGTGACTCAACACAACAAGACAAGAAAAACAAGTCAGAAGGACAATGGTTAGCACAGAGGGGAATCCACACAACGAAACACAAAGCAGGCCTTACCCACACACAACACAGCCAACGACTTATTCCCCCCCCCAAACAAACACAGAGTGGCACAATATATACTGGTGGAGGGATGGTTGACGACAGGAACCAGGTGAACCGGATTATGGAGAGGAGGAGTCATGCATAGGTGTTGATGGTTTGAGTCGCGCCACCTATGGGGAACAGACAGTACAGCAGGGAACACACACACAAATACAACACAGAACACCACAGACTGGGGGTCGTAACACATATAAAGTGCGTTTTAGTATGTTAAATTATGTCTCTGTTGGAGCAATTTTGGGTTTGAAACTATCCTCTACTATACTGTAAATTTAAAATGTTTCTACCACTACAGAACTGCTAACAAGGTTGAAAGTTCATGATGTAATTTTGTATGAAATACTTTTTTTATTTTAAGAATTATATTTTGGGCATATTAGCCCTTTATTTGACAGTTGAATACATGAAAAGGGAGAGAAAAGGCAAATGACATCCAGCAAAGTGCTGCAGCTCGGAATTGAACCCGCAGCTGCTGCTCCAGCATCAAGGACTGAGCCTCTGTACATGGGGGTACTGGTTGCACAACCAGTTGAGCGACATAGACACCCCTCCATCACATACGTTGGACAGAACCAGCCCCCCTACAATCTCATTCTCAATGCATAAAAGCAATACACTGTCTAAATGCTATATGTCTGCACTTTGTGCTTATAAAGTTTAATGAGACTGTGGTTATCACAATAGGTCAATATATACACTAAGGCCAAGTTTTTAAAAAGTGACTCACTCCAATGAAATGAATACTTCAAGGATAATAAGAATGGTTACAATTTTGCTTAAAATCATCTTCATCAGTCTTAACTTTCCATTCATATCCAGTTTATGCAATTCCAGGAGTGTTTAAGGACCTCAGTATACAGAAATATCAAAAACGTTTTATATACACAGAGGCTCAGTCCTTGTTGCAGACTTGTCTGACCTAAGGCCATTTGTTGCAAGTCATTCCCTCTCTATCTCACACTTTAATCCAAACTATCAATAAAGGCAATAAAAGAAACAAACAAATCTAATTTTCTCTAACCCCATTTTTCTATCTTACTCTGTCTTATCAATAAAGGCAATAAACAGAATACAAAAATACTATTTAGAAGAAAAGAAAAAAAACATTCTCAGGGGTTAACTACAATGAAAATAAAATAAAAAAGATACAACTATTAAAAGATAACTTACATATAACCATGGAACGGGAGTTGTGGAAAATCGTCCAACCATCTTGGTGGTTTTGCAGTAAAACTAATATAATGTGTGATTACTGCAGATAATCGTTGCAAAACATAATTGAAGGTTGCTCCTGATTGGCTGGTGACATTGTCACCCTGTGCACTCTTCATTTCGTTGGTTATAAAGGGAGTGAACCTGCAGTGAGGTCATGATCTAATGCAGAGATATCAAACATACGGCCGCAATGGCTTAAGCCCGTCAGATGTCTTTGCTAAGTTTGAAAATTACAGAAAGACATTAATTGCATTTCTATAAAAGTAACTGCTATTCTGAATCCAAAAGTCTATTAAGAATATGGAGGTTTATGGGTACAAACGTTTATATTGTTTTACTGGATCCAGTAATTGCTTCAAAAACTTTAAATGCGATGTCTGCTCCTTAGGCAGAAGCGCTCATTGCCACAGGCAGCAGCGCTCGCTGCTCGCTTAGTGAAGCGTTTGACGTCAAACGCGTCACAAAGCAAGGGAATCAGCAGAGGAGAGCCCAGGCAGATAAACAGTGGGCTGATATCTGAGTTTTTGATCTTTATGTTTCTGGTTTATTGTAGAAAGACCTTAAAATAGGGTAGGGTTTATCATAAAAAACCTTTACCAATGATTTAAACATCAAGAAATATTGTTGTTATGTATGCATTATTATGCTATGATTTTCCTGGTCTGGCCCACTTGAGATCAAAGTGTGCAGTATATGGCCCCTTGATACTCCTGATGATATATGATCACTGCAGGTAGAACTTAATTGAAGGTTTTTCCTGATTGGTTTGTGACTTTGTCACCCTATGCATCCTTCATTCCATTAGTTTAATCACAGTGGCCTTGCAGTGATGAGATGATCTATTAGGAGGGCAGAAAGGAGGTTTGCACACTGGTTACCAATTAGATAGTTTATTTTCTTAATAAAGAAATGTTTTGATCAGCAAAGTCTTCTTCAAGCAGATGAAAACATTTCCTTGTAATGACAAACACACTATTTCATTGGTGTCAAATAGCAATAGTTTATGCCCTGAAGTTTAGTATTATTTATCTATGCAGTGTATTTTTGCATGGATGTGCACACAGTGAAAGTTCAAGTTCAAGTCTTTTTTTATCAGATGCGCAAAACAACACAGGGTCAGGGCACTGAAATCTGAAATTCGTAGGACAAGACAACGCAAAGCAACCTGGCATAACATAACATACACAAGCACACAAAACATAGATTACATCTATAATAAGATAACATTAAAACATCCTAATATACAAATAATATACAATATTCAATACACTATACTAAACCTCTTAAAACACATAATAACCTAAACTAACCGTAAATCCGATCGAATGCTTCGGTATCGCCTGCTATAAGGCAACGGGGCAAAAGACTGAAGGATGGGTCGTAACAGTATCTTAGAGTCCTGCCAGCTATCTTGAGGCATCGTGTGTGGTAGGTGTCCTGTAGGGCTGGGAGCTTCCTGCCAATGATGAACTCAGCAGGACGGACAGCCCTATGATCTATTACATTAACCATATGAAAATTATTTAAATTTACCAGAATGGCTTTGTCATCCAACAACAAACCACCTATGTGTGAAGTCGATGTGGAGACATTATTCTACATAATTATTCAATTATTCAGTATTTTTGGCAACAAATGTCAAATGATGTAGTAAAACCAGCAGGGGGGCTTTTATGTGTGGAGTTTTGGATACATGACGCTTTGTAATTATGACATATATTAAACGTTTTTGGCAAAAAATATTCCCCAAAATAGGATTATGCCTATTTTTGAAAAGTAAGTGCTGTAGTACAACCAACATAAGACTATTTGTGTGTGAGGAAAGTTTAAAGACACAACTGTGTTTAATGATTAAGCTATTAAACGTTTTTGGCAAAAAATATTCCCCAAAATAGGATTATGCCTATTTTTGAAAAGTAAGTGCTGTAGTACAACCAACATAAGACTATTTGTGTGTGAGGAAAGTTTAAAGACACAACTGTATTTAATGAATAAACTATTAAACGTTTTGGGCAAAAAATATTCCCCAAAAATAGGATTATGCATAGGATTATGCCTATTTTTGAAAAGTAAGTGCTGTAGTACAACCAACATAAGACTATTGATGTGTGAGGAAAATTTAAAGACACAACTGTGTTTAATAATAAAACTATTAAACGTTTTTGGGCAAAAAATATTCCCCAAAAATAGGATTATGCCTATTTTTGAAAAGTAAGTGCTGTAGTACAACCAACATAAGACTATTTGTGTGTGAGGAAAGTTTAAAGACACAACTGTATTTAATGAATAAACTATTAAACGTTTTGGGCAAAAAATATTCCCCAAAAATAGGATTATGCATAGGATTATGCCTATTTTTGAAAAGTAAGTGCTGTAGTACAACCAACATAAGACTATTGATGTGTGAGGAAAGTTCAAAGACACAACTGTATTTAATGAATAAACTATTAAACGTTTTAGGCAAAAAATATTCCCCAAAAACAGGATTATGCCTATTTTTGAAAAGTAAGTGCTGTAGTACAACCAACATAAGACTATTTGTGTGTGAGGAAAGTTTAAAGACACAACTGTGTTTAATGATTAAGCTATTAAACGTTTTTGGCAATAGATATTCCCCAAAATTAGGTATATGCTTATTTTTGAAAAGTAAGTGCTGTAGTACAACCATCAGAAGACTATTTGTGTGTGAGGAAAGTTTAAAGACACAACTGTGTTTAATGATTAAGCTATTAAACGTTTTTGGCAAAAAATATATTCCCCAAAAATAGGATAATGCCTATTTTTGAAAAGTAAGTGCTGTAGTACAACCAACATAAGACTTTTGATGTGTGAGGAAAGTTCAAAGACACAACTGTATTTAATGAATAAACTATTAAACGTTTTTGGGCAAAAAATATTCCCCAAAAATTGGATTATGCCTATTTTTGAAAAGTGCTGTAGTACCACCAACAGAAGACTATTTGTGTGTGAGGAAAGTTTAAAGACACAACTGTGTTTAATGATTAAGCTATTAAACGTTTTGGGCAAAAAATATTCCCCAAAAATTGGATTATGCCTATTTTTGAAAAGTGCTGTAGTACAACCAACATAAGACTATTGATGTGTGAGGAAAGTTTAAAGACACAACTGTATTCAATGATTAAACTATTAAACGCTTTTGGCAAAACATATTCCCCAAAATTATAATTATGCTTATTTTTGAAAAGTAAGTGCTGTAGTACAACCAACATAAGACTATTTGTGTGTGAGGAAAGTTTAAAGACACAACTGTGTTTAATGATTAAGCTATTAAACGTTTTAGGCAAAAAATATTCCCCAAAAACAGGATTATGCTTTTTTTTTTTTAAGTAAGTGCTGTAGTACAACCAGCAGGAGACAAATTATAATTGAGGTAAGTTTGGAAAAACTACCTTATTTAAACATTTAATTAATAAATATTTTTGTTGTATCTGTTTTCGCTGTTGTAGTTTGTAGACGGTCCCTAAGCGCTCGTCTTACTGCCGGCTGCTCGTAGAGACCAATGTTATTTCTTCAGGTTGCAGGACGGCTCGTTTTGATGGAAATGACTTTGTAGCTTGTTGTTTACCTTACTACAGTACGAAATATGTGTTATTTGTGATTTAATAACATTTCGATATGGAGTTATTGATCCCGGAAGTTTGAATGTGTGAATGTCATGCCAACTTTACCGAACTCAAACGCGCTGTTTCTGTGTCTGTAGCTTTAAATGCTAATAAGGAAACGGGCGGCAACATGCGCTAATGTTTACAACGGATGTATCGCAATGGCTCGTAGCCCCCGTTGCTGTAAGACGCCTCAAATTTAGCCATTCTCATCTGATCTCCATAGTTTGCAGAAGTGCACACTCATATTCATGTCAATGAAGACATGGGCGTCAGCAGCATTTTGAAAGTGGGGGGGACACATTTTGCCGGGGGGTCCAATTTTCGACCAGTTTTTTTAAAGATGTAGATGCACTTTCCCTCATTCTGGTGCATTTACCACAACTATTACTACCATAGTTGTTATAGTCTACATACTATACTGAGGGGCTGGACATTTAAATATTTTGAAAACTAAACTTCCCAATAAGCAATGGGACATCTTCAACTACCTGTCACCTTTCAGCACTCACCTCAGTAACAGAGCTGTCTCCACTGCCCCTGCATGCTGCCTCTGACTCACTCTCAATCTCAACCACCTAGGCCAGGGGTCACTAAATGGCGGACCGCGGTCCGAGTCCAGACCCAGGTGGCTCCCTATCCGGACCCGGACCTTTAGATATATTATTAGCCAATGGAATTAATTCATTTTGACGGAACGTTTCCATTTTAACCGGAAAATGTTTTATAGCCTTTATGCTATTTATTATGTCTATGGTTTTCCTACTAGATGTGGTTTCTATCTTCTGTGTCCAATCCAAAGATCAAATCAGGAGCTGTAATAGCAATCACCATGACAACTCACTCACTCAACGTTGGCCGCAACCTCTGTGGGTCACGCAGGTTGTGTGTGTCATTCAAACAACGCAGGGTTAGGGTTAGGGCTAATTTGCTAACGGTAGCTAGCCTACTTGTTCTTCCTTAGCAAAAATAATGGCGTGACAAACCCCAGCGAAAAGTTGATTCTTAAAAATCGCATACAAATTTCAGAGAGAATGGACTGACAAGAACGCATTTGTGTTGCCGGTGGGGAGCACAAAACCGATTTGTTTAATCTGCAATTAGACAGTTGCCCTTGTCAAAAGTGGTAGACCCAACGTGAAACGTCACTAATAGACAATGAACAAAATTACCCCCAGAACTCTGGTCTATAGGAGAAAGATGCCCAGGGGCACAGGCACTGTGCCTAGTAAACTTAAGTCAATTTTGAATGGGAGTCAATGGGAGAGGTAAGGGCCAGAAAAATAAACCATGATCCGTTCCGGACCCTCGACTGAATGGAAATTTGGTGAGTGGACCTTTTGAGTTTCCAATTGATTACCCCTGACCTAGGCTATATCAGGAGACATGGAGATGCATTGAGCATTCTTTCATATTTTGTAGATTAATGTAGATTGTTCATATGAAGATTTCTGAAATGTAAATCATGTTATCAGCGTATCAAATTCACAATTGGTATAGGTTTAGAAGCCTAATAATTATGTAGGCTACATAAAAAATGTATGCATCTACCTAAAGCATGACTGGACAGTTCAGAAATGGTCAAATGTGTGTTCAAACCAGTAGTCTTTTCCACAGATTACATCCTTAGGATGTAAGCTGTCAGAAAATACATGGGTTAGGTGGTTGAATCCGTTTCCCTAAATGGCACTGCCAGGGGCGCCGCCAGGAATTTTGGGCCCCATGAAAAAGAAAATATATATTTATATTTTATCATTTCTATTAGTTTTTCTATTTGTTGGGGCCCCTGTCAGTAAGGGGCCCTAAGAATCGTCCTAACTTTTCCCCCCTATATGGCGCCCCTGGGCACAGCCCAAAAAGGTATAAGCCATATACTCCATTTACCAATACCGAATTTATTATGCATGGCCAGTATACTAATATGGAAAGAAGGACGTGTCTCTTGTCTCATTAGATAACATCCTGAGGGTATAAGCTTTCAGAGGATATATGGTTTTAATGGTTGAATCAGTTTTGCCTTCATGTTACAGACTAACATGTAGTAATGAAATGCTACAAATTGCCTAAATTACAAGTTAAGCAACCTTGTTAAATTTGGAAGACAATTCTGAAATAAAGGGTTTTTCTTTTTTTCCAGTTGTTAGAAAAACTAGCATGTTAGCTAAGGTTAACTCCAGATTAGCTCATGGTTGTTATGGCAATAAAAAAAACACCAGCAATTTATTGTGTAGCTACTTGGAAAAAACATGCTTGTTATCTCGTTCTGCCTGAAACAGACGCCTAGGTCTGAACACGGCCAAAAGCACAACATATTTCAGACCCAGATTAAGAAATCAACAAATGCTGTTCCACTTGTACTGGTTAAATAAAGTATGCTATTGCCTAGTGCTAGATGTAGGTAAAAAGCTTGCTTATTTAGCTAGCTATAATCCTAATGTTTGCAGAAGGATCTTTGTGACATAACGCTAACTAATGTTATTATAGTCAGAGAATGTCTCATAAGGGTGCTTTGGCCATTGAAGGGAAAACTTGGGCAACTCTGACTTACTTTCCTCTTCCTCGAAAAAAACCTCCTTATGTCCATCTCGTCTGTGGAACAGTCATGTCTGAAGTCCTAGCTGTAAGCGCGATGCGTCAATCAAAGAGTATGGGAGTTGAATCTGCGTGCGTGATGCCATTTGTCTATAAAACGTGGAGTGGAATTATATTGCTATGGGTATTCTCCCTACTGATAAAGTGGAACGGATTTGATTGTGAAGCAATGGAAAGATCGCTGGACTAGTAGACCAGTCATGCACTAATATTTAGATCGCAAAAATGGGGGGGTCCAAACAACTTTTTTTTTTAAGTGGGGGGGACGTGACCCCCCCAAGTTACATTACGGCGACGCCCATGAATGAGGAGAAAGGCGGATATCGCGAGCCATAACACCAACAGCAGAACGGCTATCCAAATAACAAAGAACTGTACAACACTGGCGTTACAGCGTTTGTATTCACACACACACTTGATGCCATTTATCTTTACATTAGCAACAGTAACTTAGCTGTTAGCTGCAGAGCTAATGTTACAGCCACATTCTAAGGGTAGCAAGCTAGGTAACCATATACAGTAAAGCAACAAAATTATATAGCGTTACTTAACTTACTTGTCCAAGGTTTGTAGCTTGACCAAGGGGATTTAGTAATGATCCAGAAAGGGCAGCTTTGTGTTGGCTCAAGTTGAGGAAACAGTAGTGGCTGAAATGTTTGGCACAGACATACAAAACTTTGGGAAGTTGTGTCGGCGCATTTCCAGCGAAATACAATTAAGATACTGGTTGTGCAGAGGCTCGGATGAAGGAACTAAAAAAAGATTTGTGCTTGCATTTGTACATCCAAGCACTTAGCAACTGTTATGCTTCTTTTGTTTGCTCGCCATGATGTCTCTCCAGGAAAAACCGTATCGCCCTTGCACGGTGGTAGCTCAGTTTCTCATGGGCGGGCCAGATGATCTGGACGGGCAAAGCAGAGAGAGGGGAGGTAATCTTGCTCCTATCTACGTCACTAGGAGGAGATTTTCAAACAGAGCAATTGAGCCTTCATTTTGTTAAAGGCGGAGAAGAACACCCAGGACTAGGTTTACACCTATCGAAAATTCTAGCCACTGGGGGACCAAAGGCAGGCTAGGGGAAATCATATTAATGTTAAATAACCTCCTAAAATGAAGTTATGTCATGTGACCTTTAAAGGCTCAGTGATGTACTCACGCACTACTGCACTATGGAGCTATACGAGATGTGTGTTCATCTCTTTGATGAAAAAGGTAAGCGGAGGCTCCAATTACTTCATTCCTTTACCTTGTGTTACCTTCGCGTCATTGTGATCTTTCAGTCATTGTGACCCACGTGTTGCGACAATTTTACCTAATTCAAAAATGAACTTAAGTATTTTCTTTTATCCTTTACGCTGTGAATGAGGTAAAATTGTCGCAACACGACGGTGGGTCACAATGACCCGAAGGTTCACCATGACCCAAAGGTAGCACAAGGGTTAAACCACTTCCAACTACTATGCAATTCTCCAGCCATGGTAGTATAAGAGCCTTTTCCGTGAGGTGTACATGCATTCACTGTGTCCCTGTGGAGTCAGTTGTTACTTCCTTTTAATCTCCTAGCAGTGTCTATGTATGTATTAATTAATGCACAATTGTCAATCAATAGTTACTTATAATTTACATTCATGTATTTATTTGTGTATTACAACTCCATACAACTCCATGTTGGACTAAGCTACTTCTCATCTTCGATGATTAACCTTGTGTCGCCAATCTTCCCAAATTTCTGGTTACATGGTTGGCCGTTCAGCGTAGGGAAGTTGGGTGTTAAGTGATAGGCTATAGCCCACAACTAATGTAGTAAAATCTTAATCACATGTTTGTGTATCCAAATATCATATATGGTGAATTAAATTTTAGATGTATGTTGTCCATGACAGCAAGGATGGATGTAAGGCTAACATAATCGAATACAACGCGTTGAAAACGATTAGCCAATGGTGTGTCAAATACAGCCTACCTTTTTTTGATTGACACATCTCATTAATATATTGAGATACAGAAATACAGGAATTAATGAATAAATGAATACAGAAATGAATGAATGAATAAATGAATGAATACACACAAATACATAAATACATGTAAATTATAAGTAACTATTGATTGACAATGGTGCATTAATTAATACATTTATTAATGTATTTCTGTCTCAATGCATGCATGTGGACATTTATTTTATTCATTCATTTATAAATATAGCAGGTTTGGTCCTCCATAGTCTAGAGCAGGGGTTTTCAAAGTGGGTGCCATGACGCATGTTCGGGGTGCCGCGGAATGGGCCAAGGCTTGATCATTTAATGAAAGAACAGGGTTCCCGCGGGGTCTTAAAAAGTTTTAATAAGTCTTAAATTCTGAACTTTAAATTTAAGGCCTTAAAACGTCTTAAAAACGTCTGTATTTTCATCCGAGGTCTTAAATTTCATTTAGTCAGGTCTTAAAAAGGTTTTACCCTTGTTAATTTCCAGAAACGCAGGCTGCAGAAAGTTGTTACAAGGTAGCAAAAAAGTATTGAGTCGTAGCCTACAAAGCGAGTCTTTGCTACAAACAAAACCAGCAGAATGATGCCTGTTCGGTGTGTTGTATTTCTTTCTGGAGGATAGCCTATTGGTGTTGGTACGTACGCGGTGATAAAACTACAAATCCCGTGATAACTGCAATACCTGCATGCAAAATACGTCTGCGCTTCCTCAGAGTTAGTTAAAATTTGGCTATGTGTGGAAAATGGGAAAGTTTACATGACTAAACAAGACATGAGTTGCGTTCGACATGCATCGACTTCATGCAGCGCTGTAGCCGGCTGCAGACGACGCCGGCGCTGCATGAAGTCGAACGCACCTATGGCTAGATCACAGCGATTTCCACTGTTGGTTACAAGCAGTACCCAGCTCCAGGTACGAATCTCGCTGCAAACTTTGCCCCAAAAATATTCAATTCGGTTAAGATTGCTTTATCTGTAAATTACATTTATGCTTTTTTTTTTTTTTTCATTCGTAGAAATTACATGTTTTTTTCAGAATGTCTTTTGATTTAAATATTTTTGGGGTAATAAGTTTTGTCAACAACAACAGTTCTTTTGTTGACTTTGTTTGTTATTCCGTATTGACAGCAGATGGAGGAGTGCAGGTAGGGGCAATGGATACGTTTTTAAAGAGAATGTATCCACCTCCACAGGAACAGACATCAGAATCAAAATCAGCAAAGAGAAAAAAGAGGCATAACGACTCTCCAGTAGGTAACGTGCCCCACACCATTAGCCTGGTCTGCAGGGAGATGTTGGCTAATGCAGCCATGGCAAGGTACCTGGAGACCAAGCACCCAGCACACCAGAACAAAGACATTGAATATTTTAAAAAACTTTAAACACAGAATACCACACAGAGTGAACGTATGCTTTCTACCATGCGTGTATGTAAAGGCACAAAAGGCTTGTTTTTTTAATTGACGAGTTGTTAGCTGAATCTAAAATGCCACAAACTTTAGCAGAGTCACCCTATCAGAATTTTGCTGCCTCCGTTGTTGGGAGGAAAATGCTATGCAGCTAGCTCTGTGATTGGTGGTCCAGCTATGAATTTTACAGAGGGCCGCTTGATAGAAATTCAATGAATGACTAATTTCCATTGACAGTCAAATTGACCAATCATATCTTTCCTCTTAATGGGTGGTCCTTGTTATTGCTAACATTATGACAAGTTCCGTCCGCTGTGGGATCGGAGAAACATATGGGAGAAATGCGATCAGAAGCCTAATAAACTAGCCAGCCTGTTCGTTCACTTCACAAGTGAAGCTGCGAGTAACGTTCCCGCTAGTGAGGTGGACATAGTTTTTTACATTTGTTATGTGCCGTTTTCTAGGTTAACTTTTAATGAGAAGTTAACGTTAATCGGCAAAGGAAGATCTACACCAGTACTTAATTTTGTGCAGAAAACCAAAGCTTTTGAGAGCTATATTTTATAGTGTTATGCAGAATGACCGGTCAATCTGTAGGCTAACTATATGTACCAACCCAACGTCATTATCCACAATTACCTTATGCACAATTACCGTGAATAGTGCCGCAAGGGCTGGCTCAAATAGTGCTTAATGACCAACACAATTTCATGTAGGACTTAATGCTGTGCGCGCTGTATCGTGTTTTTTCTAGACAAGTAATTTAGGTCAGAGGGCCAAGGTTTAAGAGTCATGGTTCGCTACTGATTCAGGGTGACAGTGATATAGTTGTGACAGGGACAGACGTTGTCTGTTTATATTCTGTTCACTATTCATAAAGAGTGGTTCATTTGAATATAACCAAAATTAGATAAACCTCACTTTCTCAATGTAATGCCTATAATAAAAGCAGTTATATCTTATTCAACACATCACAAGGTCAAATCAAATGGCATAAAGTACAAATATGACACAAAGGAGGTTGACAGTAAAAAGTAAAAAATAGGGGTGCCGTGGATGGAGAGAGATATGTTTAGGGGTGACGTGAGCCAAAAAAGTTTGGGAACCACTGGTTTAGAGTTCATTATCTTCTCCAGTTAGCCTTAGCAAAATGCCTCTGAGTAGGGCTGTGCGATATTACAAAAATCTCATATACCGATACCACGATATGGCATGTTTTCTGTCAGTTCAATAGATTAATAGTTTATATAAAATGACCACATGGAAATGCCAAATTCTTTTTACTCAACAAATAAAAAGTACTTTCCCTTTTGAAGGCTGAAAATGGCAACCATTTTGGTCGCATATGCTCCCAAAATGTAATCTGTGCGACCTCAAAATATATTTGGGAGTGTAGCAGACTACTTTTACATAATTCACTGGACAGGTTCAAACCTTCTAAAGGCACAGTGAGTTATGTTCTGGATAGCTAGCTATGTTTTCTGTTCAAAAAGTATTGTCTTTGTAGGCCTACTTGAATAAACAACACACAAAGTTGTGTGCCAAAAGGGAGATGTTTGCCGACCTGACGTCTTTCCAAGTCCTTACAGGAGTGTTTGTGCGAGTGCAAATAATTGTTGTGGTGCAACCTGTTTGGATGTCTCAGTGTACAGTGGCTGTTGTGAGCTCATGCAGTGACCAGTCCACCTTTCTATCCAATTAATGGTTAAATATTTACTATTGTCTTAACATTTTAAATGCGTTATAACTAGTACTGTCAAACGATAAAAATATTTAATCGCGATTAATCGCATTAATGTCATAGTTAACTCGCGATTAATCACAATTAATCGCACATTTTTATCTATTTTAAATGTCCCTGATTTCTTTTTGTCACAATCTTTTTTCAAATTTTAATGCTCTTATCAACATAGAAAAGTGGTTCGGATTGCTTTGTGCAAATATATATATATTTTTAAACAACATTGCAATCGCCTGGCTTTGACGAGGGGGCAGAGAATTCGCATCAGCTGTGTGCTTGGCCATCAAGTGGTATATCAGACTGGACGTGCTGCGATGATAGCTCAGTTTACAACGACAAAACACACAGATCATTGGTCTTGTCAATAGAACCATTTGGCAACTTTTTAAAAGCAAACTTTCCATTCAGAATCTTATTGGCATCCATTTCGGCATCTCGCGCTCGTCATCCACTCAAAACGTAACGTTAGCCTACTACCAGAGAATGTCTAATATCCGTAAACGGGCTCTGCTACTACTCTTTAGCCAGCTTGCAAGCCAAACGAGTGTTTGGCGTGCCTGTTGTTTTGTTTCCGGTCTAGCTAGATCCGGTGTGGTGTTGTAGTTTTTCTAACGTCGGTAGTTGTTGCAACAGCATGTGAAAAAACTACAAAGTTTGCTAGGCCAAAAAGAGCGTTAATCGCGCGATAAAATAATTGACGCCATTAATTTGGGTTTGCGTTAACGCCGTTAATAACGCGTTAAACTGACAGCACTAGTTAGAACACGTTCATATTGAAGACGAGTTCATTCAGAATCAGCTACATATATTAGCAGGTCAACTGACTGATATCCTCATACATTCCCCTAGCGCCGCAGTGCATTTCCCTGTTGAAGCTCAGCTTCTGTGGACTTCAATGGGGCTGCTTTGAACAGTTTTTTTCAGTGCTTCGAAACTATACGGTCATTGGATAAATCCTGCAATTATGTCCCGCCCATGGATGCTCAGGTGGGGGTGAATGGAGGAGTGGGCTGGCCTGGATGCAGGGCTTCCGCGTGATGATAGGAGGGTCTGTCGAAAGACATCTCCTTTTGATTGACAGTAATTTTGTACTATAAAAAGTCACAGAAGCTATGCAAGCTCAGTCCCATCGAAAGAGCTGCTGCAACCTATTTCTTGGTATTTGCTTTGCAAAGTTGCTAGCAAGTTTTCATAATACATTTCATACAATTATACACATGCCTTGTTTCAGTTGAACCTAATTCCCACATTTTCTTCGAGTTTAATATTGTTTCGTTGATCGTTCCTTCATTCATTCATTCATTCATTAATTCATTCATACTACATACATACAGTAGGCTAGGTTAGTGTCGTAAGGGTTAACTAGCCAGTGAACTAGAAAAATTATATAAAATATATGTTTTAGGCCGGAAATTAACTTCCCCTATTTGAAAGAGTGTGTGCGTGTTGTGCTCTCCTCCTGCACCACGGACTGAAACGCACTACAAAAAGGCAGACAGGCCCAGCTATCCCATTAGCAAAGTTGAAATGTTGTAATTATTTCATATTTTGTTCCAATATTGCTGGTTCAATTGAATGTTGAAAATAAGAAAAAATGGGCTATATGTTTTTTTTTTATAGCCTACATTTAATGTCCAATTAGGCACTTATTGGATAACTTATTTAAACATTGCTGGTTCAATTGTTCAGAGAGAAGTGATCACTCAGTCTGAGATAGCTTATTAACAATGGCAGTAGGCATACAAGTTCTGAAATAACAATAAAATAACTGTAAAATATCCTCATTATTGTTCAATAATGGTCAAATCCACCTTTATTTTGTGATTTACGAATAATCTCTATTGGCTTGGGTCGCGAAGGCTTGTGACTTTTAAAATATGGGTCCCCAGAAAAAAAGTTTGTGAAACACTGGCCAAAACAATAGAGCATAATATTAAAAGTTTTTCTATTGTCAAACAATATCATCATATCGTCCAGCCCTACCTCTAAGTAATTCTAATCATTGTCTCTGTTAATATTGAGGGACAAACGTCTGGTTGAGACTTGTACATGAGAGAGAGCAGATCATGTGAGAGATTCCTACATCAATGGTGTGTTTTTTCTGTGTACACACAGATGTACTTGTTAAATCCCCTGGAGAATCTGAGGAACTACATAAATAACCGCCCACCGCTGGTCATCTTTATGGTCAGTGTGAGTGCTGTGGCCATCGCCTTCCTAACTATCGGCTACTTCTTCAAAATTAAGGAGATCAAATCCCCTGAGATGACTGAGGTAGGGAGAAAAGATGCACTACCAACCTTGCCTCATTGCAAAATCGTATACATTTAATCTCAGCACAAATATGATAGTTTTTCACGATGTGATATGTCTAACCAGAACCATAGATGGACAGCATCATTGAGCGTGTGTCTTCTTGATGTATTTTGATCATTATATCCTGAGATACTTGGCATGACGCACTTTTCTACTTCCAGGACTGGAACACCTTCCTTCTACGCTTCAATGAGCTGGATTTGTGCGTGTCGGAGAATGAGACGCTCAAGCATGGTCTGAATGAGTCCACTACGCCAGAAAGCACAGTGGTGACCAGTGGGCAGGCACGCTCTAGCACTCCGCCACTGTTGGAAGACTCGGGAACCATCAACATCTCAGTGCCCATTACCCTCACCCTGGACCCTCTGCGGCCTTTTGGGGGCTACTCCCGCAATATCACCCACTTATATTCCATGGTGCTGGGCCAGCAAGTTGGCTTGACAAGTAGGTTTGGTGTTGTGTTTGCCTACTAAATGGGCAAACATAGACTTTGGTTGTATAAGTGGTATACATTTATCTGCACCTGCATGAAAGAACATATCCTTAACTATTTTAAATGATCTAAAGTCACTTATTGCTGCTTAACTCTGTAAAACCTACTAAATGCAAGGTATCCATTTGTGTGTTAAGGTAAGTCATTTCCTTTGATGTTGCAATGTTGTTCATGGATCTATTGGTTTTGGATCATGGATCTATAGTGTATACTCTGTAGGTTGTAAATTACAGGATTTCACATTTTTAGTCATTTAGCAGACGCTCTTATCCAGAGCGACTTACAGTAAGGACATGGACATTCCTCCCGAGGCAAGTAGGGTGAAGTGCCTTGCCCAAGGATACAACGTCATTTGGCACGGCGGGGAATCAATCCAGCAACCTTCTGATTACTAGCCCGACTCGCTCACCGCTCAGCCATCTGACTCCCTAAGATAGAACAAAATGCTGTTTGTCATGGCTTGAGTTGGGGGCTATCGATGTCTGTCTTTTTAGGGGGTTCAGACGGAGTGGCTGAGAACAATGACGTTGATGTCGTGCGCTAGTTTGAGTTGTAGTTCAGTAATGGTGGCGGAGAAAGATGCGAGCGAAGCTATTCAGTCCGTTGTGGCAACGCTGCCGAATATCTTTTTTTTTTTGCCAGAGCAACAACAATCTTAAAAAAATAAATGTTGTTGGTGGTCATGATGTTGTGGCCCTCCTCCCCACGGGGTTCGGGAAAAGTTTGATTTTCCAGTTTCGACAGTTAGCTCCGTTACAGTAGTGGTGAAGGAGTAGGCTAAGGTGAACGCTAGTGATTGGTTATGGCAGATCAGAGTGGCTCTGTGCAGATATAGTTTTAAACTTCAACAGAGTACCCGCCTTTAAGGAAGTTAACGCTTGTCAATGGAGCAATCCCAGATCCTCTGTACAAATTAAATGTACGAGGGTCTGGTTAGGACCAGGCTAGGCCATAAGTCCCGAAAATTTTGTATATATGCCTTACAGCTCATGATAAACAAAAAAGCCTCAAGAACCTATAACGGCCACCATATTGGATTTTTCTGTACAACAAAGATTTGTCCAAAACTACAAAATTCTTCTCCTCCGTAAGTCCGATCGACTCGATTCTGAGGGAAGCAATAAGCAATATATTACAAAATTGCCAAATTATTAACATTTACTAAAACTTTACAACTGTTGCACATATTTCATGTGTCCATAAATAAGTGCCGCATTGACCTAGTGACTTGATCTGTTTCACAGACTAGGAAGACACTACAACATGTTACCATGTGCAAAGGCAACTTCATATCTCCAAAAATGATTGATATAAAGCTAATTTAATTTATTACACATCCGCCGGTCAAAAAGTGATACTCTGATTCAATCACAAGTTCATAGGAAGACTCTTGAGAATGTTTAGTACACAAATCTGAGAAAAAGTTGACTGTAAGATGAAAAGTAGATATATTGTGAATATTTCAAATATGCATGCTTGGCTAATTGCTAGAGCTTTTTCTAATAAAGTCTCCCCTGCATGCGTGCTCACACACACATTCTGGCCCCTTGACACACGTATGAGCTCAGAGAGACACACATTTGAAGGTTTTTGTAAAGGGTGGGCTGACCAAGCACCCACCTTCACTCCTTGGCCTAGGAGCCAATCTTTGGCTAGTTTGACCACAGCTAATTCTACTGTTAAAAGAAACAGAAGGTCTTCTTCTTAAGAACTATTAAGTTGAATCAACCAAACACAGCTTTGTCATTTAATCTTCTTCTTTGGCACAATTAAACTAAGGACTAGACTTTTAAGAAGGCATGACCAAAGCAATTTGGTGAGGGAGGGTTCCTCCATACACAGTTGGTGACAGAATTTCAGACAATAACTTAAACATAGTCTTGCATTAAGAGCAGAGTCAAAAAATAGAAAGTAAATGTGCTAATGGTTGTTGAAACTGCTTTGAGTGGGTGCATGTCAGTTTAGGCAGTGGTAGCCGTTTAAACCTCTACGTTTAAACACATTTCTGATTTGATTGGAATTCTCTCTTTTATACAGTTATTGTTGGATTTTAAATTTAACTGATTTTATTCATTTAGTACATGTTTTAACAACTATACAGACATGAAAATCCCTCACCTTTCGGCGAAATTTGCAGTTTTGAAACCAAAATAGGTGACCTACGTGAATCGTGTAGATTTTTTTTTTTTTTGGGGGGGGGGGGGGGGGGTATTCATATTCAGTGAACTGCAAACAGGTGCGCGTGTCAGAAGGGAGCGCGAGTGCATGGAAATATTAACGCAAAGGGCCTTGCATCACCAGTGCAGACCACCACCAGAAGCTGAAAGCACTTCGGGCCTCTGCGATTTACCTGACTGAATTTGGTGAATGATGATTGTTTCAATCATTTTAATATTTTCTGTTATATCTACATTAAGTTACCCAGGAGCTCTGTTGACATAGACTTGGCTAACGTTAGCTACAGCTTGATGAATTGAGTAATTGAACACAGCAGGAGAGAACGCAACGTTAGCCAGCTAGCTAAAGCTCCGGTGGAAAATTCCAAATGAACGTATGCAGCCCTTAGTGCTGCTTACACACAACAGTGACACTGACAAATCGAAAGCTAATTTGAGACAATATAAAGATGGAAAACCAGGCTAAGAAACGTAAACGTAATTACCTTCACCAGACAACGTTTTACCAATTGGACAAACGGCTATGTTTGTTTGTTTCAAGCCCCAAAAACGCGCTCGCATTAAGCATGGAACTCCCTAACTAGCATCACATCAGGCACAGAATTTGCATGCATTAGCAAGGCGCTCGCTGTGGTGGCGTATACGGGACTTGTTCTGGTGGGCCGGTCTGGATCAAAGTCCAGGGCCTATTTTTACTCCCAGTCCGTCCTTGCCGTTCCATCAATAAGCAGACCTGCCAACCTGTACGCAATTTGTGTAGCGGATACGCATTTTGACTTCAGAGTACGCTGGTACTTGTATTGGCTGTCAATCATGATGGAAGAGTAGACAAGTTAAGTTACATTATGTCCACCATCTCTTGTTGGGGTTATGCATTAAGCCATTTGTGGTGCTCTTACCACATTGTGCCTCATATACTGTAAATGTTAGACCCAGTGCCAGGCTGGCATGAAATGGCTTGCATAATACTTAGTAAGGCGACCATAATAATTTTTGACTCATGGCTTAAGTTACGTTTCCCCAGCTCTCCCCAGGTTGGCAAAAATGTAGCTAAAAATGCATCAGATTGATGCTTAAAAATATGGAATATTAAAAATGTTCTTATGGGGGAGCATGCACCCGGACCCCTTTAGAGGGGTCATATCCTTCTCATCACCCCTGACCCGTTTTCATGCCTGACTATAACCATCATTGAAAGACTTATTCAATTAATGAGAAAACCTAGTTCATTGGTAAAGTCCATGTGCAAAACTGCAATAAGATTTGGCGAAATTGCTAGCTTGGATGTTATCTTTACATGTAGATGGGTTCTTGTGTTTACAAACAATGAGGATGCGCACGCAGCTTCAAGGCAGACAAATGCATACCATTTCACCTTTACTGTAAATGTTCCCACCACCCCCCTTGTCTGAATAAAGTTTGATTGATATGATTTGTAGATTTCTTTTGCTATGAAGTTTAGCCAAGCTAACTAACATTGTTTTTAGCTAGCTTACATTACCATTCAATCACTAAAAAAACTTTAGTAGAAATAGCTTGCTAATCAGGCAGAACTGGTTCATGCAGGAGACTCCGAGACCGTAGCACATCACTAGCATCTCGTCATATTACGCAGTAGGGGCACACCTTATTAGCAGGGCGGACTATTTAAACAGGATATCACTGCCTTCTGCATTGCTTAGTGCGACACAGGATGCCAACTGTTTCAGTCTGCTACCGCCGCCTCCAGGCCTCCACCCTTGGTTCTGTGTTTCTTTCGTAGGGGGAATGCATTTGCTGCCCTCTGCTCGGATGTCGAGACGGTGTCTCCGTTGGGTATGGCAGGGAGCCACTGCGAGCAGAACTATTATGCCAAAACATGTATTGTATCGTGTGTAATAAAGGATCAAGTAATCAGTACCGAGTCCTCCTGCCTGAACCTCAATCATGTCATACCTTGCTGGCTGAACTGGTTTTGATGATAAGGAGTAGGCTACATGCGAAAATTGGTACTAGCTGATGGCAACAATGGGCTATGTTAATGGTTAAATGTGTATTGTTATTGTTTGTTAGTTAAGATAATCCTCTTGGTCACCCTGATTGTGCATGTTGTGTAGTTTAATGGGACCAGGGAGTCTAAGGCTGATTTTATATTTTGAGTTTGCTGTACTCTCACCAGTTACATACACAAACAGCTTGTCTGAGAAATTAAGAATGTGATGTTTTATACTGAATAATACAGATGCTTAGTAGTCTTTGTCAGCAGATAACAGAGCCCCCCAAACTAGACTAGGCTTTCTTATCACCCTGGGGGAAGGGTGCATTTGCATTTGTTAAGACTAGAATATGTTGGGGGTTTGTTTGTTTTAAGGAGATGCTGTTTGACAATGACTAAGATGGGATGCAAGGTCTGGAGACCTTCTGCTTGACACCTATCCTGTTGTTGTGTTTCAATCAGTGTTGATGTCGTAAACACGCACACACTCAAGCACACACACACGCGCGCCAGGTCTATGCAAGGAGCCAATGAAGAAGAGCCATGGGACCTTTGCACGCCTTTGTCTTAACAAATTACTGGGCTGCTTAAATAGCTAGCTAGCACAACGGTGTGTGATGTTTTTGTCTCCTGATGGGCCGGCCGCAAGCAATGAACTTTCTTAAACTTGTTCACCGACTGACTGTGCAATGCATGATAGATTAATATTTGTGACACAATGGTCCTTCGAGCCTGGGTTCCTTCATCCAGAACCAAGAATTGAAATTGTGCAGATGTGTACGACGGTGGAGAACCTCGCAGCAGTTATGGCTGTTTAAAAAGAGGCCAGTTTTTTGGGGGGGATGGTGGAAAGGTGACAGAATTCTGGACTAGCTAAGAGGCACAGCTTTCGATGGACAAAGAATAACATTTTATATATATATAGTCTACTTTTATGTTTAAAATTGAGAATATCCACTGTGGTCATTGCTACTAAGATCCGTGATCTGTAACGTATTAGTGAACTAAATATTTTTGCTAAAATCCTATGAATATATATGTGAAGTGAATTGTGTGTGCACTCTTTTAAGACCTGTGACAGATAGGTGAATCGAAATGTTTGGTTGATGTGATGACAAAGATTTGTGAAGTATTACCAAGATTGGTGATCGGTTAGCCTACGATCAGTTTTTAAGGTCTGTCCAACCAGAACTCTAATTATGTTGGAGTTTGGTGGTTGTAATACCTATCCAAATGGGCATGCTGATGAATTGATGCAAAAGCAGAAAGATCGGTGAGGTTGTTCACAGTCAATTGAGGTAGACTACAGAAATAAACCTCGGTGCGCACAGTTGCTGTTCAGTTGAGTTATTCAAGTAAAAACTCTTAATTACTCTCAAGAGTAATTGAGAAAGTAACAAGAGTGTTACATTAAATCATAATACAAACTACAAAATATTCCAATTAAATATTTTCATTTAGGGTTTTTGGTCCGCAAATCTGAGACTTGAAGAATTGTCCGTGCATTATGCTGAGGGCGTAATGGCTGGTAAATATAGGATAATTTAAAGGAGTATTCTGTATTACATGCTTTGATAAGACTTTTGAGAAGTTAAAAAATACAGTTTTGTTTTACGGGCTTATGTTACTCTTGTTAAATTGTGAATTTAAAGGTTTGGAAAGAAAAAGGGAGAATTTATATTTTCTTTTGTCTTAAGGGCATTGTTTGATTGACGTGATTGTGAGTGGTAGCTTATTTCTAGCATGAATTACTTATTCTAAGAGCAGTTTTCACCTATCTAAACATGGATTTCATGAAATAAAATCATTTATTAGTTTAAAGCGGCTTAAAATGTGGGTCAGATAATTAGTAAAGATTTCAAAACTAATTTTGAAATCAAACGGCTGTGTTTTTCACAAATATTATTTAAGCTTATTTTGGGTTGAAGAAATGTATGTGAAAAAATGAGGAAGCAATTAGAAAGTTACATAAAATATTGGTTTAAGAGGATCATGGAAGGTTGAAATGAAACAGGAGAAGGTTTTGTGGTTGTGAAGAGATGATTGGTTTAAACACTTTGATGTTCTGAAAAGGGAACTATGCATAGACTTTGAAGGTACATGGGAAAACATTTAAAGTCAAAATATTAAAATCTAGGGGCTTTGAGTTTTGATAAAGGTATTAGATACAATTTGGTTATGAAATGAGAAAGAGAAAATAACTAAAATGTATTTTTATTTGGATTTTAATAGTAATTTGATTTTAAGTTGTATTGGGTGTTTTATCAAGAGCCTGACACAATGTTTGGGATAAACAGTTAGGCTGTGATGAAGTTGTATTAATAAATGGTATTGGTGCAGAAGGAGGGTTATTATAACTTTTGTTCTGAAATAATTTGGGAAGACTCATTAAGTCTGAGATTGTGGTTATGATGATTTCAGCTAATTAGCTTGTTTTGGACTGCAGCCAAAGCAAGTTATGAAGTTCTACCTATCTGACCTTTATGGAAAATATAGTTGGAAAAATGTTTGGTTAATGGCTACATTAGGAACATTATTTTGTCTAGATATTTCATTTGATAAGCATACAGATTAAATTCTGGTTTGGGATAATGACAATGGTTTTAATCATATCTTTGACAAAAAAAGGTGTGATTTGGTTAAACATAGAATGTAAAATAATATAGGTCTTAAACTTAACTGTTTTGAAAGAAAAGGTTTTTGGAGTGAAATAAATTAGACTAACAGTTGATTTTCTATAGAAGGGGACAAAGAAGCAGATTGTCATTTCTTGGCTTGACTAATAGGAGTTGAATATCAAATGATGATGTATTGTCTTGAATCATAGGCTGAATTGATTTATGGAAGGTCATATGTAATACCACAACTTAAACCTTTCACATAGCATGATGAAGACACAGTGCTATTCCGGCTGAATGATTAAACAGAATACACAGATTTACAATGCATGCCTCAACATTATAACAATAGTTTTATGTTTACTCTAGAACAGTGTTTCTCAAACTTTTTCAGACCAAGGACCACTTAGCCAATAGATAAAAACTTGCAGACCATCTAGCCAATAAATAAAAACTTGCAGACCATCTAACTAAATAGTATATCCACGGAACAACAGGCCTCCTACCCAGACCTGGCACCATAGAATTGTTAGAAGCACATGATTTTCTAAGGGATATTGTATTTTGTTAATTATGATTTCCGCTAAGAAAACGTTTTGTGACTGCTTAATGATCCGAGTGTTAATCAGGCACGGAGCCAGACGTTGTAAACATTAGAGCCCAAACCTAGGACGTATGGGTTTGATTTGATGCAAGATAGGGATTTCGACACTTAATGCGAACATTTTTGGCCATTATTTAAGCGCAGAATAGTTTTTTGAGCTTCATGTAAAATAAACATAGCCTTTTTTCAATTGGTAAAACCTTGTCTTGTGATGCCATCACTCCGGCCCTTCTACCATCCAACCTCCCTGACCCGTATCGTTACGGTTGTGCTACCCGGCTCAGCAATCAGTAGCCTATCTAAGAAAAGGTTTCGGAAAAGACGGGTTATGGACCCAACCAACTCTTATTTGGGAGGGGAGAACTCCCTCACATGGTACAACCCATGCAGAGGCTGTGGTGTCAGAATGCGGAACGTGTGTAGCCTACTTTAATAGATTAGGCTATTAATGACTGTGTTCTCTTCATTCTGAGTTGTTAGACATGTTGCAATAATTTACTTGTGGCCGACTGTCGCGGACCACTACGGGGCAGTGGCAGACCACACTTTGAGAACGACTGCTCTAGAACAATGCAGGAGCCTTCTCATAACTGTTCGCTATGGTCAAAAGATGAAATCCGAGGGTGTCTGTAGAGTTGATGTGAACGCAATCACTAACGATTTTTCACAAATTCATTAACACTTCTAACACGGAGAGTTTACTTAAATGCGATTGGCCATCTTGTGTTTTTTTAAGGAATCGCATTTGAGACAACTCTGGGCGATTTACGACTGCTATTTCGAGTTCGGAAAGTCTTTTGAAGTTCAGAACAAATCCCAGATGAGAACTTTCATGACTGCCAAATGTTTTCCTAAATCCAATTCAGAAGGAATTCCTTCCTAAATTCTTCTTCACTGCGTTCGAGAATGAGGCCCTTTGATTTTATTTTTCTGGGAATTCTACATTTTCATTTATGCATTTAGCAGACGCTTTTATCCAAAGCGACTTCGAAGAGAGAGCTTTACAAAAAAGCACAAGTCACTGATCATAACAAAGAGGTAGTCCCAAACACTGCAAGCAGCCAAAACATGAAGCATACATTGTGAAAAACTAAACAAGTGCCAAAGGGAAGACCCATAAGAGCATGCAGTTATACAAGTTACATATTAAAACAAAATGAACCCCAAAAAGTACAAGACTGTACCTGTAGAAGAACAATCAACAGTAAAATATTTCACAGCGAGTACAAGAGTTAACTTTGTACTTTGAGTTAACTAACCTACAAGAGCAACAAGTCTTTCAATAAGAGTCATTGTGATCCTGGAGGAAACTAACATCAGGTCCAATTAAGCAAGCATTCCTAAGTGCCGTTGTACTCCCGGAACAAGTACGTCTTGAGCCTTTTCTTGAAGGTGGGGAGACAGTCAGTGTCCCTGATGGAGGTGGGGAGCTGGTTCCACCATTGGGGAGCCAGGCAGGAGAAGAGCTTGTGTTGGGACCGGGCGGTCTTGAGCGGTGGGACCACCAGGCGGTTGTCTGAAGAAGACCGTAGGTGACGGGTGGGGATGTAAGGCTGCAGGAGAGACTTGATGTAGTCGGGTGCAGTCCCGTTCACTGCTCGGATGGTCAGTACCAGGGTCTTGAATCTTTGTAGACCAGGCAGGCCACTGCATTCTGAATCCTCTGAAGAGGGCGGGTTGCACATGCTGGGAGACCAGCGAGCAGCAAGTTGCAGTAGTCTGGGTGGAGTGCTCAGACAGTTATCTCCTGATCTTCCGGATGTTGTAAAGGGTGAATCTACACAACCGGGAGACTGCAACAATGTGGGCCGTGAGGGAGAGCTTGTCATCCATGGTAACCCCAAGGTTCCTGGCAGAGGATGAAGGGGTCACCGTCGCAGATCCCAGGGTGATTGACAGATCGTGGGAGATGGAGGGTTTAGCCGGGATGATGAGAAGTTCTGTTTTGGCGAGTTTCAGCCGGAGGTGGTGCTCAGTCATCCAGGCGGAGATGTCTGTGAGGCAGGCCTCAATCCTAGCTGAGATCCCCGGATCAGTCGGGAGGAACGACAGGTACAGCTGCGTGTCGTCAGCGTAGCAGTGGTAGGACAAGCCATGGGAGGTGATGATTGGTCTAACTGAGGTGGTGTACAGAGAGCATATGAGGGGTCCAAGGACGAAGCCCTGTGGGATACCAGTGGAGAGCTGGCGAGGGCTTGACGGTTTGCCTCCCCAGGAGACCTGGTAGGATCTTCCCGACAGGTAGGACGAGATCCACTGGAGTGCAGTGCTAGTGATGCCCATCTCAGAAAGTAAATAATTAAATAATGTATTACAAACTCAAAGTTAGGATTAAATTAACTCCATAAACTGCAAAACCATAAACTGTGCAAAACAATCTTAAGCACCTGTAAAGACATTTAAGCAAATGATGACCCTCTGTACCCTAACTATACCCTCTACAAACAAAAGTGCCTTTATGGATACTGTTTGTACCTCTACAAAATTAAAAGATTGAAGTTCCTAGTAGTTATATCCCCATCTCGAATAATAAAAGATGAACAGTTGTTTCTGGCATTTCCATTCACCTTCAAAATTGACACAGCATTACAATTTAACTTGTCTGGACTTCCTAATGGCAAACTTGTTGATGGTATCATCAAATTATATTTTACTTGAGACCTCTTTTTTGATGCTCATCAGCGCAAGCCCATTGAGGCGTTCCTGACTCATCTTTGACCTCAGGTAGGTCTTAAGTAATTTTAAATTTAGAGCAGTCTTTTTAAGACCAAGGACCACCTAGCAAATAAATAACTAACAAACTACATCTAACTAAAAAGTACAACAAGAACAACAGGCCCGCTACACAGACCTGGCGACATACAATTGTTAGCAGCCCACGATTTTCTAAGGAATAATGTATTCCGCAAATTACGTATCATTACGGTACGGCCGCCCGGCCCAGCTATCGGTAGCCTATCTGAGAAAACGTTTTGGAAAAGACGGGCTATGGACCCAACCAATTCTTTTTGAGTGGAGAACTCCCTCACATGGTACAACCCATGCAGAGGCTGAGGTGTCAGAATGCGGAACGTGTATAGCCTACTTTAAAAGAAGATAGACGTGACAAATGTCAACAACAACAAAATTCTCGACCGGCCCAAAAGTGAAGCGGCCCACGAGGAATTCTACCGATTACCCACCCCGGCCCTGGTTATTAATGACAGTTACAGTTAGATACAAATTGGGGGGGGGGGGGGGGCACAGAAACTTGTTAATCCGGCCCTGATTACCACAACATTCCGTTACGTTAAATGACCGGACTACTTGCGGAATGATATGAAAGTGTGAATTAGAAGCACAAAACCCGTTGCCAATGACAGCAGTCAATATATTTTTGCAGCGGTGAACATCAAGAAATTACAGACCTGCAAATGCTGGGTTGGCCCATTCAAATCAACTGAACCTTTTGGAACATTCTGAAAAGTCGTAGGGCTATAATCTTTAATAGATTAGGCTACTACTGACTGTTTTCCTCGTTCTGAGTTGAATGTTAACTTGTGGCCGTCGCGGACCACTACGGGGCAGTGGCGGACCACCAGCGGACCACACTTTGAGAACAACTGATTTAGAGAAGCTTTCAGCAGAAGGTACTGTCACAGGTAGTGTGACAGCAATTCCTAGGGCCACCCACATATTTGGAAAAACTTATTCGAGTTTCTTCTTCAAGAAATTCAGAATTTCCGTTGTCGTCATGCCGGCTTTTGGCAACACAGGGAAATTCTTCAACTCAAGTGCCAGTTCCCTCCCGTCAACATCTTTATGGTCACCGTGGTGAGTGTGAAGGTTTTGCACTCCTTTGCAAGTTTTTCCTCTGGCAAATTAGGGAAGTTCACCAACACTCCAAACTTGTCCTCAACATCACCCAAGAGCTTGAAGCGTTCTTGCAGTGATGTAACTGACACATCAACAATGAGATTGAAAAAGGACATTTCCAATCTCTTTAGCGCATCTACCTCTGGCTCATCAGGGGATTTGTAAGAGAACTGTCTTTTGGTTTTTCTCAGCTTTTTCTGCTTTAGGACAGTGTCTACATTCATCTCCTCACAGAGATCTCTTGCAGATACCTGAGCAGAAGCAAACCCAGTACTTCTGTAGCTGAACAGAGAGGCTTCAGTTGTCCTCAGGAGATTCAGAGCCACATCCAGTTGCATAGACACTGACTGCAATGCCGTACTGACATGATGAATTTTGGCCAGCATGTCATACCACACAATGCTACAAATTGAGAAGCGGTATGACCCAACCTCTTCAGCCAAAGACTGTGCCTCAGTTTTAATCATAGAATCAGTGGCTTTCTGCCTGACCTCAAGAAGGGCATCCCTCACCTCCGCTGTCTGGAATCTCACAGCCTGTACACTGTTAATGCGACTTGCCCATCTTGTATCTGACCATGATTTCACCTGGTGCTTTAAGATGGTACATCTTTGTGTGGAGGCAGAGAATAGTGTTAAAATTCTCTGTAGATAGCCAAAATAGTTCATTGCATCTGTGGAACTTTTTGCTGCATCAGCAACAACAAGATTTAACGTATGTGCTCTGCATGGGACAAATAAAGCCCTGAAATTTTGTTTCAGAAGTCTGGCTTGGACGCCTTTTGACTTTCCTTTCATGTGGCGCAGTTGTCGTAAGACTGTCCCTGGCAGTCTGCAAAGGGAAGGTTAAACTCTTCTAGTCTCTTCAGAATAAGGTTGGAGAGGCTTTGTCCTGTGGATGATTCCACCTAAAGGAACCCCATGAAATGTTTTACTGTAGGGGTGTCTGTGTCATCTACTGCAACCATTCGAACTATAACAGATAACTGTTCTATGTGGCTGAGGTCTGGTGTACAATCCAAAATAATTGAATAGTATTTGGCTTGCTTCATCTCCTTTAACATATAGTGTAAAATGTTTTCACCAATGCAAAATGGAATCAATTAGTTCATTTTGAGTATCCTTTGCTAAGTATGTTGTATGGCTGGCTCCTCCCTCCACATTAGCAACATGCTATTTGAGGACTGGGTCAAACTTGACCATGAGCTCAACTTCCTTCAGGAAGTTTCCATTATTTGGCTGGTATAGCCTGTCTGAGTTATCTTGCAGGGGGATATTTGCTCGGCCAAAGACTGAATCATGGCCACCAACCTGGTCAGGACTTCCTTTCAACTTGAACAAGTGTAATTTCCATTTAGGGCTGCAATCGATTAAAAAAGATTATTAAAAGCATTGGCAACAAATTTCATTATCGATTAATAGTGTTGCGCAATTATTACGCCAATCAATATGTCGCAGAGATGTTTGAGTAAAAAAAAAAAGTTAAGGTGAGCGCGGAGCGGAGGTAGAGGAAAGGCCATCGGAGAGACGTTGTTGAGTAACGTTCTGAAACACATGGCGGAGGCAGAGAAATCAGTACGAACCAAGTCATCCAAGGCGTGGGAGCATTTCACACTAAATACATTGAAACAGAGTTAATTGACCGAGGTGAAGTTAGTTTCATATTTGACATTCGTCTCACATTTGGAAGACGCTACTTTGCTGCATCGCGTTAGGGACCGGGTGAAAACAATCCATACCATTTTGAAAAATGTTGACTTTTATAATATTTTAAGGAATATAAAACCTCAAACAGACACCAGAGTATGTCTGGTATACTTCCACAGCCTTTACTTTTTCAATGAAGTTTCAAATAAAATGATAGAAAATCACTAATCTTGGAAAATAGCTTAATCCTCGCAAATGTTAACTTTTTCAAAATTGTGTAAACAAATCTTAAATATACACCACATTATTCTAATAAAGTCTGGCCTACTTCCACAACCTTTCAATTTTCAATTAAGTTAGAAACAAACCTCAAATAAATTGCTCATCTTGGAAAACAGCATTAAATCCACTCTAATATTAATAACCTTTTCAAAATTGTGTGCCTGTTTGTGCACATTCTGAAGATGTTTTGCACTGTGAATTTGTACTGTCAGTTCTGTTTTTGAATAAAGGGTTGGAAATGAATGCTTTTTAGTTTTTTTAAATGATCTGATTCATCGATTAATTGAAAAAAGAATCGACAGATTAATCGATTATTAAAATAATCGTTAGTTGCCGCCCTATTTCCATTTGATCAATTGTCTGACCCTTTTCAAGTAAACTTGCTTTTGCTGAACTCCCTTTGGATAATAAATTTAACTTTAGACCCTTCACTGTTTCGGAAATACGTAAAGCCCTTATGAAATTAGATTCCAAAAAAACAACAGGGCCAGATAATATAGGTGTTTATTTTTTTAAACTTGCCACAGATTTTATTGCAGAGCCGCTGACCTACATTTTTAATTTAACTCTAACTAGTAATGAAATTCCAAGAATATGGAAGACGGCAAACGTTCTTCCCCTCTTAAAAGGCGGTGAACCGTCCAGCCTCAGTAATTACAGGCCTATTTCAAATCTGTCTCCTTTAGCCAAGATTTTAGAAAGCCTGGTTAGTGATCAATTGAAGGATTTCTTGAATCTTAATGACATTTTATCTTGTTTTCAATCGGGTTGTAGAAAATCACACAGTACAGTCACAGCAGCTACTAAAGTAGTAAATGATATTATTATGGCCCTGGATGGCAAAAAACACTGTGCTTCTCTTTTTATTGATTTTTCCAAGGCCTTTGATACGGTGGACCATGAGGTATTATTGCAAAGATTGGCTAATATAGGACTGTCTAATTCTGCTGTTGGTTGGTTTTCTAACTATCTTTCAGATAGGACTCAATGTGTCAAAATTGATGATTGCTCCTCTGATTCTTTGACTGTCCCCAAGGGGGTGCCACAAGGCTCTATATTAGGCCCCTTGTTGTTTACAATTTATATCAATGATTTGGGAAAATATGTTCAATATGCAAATGCCCATTTTTATGCTGACGATACTATTATTTATTGTTTTGGAGAATCTGTGTTAATGGCTGTTGAACACTTGCAAGCTGCTTTTAAAGAAATGGAAGCCCAACTCCTGTCTTTAAGACTAGTACTTAATGTAGACAAAACTAAAATGATGATCTTCACTAAATCCAGGGATACAACTAACTGTTGGCCCATTTTATTTACAGCTCAAGGTACACTGATTGAGACTGTTACCACTTATAAATATCTTGGTATTATCCTTGACAATAAATTGTCTTTTAAACCCCATATTGAGAACCTGACAAAGAAACTCAAAGTGAGACTGGGCTTTTACTTCAGGCATAAATCCTGTTTTTCTTTTGTTTCTAAAAAAAGGCTAATTGCGGCTACTTTTATTCCATTATTAGATTATGGTGACGTACTGTACATGAATGCCTGCTCTACTTCACTTCATATGCTTGATGCTTCATATCATTGTGCTTTAAGATTCATCACCGGCTATAAATCACTCACCCATCATTGTACCCTGTATTCCAAAGTAGGCTGGCTGTCCCTGTCAGCTCGCAGGCTTCTTCACTGGTACACCTTCATTTACAAAGCAATTACTGGACTACTCCCCTCATATCTCTGCACATACCTCACTTTTAATTCAGACTCATCATACAGTTTACGCTCTCTGGTCTTTCTTTCCACCTCTGTCCCCAGAACCTGTACTGAGTTTGGGAAGAGGGCTTTCATGTACTCTGCTCCCTCCGCCTGGAACACTGTACAAAAAACACTCAAATTACAGGAACTCATCACCATGAATGATTTTAAAACTCGAATTACGTGTTTCTTAATGGCGAATTTTGGAGTGTGTAAATGTTTCACTGTGTAGTATTTTTTCCTCAAAATAGTTTTTCTTTCACCCATTGGAATGTATTGGTCTCTGTTTTTTCATGTCTGTGCTTTTGTCTCTGTTTTCTCATGTCTGCTTTCTTTTTATGTTTGTCTTGTATTTGATTCATTCTAGCTGCTGCCATTTTGGCCAGGCCTTGCTCGAAAAAGAGGTCATTTGACCTCAAGCAATTTGCCTGGTTAAATAAAGGTTAAATAAAAAAAAAAAAAAAGTAGAGTCTCCAATTCCGTAGGATTCTTACTAAAAGTGTATGTACACCAAAAAGCCTAAAATGGCGCACGCACACAAAAATTCTGATTTATAAAACTGTGCGTATGCACACCTGTACACAATGTTCCCTTTATAAATCACAGATTACCAGGGGCGGATCTAGAAAAATATTCATGGTGTGGCAAAAGGGTGGCAGGAGATTTTGAGGGGTGGCAACCCCATGGCAGAATTATATATGCTGATTTAATCTCAGTCATATTAATCAATGTTTATTTGAAATCAATGTCTATTCAAATGGCTGCTAGGTTTTTCGGCATTCAGGCTATCATCTCTTTTACCCCGGTCCCTAAGTATGACACAGAGCCTTAACGGAGATATGAATATAAAACTGATTTCACCTCAGTCTCAGTCGACGCAGTGGGGAGGGTGGGTTGGAGTCGTCTAGTGTTGCATTCACTTGGAGTGGGATATTGGCAGGTCCAAACGTAATTCGCGAGCGCAGAATTCCGACGAAAACCGTCAGAATTTCAAATAAAATGCATTTGTCTGAAGCAAAAATTTTATAAGCTTATCAACTCATTACGTCTCTATTCTTTCGAAATATTTAACTTGTAAACAGAGCCCATTGCCACCAGTGTAGTGCTAACATTAAAACTGATTGTCTTGAGAATGAGCGTGGGTCCTAAGAAAACTCTACAGTAATGCTGCAGAATGTTGTCGCCGCAGAAGGCCAATTCAGCAATAAAAACAGTACTATCTGGGGAATGTGCGATTTAAATAATATTGTATAATTACAATTCATGTATCCTAGAGACCATTTATTTTGTTTGTAAACATTCGGGATGCCCGCGCAATGTGGCTGCAGAAAACCGGGAAATTATAGCATTTAAAACGGCAAAAGGACCACACGGATCATACAAATAGATTTAAAAATACCAAAAAAGTCGAGGAGGACAGCCTGTAAGAGAGAAAGCGATTCCCCATTGATCTGTCATCAGAATTTTGATTGGGTCACGAAAGTCTTGAAATTTGAGTGAGAATGTTGCCCAGTACAGACGTCATGCCACAAAGTTCATAATTTTTTTTACAGTAAATTCTACATCTAAAAAGTCGAGCAGGGCAGCTTTCAAGAGATGGGAATTCTGCTTTTAGCCAGCTGGTCCGATTATTTTTGTCATTTGTTTAAACTGGCAATCTGAGTGAGACGGCGTCCCCATTACACTGTTTTGACGTTAGCCTCAGTCAGACTCGTCGCTCACAGCTCAAGTCCTCCACCATCATCCCTGTGCCCAAAAAGCCCAGGCCAACTGGACATAATGACTACAGACCCGTCGCCCTGACCTCTGTGGTAATTAAGTATTTTGAGCGCCTGGTGCTGGCACACCGTAAATCCATCACAGACCCTCTACTGGACCCCCTGCAGTTTGCCTACAGAGCCAACAGGCCTGTGGACGATGCAGTTAATATGGCCTTCCACTTCACCCTACAGCACCTGGACTCCCCAGCATCCTATGCCAGGATCCTGTTTGTGGACTTCAGCTCTGCTTTTAATACCATCATCCCCGCTCTGCTTCAGGACAAGCTCTCCCAGCTGAACGTGCCTGATTCCACCTGCAGGTGGAACATTGTTGTAATCATGTTTCTATTGTACTTTAAAGTATGCAAACATTGTCTGAGTGCATCTGGCCAATTTAAAACAAAAAACAAAAAACACATACACATTTTAGTATATTCCTGGGGAGGAACTGTACAGAAGGGTGAACACCACCACTATCCCCAAAATATTTACTATGTGTATGCACCTGCTAGTTGTGAATTCACTAAACGGAACTTATGCCATTTATAATGAATGTAGACAGCAACTGTACTTTTCATAACTAGCATACGTTATCCAGATACTGGTCTTTTGACATTTACATCCATGTAGGTTATAAGTGAAGTTACGTTTGCCAGTAATTGCCTACGTAGCAAATTAGCAAAGTAACAGTCGCTAGCCAGCCAAAAGTGACAGCAATGAAATGTCCAATATTAGGGGATGCATAATACTAAATTTATTTAGTTTGACACCTTCATGGCTGAGATAAGACTTACCTCTGAGATAAGACTTATACTTTGCTTTCTTTTCCTCTTCTTCCTTTCTTCATTTTCGTCCCTTTGCTTTGGTTTAGACCGCTTCATTTTTGCGAATGTCACGTCACCCCACCCTGGCAGTGTGCAGGAGCCCCCACGTAACTAACGTAACGTAACTAAACACAACTGCGCCCCCCCCCCCCCCCCAATTTAGGAAATTATCGACAATAACCATCAATTCAATCTAAAAATCTGGTTGACAAGTAAACGTGTGGCTGATGGGGCGCCCTAGGATGATCATGATTAATAAACATGTTTAAATTTGCTTGTTATTCTAACTATGATTAATGGGAAGTAGGTCTAAGTGCAACACTAGAGGGCGCCCCCAACCCTTTTGTCGCCTACAGTAATCGCCGGCCCTGCCCTTACTCCTCGGTTTTGAGGGATAGGGGTAAGTAGTAGGGGTAAGACATAGTATTGGGATTTGGCCTCACGCTTATAAGAAAGCATGGGCTTGACCAGAGCATAGATGGCCCTATAGACCACACCTTAAAGTTGTCGATTTCAAAAGGATGGCATTTTGACCCCATCAGGCCAAAATGTCTGGAAGTTGGTATGCATGCCTTACGGTGCGTTCACACTGCAGCGGAGCGGGGCGTCGGCTTCCAATTCATTTTCAATGAAAACCAGGTGTTGACGCTCGCGTAGGGCATTGTGGGAAGGCAAGCGGGGCATCAAAAGTTGGATCAGAGCCTGTTAAAACATCTTTATTAGACATTATCTGGTTGGATTTTCTCAACTTTATGTAAATAAGGAGCGTGAAAACGCTAACGTTGGCCAATCGGGTTGGTTTCTTGTTTCTTGTAACGTAGCAACTGTTGGTTATGGTAAACATTTCTAGGTTTGACAGTTTCAATATGGAAGAGCAACTCATCGTACTCAGTCTTGTTATATACGCCTCTGTACGATTAAAGAGACGTTGACAAAAAATGTATACCTGGCGCAGGGTTGCCGAGGTTGTCGGTGTCCGTGGTGTGTTAAATTCAGTCTCGTCACTTTAGCTAGCTACAGTACGTAACCTAGCTCTAACTTTCTTCTGTGCTAGCTGCGTACTGTACTTGTGTAGCTACAGTAGTCTAGTTTACCCGGCACACGATTGACATTCAACATTGAAATGCTGGTTGGCAGTCACTCACTAGCCATATAGTAAATGTGTAGTGGCCATAACCTAGCGAATGTTACTGGAATTTTTTTTGAATTGCTGTACAGTACTGTATGCAACATATAATCAGCGTATCTGATTCCTTGCATCATGCCGTGTAAAAGCTGTATTTTAATCGAGACAGGAGCACCTATATATCAATAATGATCAGTCTGCACACTTGTCCATGACACCGTTTTACACAAACTACAACAGTGACCTTCGAGAACTACAACTCTGTATTAACTTTTTAACACACCCCCAACCGTGGTGCACTGTGGGAAGGCCAGCAGTACTGAGCATTAAAAAACGCTGCAGTGTGAACGCACCGTTATAGCTCACATTATGAAAAATAATGCTTTGCACATCCCCCAGTCAAAAACTGATACTCTGATTCAACCACCAGTTGATATTTACATTTATGCATTTAGCAGATGCTTTTATCCAAAGTGACTTCCAAGAGAGAGTTTGACAAAAGTGCATAGGTCACTGATCATAACAACGAGTTATCCCTGAACATTGCGGGTAGCCAAACATGAAGCATACATTGTGAAAGTAAATAAGTCCCAAAGGGAAGAACAATAAGAGCATGTAGTCAGACAAGTTACAATTAACCGTTCCCGAAACTCCTCCCTAGAACGGCCCACGTCCAATCGTACCTTAGCAACCGCTACTAAGAGAAGAAGGTCCGTCAAGCTTTGACTCAGAAGCAACATGGTTAAACGGTGTGCCTATGGGACGTGTCGACCTGACACTTGACATCCCAAAAGTTTAGAGGAAGGTGTGGTATTTTTTCCATTTGCAAAGCCGAAAACTCAAGAGCAGGGTTGTCCAAATCCGGTCCTCGAGGGCCGCTGTCCTGCATGTTGGAAACATGGTAGATGTTTCCCTGATCCATTCATTCAAATGAATGGTCGTTATAACAACCCATTTAATTGAATCAGGTGTGTTGGAGCAGGGAAGCATCTAAAACATGCAGGACAGCGGCCCTAGAGGACCGGATTTGGACACCCCTGCTCAAGAGGGAAGGTGCCGGAAGTGGATAAAACAGTGTGGGAAACCCCACACCTAACTTAATTTATAAATAGCATCACCAAACACAAATAGCATATGTCTGCTCCAAGGTAGCTCGCGTTAAGCTGCTAGCAAAGGATGTCTAAGATGTTAGTTGAGAGAATATCCCCTCACAGTTATGGTTCATGTAAACTTGTATTCTTACCACTACTAGTGCATAACTAGTCACTTCAACAAATTTGTTTATGTTAAAATCAAAATGTTAACGTCTGTAAAATTGCAATCTGAGCTAGCCAATATATATATTTATATATCTATATATATATATATATATATATATATATATATATATATATATATATATAGATAGATAGATATATATATATCTATCTATCTATCTTTATATCTATATATCTATTTATCTATATATCTATATATCTATATATCTATAGATATATATATATAGAGAGAGAGAGAGAGAGAGAGAGAGATAGATATTAGTGCTGTCAGTTTAACGCGTTATTAACTCCGTTAACGCAAACCCAAATTAACGGCGTAAAATGTTTTATCGCGCCATTAACGCTATTTTAGGCCAAGCAAACTTTGTAGTTTTTTTCACATGCTGTTGCAACAACTACCGACGGTAGAAAAACTACAACACCACACCGGATCTAGCTAGACCGGAAACAAAACAACAGGCACGCCACACACACTTGTTTGGCTTGCGAGCTGGCTAAAGAGTAGTAGCAGAGCCTGTTTACGGATATTAGACATTCTCTGGTAGTAGGTTAACGTTACGTTTTGAGTGGATGGCGAGCGCTAGACGCCAAAATGGATGCCAATAAGATTCTGAATGGTTTACTTTTAAAAAGTTGCCAAATGGTTCCATTGACAAGACCAAAGTGATCTGTGTGTTTTGTCGTTGTACACTGAGCTATCATCGCAGCACGTCCAGTCTGAAATACAACTTGATGGCCAAGCACACAGCTGATGCGAGTTCTCTGCCCCCTCGTCAAAGCCAGGCGATTGCAACGTTGTTTTCAATTTAAAAAAAATGGCACGAAGCAATCCGAACCACTTTGCCATGTTGATAAGAGCATTCAAGAGCATTTGAAAAAATAATGGGACCAAAAGAAATCAAGGGACATTTAGAATAGATACGAATGTGCGATTAATTGTTTAACTATGACATGAATGTAATGAATCGTTTGACAGCACTAATAGATATATATATATATATAGAGATATAGATATGTATAGAGAGATATAGATATATATTGAGAGATATATATATATATATAGAGAGAGAGATATAGATTTTGGGCTCTCCCTTTATCAAAAATCTCAAATTAGTTTTTCAACCGGTGAAACAATCTGACTTCTAACCTGAACTTCAATCCCACAGCCTAAACTGTATGCCAGTCTTTTCACAAAGGTCTCCTCTACAGGGCTGTAAAAACAGCTAAAATGTTCCAGTTGGGACCCAAGTCCCCAGTATACATAAAGATTAATTGTAAAAAAAAATCTGGTGCATTTAAACAATCCCCTCAGTGAAGGTTGGCTAGCAAGTGACGTTTTTGTTTTTCCCTACTTAAAGTGCGGATATTCATGTAATCCCCCATGAGTCTTCAGGAGCCGAGTGCACCAGCTGGGCGTAAAAAAGTTGGTCTTAACTCTTACGTCAGTCTTAGCCACGTCCGACTTTGTGATATGAATTTACACGTTACACGTGCACCAAGCTTAACAGACCACGGTCATAGGTACGCCTGGGACCAGTTGCATAAACTTAGTTTAAGACTAGTCTTAGACCGAATCCCAATCTTACCCCTTACCCCTTCCCCTTAGTTTTGCGCGTTCCTGTTAGAGCTAGTGGGGTCCCAATACTCTTTTTGAGCTAGGGGTAGGGCTAAGACTAAGGGGTATACACCCCTTAAAACCAAGTAAGATCGGGAGCTTACTTGAAACCTAGGGCTATGTGAATACTGCGTGACCGGCAACAATGGCAGCCAGATCATCCAGAGAGTCCGATAAATGTAATATTTTCGGCTTAATTAATTCATAGAAAAATTATGATAGTCTTGTTTTGGGTTATACACAGTCCTGAAAGTATATATTTGCAACCATTTTCCTAAATGAAAAGTTTCTAAAAATCGCTAGTTTGGTACGCTAATGTTACAGTGTGGAATTGCACAACAGTCCCGCATTTCTTTGACTAGCATGCCTACAGTTTAAGTAAACTCCATTAGCAGCAAATTTCGTTTAATATCAGTGCATAACACTACTTGCTTTGGAGATATTGATACGTGCTAGATGACGTACCTGTAACCAAGTGGCGTCCCATTTCTTAGGGATATGTAGCCCTTACCCCTCAGTTTCGAGGGCCAAGGGCTAGGGGTAAACTAAGGGCTAGGGGTAAGGGGGAGTATTGGGATTCCACCTTAGCCTTAGACTGTCTTTAAATTGTCAGATAAGACTAGTCTAAATAAGCCTGTCTGTTGCATAAATAGTAAGACTGACTTAATTTGAGGTAGGAAAGTCACCTCTCCCCCTGGCTAAACCTTGCGGTAAGGTCTGAGTTGCTATGCCAACGATCTGTTAGGCAGACGCCAATATTTTAGCATAATTTATTCCGAAATTAAATAAATTTGTTAATTGTCACTGCAGAAAATGTCGACGGGGTTCTGCTTTTCCGCTAAATGTCATTTTATTAAACGAGAGTAGATGACAACATTTCGCTTTATTGACGGTAGCGCCAGCCATCTGCGTTGGAGTTGTAATGGTAGTAGCCTTGGGGTTAAATTAAGAAGCTTAAAAACGCATACACTATTTGTTAATAAGACAACTTTTTCAATATTGTATTCCTCCAACAGATATAGGTTTTCATCAGGTTAAAATCTGTGTTTCTCAAACTTTTTCAGACCACGGACCACTATGCCAATAAATAAAAACTTGCGGACCATCTAACTAAATAGTAGGCTATATCCCCGGAACAACAGGCCTCCAGACCTGGAGAAAAAAATACAAGTTTTGAGACTGCTTAACGATCCAAGTGTTAATCAAGCACGGAGCCAGACGTTGTAAATATTCTAGCCCAAACCAAGGACATATGGGTTTGATGTGATGCAGATAGGGATTTCCACACATAATGTTTGGCCATTATTTGAGCGCAAAATAGTTTTTGGAGATTTATGTAAAGTAAACAGACATTTTTCAATTGGTAAAACCTTGTCTAGTGATGCCATTACTCTGGCCCTGCTCCCATCCATCCTCCCTGATGCGTATTGTTACTCGTTCACCGTTAAGTGTTGCTGTTTTGTCCACCATCTTTTCTTTTTTCGCGAAGTGCCTTATTTGACCCATAACAGAACGTGCAACAGGCTATCAAAGTCAATCTTACGTTAGTCACTGAACTTAAAGCTTTATACAACAGGTAAATTGAAGTGTCTATGGCAAGTCGGACTTGAAGTTGCATTTAACTCTAAGACTAGGTCTATTTTTATGCAACTGGCCCCTGTTCTTAAGATGCGCGTCCTTGTGAAGTCGTCGATCGTTGCCAAGCAACACATTTAAGAGCCTATCCAAAGTACACTCAATAGCTAGCCTATCTCCCTTTAAAACAAGCCATGGATAAAGAAAAGGAAAATACATTTCACTGATAGAGAAATTATAAAACTTATAGTTTTTGAGATAATAATTAAGTTTTTGTGGCAAAAAGTGCTGCTAGCAGTCACGAAAGTCACAATTATGCGGACGTTCGTAACAAGGCCAATTTAGCAACAAATCTGTCGACTCTCTGTGGCTAATTCATGCCACTTTAGTCGCTGACTGTTGATTGGCAGCCTAAAATAGAAGTGCAATGTTGCGCAAACTAGTCGCAAAACAATTGAACTTTTGCTTAACGCTAATGATTATCTCTAATGAAGTAAAATGATTGTTCAGGTGGATCCCTTGTCTGTTGCACAAATTCATTTCAGTAACCAAAACCAGGACACATCCCCACTGATGCTTGGCATGATTTGAAATTCCTTCCATGACAAGTTATTGCACTCCAAACAACCTTTTAAAAAAACTATAAGTAAGTTATTCTTTACAGCAGCAACCCAGTCATCCCTTTGTCCCATTTTTATATGAAATGTAAAAGCAGTTTCAACTTTGGCTGAATCTAACAACACTTACCACAGGAGAAACAGCTTACTTTTTAATACAGTAACTGAACATGATAATATTCAACACTGAGAATAGCTCAATTGGCTGGGATTGTGACCTGTAAAGTATAAGGTCGTAGGTTTGAATCCAGCCATAATCTTTTGGCCTGTCATTATTTTGATTCTCTTTAGTTCAATAGGATGACATCATTCTGAAGTACCACAAACAATTTCACCTTTGTATGTTTAAATATGATTGAATTAGAGCAGTTTCAACGTTGGCTGAATCTAACAATGCTTGCCACAGGAGAAACAGCTTACTTTTTTATACAGTCACTGAACATGACACTACTCAACACTAAGAATAGCTCAATGGGCTGGGATGGTGACCTAAGTATAAAGTATTAGGTTGGAATCCAACCATTATATTTTGGCCTGTCATAAGTTTGATTATCTGTTTAGTTAAACAGGATGATACCCTGCACAAATTCCTGCAATTTCACCTTGAAATGTCAACCGTTTCCTAACCTTTGTCCCAAAGCTGACCAAAGCTAATACTCTGCTCTTTCTATTCATACAATCTCAACAGTTGGTGTGTAGCAGAGAGGATAGAGACACTGACTTGCAACCTTATGCTCATGAGTTCAAATCCCCATTTAGCCTGTTGTTGGCCAAACATAAAGTAGTTTTGCTCTATTGTTGTCCAACTCTCGATCTTCTACAGTGTACATTTTTATAATATTTTGCGGAGGAACCCGCATCGCTTCTTGCAGCTATATTTAGGGTTTCTCCGGTAGGAGGGAACCTATTGTTATTGTTGGTATTCTTATTAGGGTTCCTCCCGTAGGAGGGAACCTATTGTTATTGGGGTTCTTCCGTAAGGAGGAAACCTATTGTTTTTGTTAGTTTTATTAGGGTTCCTCCGGTAGGAGGAAACCCTTTAGTTTTTGTTAGTATTTTTCTTATTATTATTATTATTATTATTATATTTCTCCGCTAAATGGCCCAATAGCTCCAAAATTCCTGGACCCGATTTTTTTCCAATTTGGCCCAATGATTCAACAGGTCACTCATTACTCCCAGACGGCTAGTGGCCCATGTACGCCCATAGGTGGCGCTATAAAACACGCCCAAAGTCTACGTGATTTCCCCAGCGCCCCATTATTCCAAAATGCCTGAAAATTGGTATAATATATATTTCTCATGGGGAACAAAAAATACTCAAGAACCCATAAGGTCCGCCATGATAGATTTAGCTGTACTGTCCAAATTTGGTACAACCTTCAAAACCCTTCTCCTCATGAACCATATATCCAATCGACTTGAAATTTGGCTAGACGCACACACATCCTTTCTGGAAATGGTATGCTGACCAAGCCCCACCCTCACCCTAATTTCGCTTCCAATCGCAGCTCGCCGTTACGAATATAAATTATTTTTTGGCGGCCATTGTTGTTTTCAACTGGAATCACCTGAAAGCCGTGTCTGAGGCAGCCACGTTCGGTAAGTCCTATTTTTACACATTAAGCTAGAATCAATGATTGGGTTCGTGAAAGTACACTACTCTTAAATTATTGTGAAGGTTTGAGTACTTTGAGACCTTTAGATCGTGAGTTTGAAGTGACGGAAAACCGAAATCGAAAAGTAGCTAGCTTTTTCCCACTGTGTAATTACAGTACTGAATCATGTAGGTTAGCATCTCGGCGAATTAATCAAAAAGCTAGAGGAGGGCAGCTTTTAGGAGAACAAGCGATTCTCCACAGACCTGTCGGCTCACAATTTTGATTTGGCTCGTGAAATTCTTTGTATTAAGCCTATGCGCCAGGGAGACCGCATAGGCTTAGGCGGCAGCCATGTTTTGGTTGCGTCATGTTCATAAGTTCACCATTTCACAGTTCAGTCGACACAAAAAATGTCGAGGAGGGCAGCCTTTAGGAGATGCTCCGCTTTTAGCCAGATGCTCCGATTATTTTTGTGATTTGTGGAAAACTTGCAAGTGGAGTGAGACTGCGTCCCGGGGGTACATTGTTTTGACTTTGCCTCAGTGACAGACTCGGCTTGCTCACTCACTGGCAGTGTGTAAACGACATTGTAGTTCACTCAACTTTACTCCTAAAACGTCATGGAGAGAGGGCTTTTTGTAGGCAAGAGTCTGCTGAAGATAGCCAGTATATAGGATCTTTCAAAACAAGCCTGTTTCATCTGAGAAAGCGACCTACGTTAGCCAGGCTAGTTTCACTCGGTCAGCGTATTTAAAGGTCTCTGACAGTCAGAATCACTGTTAACAGGCAAAGGGCGAGTTGTTGGTCTTTGGTCAGATGTGTATATTGACCAGTTTAGAGCTAAATACTCTTGCCAGAGCCTGGAATCGAGCCAAATGTTTGGAGTGACTTTGCATGGCCGGGTCTCCATCAGTTCAACACATTTGGATTTCAGTTCAAGTAATGCCACTGCATTTCACAGTCAAAACTGTAGTTTATGTCAAGTGTAGATGTAAAAAGCTTCATTTTTCACAACTGACATGGACCTTTTCTTCACTTTTACAGGTCTGAAGGGTCATGCAGAGGCCTGCTCAACAAAAAATACGGAGTGTAACAGAGGATGCCCCGCAGCCTTCACCCCCACCAGTTTGCCTACAGAGCGAACAGATCCACAGGAGACGCAGTGGCGGCAGCACTCCATGCCGCTCTGTCACACCTGGAGCAGCAGGGGAGCTATGTGCGAATGCTCTTTGTGGATTACAGCTCTTTATTCAACACCATCCTCCCACACAAGCTAGTGATTAAACTGGGGGACCTCGGGCTCCCTTATACCACATGCAGGTGGATCAGCGGCTTCCTCTCTGGCCGCAGACAGTCAGAGTGGGCCATCACACATCCACAGCCCTTAGCCTCAGCACTGGCTCCCCCTGGGGCTGTGTGCTCAGTCCCCTGCTCTACTTCCTCTACACCCACGACTGCACCCCTGTCCATCACAGTAACACCATTGTAAAGTTTGCAGATGACACCACAGTGGCGGGGTTTATCTCTGGGGGGGGATGAGCCCGCTTACAGAGAAGAAGTGGAGCGACTGTCGAATTGGAGCACGGCCAACAACCTTCTCCTTAACACTGCAAAGACAAAATAACTCTTAATAGACTACAGGAGAAAGAAGACCGAGATCACACCATTGACCATCAGCCGGATCAGTGTGGAGAGGGTGGCAGACTTTTGCTTCCTGGGGGTCCACATACAGGACAGCCTATCCTGGAGTGTGGACACCTCTGAGCTGCTGAAAAAGGCCCAACAGAGACTGTCCTTCCTGAGAATACTCAGGAATTGAGGAGTAACATCACACAAAGACTGCTGGTGTTCTTTTACCGAGCCTCCATTGAAAGTATACTCACATACTGCATAGGCATTTGGTATACCAGCTGTACAGTGGCTCAGAGGAAAATGCTCCAGAGGGTCATCAACACCCCTCAAAAGATTGTTGGTTGCCCTTTCCCCGCACTGGGAGACCTACACAGATCCCGTTGTCTCAAAAGAGCCCAGAACATCATAAGACACTTCACATCCTGGGCACTCCCTGCTTGAAATGTTGCCGTCAGGCAGACGGTACAGATCAATCAAGGCAAGGACAAACAGACTCAAACACAGTTTTTATCCAACTACAATAACCACTGTCAATGCTGCCAAAAAATAATGTGCACAATTTCATGTTATGTTTTATGTGATGACTGTGGATGTATGACATGGGTGTGTTGTTTATGGTACTCTCTCAGGTATATTTATTCTGATTTATTAGTTATTGTTGTTTATTTTAGTAATTTTAGTACTTTAGTAATTTTATCCTTTTTTTATTTTTAGGCCAATGAATGTTGCACTGACTGGAAGCACTTTAATTTCGTTGTACCTGTGACAATGACAAATAAAGATCAATCTATCAGGATGCAACAGAGGATGCTGTGAGCAAGACAGACCCCTTGCTGGACTACCCCTCTCTAGCTGGACAGCTTCTCTTCAGCCCTGACCCCAGGATGGCTTCATCCAGCTGGCCTGCTCTGCCTGCCTGCAGGCTCTGCTTGCCACTGCCTGCCAGCCCTCCAGAGACAGACAGTACAATACAAAATGGCTGAAAGGGGTGTATTTATGTAAATGTCCACATTGCCTTAACTCTTTGTGATACTGATTATGTATTTAGTTAAACAGGTGTCCAGGTACACCACAGTATGACTAGCTGTATAGTCAAAATAGTAACGGTAATGTTTCATTCTGAGGGGATTCCTACACAATAGCTAAATCTGGCTCTTTTTTCATTTAACTGGCAAGTTTTCCTTTTACATGGTAGTTGCTATGGCTCAGGGGTATTGACAATTGCGGTGGACATTTGAGAATGAAGACACCCAAAGCTGCTAGAATGTAGCAAGTATTTATTGAATATAACTTTTTGCAGAAAGGACCTGACACACACAGCGTACATTGGGTAGTCTGTCGGCATCTGATGAAACATTCTCCAGAGACAGGGTTTTTATACGTGGATACAGCTGTAGCCACCTGCACACATCAGTGTCTTGTTCATGTTATTAGCTCAAAGTATCAAAACACAAGGCTACAGTTTTCTCAGAAACTTTCTAGAAAGTCACTAAATTATATATATTCACTACAACAGCTTGATTGATGGAAAGATTAACATTTCTTGTTTAGAACAGACAATAAGTCAGTCTTTTCAAAGGTATACAATTTACTTAAATGTTTAGTTTAATTGTTAATTTTATAGTTAATATAAAGGTGAATTGCCTTTCGTAATTAACAACTATAAAAGTCATGATTTGCTTGCTCCTTAGAAATTCAACACAAATGATCGTTGGTTTCACTTGTTGCTTGTCTACCCTTTTGGTTTGCCATTTACTATGTAGTCTACTTTTGGTATTATAGGCTTGTGTGCTGTCAGTAATGTGTTTACTGCCTTTTTTCTTAGTGTGCTGCCACATGCCAAAGAAAAATGTAATGTATGCATATGATGGATAATAAAGTTTTGTTGTTTAACCATGTCTGGCCATTAAATCCATAGACATAATAAAGAATGTGTATGATTAAATCATTAAGTGACCTAAAAACAGGTGTGAAGCCTGGTCAATTCCGGTTATTTTCTGCCACGAGGTATGAAGGCAAACAAGCATCTAAGAGAAGCAACTACTAAATCAAAGTAAGTCATCACAAATTATGCATACAACTTAAATATATTGTAGCGACCCAGCAGAACTATGGGGGGGATTGATGGGGAGTTATGGGGGGAAGGAGTTGCCCTAGTTCAGCCTGATAGGCCAGTTTGGGTTATGGGGCGGGGACAGCGGGAGAAGTGGGAAGTTGAGCCAAATAGGCGCCAGTTCGGGAAATGAGGTAGAGAAGAAGACACGCTCCTACAATCCACAGTTAGCTAATAAGCCACGCCGCTACCAGCCGCAGTTAGCTATAAACCCTTTTGTTGTTTTGGGCACTCCTCCAACCCCGGGGTTAGCCTGTACACTAGGCACATCCAATTTATTGAGTAGATTGTTGGCGGCTGATTTATATATGACATCGCCAAAGTCGAGGATTGGTAAGATGGTCAATTTAACAAGGGTATGTTTGGCAGCATGAGTAAAGGATGCCTTGTTGCGATATAGAAAGCCGATTCTAGATTTAATTTTTGATTGCAAGTGCATAATGTGAGTCTGGAAGGAGAGTTTACAATCCAACCAGACACCTAGATATTTATAGTTGTCCACGTATTCTAAGTCAGAGCCGTCCAGAGTGTTGATGCTGGACGGACAGGCGGGTGCAGACAGTGACCGATTGAAAAGCATGCATTTTGTTTTACTTGTGTTTAAGAGTAGTTGGAGGCCACAGAAGGAGAGTTGTATGGCGTTGAAGCTCGTCTGGAGGTTAGTTAGCACAGTGTCTAGAGAGGGGCCAGAGGTATAAAGGCAGCTTTCCAATCTTTGGGAATCTCAGAAGATACAAAAGAGAGGTTGAACAGACTAGTGATAGGGAATGCAACAATTTCAGCAGACAATTTTAGAAAGAAAGGCTCCAGATTATCTAGCCCAGCTGATTTGTAGGGGTCCAGATTGTTGTTGGCCAAACATGAAATCGTTTTGCTTCTACATTGTACATTTTTATAATATTGTGCCATTTTGAGGAGGAACCCGCATCGCTGCTTGCAGCTATATTTATTATTATATTTCACTGCTAAATGGCCCAACAGCTCAAAAAGTCCTGGACCCGATTTTTTACAATTTGGCCCAATGATACAACAGATCCCTCACTACTCCCACAAGGCTATTGGCCCATGTGCTCCCATAGATGGCGCTATAAAACACGCCCAAAGTCGACGTGATTTCCCCAGCACCCCATTATTCCAAAATGCCTGAAAATTGGTATACATGCCTTAATTCTCAAGGGGAACAAAAAAGCCTCAAGAACCCATAAGGTCCGCCATGATAGATTTTGCTGTACTGTCCAAATTTGGTACAACCTTCAAAACCCTTCTCCTCATAAACCATAGATCCAATCGACTTGAAATTTGTAACAAATGTGTAGAATACATGTTTTTATAAAGGGTCAAATTGAATAAGAAATGCGATACAAAATGGCTGAAAGAAGTGTATTTATGTAAATGTTCAAATTGCCTCAATATTTTTTTTGTTAATAAATCAAATATAATTTTGACTGATTGTATTTCAAACCTAATAGCATTCTCTAGAAACAAAAACAATTTCACCTTGGTATGTCAATATATGATTGAATTCAATAGAATTGCTCCACAGTGCGCAAGCTCCAAATTCTCAGAGACTCATCCTGCCCCTTGACACTAGGGTGACCACTTTGCGTTGTGTCGCACAGCATTTTCACCCCTTGTTCCGCACGTCACATATTGAAAATGCTGTGCTATACAGCGCAAAGAGGAACAGGTGGTCAACCTACTGACACGCGCAAGCTTGGCGAGACGCACACACATCCTTTCTGGAAATGGTGTGCTGACCAAGCCCCACCCTCACCCTCATTTCGCTTCCAATCGCAGCTCGCCGTTACGAATATAAATAATTTTTTGGCAGCCATTGTTGTTATCAACTGGAATCACCTGAAAGCCTTGTTGGAGGCACCCACGTTCGGTAAGTCCTATTTTTACACATTATAAGCTAGAATCAATGATTGGGTTTGTGAAAGTACACTACTCTTGAATTATGTTGAAGGTTTGAGCACTTTGAGACCTTTAGATTGTGAGTTTGGAGTGACGTAGCATCTCTGCAATTTCATCCAATACGTAGAGGAGGGCAGCTTTTAGGAGAACAAGCGATTCCCCACAGAATTTTGATTTGGGTTGAGAAAGTCTTTGTAACAAGCCTATGTGCCAGGGAGACCACATAGGCTCAGGCGGCAGCCATGTTTTGGTCGCGTCATGTTCACACATTCACCATTTCACAGTTCAGTCGACACCAAAAATGTGTTTGTTACCAAACCTCGAGGAGGGAAGCCTTTAAGAGATGTAGGAATTGTGCTTGTAGCCAGATGCTCCGATTATTTTTGTGATTTGTGGAAAACTTGCAAATGGAGTGAGACTACGTCCCGAGGGTACATTGTTTTGACTTAGCTTCAATGACAGACTCGGCTCGCTCACTCATTGGCAGTGTGTAAACGATATCGTAATTCACTAAATTCTAGTCCTAAAACGTCAGGGAGGGCTGCTTTTTGTAGACAAGTGTCTACTGAAGATATCCAGTATATAGGATCCTTCAAAACAAGCCTATTTCATTTGTCATTTTCCTGAGAAAGCGAACTACATTAGCCAGGCTAGTTTCACTCGGTCAGCCTATAGGTCTCTGACAGACAGAATCACTGTTTACAGGCAAAGGTCGAGCTGATCTTTGGTCAGATGTGTACATTGACCAGTTCGGAGCTAAATTCTCTGCTAGAGCCTGGAATCGAGCCAAATGTTTGGAGTGACTTTGCATGGCCGGGTCTCCATCAGTTCAACACATTTGGATTCAAGTTCAAGTAATGCCACTGCATTTCACAGTCAAAACTGTAGTTTATGTCAAGTGTAGATGTAAAAAGCTTTATTTTTCACAACTGACATGGATCCTTTCTTCACTTTTACAGGTCTGGAGGGTCATGCAGAGGCCTGCTCAACACAGTTCAGGATGCTGAGAGAAAAACAGATCCCTTGCTGGACTACCCCCCTCTAGCTGGACAGAATCAGAATCAGGACAGCTTCTCTTCAGTCCTGACCCCAGGACAGCTTCATCCTGCTGGCCTGCCCTGACTGCCTGCCTGCAGGCCCTGCTTGCCCCTGCCTGCAGGCCCTGCTTGCCCCTGCCTGCAGGCCCTGCTTGCCCCTGCCTGCAGGCCCTGCTTGCCCCTGCTTGCAGGCCCTGCTTGCCCCTGCCTGCCAGCCTTCCAGAGACAGACAGTCACCCCACAGACACAGTAGCTCTGCAGACTGCTTTTTTGAGGACATTGATGAAAAAGGACGAACCAGCATTTTTTACTTTGATGAAAGTCTAAATGTTTAATCCTTTCCATGTCACAGCATGCCAAGCTGCTGACTTTTAGGGTCTTAAGTAATGAAACCAGTTCAAGTTATAGACTTTTGACCTGAATCCAATGATTAGTCATCTGAATAAAAACCACTCAAGAAAAGTACTGCTTCCTGGATGATTTGTGCTCCACATCAGTACATCTCAAACATTTGCCTTTGTTTCCATGGGATTCATGGAATTGCTAGTTTCTGCTCCACCATTGTGTAATAACAAATATAATTTAGGACAGCAATTACATTTGTGTTATCCTTTCACATTACACACATTTAGTCAATGTTCTTAAACTCAACCGATTGTTGTCATTTTACCATACTGTTCATATTGAACAGACATCAGTGTTTGGAAAGATTACTGTATATTTCCACTTGTGATTTGTATTTCCATCGTAAATTTGGTCTTTAATTTCAGTTGGAAGTGGTATTAAAAGGTCATAAAAATTTAACTTGTTTACACCTGTAAACACCCTGTGAAGTCCCCACCCCCACTCCAGAGACAGTTGGTGACAGAGAGGTGCAGACATTAAGTTAAACATAGTTATGCCTTAAGTGTATAGTAAAAAATAGAGACTAAATGTGTAAATGGATGTTGACACTCAGTTCTCTGAGTTGGTGCATGTCAGTTTAGGCAAAGGTTGTCTTTTAAACCTTTAGGTTTAAAAAGAATTCAGATTTGATAGGAATTTTTTCTTTTATACATTTATAGTTGGATTTGACATTTAACAGCCATTTAATTAATTAAGCAACTTTTTTAACTCAAACAACCATAACACAGTACATATGGTATACAAAGCTGCAGGAGAAATTGTTAGCTTGGATGTTATCTTGCCATTTACATGGGGTCTATGATGATGATGCGCACGTAGCTTCAAGGCAGAAAGACGCGATCCATTTCGGGAGACTCCGAGACCTTAGCGCGTCACAAGCATCTCGTCATATCACGCAGTCGGAGCACAGCTTGATCATCAGCGTCAGCGCTCTTGGGTACCCAGCATGCAGTGTGGCATGTCAAAAAACAGCAAAACTTGTTGAAAATAGTTTGGTTACAACAGCTATGCAAGGGTTTTCAGTGGTTGCGTTCGTTCAGATAGATGTTTTTTAATATTGTTGTTTGTTAGTTAAAATAATCTTGTTGGTCACTCTGAGAGTGCATGTTGTGTGGTTTAATGGAAAGTGAGAGTCGGCAATGGTACATCAATGTCCGCAAGGAGTTGATTATGGGCTGTGCCATAAACCTTTTGCCAATGAGGCTATTCTCGATCGTAAGTTGACCTGGAAGTGGATCTGGAAAGCGGTCTTCAAGCCATCTTTGAGAAATTCTGGAAACAGTCTTGTGAGCAATGTGTTTTGACTGTGAGAGGCAATTTTTGGTCGTCACCTAAACCTCATGCGTCCGCTACAGCATTTCTGGTTTGGCGTGATTTGCGCTGGGAGGGAGGTAAACGGCATGGATTGGGATAGTGTGCGGGCAGGTGTATTTTTATATAGGGAGAAATGGAATGAGAAATGTAATACAAAATATCAGAAAGTGGTATATTTATGTCAATGTCCACATTACCTCAATATCTTCGTGTCAATAAATCAAATATCATTTTGACTGATGGTTTTCAAACCCTATTGGGTTCAAGATGACATCACTCTGAAGAACCATCAACAATTTTACGTTGGCATGTCAAAATATGATTGAATTTGAGTAGTGAAAACTTTGGCTGAATCTAACAACTCTTACCACAGAAGAAACAGCATACTTTTTTATACAGTAACTGAACTTGACATTATTCAACACTGAGAATAGCTCAATGGACTGGGACAGTGACCTGCAAAGTACAAGGTTGCAGGTTTGAATCCAGCCGCAGTCTTTTAGCCTGTCATCATTTTGATTATCTGTCTAGTTAAACAGGATGACATCAACCTGAAATACCATGCACAATTTCATGCAATTTCACCTTGAAATGTCAACCGCTTCTTAACCTTTGTCCCAAAGCTAATACTCTGCCCTTTCTATTCATACAATCTCAACAGTTGGTGTGTAGCAGAGAGGATAGAGAGACTGACTTGTAACCTTATGCTCATAAGTTCAAATCCCCATTCAGCCTGTTTTGGCCAAACATGAAGTAGTTTTGCTCTTTTGTTGTCCAACTCTCGATCTTCTACAGTGTACATGTTTATAATATTTTGCGGAGGAACCCCCATCGCTGCTTGCAGCTATATTTATTATTATTATTGTAATTTATCTCATGAACACATTGGTAAAACGTTTTTAAATTTAGTATATTGATACAACATGCCACAAATATGGCCCAAACACAGACTGGCCCACATCAGACAAAAGGGGGCCCCACAGGCCACGCCCAAATGTCCACTTTTCAGACTGGTTGAATTTGCTCCAATTCTTCTGAAACTTGGTATTTATGCCTCATTTTTCATGAGGAACAAAAAAGCCTCAAGGACCCGTAAGGTCCACCAGGATGGATTTTCCTGTACAGTCATAATTTGGGAAAACCTTCAAAATAGATCTCCTCCTACAAAAAAGGTCAAATTGACTTGAAATTTTGTACAGATATGTATCATTGACATATTTAAAAATGTTACTTAAGACAGTTGAATCAAATACAAAATGTCTAAAAGGGGTGTATTTATGTAAATGTCCAGATTGCCTCAATAAGTTTGTGTCACTAAATCGAATGTAATTTTGAATGATGGTTTTTCAAACCCAATAGGCTTTAAGATGACACCACCCTGAAGTACCCTGCAAAGTTTCACCTTGATATGTAAAAATATGACTGAATTACAGCTGTTTGAGCTTGGACCAAATCTGACAATGCTTTCTATTGGAGAAACATCTTATTTTATTATCCAGTTGATAACTGAACATAGCATGGGTCCAGATCTGGCAATGGCTCAAGTGGCTGAGATGTTGTGCTGATAAACAGAGGGTTGTAGGTTTAAAACCAGTCAGAGGCCATTTTTTTGGGACAGAACGGTTTCTAGTGTTCTGTCAATCCTCCGGTTGTAAAACATAGCAATGAGTGTTTATTTGAGCCCATAACAACACTCCGATCATCTGTTAAGCGAGACTGTGTAAACCACTGCAAAACAAGCCAGGTTTACAACAGTAGCTAGCTTCTTGGAGTCTACGTATGGTAGTGTCAGATTTACAACCAAATCAGCTCGAATTAAGTAAATTAATCATCAGACATCTCTAATTCCATAAACAATTTCACCTTGGTATGTCAAAATATGATTGAATTAGAGCTGTTTAAACATTGGCTGAATCTAACAACGCTTACCACAGGAGAAACAGCTTTCTTTTTTGTACAGTAACTGAACATGACAACATTCAACACTGAGAATAGCTCAACAAGCTGCAATGGTGACCTGCAAAGTATAAGGTCGTAGGTTTGAATCCAGCCACACTGTTTGAGTCTGTCTTCAATTTGAATATTTGTTTAGTTAAACAGGATGATATTGTTCCGAAGTACTAAGCGCAATTTCACCTTGATATGTCAAAAGATTGTTGAATTACAGCTGTTTAAACTTGGGCCGAATCAAACAATCCGTGCTACAGGAGAAACAGCTTTCTCTTTGCATACAAAAACTGACCACATATTCTCATCCTTGCGGGTAGCTCAATGGGTTGAAACAGTGTCCTACAAAGTGCAAGTTCACAGGTTCGTATCCAGAAACAGTCTTTTGGCCTGACATAATTTGAATTACTTGTTTTGTTAAACAGGCAGACATCCTTCTGAGATACCATGCGCAATTTCATACAATTTCAACTTGAAATGTCAACCGTTTCTTAACCTTTGTCCCACAGCTGACCAAAAACTAATACTCATATCATGCAGTCGGAACACAGCTAGATAATCAGCTTCAGCACCCTTGAGTACCCAGCATGCAGTGCAGCATGTCAAAAAACGCAAAGACTTGTGGAAAATAGTTTGGTTACAAAAGCCGTGCGAGGGATGTTAATTTTTTTGTTCGTTTAGTTAGATGTTTGTAATGTTATTGTTGGTTAGTTAATATAATCTTGTTGGTCACCATGATTGTGTATGTTGTGTAGTTTAATCGGATCAGAGAATCGGCTGCTTTACCGTCACAGGCTATTCTTGCAAGGAGCTGAATATGAGCGCTGCTCTAGCCCAGTTGCCCACATGTCTATTGTTAGTTGTGCATTGACTGAGAGTCTGGAAAGAGATCAACTCAAGAAGAGTTTCAATATCCTATAAAAAGTTAATACTTAGCCCTTAGTAATTATATTATACAGTCTCAGCAGTTGGTGTGTAGTAGAGAGGCTAGAGACTGACTTGTTACCTTATGCTCATGAGTTCAAATCCCTGTTCAGCCTATTGTTGTTGACCAAACATGAAGTCGTTTTGCTCTCTTGTTGTTCAAGTCTCGATCTTCTACAGTGTACATGTTTATAACATTTTGCCATTTTGCGGAGGAACCCGCATCGCTGCTTGAAGCTATATTTATTATTATTATTATTATTCCTCTTCTCCTTGCGCCACAATAACTCAACATGGTATTGGTAACTAATTTTTAAATTTGGCACAGTGATACTACATCTGAGTGGGTACCCCCACGCCAACTATGGGCTACATCAGACCATAGGGGGCGCCACAGCAAACGCCCAAAAGTCTGATTTTCAAAGTGATAGCATTTTCACCTTATTGCTAGCCTGACGTTGTCATACTCATAATTCTAGTCAGAATATGAGTCTGAGAACTCTCCGTTGGGCTTTGACTACGGGGCGTATTTCAAACGAGCCTGGAAAACAAATGCCTCTTCGCTCAATTGGATAGACCTAAAGGGGTGTATTTATATAAATGTCCACATTGCCTCAATATGTTTGTGTCACTAAATCAAATGTATTTTTGAATGATGGGTTTTCAAACCTAATAGATTTTAAGGTATCACGCCCCTGAAGTACCATAACAATTTCATTGACATATTTTAAAATGTTACTTAAGGCAATTGAACCAGTACAAAATGGCTGGAAGGGGTGTATTTATGTAAATGTCCACATTGCCTCAATATGTTTGTGTCACTAAATCAAATGTATTTTTGAAGGATGGTTCAAACCTACTAGGCTTTAAGGTGATATTCCTCTGAAGTACCATGCAAAGTTTCACCTTGATTTGTCAAAATATGACTGAATTACAGCTGTTTGAACTCTGACCAAATCTAACAATGCCTTCCATTGGAGAAACAGCTTTTTTTTATTATCAAGTTATTGAACTTTGTGTAGTCAGTGCCTGAGAATGGTTCAATTGGCTGAGATGTTGTGCTGGTAAGCAAAGGGTTGTAGGTTCAAAACCAGTCAGAGGTATAGTTTTTTATTTTTTATTCTGACAAAACGGGTTGTAGTCTTCCGATATGTATATGTATATTTGAGCCCATCACAACACTCCAATCATCTGTTTAGCGAGACTGAGAGGTGTAAACCACTGCAAAACAAGCCAGGTTCACCACAGTAGCTAGCTTCTTGTAGTCTACGCATGGTAGAGATAACGCTAATGGTTATCTCTAATGAAGTAAATTGATTGTTCAGGTGGATCCCTTGTCTGTTGCACAAATTAATTTCAGTAACCTGAGCCAGGACACATTAGCCTGGTCCTAACCAGACCCTCGTACATTACATTTGTACAGAGGGTCTGGGATCTCTCCATTGACAAACGTTAACTTCCTAGAAGGCGGGTCCTCTGTTGAAGTTTAAAACTATTGGATCCGCCCAGAGCCACTCTGATTTGCCATAACCAATCGCAAGCGTTCGCCTTAGCCAACTCCTTCACCACTACTGTAACGGAGCTAGTTGCCGTAGCTGGAAAATCAAACTTTTCCCGAACCCCGTGGGGAGGAAGGCCACAACATCATGGCCACCAACAAAACTCAGCAAGGAATGTTCTTGCTCTGGCTTTAACCTATGGATATTCGGCAGCGTTGCTGCCACAACCGCAGAATAGTTTCGCTCGCATCTTTCTCCGCCGCCATTACTGAACTACTCAAACTAGTGCACGACATTAACGTAATCGTTTCTCAGCCACTCCCTCTGTTCGCTGATTGGACCTACAAAAACGTGTTTCTAGAAACCGACATCAGAGCCTAGCTCCCAGACCTACTACTGAAGTGAAATCCAAATTGAGCGGAAATACGTAGGAGGGCAGAGCCAGGCTAAGGAAACATCCCCACTGATGCTAGACATGATTTGAAATTCCCTTCCATGACAAGTTATGGCACTCCAAACTACCTTTAAAAAAACCTATAAGTAAGTTATTCTTTACAGCAGCAACCCAGTCATCCTGTTGTCCCATTTTCATGAGAAATGTACAAGCAGTTTCAACTTTGGCTGAAAATCTAACAACGCTTACCACAGGAGAAACAGCTTACTTTTGTATACAGTTACTGAATATGACACTATTAAACACTGAGAATAGCTCAATGGGCTGGGATGGTGACCTGTAAAGTATAAAGTACTAGGTTGGAATTCAGCCATTATATTTTGGCCTGTCATAAGTTCGATTACCTGTTTAGTTAAACAAGATGACATCATTCTGAAATACCCTGCACAAATTTATGCAATTTCACCTTGAAATGTCAACCGTTTCCTAACCTTTGTCCCAAAGCTAACCATAGCTAATACTCTGCCCTTTCTATTCATACAATCTCAACAGTTGGTGTGTAGCAGAGAGGATTGAGACACTGACTTGTAACCTTATGCTCATGAGTTCAAATCCCCAGTCAGCCTGTTGTTGGCCAAACAAGAAGTAGTTTTGCTATTTGTTGTCCAATTCTCGATCTTCAACAGTTTTCATGTTTATAATATTTTGCGGGGGAACCCGCATCACTGCTTGCAGCTATATTTATTATTATTCTTGTAATTTATCTCATGAACACATTGGTAAAAAGTTTTTAAATTTAGCATATTGATACAACATGCCACAACTACGGCCCAAACACAGACTGGCCCACATCAGACCATAGGGGGCGCCACAGGCCACGCCCAAATGTCCACTTTTCAGAGTGATTGCATTTCCACTCCATTGCTCCAATTTTTCTGAAACTTGGTGTGCATGCCTCATTTTTCATAAGGAACAAAAAAGCCTCAAGGACCCATAAGGTCCACTATGATGGATTTTCCTGTACAGTGATAATTTGAGAAAATCTTCAAAATAGATCTCCTACAAAAAAGGTCAAATTGACTTGAAATTTTGTACAGATATGTATCATTGCAATTAAATTTGTTTTACTTAAGACAGTTGAATCAAATATAAGATGTCTGAAAGGCGTGTATTTATGTAAATGTCCACATTGCCTCAATAAGTTTGTGTCACTAAATCGAATGTAATTTTGAATGATGGTTTTTCAAACCCAATAGGCTTTAAGATGACACCATCCCCTCCCTCAGTGAGAACGCACTCAATTTCAAAAATATATTTTTTTAGACGTCTAAACATATTATACCTCGTTGGAAAGCTACGATTCTTGTGCTTTCATTGAAATAAACCAAGCTCAATTCGCAACAGCAAGTACTGTCAACGTCTTTGTCCGGTGACCGTTCCTTCAACAATGCCAGAGAAAAAAGTTTGACTTACCTACGATTACTTCGGAATGTTCCATGTATGCACACAACTCATCAAAACCTCATCTGCTTACGTTCCCAAAGGTCCAAAGTATCAAACCATGTCGAGTAGTTGTCCAAACAATGAATTATATCCACACATAGCCACGATCTTGTTGCTTTAGTCTGCAATCGTCAAAAAATTGTTTGTTGATTTGCGTCACAAACAATTGCTCATAACAAGAGATCTGAGAGGTAAAAAAAGACGAGGATAATCTTAAAATGGCCGCTACACCCTAAGCTTTAGATTGACACCTCATTTTAGCTAATAGGAGCTTCCATGCGCCAGTGACAGCCCTCTAAAGCCAACTAGGTCTGTGTGTCCTGCCCCCCCACCCCCTCTACACGATTTTTTCTAACTGGCTTCGTCTGGCTATGAATTGAGCTAGCTAACCTTGTAGCTTAGAGCTAGCTGAAAGTGGCGATACCCCATATGCTAGGTGTTTTGGAGCCTTCAAAATAAAAGTCGATTGCGCAATATGTCAGTGTTCTATGAGTGCCAATCCTGGGAATCAGATAAAGCACTCCAATGTGTTCATGCTTCAGTTTTTGTGTTTCAGTAATACTAATGAGGGATTTATTAGTTTATTAGTGTTATATATGATAGTTCTAAGTACCACCTTTCATTATAGATAACAATTATACCTTTATATACTAAGAATTTGACCTTGGTTACAAGGGTCATTCTGGAGTCCAAAAGAAAACGCCTGGATGTACTCTTATAAAAACCTTTGTCAAATCTGAATATATTGTGGTATTATGTTCGACTTTTGATATGAATTGGGTAAGGCTTCAGCCTGTGGTCTTATGCTGTCTTTCAGCTAATACCTACCACTTCTAGGCCTCTTCAGGCCTCTGTTTTCAACACAAATTCTAGGCGGAAATAGAAACTTTCACTTTCCTTGTGTTCAAGCTTCTATTAGTCAACACCAGTAGGACTGACAGGGGTCCTGACAACAAGAAATATAACTTCAGAGTGTCAGCTTTCAAAAGAGTCCATTTACATGTATGTACTCCAAATGGTTCAAGAACAGCAGTAAATTTACTTTGGGTATGCTGTTTAGGCGTTTTTGGGAAAATTAAACAGGATAGGGGTTAAACAAAGTGTTGTAGGTTCAAAACCAGTCTAAGGCTAAAAACATTTTTTTAGACAGAACGGTTTCTAGTGTTCCGGTCAATCCTCCGGTTGTAAAACATAGCAATGAGTGTTTATTTGAGCCCATAACAACACTCCGATCATCTGTTAAGCGAGACTGTGTAAACCACTGCAAAACAAGCCAGGTTTCCAACAGTAGCTAGCTACTTGGAGTCTACGTATGGTAGTGTCAGATTTACAACGGAATTAGCTTGAATTAAGTAAATTGTCTCTCTGAAGTATCATAAAGGATTTCACCTTGGTATGTCAAAATATGTTTGAATTGTTTCAACATTGGCTGAATCTAAGAATGCTTACCTTCCTCCTTTGGGACCAGTCCCCTCATCAATTTCACCAAGTTTCATGTCTCCCATTCCAACCATCTAGCGCCACCAATGGGTCAAAGTTGAAGGTGTGTTTACACATGTTACTTTTGAACAATATGCCCCATTGTCCAAAATGAGGTATCATTGGATTCCCTGGATCAAGACGATTTCAACGCACTCTATGACATTATACCCAGTTCTATAGATTCTCCGCCATTTTGAATGTAAAGGAAAAGCGTTTTTTCGCTACTCCTCCTACAATTCTTGTCGAATCTTCTTCAAAATTGCCACAGATGATCCCCAGACCAAGCCTCACAAAAATCCTCCCCTGGAGCTTTGATTTACCCAACTGTTTTTAGTTACAGCCACATCAAATTGATGTGGCTGAATTGATGTGGCCGCCATTTTGAATATAACGTTTTTTGCTACCTCTCCTGTAAGGTTTGTCCAATCTTCACCAAATTTGGCACAGATCATCTTCAGACCAAGCCACACAAAAGACATAACATGTTTTTTTGATGATCTAAACCTTTTGACTGGAAAAGCCAATCAAAGTCATTAGCCAATCAAAGTCGTCAACCAAGCCACCATAAAAGAAGTAAGGTCATATCTCAGCACCTCTTTACTGCATTGACACCAAATTTGGTATAGGGACTAGGGACACTGTTCTTAAGAGGTCCAAAATAGATCATGCTATTTCACCTCTACGTGGCGCTGCAATCAGCAAAAATTTGGCACCAATTATCTTCAGATCAAGCCTCACAAACTTTTCACATGGTTTTTGATTTTCAAAAACCATTTGTCCGGTACAGCCAATCAAAATCGGCAACAAAGCAACCAAACAGGAAGTTGGGTCATATCTCAGGAAATATTTCCTGAATTGACATCAAACTTGGTACAGGTGTTCGGGACCCTGTTATGAGGATGTCCAAACAATTTGGTGTTATGTGATCGCTGGGCATGGCCGCAGGAAGCAAAAATTTGTTTTGGCCAATAACTATTGATTTGTTTGCTTTTATTAAGTGATTCCTTTGTCTCATGATATATTGGGACATCCCATGTGTGATTCATAATAATTTAATAGCCGAATTGTTGCAGCCGCCATTTTGAATTTATTAAAAAACGTTTCTTCTCTATTCCTACACATGTTGTCCAATCTTCAACAAATTTGGCAGATATTATCTTCAGACCAAGCCTCACAAAAGCCATTATATGTTTATTGGATTTTCATAACCGTTGGCCCGGTACAGCCAATCAAAATATGCCGTTAAGCCAGCAAACAGGAAGTTGGGTCGTATCTTATCAAATCTTTGATGGATTCACACCAAACTTGCTGTGTGTACTCATTACCCTCTTTTGAGGATGTCTAAAATGTTTTCTGGGTCATTTGACTGCTTGGTCACCTCATTGCTGCTTGCAGCTATATTTTTATATTGCTTTTGTACACATTTATGGTTACGTTTTATGGCACAACTGATGAAGAACTAACACACCTAGTTTTGGCATTAACACATGTTTTTCTATTGGCTTATCAATGCCATAGCTCTAGAAAAACAGCTTCACTTTATTATTGTATGCGGACGGCAAGCTGTAAGATTAGCCCCTGCTTAACATTAACAAGACTCATGTCAACAGGCTATCATAGCAGTTAAGTTTTAGTAAACAAATCATGTAAGAATGGAAAATTGTGTCCTACTGCTACTGGAATTTTTTTACAACGTACTATAATGTTTAGCGAATTATAACCTTTCTGATCTTTTCTGTGCATGATATTTAATTGATAATGTTGTAATGTCAGCCTTGTCAGGCGATTATTTTACACTGCTGACCACACGTAATGTTGAACGTTTGTGTCATTTGGTTAACACAGTAATGTTAGTAGCTGGCTAAGCGCTAGCTCCTAACATTAGTCACTTCAACATTGTGACGTTGGATGAGGCGAGCTATGCTATTTCTCGTGAACCACAGGGCGCCTGTGCAGCTATCTATTGTCAGTTATCTATTGATAACCAGCTGGCGTACATTTTCAAAAGAGGAGCGAACCATGGACCAATTTTTTTTTTAAAGAAGGGTGTTATAGCTCGGAAAATATAAACTTTTTTCCAATTTCGCTTGATTTTGTGGCATTGTTTTAACTCTGATGCATTAGTATGAGGCCTTTGCATAATCATTTAGTTATAGAAAGGGAAGCCTACATAATAGCTGCATTTCCCGATAACGATGGATCTCAGTTGTTACGAGGGTTCTCTATAAGCAAAATAACGAACCATCGTTATTTCTTACATGTGTTTCCCGAACATAATCACAAGAAAAACCCTTGTACGTGTCTCTTAAGAACTACTTAAGATGTTTCCCGGATGCGGAAATGTGATTGTTCTGTCACAACTTCAAGACTTTTGTTCAATAAACTTTTACAACAAAAATTGAGTAATCACGGTATGCAAGAATTGTTATTTACTGTCGGTACAGAAAACGTACATAAAATAATTATGATCTTTTTACATTTATATCGTAGATGGTTAAAAATACTTCTCATGATTTGCACATAGCCTAGCAGGTGTCATGAATTTACAATCAGCGTGATGCATATTTTAAATGCTTACGTAATTCGCACACCATTTGATGAGGCATGTGTTGTGTAGTTCATTGAAAAAGATCCCAGTTTCAGTTAAACTTCTGTAAAAATAATACAAATATATGAAGAGTTATCCTTTTTTCATTTCGCTGTGATGTTGCCTTGTTTTTAGGGTCAGCCTACTGGTGTCTCCACTGAGTCTCTTTGCTTAAGATGCACTTAACATTCTACGACTGATCTGGAGCTCTCGTTAATCTATGAGCATTTTCAAGAGCCTCTATAGCTACGATGGCTTCGGGAAATGGCCCATAAAACTAAGATCCATCATACTGTAACACCCCTAGCCGGTATGCTAATGGGGGAGTCGGGAGTCAACCGGTGAAGTGCTGGGTTTTTATTACACAGACAGTTGTGGGCCACTGTCTACGCCTTAACTAACACCAATAGTCTCACAATCTGAACAATCTTAATAATGATGCTTAATGGCTCCTGTTTTGCTGCTTTACCTACACATTGTTGACCTTAAACACGAAGGGAAAACAGAGAGATAACCGCCAAAACTCACCTATATATAGGCTACAGCCAAAAAGACCCACCACAGCTATCCCACAACCTCCCAAACCCTCCAATAAGAACATGAACATTAACAACCAATGAATGTCCAATAACACAGGGTAGCTACAATACGATGGATTCTATGATCCAATTTAGACTTACAATGCTTTCGGGAAACGCAGCCCTGGCCAATACCATCCCTACAGTGAAGCATTATGGTGGCAGTATCATGCTGTGGGGATGTTTTTCAGCGGCAGGAACTGGGAGACTTGTCAGGATCGAGGGAAAGATGAATGCAGCAATGTACAGAGACATCCTTGATGAAAACCTGGTCCAGAGCTCTCTGGACCTCAGACTTGGGCGAAGGTTCATCTTCCAACAGGATAACGACCCTAAGCACACCAAGATAACAAAGGAGTGGCTTTGGGACAACTTTGTGAATGTTCTTGAGTTGGCCAGCCAGAGCCCAGACTTGAACATCTCTGGAGAGATCTGAAAATGGCTGTGAACCGACGCTCCCCATTTAACCTGATGGAGCTTGAGAGGTCCTGCAAAAAGAATGGGAAAAACTGCCCATAAATAGGTGTGCCAAGCTTGTAGCATCATACTCTAAAAGACTTGGCTGTAATATTTGTCAAAGGTGCTTCAATAAAGTATTTAGCAAAGGCCTATAATGCTTATGTACATGTTATATTTTCATTCTTAATTTTTGCAAATCTATAAAAAATATGAAACCAACTTTTTTCACTTTGTCATTAAGGGGTATTGTGTGTAGAAGTGTTGAAGAAAAAATGAATTGAATTACATTTTGGAAAAAGGCTGTAACATAACAAAGTGTGGAAAAAGTGAAGCGCTGTGAATACTTTCCAGATGCACTGTAAGAATAGCCTAATATTTGTATTTATTGTGTGTGTGGGATGGAGGCAGACATGAGGGTAAGCTGATAGGATGTGTTTCAAGGTCATATGTACTTGTGTAAGAGAGAAGCAACCCAACTTTTGGATGTCCTCTGTTTGAGCGCTGAGGTGTGTGTGTCCTAGGTAGGGAGGCCCATGAGGAAATGAACATCACGTTCACCTTGCCAGTGTCGTGGAATTCTGACGACTGTGTGCTGCATGGTCACTGTGAGCAGGTGGTGTTCTGCACCTGTATGACTATCACAGCTTCCAGCAATGTCTTTCCCGTCACAGTGTGAGTGGAGAAAATTACGTTTTATACTTCTGTGCTAGCTCTATGAGTAAAATCAGTGTATTTGCAACTACTGACATCAAACAATGACAAGAGTTAATTATAGGGGACCCACATTTATTAACTGTGTACCTCAATGTGTGTTTACCCATGTGTGCAGGCAACCACCTCACTGTGTCCCAGAGACGTATACAAATGTCACATCCTGGTACAAGCTCTTCACCACGGCAAGGGACTCTGACACTAGATACAGCCAGGAGTACAACCCCTTCTGGTGCTACAAAGGTGCCATAGGGAAGGTGTACCACGCTCTCAACCCCAAGCTCACTGTTATTGTCCCCGATGTAAGTTATCCTTTTTATGTGTACATACACTAGCATATTGTCGAAAATGTATTGTCTACATTGTCTTGGGTGTATGTTATGTAATTTTATCTTAACTTGTAGTCATCACCATCTAGTACAATTATTATGAAGTATTCCCGCACTTCACAAATTAGTTATTTTATCTTCGACTTGGCAAAACAAGAACACGGCAGCGGTACTCACAGACATATACAGTGCATCTGGAAAGTATTTAGTGTTTCACTTTTTCCACATTTTCTTATGTTACAACCTTATTCCAAAATGTATTCAACATTTTAATTTTTAAGATTAGCAAAAGAAATGATCATACGTACATAAGTATTCACAGCCTTTGCTCAATACTTTGTTGAGGCACCTTTGGCAGCAGTTATAATGCTACAAGCTTGGCACACCTATCAATGAGCAGTTTGTCCTATTTTCAATGTTGGATGGGGAGCGTCGGTGCACAGCCATTTTCAGATCTCTCCAGAGTTGTTCAATCAGGTTCTGGGCTCTGGCTGGGCCACTTAAGGACATTCACAAAGCCACTCCTTTTTATCTTGGCTGTGTGCTTAGGGTTGTTGTCCTGTTGGAGGATGAACCTTCGCCCTAGCAGTGCCGGTCCTTGCTATCGGCAACATGGTAAACCTTGCCAGGGCGCCAAATGTGCTAGGACCGCCTCTGCCCATTGATCCTGACTATTCTCCCAGTTCCTGCCACTGAAAAACATCCCACAGCATAATGCTGCCACCACCATGCTTCACTGTAGGGATGGTATTGGCCAGGTGATGAGCGCTACCTGGTTTCCTGGCGGCCAACTCTAGGAAGAGTCTTGGAAGTTCCAAACTTCTTCCGTTTACGGATGATGGAGGCCACTGTGCTCATTGGGACTTTCAATGCTGCAGACATTTTTCTGTACCCTTCCCCAGATCAATGCAATCCTGTCTTGGAGGTCTACAGACAATTCCTTGGACTTCGTGGCTTGGTTTGTGCTCTAACATGCTGTTAACTGTGTTAATTGAAGAAACCTTGGGAGGATCATGTCCAATCAATTGAATTTACCACAAGTCGACTCTCGATCAAGTTGTTGAAACATCTCAAGGATAATCAGTGGAAACAGGATACATCTGAGCTCAATTCTGAGTGCCATGGCAAATGCTGTGAAGACTTATATACATGTAATGTTTTAGTTTTGATAGATTTGCCAAAAAGAAAAAATCATATTTAGAATACGGCTGTAATATAACAACATGGAAAAATGTAAACTCTGTGAATACTTTACAGATGCACTGTATACTGATACAGCAACCAACAAAGACTGGACACAAAACAGACTTTAATACTAAACCAAACAAGATACAGGTGACAACGGTAAACTAATTACAACAAAGACCAAACTGAGACAATTAACAAGACACAGTAGCACAACAAACATGAGTCTAGTGCTCTGGGGAGGCAGGGTGTTACATTAATAATACATTTATTTATATAGCTCTTTTTAAGATACTCAGTCACTTTACAGAGTCCAGCATTCATTCAGACACCACAAACAGGCAGTGGCACGGAAGCATGGCTGCCAATCAGCGCGTACGGCCTCTCCGACCACTACCACCATTTGTTACCAACATTCATTCACATTCATACGATGTATGTCTTTATGATGGTGGGGGAAACCAGAGTACCCGGAGGAAACCCACGCAGGCACAGGGAGAACATGTAAACTCCTGGAAGCGACCGGGGTTTGAACCAGGAACCTTCTTGCCAGTGCTAACCACTGAGCCACCGTGCTGCCTGTTGTAGTTGGTATCTTTCAACATCAATTCTGCTGAACATTTCCAATTAAACTTATACGTATTTTCCCCCAATTGTACATCAAAACAAAATGACTCAATGCTTTTAGCTTTATTGCTCTTATTTGAATTGAATGGAGCATGAATCAGGTTTGTTTCTGCGAGTGATTGGACACATGAGAAAAGGGCTTTTCCCCTAAACCATATTCTGTATCTCAGTAGATGATGAGAGCATTGCAGCATGGGAAAGGATTGGTTTCATCTTGAAATAGAGTCTAAAATCAAGACACTGCGACTTGCTTGCAGGACGACCGCTCTCTTATCAATCTGCATCTGATGCACACAAGCTACTTCCTGTTTGTGATGGTCATCACAATGTTCTGCTATGCAGTCATCAAGGGACGGCCAGGCAAAGTACGACTGAGCAACCCCGACTTCTGCCCTGAAAAGGTACAACATGATCCACAGGCACCCAGTGGTCTTTGTTTTCATAACAGAGAAAGAATTCCTCAGATAGAAAATATATTCTAGCTGGGTCTCGCAGACTTCATCTAGCCTGTTTTTGTCTTTGTCTTTGTATGAAAACAGAAAAACATGATGCTGGTATTTTAGTCCTCTGAGTAATTATTATACAGATCAAGTGCAGATTGTAAACTTTCAAATTATGTATCATACATTTTAAATTGAAAATGTTTGAAAGAGATATGTGAATGTTTGTACCTCTTCAATCAACTTTCGAAGAAAATCTCTTTAAAACCTTTTAAAAACGTTTTCATACTTTCTGCAGGCAGATAATGGGTGGGAACAATAGCTGGTTAACTCCACCCCCAACCATATGTATGAGTGACACCGTGTCCTAACTGAGAGTAGTGATGGGCAACTAGAGGCTTTTTGAAACACCGAGACAAGTGAAACATTGGAGTCGGGGCCTTTGAAACGCTCGAAACCTTTACTCAACAGCGACATCTGCTGGCAACTACGAATATGGCATAACTAACAGTCATAGCTAATTCCACATCGAGATTTTAAGGATCCTTGTGGTTGGACGGAATTATTGCCGGTGTGCAATGCAGATGGCGTGGTTTCGAATACGGGAGCGATGGCTTTTATCGAACAATACAAATAAGCCCAAATATGATTTTCAAACTATTTGAGACGATAAACTCAATATACAGTTGTTACATATTCATATATAACGTTCTCTAACCGTCTCCAATTGTCTCAAACTGTCTCAAACTCACAAATCTCAGTTGTCTATATTTGATTTACAAATATTTTCTACAAGTACCTAAATCTTTTTTTACAGAGCTCCATCTCCTGGCACTAATTTCACGCAATGCCATAGTCTTTCGCATTCAAAACCTTTGTGGCTTTGCCGCCTCATTTTATACCCCGACACGTCAGAGTCTTTTGGCAAGTACGAGACAGGTTTCGTTCAAGATCACGTCACAAAACGTTTCGAAACACTTTGACACTTGACCGGAAGTGTTTTTAAAACCGTCTCAAAACGTTGTTTCGTTTTGTTTTGACTGTTTGTTTGCAGTGAGTGTTGAATGTGTCGGGACAGTATCGACACCTTAGTACCGAGCAGCCCATCACTAACTGAGAGTCTGGAATTGTTTTTGGCCAAACATGAAGTTGTTTTGCTCTCTTGTTGTCCAAGTCTGGATCTTCTGCAGTGTACATGTTTATAATATTTTGCCATTTTGCGGAGGAACCCGCATTGCTGCTTGCAGCTATGTTATTATTATTATTTTTCCTCTTCTCCGCTAAATGGCTCTATAGCTCAAAAAGTACTAATCCCAGACAGAGAGTGGCCCATGAGCGCCCATAGGTGGTGCTATAAGCCACGCCCAAAGTCTACGTGATTTTCCCAGCGCCCCATTACTCCAAAATTTGTAAATTTGCCTATTTTCTCATGGGGAACAAAAAGCCTCAAGGATCCATAAGGTCCGCCATGATAGATTTTGCTGTACTGTCCAAATTTGGTACAACCTCCAGAACCTTTCTCCTCATGAACCATAGATCCAATCAACTTGAAATGTGTTAGAGATTTGTAGAATACATGTCTTTCTATAGGGTCAAATTGAATAAGAAATCCAATTCAAAATGGCTGAAAGAAGTGTATTTATGTAAATGTACACATTGCCACAACATCTTTGTGTTGATAAATCAAATATAATTTTGACTGATGGTTTTTCAAACGTTAGTGCTTTCAAGTTGAGATAATTCTGAAGTACCATATGCAATTTCAACTTGATATGTCAATATATGATTGAATTCAATTGAATGGCTCCACAGCGTGCACACACTCATCCTGCCCCTTGACACACGAGCTTGGCGAGACGCACACACATCCTTTCTGGAAATGGTGTGCCGCCACCCTTGGTCTGTTGCTCCTGTTTCAATTTGCTTCAAATCGCAGCTCGCCTGATAGCTGTGTTGGAGGGCAGCCACGTTCGGTAAGTCCTATTTTTACACATTTTAAGCTAGAATCAATGATTGGGTTCGTGAAAGTACACTACTCTTGAATTATGGTGAAGGTTTGAGCACTTTGACACCTTTAGATCGTGAGTTTGAAGTGACGGAAAACCGAACTCGAAAAGTAGCTAGCTCTAGCTTTTTCTATCTGTGTTTATAATTAGTGAATCATTTAGCATCTCTGCAAATTCTTCATCAAAAGAGGTAGAGGAGGGCAGCTTTTAGGAGAACAAGCGTTTCCCCACAGACCTGTAGGCTCAGAATTTTGATTTGGGTCGTAAAAGTGTTTGTAATTGGAATGAGTGCAGACGCAAGGGAGACCGTCATGTTCATAAATTCACCATTTTACAGTTCTATCTACACCCAAAAAGACGAGCAGGGAAGCCTTCAAGAGATGTGGGAATTGTCCTTTTAGCCTGATGTTTTTTTTGTAATTTGTGCTAAACTTGCAAGTTGAGTGAGACTGCGTCCCGGCGATACTGTACATTGTTTTGACGTTAGCCTCAGTCAGACTCGGCTCACCCACTGGCAGTGTGTAAACTATTTTGTATTTCACTCAATTCTATTCCAAAAACGTCAGAGAGGATTGTTTTTTGTAGACAAGAGCCTGCTGAAGATAGGCATTATATAGGATCTTTCAAAGCAAGCCTATTTAGTTCGGCATTTGCCTGAGACAGCGACCTATGTTAGCCTGGCTAGTTTCACTCGGTCAGCCTATGTAACTGACCGAGTAACTGTAACAGTAACTGTAACTGTTTCTTTATGTATTTAAAGGTCTCTGACAGTCAGAATCACTGTTTACAGGCAAAGGTCGAGCTGGTCTTTTGTCAGATGTGTATATATCGACCAGTTTAGAGCTCAATACTCTTGCCAGAGCCTGGAATCAAACCCATGTTTTGAGTGGCTGTGCATGGCCGGGTCTCCATCAGGCCAACACATTTGGATTCAAGTAATTTTTCACAACTGACATGGATTCTGTCTTCACTTTTACAGGTCTGGAGGGTCATGCAGAGGCCTGCTCAACAGAGTTCAACAGAGGATGCTGAACTACTTGAACTTGCTGGACTACCCCTCTCTAGGTGGACAGCTTCTCTTCAGCCCTGACCCCAGGACAGCTTCATCCAGCTGGCCTGCCCTGACTGCCTGCCTGCAGGCCCTGCTTGACATTGATGAAAAAGGACAAACCAACATTTTTTCCTTTGATGAAAGTCTAAATTGTGACATCACCAGGGGTAGTGGAGGGATGTTACATCAGAGAGGGGGCAACACCACAAAATGGTGGCAATGGCCCACACTACATCTCCCAGAATCCCTCAACAAGTGGACAGATGTAGGTGTGTGAGCCACCTAATCAAGTTAGGACTATAAAAGGGGGGGAGGGGAAAGAGCAGGGGGAGGGACCAGAGAGACAAAGGGCACATGGCTGGTTAGTTTGGACCAGGGAAAAGTTGGGGGACTTTTTTAAGGGGAAAGTCATTTTTTGTTTAAACTTTTGTGGATTTTTGTTGGCTGGTGGAAGGTGAAAGTAACACCCTGCCTGAGTTGATTTTTGTTGTCTTTTTGTGGAAAATAAAGTGCCCTCTTTTTTGTGGAACCTGTTTTTGCTTGGTCTTTCCCACCCCGGTGCACTGCCTCACTCTTGCCTGCCCTAGGCAGCTCTTCTCGTGACGCTACGGATGGTGGAGAATGCGGGCAGTGAGGCGGAGTGCAGATGAGTAGTGGGGAGGATAAGACGACTTGACCAAACGTTTTTCAAAACTCCAGGCAAGCAAACCCCACACAAACATGGAGCAGCTGCTACAGATACTTGTGGAAAATCTGAGGGCTCAGCAAGAAACCAATGCAGCCTTGGTACAACAGCACACAACGGCTAATCGCCTAAAAGAGCTGGAGATTCAACAATTGACCAGGGCAAAGCCAAAGGCTGGGGAGTTGATCCCAAAACGGGGAGCAACCGATGATGTGGAAGCTTACCTGTATGCCTTTGAGGCTACAGCCACTCTGAAGGGGTGGCCGAAGACGCAGTGGGTTGGACTTTTGTCCCCTTTTCTCTCCGGGGAGTCACTTAAGGTCTTCCAGGATTTAGAGACCAGTGTGGCTCAAGACTATGACCAGCTAAAGGCAGAGATCCTGAGTCGACATGGCATTACCAGATTTAGCCTGGCCCAACGTTTCGATAACTGGACCTTCCGTACTGGGATAACCCCTCGTGCACAAATGCATGACTTGATTCGAACAACCAAAAAGTGGCTGGAACCAGACAAGACAGACCCGGCGGCCATTATAGAGACTCTGGTTATGGATCGGTAGAGCTCTGCCGTATGAGGCCAAAAGGATAGTTAGCTCCCAACGGTTAACAACCACCATGGAGCTAGTGGAAGCAGTAGAGCAGTACCAGGCTGCCTCGGAATTGCTCCGCCCAACCCCTAAAGAGCGGATATCTCCGGTCCCTGATCAGCCCAGTGGGATGCGACCAAAACGAGCCAAACCGGTCAGCCCTCAGTCCAGCCCCCTGAACAGAGCTGGTTATCCAACACAGTCACGGGGGTTCTCCAACGCTGAGCCTCGCCAGTGCTTTCGATGTGGTGAATATTTCCTGGCAGTGTGGACAGATGAGCCCATGCCCTCCGCCGAGGCCACCAGCAGCCCCCATGTACACTTTGCAGCCCTCCTGTGGGAAAGTAAAGACCGCCGTCCGACGTGCCCAGTAACAGTAAATAAACAGAACCTAGAAGCATTGCTGGACTCGGGAAGTGCCAGGACCCTGATCCATGAGTCTGTGTTGGAGGCCTCTTCCCCGGCTCGGGGGGAACCAATTCCAGTAGTTTGTGTCCACAGAGACAAACACGAGTGCCCGAGTACCGTGGGGAAACTAACCACCACCAAGGGAACGTTTACGGTGGAGGTTGTCAAGAACCTGCCAATTTCAGTCCTAATTGGACGAGACTGCCCGGCCATTCACTGCTATGGGAGGAATCCCAAAGGAAGCACAGTCGGGAACCTTGAAAACGTAGAGAAAAAACAAAACGTAAAGGGAATACAACCCAGGTAAATCTTGCTAAACCCCGCTCTGCTGCCCCTGTTTTAGCTGAAGCCTTTGCGGTGGATTCAAGTGACACAGAATTGGCCAGGAATGACTCAGGTAACTCGGAACCAGAATCGGGGCCAATGGAAGATGACTGTGGGGGCTCTAGAACCATGCCACCGCTCCAAGGTCAGTACGGAACTGCTCATCCACAGGATCCTACACTTAGCAATGCCTTAAGAAATGTTCAGGTCCTAGAAGGAACTCTAGTGGGACCCAGGTTGACTCCTTCCTACCCTCACTCACAAAAAATGGCCTCTTGTACCAGGCCATAAAAAGTAATGAGAAAGTTATTGAACTGGTCCTGGTGCCACAGCCTCATCGTCCCACAGTCCTTCAATTAGCCCATACTCATGTGTTTGGGGCCCACTTAGGCATGGAGAAGACTAAGGAACGAGTATAACAGAGGTTTTTCTGGCCGGGTGTTCACAAGGAGGTAGAAAACTACTGTCGCAGTTGCCCGGAACGCCAGGTCAAGGCGCCAAAGGCAACTTACAGGAACCCCCTGGTCCCGTTACCAATCATAGATACACCCTTCGAAAGGGTGGGGATGGATATCCTGGGGCCCCTACCCAAGAGTGCTCGGGGACACCAATACATCTTGGTCATCGTGGACTACGCTACCCGATATCCGGAAGCTGTGCCCTTAAGAAAGGAGAATGCAAAACAGATAGCAAAGGAGCTATTCCTCTTCTCCAGTAGGGTAGGGATTCCAAAAGAGATTCTCACTGATCAAGGGACCCCTTTATGTCTAGAGTGACAAGGGAGATGTGTACTCTTTTACAAGTAAAACAAGTGAGGACCTCGGTGTACCACCCCCAGACGGACGGTTTGGTGGAGAGATTTAATAAGACCCTCAAAGCCCTGTTGCGAAAGGCCATCAACAAAGACGGAAGAAACTGGGACCAGCTTCTCCCCTACATCCTATTTGCGGTAAGAGAAGTTCCGCAATCTTCTACAGGCTTCTCACCCTTTGACTTGTTGTATTCAGACAAACCCAGGGGTCTCCTGGACATTGCCAAGCAGACCTGGGAGGAGCAACCCTGTCCGCATCGTACCATGATTGAACATGTAGGGGCGATGCGGGAACAGATGGCCGTGGTAATCCCCATGGTGAAGGAACACATGGAAAAAGCTCAGAGGGACCAGAGGGCAGCCTATGACCGAACCGCTCAACCGAGGGAATTCAACCCAGGAGACAGAGTCCTGGTTCTGGTCCCCACGGTGGAATTTAAGTTTTTGGCAACATGGCAGGGTCCATTTGAAGTAATCGGAAAAGTGGGGGAGGTAACCTACAAAGTACGACAACCGGGGAAGAGGAAAGCGGAGCAGATTTACCATGTGAACCTCCTAAAGAAATGGCATGCTCAGGAGACGTTGTTGTGTCTTGCCCACCAGGAGTCAAAAGAACGGGCCAGGGAAGAAGTGCAGTGGGGCCCAGACCTCTCCCCTCACCAACTACAACAAGCAAAAGAGCTGGTGGATGGCAATCAGGATGTCTTTTCAGCCCTCCCAGGTTGCACCCACCTAGTGGAGCATGAAATACGCACCCCTCCAGGAAAAACGGTCAACCTAAAGCCGTATCGGGTGCCGGAGGCCCGCAAGAAACCGATTGAGGAGGAGGTCAGAAAGATGTGTGAGCAGAATGTGATAGAGAAGTCTAAGAGTGCCTGGTCTAGTCCCATCATCCTAACAGGCAAGCCTGAAAATACGGTACGATTCTGTAACGATTTCAGAAAAGTAAATGAAGTGTCAGACTTTGATGCCTACCCCATGCGTCGAGTTGACGAGCTGATCAAAAGCCTGGGCCAGGCCCGGTTTATAACAACCCTGGATCTCACCAAGCAATATTGGCAGGTTCCCTTGTCAGAAGATTCGAAGGAGAAGACTGCCCTCGCTCCCTGGAGGCCTTTGGCAGTATCGCATGATGCCGTTTGGTTTGTTTGGAGCTCCGGCCACCTTCCAGCGCTTGATGGACCAGGTGCTCAAACCCCATCAGGACTATGCATCAGCCTATTTAGACGATGTGGTGATTCAGAGTCCAGACTGGGAAAGCCTCCTACCTCGGGTGCAAAAGTTGCTACCAAGGGAGAAGAACTATGCCACAGTAGAGAAAGTGTGCCTCGCCATTAAATGGGCCCTGGAAACGCTGAAGTATTACCTGCTGGGAAGGAGGTTCACTCTGGTGACAGATCATTCGCCATTGCAGTGGAGGCTAAAAACAAGGAAATCAACAGCAGGGTAACTAGATGGTTCTTAAGTCTCCAGCCGTTTAACTTCTCTGTTGTTCACAGACCCGGAAATGCAGACGCCCTGTCCCGCCGTGATGCCTTCTGGGCCTCGTTTACCCTGCCGAGGACGTCAGGCCTGGGTAGAGGGATGTGTGACATCACCAGTGGAGGGATGTTACATCCCTGGACCAGAGATGGGGCAATACCACAAAATGGTGGCAATGGCCCACACTACATCTCCCAGAATCCCTCACCAAGTGGACAGATGTAGGTGTGTGAGCCACCTAATCAAGTTAGGACTAGAAAATGGGGGAGGGGAAAGAGCAGGGGGAGAGACCAGAGAGACAAAGGGCACATGGCCGGTTAGTTTGGACCAGGGAAAAGTTAGGTGACTTTTTTAAGGGGAAAGTCATTTTTTGTTTAAACTTTTGTGGATTTTTGTTGGCTGGTGGAAGGTGGAAGTAAAACCCTGCCTGAGTTGATTTTTTGTTGTCTTTTTGTGGAAAATAAAGTGCCCTCTTTTTTGTGGAACCTGTTTTTGCTTGGTCTTTCCCACCCCGGTGCACTGCCTCACTCTAGCCTGCCCTAGGCAGCTCTTCTCCTGACGCTACAAAATGTTTAATCCTTTCCATGTCCCAGCATACCAAGCTACTGACCTTTAGTGTGTTAAGTGATGAAACCTGTTAAAGTGATAGACCTTTGACCTGAATCCAATGATAATTCATTTGAATAAAAACCACCAAGAGAAGTACTGGTTCTTGGATGAATTGTGCTCCACATCAGTTCATCTCACACATTTGCCTTTGTTTCCATGGGATTCATGGAATTGTCAGTTTCTGTTCCACCATTGTGTAATAATAAATATGATTTAGGACAGCAATTCCATTTTTGAGTTATCCTTTCGCATAACACACATTTAGTCAATGGGCCTCATTCACCAAGATCTTCCTAAGTTATTTCTTAAATTTGTTCTTAAGAAAGAAGCGTTCTTAAACAGCAGAATTGTTCGCAGGTGTGTTCTTAGAATGATGAATCCCAATATTTCCAAAGTTGAAAGCTCGTGCCTTGTTGCTCCTATTTAGCATAGGTAAACGCCCCGTTAATTCCCATAAAAGGGCACGATGCTGCAGGGCCGTGTGCACACTCAGAGAAATGTCAAAACGACGTGGTAAAGACGGTGGAGGCCTCGACAAAAGACAGAAAAACGTAATAATAATTCTGAAGTGGAGGTACAACTGCAAGAAGTTAGCGACAAACACCACATCATATTTAATAGCGTCAGCTGTGGATACAAAGCAGTAAATAAAACCGATGCGTGGAATGCTATTACTCATGCAGTGAACGCTGTATCCGGAGAAGTGCGCAAAACTAATGAAGTGAAAAAATAAATGGTTTAACTTTAATCTGAATTCTTAAGCAAAAAACATATACAATTTAAAAATATCCATGAAGACTGCTCTTGGTAGCCTATAGCGTTCCAACAGGTAGCCTACTCCTCGCTCTCTGCAAATAAATTGGTATGGTCAAGGAAGATGTGTTCCCTCCTCAGGGAGCGTTCCGCAACATTTTGCAGCAGCAATAAATACGCCATTGTGTGGTGTAGTCCTAGTGTGCGGAATAAGCCTACTTTTGGCCTATAAATACAGTGATAAGTCACGTATTTGATGGCAAAGTTCCCTGTTAACATAATTGATTTGAATTGAAGGCAAAGTAAGGCTAGTTTACAGTTTTTTGAATGACCCATCTTAGAGTAGCGTTATAGAATGTACGGTTACTGTATTGAAAAAAGAAGACAGAAACATAATTGCTGCCGTAAAGGCTTCATTTGCAACAGGACAAGAAATATGCAATATAGCTTCCATTTACAGTATTGCCCTAGCTCTGGCCCTTCTCTGAGCGCCACCACACATTCTAACTCTCCTCCCTTGTCCCACTCCTCTCCCTTTATGGAAGCAAATCATGACCAAAATTCAAATGAAAATGCATTTCTAGAAATGCATTTTCATTTTAAGAATGTGGCTGCATTATTTGACTCAAATTAAATTAGTAATCAATCATCCTATTTGGATTTTTTTTTAAAGACTGCTCATTCTTTCACTTAATTAAAATCAAAATGAAAAAGACATTTGAAATTTAATTTTCAAAGTATGCCCCACCAAATATTTACCAAAATTCAATTTGAAATGTAAAATTTGAAAATTAAAATGCTTTTCCAGAAATGCATTTTCATTTTAAGAACGTGGCTGCAAAATCGTGACCACAATTCAAATGCAGTTCCAGAAATGCATTTTCATGTTAAGAATGTGGCTGCATTATTTGACTCATAAATAAAATTAGTAATCAATCATCCTATTTGCATTTGCATTTTCTTCCTCAAGACTGCACATGTTATGCCATAATCAAAAAGAAAACGGACATTGCATTTTCATTTTCGTGTTCTGCCCGCAAAGAACTGCCCATAATTAAAAAACGAAAATGCATTCTGAGCACCGCAGCAGAGTGATGTCAGTAGCCGCTCTTCTTCAGCTCCCTGTTGACCGAGCTACCCATCTTGTTCGGTAGGGGGCGTTGTGCACATACGCATTGCATTACATGGCAAATGTGCCGGGAAATTGATTGAATTGCCGGGTCTTTAGAGGACGCATCACAGATCATGGCGCTACCTCAAATTATGCAGACACTGATAGAATTAGCTAAGCTGGTATAAACTAATAATATATCAGAGTCTGATGCCCGTGACCGAGTAGAACAAGTCACAGAGAGCTTGGCTGCATACTCGTTCTGAAATTGTCTACTTTTACCTGTGAAAGAAAGCTGTTTCACCTTTGGGGTAGTTCAGACAAAATCTGAATTTCCGCAATCTGAATTTCAGCAATCTGAATTTCAGGAATCTGAATTCCTGCAATCTGAATTTCAAGAATCTGAAATCCTGCAATCTGAAGAGATAAATAATATATATATATATTTTTTTTTATAAATACACACTACACTTACTCTTCTGCTCATTTGTAATGCACTTGGAATTTCCATTGTGTATGAATTGTGCAAGGCCTATATAAATACAGTATTTTACAATCGCTATGAAAGTCTTTTCAATACCTTTAACAAGTTTCCTAAAATCTTAACACAGTGAGCACAACATTCGTCTGTGTATGCTGTAAAATTAACACATTTCTTGTTGCTTTGACACAAAATGCATAGAGTAAACACAAATTTTAAATGCTTGAACTTCTTTTACACACAAACTCAACCAAGACCAAAACAATCGATTTTTACTGCCCAATTTACCAATGCTTTCACACTGTCAGCAAAAACAGATATCATGTTCAAAACCTAAATTATTGGCTAAAGTCAAAGTGAACAGCTGTTTATATTGTGAATTGAAACATAAATATATCACCTGTATTTTATTCTATTGCTACGGAGAAAGAGCTTAAGTTATGCAAATACTGTACATCACAGCTGATTCCCAACTAGGAAACACTCATGTGTTGAGGTTCTTTCAATTCCATGACCATATGGCATAGACAGTAAAGAGGACCTCTTTGGGCTGATCTGGTGTGGGAATAGAACAATATAGAGCAACAAAAGAAAGTAAGAATACAGTAATGCTTGCACAAGGGAGAGGAAGACAAGTACCAGGACAAGGGAGAGAAGGACAAGTACCAGGCCAAGGGAGAGGGACAAGGGAGAGGAGTTAGAATGTGTGGTGGCGCTCAGAGAAGGGCCAGAGATGTAATACTGTAAATGAAAGCTATATTGCATATCTCTTGTCCTGTTGCAAATGAAGCCTTTACTGCAGCAATTATGTGATGTCTTTTTTTTTTCCAATACAGTAACCGTACATTCTATAAAGCTACTCTGAGATGGGTCATTCAAAAAACTGTAAACTAGCCTTGCTTTGCCTTCAATTCAAATCAATTATGTTAACAGGGAACTGTGCCATCAAATAATAAGTGACTTATCACTGTATTTATAGACCCAAAGTAGGCTTATTCCGCACACTAGGACTACACCACACAATGGCATATTTATTGCTGCTGCAAAATGTTGCAGATCGTTCCCTGAAGAGGGATCACATCTTCCTTGACCATACCAATTTATTTGGAGATCGACGAGTAGGCTACCTGTTGGAACGCTTTAGGCTACCAAGAGCAGTCCTCATGGATATTTGTAATAGTCAAAAAACAGTCAGTTATTTTTGCTTAAGAATTCAGATTTAAGTTAAACCATTCATTTTTTTTACTTCATCAGTTCTGTGCACTTCTCCAGATACAGCGTTCACTGCATGAGTAATTGCATACCTATGGAAGCAAATCGTGACCAAAATTCAAATGAAAATGCATTTCCAGAAATGCATTTTCATTTTAAGAATGTGGCTGCATTATTTGACTCAAATGAAATTAGTAATCAATCATCATATTTGCATTTTAATTTTCTTCTTTAAAACTGCTAATTCTTTCCCTTAATTAAAATGAAAACGAAAAAGACATTTGAAATTTAATTTTCAAAATATGCCCCAGCAAATGGATACCAAAATTCAATTTGAAATGTAAAATGTCGTCGTCATCTGCCGCTTGTCCGGGGATTGGGTCGCGGGGGCAACGACCTAAGCAGGGAGGCCCAGGCTTCCCTCTCCCCGGCCACTTCCACCACCTCTTCCTGGGGGACCCCGAGGCGTTCCCAGGCCAGCCGAGTGACATAGTCCCTCCAGCGTGTCCTGGGTCTTCCCCGGGGCCTCTTCCCAGTGGGACGTGCCCGGAACACCTCACCAGGGAGGCGTCCAGGAGGCATCCTAATCAGATGCCCGAGCCACCTCAGCTGGCTCCTCTCGACGCGGAGGAGCAGCGGTTCTACTCTGAGCCCCTCCCGGATGACCGAGCTTCTCACCCTATCTCTAAGGGAGAGCCCGGACACCCTGCGGAGAAAGCTCATTTCGGCCGCTTGTATTCGCGATCTCAGTCTTTCGGTCACTACCCATAGTTCGTGACCATAGGTGAGGGTAGGAACGTAGATCGACTGGTAAATAGAGAGCTTCGCCTTTCGACTCAGCTCCTTCTTCACCACGACGGACCGATGCAGAGCCCGCATCACTGCGGACGCCGCACCGATCCGCCTGTCGACCTCGCGCTCCATTCTTCCCTCACTCGTGAACAAGACCCCGAGATACTTGAACTCCTCCACTTGGTTCAGGATCTCCTCCCCGACCCGGAGATGGCACTCCACCCTTTTCCGGTCGATAACCATGGCCTCAGATTTGGAGGTGCTGATTCGCATCCCAGCCGCTTCACATTCGGTTGCGAACCGCTCCAGTGAGAGCTGAAGGTCACGGCCCGATGAAGCCAACAGGACCACATCATCTGCAAAAAGCAGCGACCCGATCCTGAGGTCACCAAACCGGACCCCCTCAACACCCTGGCTGCGCCTAGAAATCCTGTCCATATAGGTAATGAACAGAATCGGTGACATTGGGCAGCCCTGGCGGAGTCCAACCCTCACCGGAAACAAGTTCGACTTACTACCGGCAATGCGGACCAAACTCTGGCACCGGTCGTACAGGGACTGGACAGCCCCGATCAGGGAATCCGGTACCCCGTACTCTTGGAGCACCCCCCACATGAGCCCCCGAGGGACACGGTCGAACGCCTTTTCCAAATCCACAAAACATGTGTAGACTGGTTGGGCGAACTCCCATGTACCCTCCAGGACTCCGCGGAGGGTATAGAGCTGGTCCACTGTTCCACGGCCAGGACGAAAACCACATTGCTCCTCCTGAATCCGAGGTTCGACAATCCGGCGGACCCTCCTCTTCAGGACCCCTGAATAGACTTTCCCAGGGAGGCTGAGGAGTGTGATCCCCCTAAAGTTGGAGCACACCCTCCGGTCCCCCTTTTTAAAGAGGGGAACCACCACCCCGGTCTGCCAGTCCAGAGGCACTGTCCCCGATGTCCACGCGATGTTGCAGAGTCGTGTCAACCAAGACAGCCCTACAACATCCAGAGCCTTAAGGAACTCCGGGCGGACCTCGTCCACCCCAGGGGCCCTGCCACCGCGGAGCTTTTCAACCACCTCGGCGACCTCGGCCCCAGAGATAGAAGGGCCCCCCCCCGATGTCCCCAGACTCTGCCTCCATGTCGGAAAGCGTGTTGGTGGAATTAAGAAGGTCTTCAAAGTATTCCTTCCACCGATCCAGGACGTCCCCCGTCGAAGTCAGCAGCGCACCGTCCCCACCGTATACAGTGTTGACAGAGCACTGCTTCCCCCTCCTGAGTCGCCGGATGGTGGTTCAGAACCTTTTTGAAGCCGTTCGGAAGTCATTCTCCATGGCCTCGCCGAACTCCTCCCATGCCCGGGTTTTTGCCTCCGCGACCGCCAGAGCCTCGTTCCGCTTGGCCTGCCGGTACACATCAGCTGCCTCAGGAGTCCTACCAGCCAATAAAGCCCGATAGGCCTCCTTCTTCAGCTTGACGGCATCCCTCACCTCCGGAGTCCACTACCGGGTCCGAGGGTTACCGCCGCGACATGCACCGACCGCCTTGCGGCCGCAGCTCCGGTCAGCCGCTTCAACAATGGAGGCCCGGAACATGGCCCATTCGGACTCAATGTCCCCGGCCTCCCCCGAGACATGATCGAAGCTCTCCCGGAGGTGGGAGTTGAAGCTCCTTCTGACAGAGGGTTCCGCCAGCCGTTCCCAGCAGACCCTCACATTACGTTTGGGCCTGCCAGGCCTGACCGGCGTCCTCCCCCACCATCGCAGCCAACTCACCACCAGGTGGTGATCAGTTGACAGCTCCGCCCCTCTCCTCACCTGAGTGTCCAAGACATGCGGCCTCAAGTCCGACGACACGACTACGAAGTCGATCATCGAACTGAGACCTCGGGTGTCCATGTGCCAGGTGCACATATGGACACCCTTATGCTTGAACATGGTGTTCGTTATGGACAAACCGTGTTTAGCACAGAAGTCCAACAACAGAACACCACTCGGGTTCAGATCGGGGGGGCCGTCCCCCAGGAGGACGAGGGAATCCCCGTGAGGAGCGCTTTCCAGCACCCCCTCCAGAGACTCCAAAACGGGTGGGTACTCTGAGCTGCCGTTTGGTGCATAAGCACAAACGACAGTGAGGACCCGTCCCCCCACCCGAAGGCGGAGGGAGGCTACCCTCTCATCCACCGGGGTGAACCCCAATGTACAGGCACCGAACCGAGGGGAAACAAGTATTCCCACCCCAGCTCGACGCCTCTCACCAAGGGCAACTCCAGAGTGGAAGAGAGTCCAGCCCCTCTCAAGGAGACTGGTTCCGGAGCCCGTGCTGTGCGTCGAGGCGAGGCCGACTATATCTAGCCGGAAACTCTCTACCTCGCGCACCAGCTCAGGCTCCTTTCCCGCCAGCGAGGTGACGTTCCACGTCCCTAAAGCTAGCTTCTGCAGCCGAGGATCGGACCGCCAAAGCCCCCGCCTTCGGCCGCCGCCCGTCTCACACTGCACCCGACCCCCATGACCCCTCCTGCGGATGGTGAGCCCACTGGAAGAGGGTCCCACGTTGTCTCTTCGGGCTGTGCCCGACCGGGCCCCATGGGAAAAGGCCCGGCCACCAGGCGCTCGCCATCGAGCCCCACCCCCGGGCCTGGCTCCAGGGGGGGCCCCGGTGACCCGCTTCCGGGCAGGGGCAACTGAGAACCATTGTTGTGTTTCTTCATGGTTGGTTTTTTGAGCCACGCTTTGTCTGGTCTTTCACCTGGAACCTGTTTGCCTTGGGAGACCCTACCAGGGGCATAAAGCCCCCGACAACATAGCTTCCAGGATCACTAGGACACGCAAAGGTGGTGACTCAAGGAGGGGGAAATGTAAAATTTGAAAATGAAAATGCATTTCCAGAAATACATTTTTATTTGAATTTTGGTCACGATTTGCTTCCATACATACCATGCATCGGTTTTATTTACTGATTTGTATCCACAGCCGACGCTATTACGTATATATGATGTGTCGTTTGTTGCTAACTTCTTGCAGCTGTACCTCCACTTCAGAATTATTATTACGTTTTTCTGTCTTTTGTCGAGGCCTCCACCGTCTTTACCACGTCGTTTTGACATTTCTCTGAGTGTGCACACGGCCCTGCAGCATCGTGCCCTTTTATGGGAATTAACGGGGCGTTTACCTATGCTAAATAGGAGCAACGGGGCACAAGCTTTCAACTTATGAAATATTGGGATTCATCATTCTAAGAACACACCTGCGAACAATTCTGCTGTTTAAGAACGCTTCATGAATCACACGTAGATTTTTCTTAGGAACTTTCTTAAGAAGAAATTTAAGAAATTACTTTAGTAATTTACTTTAGTTTACTGTTCTTAAACTCAACCGATTATTGTCATTTTACCATACCGTTCATATTGAACAGACATCAGTGTTTTCTTGGAAAGATTACTGTATATTTCCATTGTAAGTTTGGTCTTAAATTTCATTTGGAAGTGGTATTAAAATGTCTTAAAGTCTCAAATTTAACTTGTTTATCCCTCTATACACCCTGTGAAGCCCCCACCCCCCACTCCAGAGACAGTTGGTGACAGAAAGGTGCAGACATTAAGTTAAACATAGTCATGGCTGCTTAAGAGTAGAATAAATGTGTAAATAGATGTTGAAACTCAGTTCTCTGAGTTGATGCATGTCAGTTTAGGCAAAGGTATCTTTTAAAGAATTGTCTTTTATGCATTTATAGTTGGATTTGACATTTAACAGACATTTAATTCATTTAGCAAGTTGTTTAACTCAACATAACACAGTGTTGGGTGTAACACGTTACTAAGTACTGTAAGTTACTGTAATTAAATTACATATCCAATGAAAAAGTAAAGGATTACGGTTCATTTTTAGGCAATTTAATTACAGTTACTTGTAATGTACTTGCGTTACCTACTGTAAATTAGTCAAACAGTTCTGTATAAATCAATATTGAATTTAAATCTAAATGTATAGTCTATATAGTATAGAAATATTACTACTAATAAGTACTTTACCTTTTTGTCACAGGTTGACAAGAACATTAATGTAAAGTGCAAGCTATGTCCTGGGGAGAAAAAACGATATGCGGCTGCGGCTAGCACAAGTAACCTACTGAAGCTCCTCACAAGGCAGCATCGACGAACATTTTTAAGTGATCCATGTTCATCAGTATCAGAAAGGGTTTTAATCGCCATGAAAGTTTGCACAGACAAGGATTTTACTTTGGCATCAACAGATAACACCTCAGCAACACCTATTAAGCAGGCAAAACTTGAGTTTACATCGCCAGTGCAGAAAGTGTCTGAAGGTCAGCTTAAAAACATTATTGCAAACTAGATTGCAGGAAGAGATGCTACCGCTGCGTACTGCAAAATCCTGTGATGTCATGTTTAACTTAAAGTTAAGCTTTTGTGTTATGCACATATTGTTTGGTAACTAAACCTCAAAGAAGGTTACATGTGTTACTAAAATGTTAAGTATTAGTAGGCTATGTTTTAAAAAGCTAAAAGGCTAAACTATTCCAAGTTTGACTTGTATTTAATTATTGAAAGAGTTTCCTTTCTGTTGTCTATCCAGTCAAGGTTTACAGGGATTGTAAGACGTAATGCATTACATTACTTATTGAGTAATTAAATTACTTTTCAGACAGAGTAATTACAAAAGTATTTTAAATACAATATTGAATAAGTAATTAATACTTAGTAATTAATTATTTTTTTGAAGTAACTTACCCAACACTGCACAGTACATATGGTATACAAAGCTGCAGTCAGATTTGGCAAAATTGTTTTCTTGGATATTATCTTTACATATAGATGGGGTATAGATGATGATGCGGTATAGATGATGATTCGCGTTTTAAGGCAGAAAGACGCGTTCACTTTTACTGTACCCTAAACTTTTAATGTTCCCGCCAATCCGCCCCTTTCTGTTGCTATGAAAACCAGTTTAGCCACGCTAACTAACATTGTTTTTTGCTACCTTGCATTACCATTCAATCAACATTAGTAAAAATAGCTTGCTGATCGGGCAGAACTTGTTAATGCAGGAGACTCCTAGACCTTATTGCGTCACTAGCATCTCGTCATAGCACGTAGTCAGAGCACAGCTAGATTATCAGCATCAGCGCTCTTGGATACCCAGCATGCAGTGCGGCATGTCAAAAAACTTGGAAAATAGTTTGGTTACAACAGCCATGCGAGGGATTTCAGTTGTTGTTTTCGTTCAGTTAGATGTTTGTAATGTTACTGTTTGTTAGTTAATATGATCTTGTTGGTCACCCTGAGTGTGCATGTTTAATGTGTAGTTTAATTGGAACAGAGAGTCGGCCACTGTACTATCAAATGGCATACTTGCATGCAATACAACGTGGCCTGTGCCCTAGCCCAGGTGCCAACGAGACTGTTTTTAATTGTGGATTGACTGAAGGCTTGGGGCCCGTTCTTTGTACATCGCTTATTACATCCAAGATCAAATTACTCATCCAAGATGACAACATCTTGCTAATTATGCTCTGGCTAATTCGGTTCTTCGAACACCCATGTTTATAATTAGTATAGCTGGATTGAGTTATGCGTTGGTCTAAAAGGGAGTATGTATCGATGGTAGAAAACTTGATCAGCAACGCTGCTATTGGCTGCTCACATATGTCTATGGCTGCTCACCGTGGTCAAAAAGAGTGCCCTGTTTTTTCCCCAACAGAGCAACAGCTTGCTCGAAGGTTACTCCGAATTTGAAGATTTAATCAGAACGCCAAGGAACACCTCAAAGTCTGCAAAATCCAAGAAGGATCAAGCTGGCAAAAAGTAGCAGACCAAATTAAATGTATAGTAGTGACCACACATTTTATTTCTTATTACAGTAAGCTCGGCCTATGTTATATTTTCATACTTTCATATTTTGATTTATCATCTTTAATGTCATATGATGTGGTTTCAACAAATTGATGATGTAAATGACACGCTCACAAAAAAGACGATAAGCTTTCCTCTCAAAAAGTATAGGCTAGCATATCGCGCTGTGCTTAAGGAGCCTATCTATCACGCAATGAGCAATTGATTCGGTTTCAGTTAAATTATGCTAATGATTCTGGCACCTTCTGCAACAGGTTCCTGTAGTAAAAACGGACAAGACATGTCTGTGACAGACTTCCTGTATCAACTCTGCTTGTAAAGCCTCAATTTAATCGTGTTTACAAAAAATAAACCTGCTCCCGAGCAGGTTTAAGCTTACGGACCTGTTGCTATGACAGCAAGTCCAGGATGAGCTTCGAAGAACCAAACAATCCAAGATAATGACAAATCGTCAACAATCAAACCCAGCTAACTGAGTTAGCGACATACGGAGAACGGGTCCCTGGAAAAAGAGTTACGCAGGGAGAGTCAATATATGCTGTTTTCATGCCATCTTTGGAGGAATTCTGTAAGCAGTGTTGCGTGTCGGAGGCAATTTTTGGATGATATGCGGCCGGTACAGCATTTCTGCTTTGGCGTGACTTGCACTGGGAGAGAGGGAAACAGCATGGATGGGGATAGTGTGCGGGCAGATGTGTCTTTATATAAAATGAAATGGAATGAGAAATGCAATTCAAAATGTCAGAAAGGGATATGATTTTTGTGTAAATATACACATTGCTTGAATATCTTTGTGTCAATAAATCAAATATAATTTTGATTGTTTTTTCAAACCTTATTGGCTTCAAGGGGACATCATTCTGATGTACCATGCACAATTTCATGCAATTTTACCTTGAAATGTCAACCGTCTCTTAACCTTTGTCCCAGAGCTGACCAAAGCTAATACTCTGCCCTTTCTATTCATAAAATCTCAACAGTTGGTGTGTAGCAGAGAGGATAAAGAGACTGAATTGTAACCTTATGCTCATGACCTCAAATCCCCATTCAGCCTATTTTTGTTGGCCAAACATGTAGTTTTGCTCTATTGTTGTCCAACTCTCAATCTTCTACAATGTACATTTTTATAATATTTTCCCATTTTGTGGAGGAACCCGCATCGCTGCTTGCAGCTATATTTACTTATTATTTTTCAGTAAGAGTAGTGTGATTAAGTTACAGTATTTCTTTCTGTACAAAGTAACATTATTACTTATTATATTACTTTTACTATTACCTTTAATAGTAGGAAGTTTAACTTTGCAATAGTTAAACAAAATAGTGTTTTTTAAAGAAGAATGTTTATTTCAAATAATCTTAAACATCAAAAAGGCTTATAAATTCAAAAATAATAATATATTTGTGTGAATAAATGATCCTATGATTGCTGTTGTGTTTGCCTGCAGTGTGAATCAAAGGCAAACCAGGCTACTGCGCCCAGGAAGTGTCATTTTGGCAACAATCTGTATTTATATGGCTATTTTAGTCCTTTGTTGAATTCATGCAGTAACTTGGACAATTAACGCAAGTTACTTAAATAAGTAACTGTAATAATATAACTCATGTCAAAAACGAATGCGTTATATTACTTTGTTACTCACTTCAGTAATAATATTATGTAACACGTTATATTACATAACGTGTTACCCCCAACACTGCTGGTAACTAATGAAGCATCAGTATGTTTGCAAAGCTGCAGCTGTATGTTTCTTTTCATTTCTCTTTCCTGTTTCTCTCTTCACCCCAGGTGGCCTTGTCAGAGGCATAAGAAGTACCAAAGGATCCACATCAGTACAGAACTATAGCTGGAAAAGAGAGCAGAAGACAAACACTTAACAGTTGCCTACTGAACCATGAAAGAAAATATGAGGTGCAAAACTTCTGTTAGTGCATTTCCTTTGTAATGTTGGGTCACTCCAACCAAAGACATAAGTGCCTGTATCTACTGTGTAAATATTTGTTGGAACTCTTGAATTCAGTACATTCAGCAGTTTTGTTTGTAGTTTTTGGAGTTTGCCTGAGCCTTCTGTGCCAGAGGTGACAAACTGTGTACACGCAATATCAGTTTTGCAAGATTTACCTGATATAAAATAACTGCCCTTCCTCATAGTCACCTTGATGTCATGGTTTTCAACCCATAATAGACCCTCACGTATGCCATTTGGAGTGTAAAGGGGAAAATGAGCCTTGGGTTTCCCCATTGTCGTTACACTGAAATTGAATAAGAATGATTTGCCTTTTTCTTGAGATTCATCTTTTGTGCTCTTAAGTGGTTTAACATGTTTGCTGAAGATCATGAAGCATTTACATTTACAGGTATTCATTTAGCAGACGCTTTTATCCAAAGCGACTTCCAAGAGAGAGCTTTACAAAGTGCATAGGTCACTGATAATAACAAGATAGCCCCAAAGCATTGTGGGTAGCCAAAAACAAGAAGTACACATTGTGAACAACCAAAAAATAAGTGCTAAAGGGAATTAACCATAAGAGCATGTGGTTAAGCAAGTTACAATTAAACAACATTAATTTCTAAGTGCAAGTGTATCTGTAGGAAAGCAATACAAATAGGATTAACTAAAATAAAATACAACAATTTAAATCAGCTACTACTAACCAACAAGAGCAACAGTCTAAGCAAGAGTCATTGTGATCGTTGCTTTGGGTCTCTTAGATAACAATAAGACTTGTTGCCCCCCAGTATGGAGGACCAAACCTGCCATATTTAAAAATGAATGAATGAATGAATAAATAAATGTCCACATCCATGCATTTAGACATAAATAAATGAATACATGTACTAATTAATGCAGAATTGTCAATCAATATTACCTTATAATTTACATGTATTTGTGTATTCATTTATTTATTCATTTATTTATTCATTCATGTATTCATTCATTTATAAATTCATGTGTTCATTCATTTATTCATTCATTTATTCATTCATTTATTCATTCATTCATTCCTGTATTTCTTCTTCTCAATATGTTAATCAGATGTGTCAATCAAAATAGGTAGGCGGTATTTGACACACCATTGGCTAATCGTTTTCCACGCTTTGTATTCGATTATGTAACCTTACATCCATCCTTGCTGTCATGGACAACATAGCCTACATGGACAGGCTGGCCGACCTTGTTGAAAACAAAGATTTAATTCACCATATATGATATTTGGATAAACAAACATGTTATAAAGATTTTACTACGTTAGTTGTGGGCTATCACTTAACACCCAACTTCACTACGCTGACCGGCCAACCATGTGTTTACCCCGATAAAAACGTAAACATTTTAAAATAAAAAATCCTTGTTGATTGTCAAACCAACATATTTGTCCTGTGTGTAAGAGCGAGATAGACAATCTGGCATATAGCCCCCAATCAAGCAGAAGAGAAATTTGTGAAGATTGACGACACAAATTTAATCATCGAAGATGAAAAGTAGCTTAGTCCTAAATGGAGTTGTATGTCCCATAGCACATATTTTACAAAGACTACGGCAACAAAAGCCAAATGTTGCCACGTTATGTTGGGAATGGGATGCCGTTGCGACGGTTATTGTTGGAGCAACAAGTTGCCTAAATAGCCTGTAGCCTATGTCATGTTTATGTACATGTCAGCTTTACATGTAGAAAAGAAAATCTCAGAGAAGGTGAAAGGCTTGGTGACCGGCGTGGAGAAATGCGCGTCTAGTGTGAACAGCATCGCGCCATTCGTAGTATGTTGTGGCGCTCCAGGGCCCTTCGCAGCCAGTGTGTCCCAGGCGTTAGCTAGATTGAATCTATGGCTCTGGATTGATTGCAATGTCTGAACATCAGTTTCCACGCCTACTGGCCTCCTCTCATTATCATATTGGGAACAATGAATGAATGAATGAATGAATGAATGAATAAATGAATAAATAAATGAATAAATAAATGAATAAATAAATGAATAAATAAATGAATGAATAATAAAATCAATAAATCAATACATACATGAATACAAAATAAATAAATACATAAATGTAAAATATATGTAACTATTGATTGACAATTGTGCATTAATTAATATATATATTAGTTTATTTCTGTCTAAATGCATGGATGTGGACATTTATTTATTCATTCATTCATTTGTAAATATGGCAGGTTTGGTCCTCCATACCCCAGAGGCCAAAAGTGTCCAAACACAGCTCTTTATTGCACCTGAAGGTTACACACTGACTTCCGTGTGGTTGCTGGGTAAGGTCATTTAGAATTGGTTGCACCAGAGGGGGGAAGATAATCAGTTACGGTAATTGATGTGCTTTTCTCAGCTTGCAACATTGTTTTACCAGGCCCATGTGGTTAAGCCATGCTATTCTTTTCTCGTCTTTGTAAGGATTTGTTTTTAGGGTTGAATGCTATAACGTTATGAAGAAATATCCAATTGATAGTTGCGTGTCTGCTGTTGATAGGCCTTTGAGGAACTCAACAGGTCTTTCTGGTCTTTGTTTGTGTTGACACCTTTTTCTGTACATCCATATCAAATTTTCCATTCACTAACTGTAGCTTTTCACAGGACAAGGTAGAATACGAAGTGCATTTTTAAGTTGCAATGTCATACGCCAATTAAGGGAAACTATATAGTCATCAGAGAAATTAACATTACAATGCAGGTTATCATTTCCATTCCACTGTCCTTTGGTGTCACTTGTTTTTGTTGTGTGTTTAGTTTTTCACACAAATAACTTGTAATTTTTTGCATCTTGCCTTAATACTGTGTTGTCATGTCTATGTTAAGCTTTTCAGAAACCAGGTCATTCATCTCATTATTACAGTGTACGTTTCACCCCTTACTGCTCATTTTTGATCACCAACAATATAACTTCTGTATGTGAAGTGTCAATATATAGATTGTAATTTATTTCGTGGCCATTTGTTTCAATAGAATACATTTTTTTATTTGCCTACATGACTATTATTAATATTTGCCAGGATGTTTCTACAAAACACATACATATTAAACATAAACAAAGTTTAAACATATTATTCTGACCTTGCTCTTTAAGACCGCATAATCAATTGTGGTAATCCCACCTCCAAGGAAATAGGTCTTTAAATACAAACATCCTCCCATCCTTTTAGAAGTCACTGATCTGGTAGTAGAGGAAAATATACACTGGTTGTCACCCCTTTTTTAGGTTATAACCTCAGTAAGGCTGTAAAAGTGGAATGATGCAGAAAGAAACTGAAATATCTCACACCCAACTACTTGTGTGCCTTTAGCACTAACCAGTGCAACATTACCCTCCCTCTAAATTCCATAGCTGTGCTGTTGAAATGTGCTGATGAGGGTTTCTGCTCCAGTTAATGTCTCAAATGATTACATTTAAAATACAATGGCCATATGTTTAAGTATACTGTAAGGTTTCACTATAGCGTGCATGGTCCCTTTTTTGTCCCATCAACCTTTTCATTCGATACCTTTTCCACATCTAGTTTTTCCACCTCACTACTTTCTGTGAGTGGTATTTCATTTGTTTCGAAAGCATAACACAAGCATGGATAGGTCAGATGACATGTCTATCCCATTAAGGGACAATTGACAGAAAACAGACAGGACTCATCTGTTGATTGATGTCAGATCATATCGATCTCCCTCTCCTTCGCGGGTCGGTAATTGTAATGGTGGATGGTTCTCTCACTCAAAAAGTCATTGGTTTAGAAAGACCCCTGGTCCTTGAATGATGCAGAAGAAGTATTTTGATTTTATTTTATTCAGATCCCCATTAGCTGATGCCAAAGACACCAGGGGCCCGTTCGTCGTAGGGGTTGAAGCTAAGTTAATCAATTGTCCCAAAAGTTGGTTGTTCACAATGTGTACTTCTTGTTTTGGCTACCCACAATGCTTTGGGGGTTATCTTGTTGTTATTATCAGTGACCTATGCACTTTGTAAAGCTCTCTCTTGGAAGTCGCTTTGGATAAAGCGTCTGCTAAATGAATAAATGTAAATGTCCCTTTAGCCCGTTAACATGAGCGAGCTAACTGAGAACCGCAAATATCGGTTCGTCGACGGCTGATCCGCATCCAAATCATGTGGTTAAATTCAATCAGGCTAAAGTTATCAGGGCAAGTGCACGAGCATGTCCTACTTCAAAAGGCAGGAAAGGTCAATCACCAAAACCGTGATTTTCTAACGATATGATGGCGGAAAAGACGAAAGAGAGAGCGGTGATATTCTCGCCATCTAAGCAAACTATTATAATGAGTCTCTACGAAGACAATAAGCATATTATCATGGCTAAGTCAAACACCGCCACCGCTGCCAGAGCAAGACAGGCAGCTTGGCAAAAAAATTGCTGATAAACTAAACGTGTATTTTGGTCAAATGTAGGATAATAGGCTCATCTTTAGTGCCTTATTACCCCAATCAATCAGATCACATTTCTTTAAATGTGCATGCTGGCATAGGCTTAATGGAAATTAATCATCGAATGAGATCTTGCTAGCGAAAATAATGATATCAACTCTTTCAGAATAAGTATACAAACAAGGCCAAAGAGTATCTAATTGATACGAATTCATAGACACTTATGGGAATATGTAGGCCTACTGAAAGCGCTTATATCATGTAGCTAGAGTGATATCAGGTAAAATGGGCCACTTTTTGGTAAATCGTTTGGGACAATAATACAATACCATGCCTTTTCCATGTGTTTTTATGATTACTAATGACTGTTTTTGATTTGTTTTTGTTGAAATGATGTAATAAAATTATTTAGGCCCTACAGTTCTTGAAACATCAGCTGTGCCCACTTTTTTTGCAAAAGCAGTGTCAGGTAAAATGGACCAGCTGTTCAAGTAAAATGGGCCAGTGAAACTGCAAAGGGAAATAGTAATTTACCATCAATTTTAATTTTAAAACACAGTTGCTTATACTGCCACAAAACATTTAAACTGCATTAAACAAACATATTCATATGTGCTATAATAAAACAAATGATCCTGAAGCCCAGACTCATCACAGTTCCATATATATGTGACGGTGTGCCCTCAATACCCAGCTCGACCAAAAGGCTCTCACACTGGTTAAACCACTGACTAACCACCTCTTTGTTGAGTCCAGCAGCCCGTGCTGCAGACAGGACCTCTGGCTTGCACATCCCAAGCTCTGGGTTGCGCTTTAAAAAGTTCTTAAACCAGTAATATCCGGCCCTCCCTGCTGGCCTCTTGGAGAAACCAGATATGTTGTTTTTGGCTGCAAAATCAAAGGCCACTTGCTAGACATCACGTTTTGTGAAGGGAAACCCCCTCTGCGCCAATGTCTTGAGGGTGGCAGCAAGCTCCCTTTCCGCCTCCTGTGGAAGGTAGGGCTTCCGCCCTGACACATGTTCACTGCCAGTCACTTTTCCACTGATGCGTCTTTGCAGTGTGGATTGCGGCACACCACATGCTCTTGATAAGAGGTGCACACTCACTGTAATTCCTTTCTTCTCTCCCTCCATGTATTTATCTAAGGCCCCCTTCATCCTCTCCTCTTTCCACAGATTGTAATTGTGGTCCTTTCCTCTCTGGTCCTTGCTCCTCCTCTCTTTTCTCTCCCTTTCCTTCTCCCTCTCTCCTCTCCTCTCGCTTCCTTCTCGTTCGCCATACTCACTGTACATAAAATATCTACTACCATTGTTACTGTTGGGGGGGTCATGGTGTGACACACACACACACACACTCACACACACACACTCCAACACATGTGTATGTGTGTTTGTGAGGGACACAGATGATGGCCCATTTTAGCTGAAACTATGTTGCCCATTTTACCCCAGTGGGTTAAGGTGAATTGGGCCACCAAGAAAAACATCACTTTTTCAAAAAATATGTTCATATACCAAACTAACAACATTATTTCTGATTGATGCCATAAGACAGATATTATGCATAGTTTTTTTTAGCGCATGTTTAAAAAAAAATAGATTTATCATCCTTATAATAGTTTAGTTAGATTTGGTATGCCAGGCTACTTACCATGCAGCTTTCTGGTGCAGTCTTCTTTGAATTATTGGCCCGCCCACCATTGCAACCATAAAGCAATCAAATCCCCTGTTAGGCTACTTGTCAGGGCTGGGACCCCCAAACCTTAAATGGCCCATTTTACCTGATGGCCCATTTTACCTGATATCACCCTATATATATGTTTATGCATGTAGGCCTATGTGTAAATCTGTCTTTGATTTCATTGACTGGGACATGCCAGGGAATATGATGAATTGATTCATCAGCTGGTTATGCGCCAAGTACACTTTTCTTACAGCAATGCATGCTGCGGCTTTGCCAATGTTTTCTGCATCGCCTATACTGTATAAAAATGTAGCCTACCTGACGCAAAAAACCTCAAGGCTAAGGCTTTATTGTCAAGTTCTTCACGTCAAGACATAAAAAGGAATCAATATGACGTTTCCCACTCACCCAGAGTGAAACATAAAAAGCAGAGGCACAACAGATAAGACATTTCTTAAGACATTGCGTTACATATTCACATACAGCAGCATAAGCTCATGCATAGCTTGCTGCGGCGTACATTTGCAATGTATGGCCCGAGAAGGTCTTGCAAATAAATGAGTCCTTGAATCGATATCGCTCAAACAAGAACTCATCCGTGTGAAAAAGAATCTTGGCGATCGCGAAGAACTCTATTGGTATGGAAAGCTAATCGAACTATATATCTCCTTGGTCAGCTGGGTCTCTCAAAAAGGGAGCTGCCAATTATTTTCCGGGGTGTGGCAAGCTTATCCAGCTACACTTACGTTAGCCTGCTCTCGAGCAGGTTAGTGCTAATTGATTTGTTACTATGGTGATTTATCTAAACTTGCTTCCACGAACCAAAAAGAGGGGCGTGTTTTATCTTAGCCTGAAAATTAGCTCGCTAAACTATTTGGCGAGCTACAACGAATACCCCCCAGCTACTATTACTGGGGTCCACACAAGAAAACAACATACACGCATATAACAAAGAAGAAATCAACATACAAACAACAGCTAAAGGAAAAGGAAAAAAACATATAGCAAAGAAGAAATCAACATACAAACACTAGATAAAAATAAATTAAAAGATTAAATAACCTAACCATCAACACACAAAGACAGCAGATGACAGATAGGAAAAAGGATAAATGAGCAGATAAATACAAATTAGTAAAACATGCTGGTATCCAGTGCAAACAGCTATGAGGTGTTGCTTCACTTGTTTTTTGAATCTTGCTTTGTTCCGGGTTTTTGAGATGTGATCTGGAAGGGAGTTCCATTCAACCATAGCCCTGCATAGTACTGTACGTTGTTTTGAGTTTTAATTGTTGGAATTGTTGGAAGTATGATGCAATTGCAATTATGTCTTGTTGCATGATTGGAATTGTTAACCACTTTTGTTTGTATGATGATTAACAATCGCTCTGTTTCTGTGCTGTTGAATCATAGGCAAATGCTTTACTGAATTATATTTATGATTCTGAATATGCTCCATGTGTGTCATGCTTAATGTGATTTTAATACATTCACATGCAAAATCATATTTAAATGAAAAGAGGTAGCCTATGTTTCACTTTAGTTATCTGGTTACTCTCAATGTAAGGATTGATATGTAAAACTATTTAGTTTGGTCCACATTGATGGGATGCAGTGGGTCTAGCCACTTTGTTTTCAGCAAAATATATTTCTTTGGACTGATGACAAGCATAGTAGTATCAATGCAATTGATACATCAAATGTAGGTTTAATTAAAAACTGGGGTAAGAAAAAGTTGCGTGTGTAAACACAAGTCCAACTTTGACCCGTTGGTGGCGCAAGAGTGGTCTAATGGGAGAAATGAAACTTGGTGTAAGTATAGAAAGAACTGTCCTTAATGAGTGTGCCAAATTTCTCAAAAAGTTACCATATGGTTCTAGGGGCTGCCATTGACTTCCATGGTACAAGAATAAAAAAAAGAATAAAACTAACAAATATAGCTGCAAGCAGCAATGTGGTGGCCAAGCAGTCAAATGACCCATAAAACACTTAAGAAATCCTTAGAACAGGGTTCCGAGGGCATGCAGCAAGTTTGGTGTGAATCCATCAAAGATTTTCTGAGATACAACCCAACTTCCTGTTTGCTGGCTTAATTGCACATTTTGACTCCCTGTACCGGGCAAACGGTTCTGAAAATCAAAAAATCATGTGAATCTCTTTGTGAGGCTTGGTCTGAAGATACTCTCTGCCAAATTTGGTGAAGATTGGACAACATGTGTAGGAGGCGTAAAGAAAAAACGTTTTTCAATTAATTCAAAATGGCGGCCGGATCAATTCGGCTATTATCACAAGTTATCATGTATCACACACGGGATGTCCCAACATATCATGAGACAAAGGAATCCCTTCATAAAAGCAAACAAATCAACAGTTATTGGCCAAAACACATTTTTGCTTCCTGCGGCCACGCCCAGTGATCACATGACACCAAATTAATTGGACAGCCTCAGAAGAGGGTTCCGAGTCATCATATTAAGTTTGGTGTTGATTTCTCAAAGATTAGCTGAGATATGACCCAACTTCCTGTTTGGTTGCTTTGTTGCCAATTTTGATTGGCTGTACCGGACAAACGGTTTTGAAAATCGAATATCCTTTGATAAATTCTGTGAGGGTTGGTCTGATGATAATGTGTGCCAATTCTGGGGAAGATTTGAAAAAAATAAAAGTAGTTGAAACGAAAAAACGTGTTTCCTTAAAATTCAAAATGGTGGAAAATCTATATAACCGGAAATTGACGTCATAGGGTTGTGTTGAACTCGTCTTGATCCAGGGAATCCAATGGTACCTCATTTTTGAAAATCAGTCATACGGTTCAAAAGTTTCGTGTGTAAACACAAGTCCAACTTTGACCAGTTGGTGGCGCTAGAGTGCTCCAATGAGAGACATGAAACTTGGTGAATATAAAGAGGGGACTGTGCTTAATAAGTGTGCCAAATTTCACAACTTTTTACCATACGGTTCTAGGGGCTGCCGTAGACTCCAATGACAGAAGAAGTGTAATAATAATAATAAGAAAAGGTAGAATCCCTTATGTGGCTTCGCCGCTTCGCGGCTTGGCCACCAATAACAATAGGTTTCCTCCTTACGGAGGAATCCTAATAAAACTAACAATAACAATAGGTTTCCTCCTGACGGAGGAATCCTTAATATAGCTGCAAGCAGCAATGGAGGGGCCAAGCAGTCCAGAGCAGGACATGGCCTCCATAGCACTTGCGCAACAATTAAGTCACAACAACCTGTTGCACTCATGCAACACACCAAGTTTGGTTGAAATATCTGTTTGCGTTCAAGAGTACTGAGTGTTCAAATGTTTTTTTTTCTGGTATAAAACCACAGGCCTCCTCTGCTCCTCGTGGGAACGAAGGAACCGAAGTTTGGTGATGATCGGACACATTTTTGCTGAGTTATGCTCTCACGTGTCTTTGGCGGCTGTGCCGCCGCCTTTGATCAGCTCTACCGAACAAACGGTTTTGAAAATGGAAAATCCATCCGACATCTTTGTGAAGCTTCGTCTGAAGATAATCTGTGACAAATTTAGTAAACATTGGACAAAATTTGGGGCGTGCAAAAGGTTTTTACACTTTTCCATTAAATCCAAAATGGCGGCCGCGTCAATTCGGTTGTTATGAAATATTATCGATGGTCAAGCTTGATAACTCACAAGACATCAACAGACAAAGAAATTACTTTATTAAGGTAAACACTTAAATAGTTATTAGCCAAAACACGTTTATGCTTCCGGCCACGCCCCCTTTTACTCACATGACACAATATTTGGAGGACATCCTCAGAACGAGGTTCCGAGTAGGCATATCAAATTTGGTGTCACTGTCTCAAAGAACTGCTGAGATATTACTTCATTTCCTGTTTGGTGGCTTTCCTGATGACTTTGATTGGCTGTCACGGACAAACGGTTGTGGGAATCAAAATGCTCTACCATAACTTTTGTGCGGCTTAGTCTGAAGATCATCTCTGGTAATTTTTAAGAAGATTTGACAATAATTGTAGTAATTGTAACCTTTTATCAAAGGTTTTTGATAAAACCAGAAATAGTGGAAACTCCAAATAACCGGAAATTGACGCCATGGTGTGCATTGAACTCGGCTTGATCCAGGGAATCCAACGGTATCTCATTTTTGAAAATGGGTCATACGGTTCAAAACTTGCGTGTGTAAACATAAGTCCAACTTTGACCCGTTGGTGGCGCTAGAGTGGTCTAATGGGAGACATGAAACTTGGTGTAACTGTAGAAGTGACTGTCCTTAATGAGTGTGCCAAATTTCACAAAAAGTTACCATATGGTTCTAGGGGCTGCCATTGACTTCCATGGTACAAGAATAACATTTTAAAAAAAGAATAAAACTAACAATAACAATAGGTTTCCCCTCTCGTATGACCGAGCTTCTTACCCTCTCTCTAAGGGAAAGCCCGGACACCCTGCGGAGAAAGCTCATTTAGGCCGCTTGTATTCGGTCACCGCCCATAGTTCGTGACCATTGGTGAGGGTAGGAACGTAGATCGACTGGTAAATAGAGAGCTTTGCCTTTCGACTCAGCTCCTTCTTCACCACGACGGACCGATGCAGAGCCCGCATCACTGCGAACGCCGCACCGATCCGCCTATCAATCTCGCGCTGCATTCTTCCCTCACTCGTGAACAAGACCCAGAGATACTTGAAGTCCTCCGCTTGGGTCAATGTGCCTTTCATCAACCCCAAGTTTGCGTGCTACAGGTCTGTTGCTGCTTGTGAGTGCTTTCTGCACAGCTTTCTGTTTGAAAGCTAAATAATAAGAATGTTTTGGCATGCTACTTCAGATTTCTACAAAAAGTAGAGACACGCGCAGCTTCAATTTTACACTCAGCGTTTGTTTGACCTCCTTGTCTAGTTGTTTGTCTGCAGTGTTTAATCAAAGAAATATGGTATATGACAGCAATATTTTTTTTATGTAACTGGCCTTTTTAACATCACAAATGGCCGCAGCTTTGCCCCTTATGGTCTAGGACTTCCCCTAGCTGCATTGCAAATCAAGAATAGAGCTTTTCATTTGGCCCAGTGGCAGACTGTCTGAGGTTGTCAAATGTCACCACTCATGGAATGCTTCTTGTCCAATAAAATAGACTTACTTGAATGGAACTAATTGTTGTGCACACATTTATATTCCAGTTATAAACAAACATCAACCATATTGTACATGGACAAAGTTGCTTCCTAATTGCATTCACTCTTATTTCATAGTTTTTGTGATGTCAAAGTAGAATAACTACATATGTGTCTTACATAAACATACACACTGAATTTTAAATCAATTGTAGTCAGTGTAGTTACATGTGGTAATATGTCCATGTCATTGTTGTGTTGGAAATGTATGTGAATGCTGGGTGGTTGACTATTTCTTATTGTATAATCTGTGTGAGATGTAAGCAAGGTAAATATTCTGTGAGGTGTTAAGATAGATAGCAGTTTTAGAATAAACAAATACTTTATTAGCAATGAACAAATTTACAAGTTAAAGGCAAATGAATAAGTAAAATGAAGATGAGTAAAAGAACGTATGTCGAGCACACTCATGCTGTTTGAGGTTGTCAAATATCACCAGACATGGACTTCTGCCTAAATTGACATGCACCAACTCAGAGCAATGAGTTTCAACAACCATCAGCACAGTTATTAAATTTGTTGACTCTACTCTTAATGCAAGACTATGTTTAAGTTATTGTCTGACATTCTTTGTCGGCAACTGTTTATGGAGGAACCATCCCTCAACAAATTGCTTTGGTCATGCTTTCTTAGAAGTCTAGTCCTTAATTTAGATGTGCCAAAGAAGATGATAACATGACCAAGCTGTGTTTGGTTGATTCAACTGTATAGTTCTGAAGAAGAAGACCTTCTGTTTCTTTTAACAGTAGAATTAGCTGTGGCCAAACTAATCACAGAATGCCTACTAGTCTAAAATGTCTACTAGACTAAGGAGTGAAGGTGGGAGCTTGGTACTGTTGGGGCCATGTACTGTTATGGTTTTCGAGTCAAACAACTTGCTAAATGATTAAATGTCAAATCCAACTTTAAATTTATAAAAGAGAGAATTAAACATAGAGGTTTAAAAGGCTACGTTTGTTTAAACAAACTACAGACATGATTTGGGGTAAAAGCTCTAGAAATTAGCCAAGCACACAAATTTTAACACACATATCTACTTTTCATCTTACTTTAAACTATTTTTCAGATTTGTGGGGGTGCCGTTATAGGTTCGAGAGGCTTTTTTGCTCCTCATGAGAAATAAGGCATATGTAATGAATTTCAGAATTTTGGGACAAATGGGATGCAAATGGCAGCACTTTGAAAATTGACAATTGGGGGGGTGGCCGTAGCGCCACCTATGGATAATGGTGGGTCATTGTGGTGTGGTAGTTACTCATCATGGCCTATACTATCAATGTTTCAGGATTTTGAGAACTTTTTACCTTTGCATACAAAATCGGAAATGCAATACCATCAAGATCCACAAGGCCTTTGCTAGAGACTAAGGAATGAGTGGGGGCTTGGTCAGCCCACACTCTGGAGATGTTGCGTGTGCGTCTTGTCAAGCCCGCGCGTGTGTCAAGGGAAGGCTGAGTGTGTGTGAAGATTTGGAGCACGCGTGGGCAGGAAGAGGGGAGAGAGGATTTAGCCAAAAATCACTGAAATTAGCCAAGCATGTATATTTAAAATATTCACAAAAATCTACTTTTCATCTTACATACAACTTTTTTTCAGATTTGAACACTAAACATTCTCAAGAGTCTTCATAAGAACTAGTGATAGTATCAGAGTATCTGTTTTAGACCGGTGGATGTGTAGAGCATTATTTTAGCGTTAGCGATAAATTTGATTTGCTTTATATCAGTCATTTTTTAAGATATTAAGTAAATTTTTCACATGGGAACATGTTGTAGTGTCTTCCACCGATATACCAAGTTTAGTGTTGATATCTTAAAGATTTGCTGAGATTTGACCCAACTTCCTGTTGGTTCCTTTGTTGATGATTTTGATTGGCTGTACCGGACAAACGATTTCGAAAATAAAAATTCCAGTGATAACTTTTGTGAGGCTTAGTCTGGAGATCATGAAGAAAATGAGACCAAAAATGTAGGAGGAGTAGCCAAAAAACGTGTTTCCTCAATCGTTTTTGTACAGAAAAATCCAATATGGCGGCCGTTATAGGTTTTAGAGGCTTTTTTGTTCCTCATGAGAAATGAGGCATATGTAATAAATGTCAGCATTTTGGGACTTATGGCCGGCAAATGGCATCACTTAAAAAATTGACATATTGGGGCGTGGCCTGTAGCGCCACCTATTGTCTCACATGGCCCATGTTTGGTATGGTAGTTACTAATGGTCTGCAGTTTCAAATTTCACAACTTTTTACCGTTGTGCTCTAGGGGCTGCCATTGACTCCCATGGGTAAAACATATTATAATACCACCAATAACAATAGGGTTCCCTCCTACCGGAGGAACCCTAAAAAGAACTAGAGAGGGTACAATTTCTGGGGAATTGTAGGGTGTGCTTGCTTGCTCCAGTGGCAGGTGGGTCCGTTTTCCCTTCTAGTGATATTTTCAAGCATTTAGCCTACTTATATTGCATAATTCATTAAGAACACCCTTTGAAACAAGCTACTGTAACAACGTTGTTACTGGCAGTATTTCAGATGGAATTGCAATTCAAATAGTACCGTCTGCTAACTGAAAAAAAGCCCCCCAAAACGTAAATAAGTTAGATAAAGGACATTTCAGCCTGACGTCACAACAACAAATATCTTACTTCCGGGTGGATAACTTCGATCTTGGCTAGCGATAGTTAACCTTAACAAGCCATTGAAGCCAACAGGATTTTCCATGTCATTTAACCACGAACACGTTTTATGATTATTATGATTATAACACGTTTCATGATTATGCTTGTGAACTGAAGAACGAGACGTTCCCGATGTTGTTGCTGTTGACATTGTTAGCGAATAACGGTATATTGTAACAGTGTATCAAACTTGTATACAGAGTGTTTCATATAGTAGGTATATGTCTGTATATAGCATATATATATTGTTTTCATATAGTTCAAGTCTTTTATTGTCCGATGCACATTCTTAAGACAACGCAAGCACCTGGCATTTACATAGGCCTAACATAAGTACACAGAACATAAATTACATCTATACTAAGCTTATTTTAGATTTTATAAATAGTGTTTGGCCTAGCTAAATTTTAGCTGCTTTCTCCCCTTGAGGAATGAAGGCATGACCAGTGTGGCACCACATTTAGCCAGTTCTTCAACAATAAAAAAAACCATGTCTGCCATAACCTGATCTCCTGAATTGAGACTCAGACTGTGCACTGATCTCCTTGTCAGATATTCTTCCTCCCCACATCTTGGAAACAAATGATATTGAGCCATAGGGCTTGATACCTATTAGAGCCTTGAGTGTGTTATGAGGTTTGTAGTTTGACCTGAGGTCTAGGCCCTAGGCCTGAAATTGAATGGCCTGTAAATGAAAAACTCCAGCCAGATCACGCCACTGTGTCTGGTTTGTTTATTTACATCAACTGGACTAGTAACTCTCACGCTAGCAAGCTTGCACGATATGCTACCCAACGTTATGCTACCCAACAGCAACAAAAACTTTTATAAATGATCTGTGAGGAAATGTCTTCCTTAAATCCGGTCATGAGTGGTTGGTTGCCAGCCTGTCCATTGGTACCGTTAGATGCAGCGAGACTGCCCGGTAAACGTAGACTAGGCTATTATAGCTGGATCTGTGCTAACGTTACCCACAGGTTCCGTTGGGTCGATTGCAATTTAACCATGGCAAAACGGAAAAAGCCTTATCCTTTACATGCCTGTGTACATTTGACATTACAACCCCAAACACAACAAGATTTCGGCATGACTTTTATCTTTTCGATCTAATCTTTTAAATGAACTAGGCCTACTATGCTATGCTACCATACTAACTGCTGTTGACAGGATGACAGTTATCCACCCGGAAGTGTCTTGGCAACCTTTGTTTACAAACATTCTGATTAGGTCTATTAATTTAGGGGGACATGGCTAATTCAAAAGCAGTTTGCTAGAGGCAAACTAGATGCCGTTGCTATCCACACCACTGATTGTTTGAAAGCGCAGGAAATTAGAACGTTTTTTTTGTAAGGGATAAAGCGACGCGAAGCTGAAGGGGCTTATTTAACCAATAATGACCGGCGTTGTATACATTATCCCGCTTATTACACGGCTACTTGCCAACAAAAATAACTTAACACAGTGTGTCTTTTTACAATGTAGTTGTGACCATTCGTATTGTTGATCAGCAGAGAAATAGTTCGCCAAAGACGTTGAACTCCTTCATAGACTGAGCGTTATTTAGGCTTCAAATCAGCTGACGTCGCTAAGCAACAGAGTACGCTGGGGTTGAAAAGTTACCGGACTACTTGCGGAGTGCTACGAAAGACGTGAATCCGGAACAAAAAGGCCACTTCCCTTGACAGCGGTCAAATATGCATAGCAACGGTCAAATATGAGAAAATTGTTCACCGCAGAACGTTGGGAAGCCCCATTCAAGTGAATGGAGCATTCTACAGCATTAAGAACAGCCGTGTAATAAGACATAAAGTTTAGCTATAGCTGTGGCATTGAAGACAGTAATGTAGCCTACTACACTGCCAGTGTAGCGAGCCGACTCTGTGGCTAACGTCAAAACAAAACGCAGTCTCACTCAAATTCCAAGTTTTACACAAATAACAAACTATGCTGACCCGCTGGCTGTCTTCGCAATCGCCATATCTTTAAAACACTGCTGTCCATTTAGATGTAGAATTGACCCTGGTACGAAAGTAGTAAGAAAATACTCACCAGACGCAGAAGACGACAGTTGACTGAGTGAGTATCAACACTGTTGACAACATTCCGCAATCGTCAATGGAGGCTGACAGGCTCTCACGTAGCAAACAAATCAACGTTTTTACAGCAACCTATATTAAAATCTGACCACCTGGCTGTTTTCACAATAGTCATATCGTCATAACATTTCCCTCTTTCAGTTTTTTCGTGTAAAATTTAACTATAAAATTAGCTACTACTAGGACGCGAGTTCTAGCATGGCTGCCGCCTAAAAGACTAGGCGGTCTCACGGGCGACCTGCACTCGCTCAAATTTCAAAGACTATTACGACCTAAATCAAAAATCTGAGATTGCAGTTCCACTCAAAATCGCATTCTCTACAAAAACAAATGGTTTTGATTTTTTGTGGGTGGTATTTTTCACTCGTAATCCAATCTCCAATTTGCGAGCTAGAAAGTATCACGTTGTATCCATGAGTCGTTGCTAGAAGCGGTCTCACGGACGACCTGCACTCGCTCAAATGTCAAAGACTGTTACGACCTAAATCAAAAATGCGAGATTGCAGTTCCACTCGAAATCGCTTTCTCTACAAAGCCAAATGGTTGTGATTTTTTGGGGGTGGTATTTTTCCCTCTTAATCCAAGCTCCCTCCTACCGGAGGAACCCTAATAATAAGAAAAGGTAGAAACACTTTCGTGGCTTCGCCGCTTCGCGGCTTGGCCACCAATAATAATAATAGTAAAGAAAAGGTAGAAACACTTAAGTGGCTTCGCCGCTTCGCGGCTTGGCCACCAATAACAATAGGTTTCCTCCTGACGGAGGAATCCTAATAATACCACCAATAACAATAGCTTCGCTGCTTGGCCCCTATTAAAACTACCAATTACAATAGGTGCCTCGCAGCTTTGCTGCTTGGCCCGTAATAATAAAACTACCAATTACAATGGGTGCCTCGCAACTGCGCGGCTTGGCCCCTACTAATAAAGATAGCTGCAAGCAGCGATGCGGGTTCCTCCGCAAAATGGCAAAATATTATAAACATTTAAATTGTAAAAGGTCAAGAGTTAGACAAGAGAGCAAAATACTTCATGTTGGGCCAACTACAATACGCTGAATGGGGATTTGAACTCATGAGCATAAGGTTACAAGGCAGACTCTCTATCCTCTCTGCTACACACCAACTGTTGAGACTATATGAGTAGAAAGGGCAGATTATTAGCTTTGGTCAGCTTTGGAACAAGGGTTAAGGAACGGTTGACATTTCAAAGTGGAATTGCATGAAATTGCGCATGGTATTTCATAATGATGTCATCCTGTTTAACTGAACAGATATTCAAATTTGAGACAGGCTAAAAGACTGCGGCTGTATTCAAACGTACGATCTTATACTTTGCAGGTCACTGTCCCTGTCCATTGAGTTATTCTCAGTGTTGAATATTGTCATGTTCAGTTGCTGTATAAAAAAGTAAGCTGTTTCTTCTGTGGTAAGAGTTGTTAGATTCAGCCAAAGTTTAAACTATTCAAATTCAATCATATTTTGACATACCAAGGTGAAATTGTTGATGGTTCTTCAGAGTGATGTCATCTTGAACCCAATAAGGTTTGAAAACCATCAGTCAAAATGATATTTGATTTATTGACACAAAGATATTGAGGTAATGTGGACATTTACAAAAATTCACCCATTTCAGACATTTTGTATTACATTTCTCATTCCATTTCACCCTATATAAAAATACACCTGCCCGCACACTATCCCAATCCATGCCGTTGACCTCCCTCCCCGCGCAAGTCACGCCAAAGCAGAAATGCTGTAGCAGACGCATGAGGTTTAGATGGCGACCAAAAATTGCCTCCCACAGTCAAAACACATTGCTCGCAACACTGTTTCCAGAATTTCTCAAAGATGGCTTGAAGACCGCTTCCCAGAACCACAGTGAACTCAATAATTGCCTTATTGGCAAAAGGTTTACAGCCCAGCCCATGATCAACTCCTTGCGGATATTAAAAACAATGGCCGACTCTCACTTCCCATTAAACCACACAACATGCACTCTCAGGGTGACCAACAAGATTATTTTAACTAACAAACAACAATATTACAAACATCTAACTGAACGAACGCAACAACTGAAATCCCTTGCATAGCTGTTGTAACCAAACTATTTTCCACAAGTTTTGGCGTTTTTTGACATCCGCACTGCATGCTGGGTACCCAAGAGCGCTGACGCTGATAATCTAGCTGTGCTCCGACTGCGTGATATGACAAGATGCTAGTGACGCGCTGAGGTCTCGGAGTCTCCTGAAATGGAACGCGGCTTTCTGCCTTGAAGCTGCGTGCGGATCATCATCAAGACCCCAGCTTTGTATACCATATGTACTGTGCTATGGTTGTTTGAGTTAAACAACTTGCTTAATTAATTAAATGGCTGTTAAATGTCAATTCCAACTATAAATGTATAAAAGAGATAGTTCCAATCAAATCTGAATTATTTTTAAACTTTAATCGTGCGGGCGAAACACTGCCCCCTCCTCCCCCCAGTTACTGCGCATTCAAAATTAATAAATACATTTTTTTGACGAGTACACATGTTATACATCGTTGGAAAGCTACGATTCTTGTGCTTTTAGATATGTATACCATTTCAAGATCGAGTCACAACAACAAGTTCAGTCAACGTCTTTGTCCAGTCATCACTTTGTAAATAACACCAAAGCCAAACGTGTCTACTTACCCTCAAAGGTTCAGTGTCGTCCAGGTATGCAAACACATCATCAAAACTTGATCTGCTTACATTCCCAAGGGTCCAAAGTATCTAACCATGTAAACTAATTCGTCCAAATACAATGTTTTACATTCATGAATATCCATTATCTTTTGTTTCATTATTCAAGTTAGCCGACGGAAGAAACAACTTGTTCACATAAAAGTGTTCTTTTCTCCGGTTATCAACGGATTATTTACAATATAAAGGCATTAAAATGTCCGCTGAACCCTCCCCTTTCGATTGACACCACGATTGAGCAATTCAGAGCTTCCATTGTCTGGCCAAGGCCTTCAACAGCCAACCAGTGCCTCATCTGAATTGTTGGCCGATCACAACCCACCTTCTCTTTCTTTGTTTGAAGCTCAGCCCAATCAAAACCAATTGTGGAAATGACTGACACGTCTTTTAGCCAATCAAATTCTGAAAACAATGATATGGGGGTTTCCAGGGAAGTGAAAACAGGTATAAGCAGAGAATGTCTAATATAGAGAGAACTGCCACTCTCGGGAAACTTCCGGGTTCTGAACTGGTTGAAGTTCCATGTGAGGGCGCTAAGGAGTGAGTGCAGAATGAATGAAGGTCTTTGGAGCTATACCCCTCAAAATCCACTTTTCTCAGGATATAATTTTTTGTCTAGTAATTTGAATTCTGAATTCGAAAGGGGAGGCAAAAAAATACACACTGCTGTCTGTTAGATTTTTTTAAAGTCGACTTTCTGTTCTAAAAAGCTTTTGAAAATGTAATTGACGTCATACCATCGTACGACCAGAGCTACTGCTTTACGGCAAGCTCTGGTCACTTACTTTTTTCTCTCAGGGCATCGACAACACAGCTGACAGGTTAGGCTCTTCCTGTCAATACACATGCTAGAAAGAGTTTTGGCTTGCTAATGTTGTTGCTAATGTTGCTAATGCTCTGACATTCTGATTCCGCTTTGGATGCCATCAAGCAAGAGCTCTGGTCGTATCAGTCCTTCACTAACCAATCAGCATTCATTAGCAGAATGCTAGCGTGTTATAGGCAACAACGACTCACCCTGTAAGAAATCAAAAGGACATAAGTACTCGTTCATTCAACTTTCGACCTATAATCCATGTTGAACATGCAAAAACTACAATCAAATCCGAGATTTCTCAACGACAATCAGGCAAAAGAGACAAATTTAGCCGTTTAGCTCCATAGACTCCCATTCAACATCCACTCGCTCGCGATCACTCCCAGTGGAACTCTGGTGGAACTGCAACCAAATTCGGTACAATGGGGCTTAATAGGGAGTGGCAAGGCTCTCCTTAAACAGGCTCTGGTATAAGCTAAAGTTTCTTGCGTAAACCAGTTCATATGATCTGTGCGTCCTGCGCTCTGAAGCAAGTAGGTCATAGAGCGAATTGACGCAGTTGGATATAATGGCAAAGAAGATGCAGAAATCCAAGTATTCTCTCACAGAAGTTCTGGAACAAGTTACAGGACGTGAAAGTGATTTATCAGATAATTTATCCGAGGTCAATACTGATCAATCTGACTATGATTCAGAGGCCGAAGATTTTTTTCTGGAAGGAGGCGATATTGTACTTGATAAGTAAGTTTCATTTATATTTTAAAACATATTTTACTGTATGTTCCGCACAAATAAGCTTTAGTTTGAAATCCAAAGATAAAATGTTGCCATGTGTTTGTAATCATTTATCATGTAACCTATCGCAGATAGGGTGCGGCTTGTCTGGGTTTTTTATTTGTGGAAACTGCAAGTGGCAGCTCGGATCCAAGACGGATTCGAGCGACCGCAGATAGAGTGAGGCTTGTCTGATTTGTTATATGTTTGGAAACTGCACGAGGCAGCTCGGATCCAAGACGGATTCGAGATACCGCAGATAGAGTGCGGCTAGTCTGGTTTGTTATATGTTTTAGATCTATTACTTTTATCACTTGTATTATTGTTTTTGTTGATTTTATGTAAAGCACCTTGAGCTGCAATTCCTGTATGAAATGTGCTATATAAATAAAGTCTTACTTACTTACTTACTTACATAGCCAACTTCAGGAGGACTATGTTTGTGTGGTGTGTAACCTAACTCAAGCTAATCATAAACAAGGCAGCATTTCCATGTAACATTCAGTCATTTTATTTCAAACAAAGTGCCAAACAGTGAATAAACATCTTCTGCCAGTCCCCACTACAGGTCCTGTCTGTTGGCCCTGACAATGAAGCACAAAATAAGTTAATGTCCTATCAACATAATTGCACGTATGAAAGGGGCTATACAAGTCATTAAATAATCACATCTAGAATAATATACATCATCAAATATTATGGGATTCTAGTTTTTGGTCACATAGCCATGTGAAAGGTTGGATTGGGAAGCTGCAATTATGATTCATTCACCTGACTTGTTTTGAATGGGCTGCCGGGGCATGTTTGAGTGTCTACGCTGTGAGGAGCTCCACAGCCTTCTCTCCTAGTCCTGTCTTCCAGTTCATCACAGCATCTGCAATTAGAAGTCATGAACTTATTGTTGGCAACAATTTGAACGTTGAACGCTGCGTGTAAGCCATAGTTCACGGCATCTCAAAACACCTCTTTCAGAACTCCAGCACCTTAAGGCGCTCCTCAAGGTCTTGGAGTTCAGCCTGTGTTTGGGCCACCTGTAGGTCCATCACTGGCGCCTCTTCAGCATGTCTGCCCTGTCGTCGCCTGAATAGGAGAGCCTCTCGCTGGTTCTCCTCCAATGTCTCCATCTTCTGGAACATAAACTGTAATGTGTCTGTCAGTAAAGACAAGTAAAACAAGTTTACAAGAGTTAACATGATTGGCATACACTGTGGTTCTTCTAGATTAGCTGTAACATTGATGTAAATAACACGTTACCTTGAATGGTTGTATACAAAGCATTAGTAAGACAACATTTGTTGTTTTGACAAATATGTATCCCCCTGCCACGATCAGAACAACTTATGTATGCCTTACAATGAGTTGGCAATGCTATTGAGAAGCTTTGAGTGTCTTATATTTGCACTTGCCTGGCTACCAGCTGTTTTCCTGGACCCCATATGGGTTCTCCTCCACCAGACCAGAGTTGACACCTAGGGGTCTGGTGATGCAAAAGTTTTAAGTCATGCTTTTGCTTCAAAACATAGCCTTTAGGGTTGCCATGGTTCATACAATTATTGTCACTGTTAAAAACTGTCATTCATTACTTTACCATAATTTCCCAGGGACACAGCCTAGGCCGTGTGACGGTGGTAGAATACTCTGTACAAAAATGAAAGTGGAATTTAGTTTAAGTACATAGTATTAGCACTTTGATATTGATATAAAACGAGTAGCATCGCACATGTGTGATTGTTCGAAAGCAGGGCCACATTGCAACCGACTATTTTCCGATAGACAAACAATGTGACAAACGCTTTAGTATGGCTTCAACATTTACAATTAGTAGGCTAACAAGTAACACTAGCAGGTAGGAGCATTGCTACGAGTATTATGCTAGGTTGCTAGGTAACGGAAGCTAATTAAAGCTACCTGGCTGCCGTTTTGGGAAAAAACTCACTCTTGGAAGCGTCGGAAATATTTAGAACTCACGCATCTTAAGGTTAAAACGAATAAACTTATCCAAAAACAGATGTCATGTACAAATTGGAAGAATTAGTGACATGATACTTTTATAGACGCCATAGCTGTGCATGCCATGACCGATTGATCAAAACGTGATCAGCCACGCGCTAATTCCACAGTCTTTGAAAATCCAGGGCTAAATAAACTACTAAAGGTTTTTTCGAACAGTTCTGAACGTTTATTTTCACTGACTCTTTTGTGGGTGATTTGTGAGAAGCTAAACTTTGATGTATGTATTTTCAGTATTTAAACATAACTTTCTGGAGGGTATAGCCTTACCTCTACAGTACATTATACTAGCTCTACTACTAGTAGCTAGCGAAATCCTAACGTAAATAATGTGAATCTGAAACAGATAACCAGGCTAAATAGCCTAAATTTGAAACCTAAACGTAATAGCATGCTCCATCCAATTTCTGAAAATGTTTATATATTTAAATCTATTTCTGTAAAGAAACTCAACTTAGTAGCTAAGTAGCTTATTTCCAGTTGAAATCCATGCGTTCAAGACAGTTTTGAATCCCTGCAAACTCTTTTCTGAAATCCCAGGTTCAGAGATGTATTCAAAAGGGAATGCCCAAAGTTGTTGCTCAGGGGCAGGTTTGCTTAGGAAGAATTGTAATATTCTGCGATGATTTGTCTTAGGAAATGAAACTTAAGAATCGCTTACCTTTTGGTCACATTTAACAATTTTGAATTACAAAATTATTGCAGCTCAAATTTGCATAATCATGTTACACATCACACATTGATTGCTTTTGTACATGTAAAGAATGAAATACTTATATTTTAATATAGGCCTAAGGCTAAAAATATAAGAATTATATTCCAAATTCAGTCTTTTATTTATTAAAGCTATGTTCCTGCATATGAGAAAATTGATGACCATGCTGGGGCTGAGCTGCACATGAATTACATACATTGTCTACATTTATACGTGCTGGGTGCAACATGTAATATTGTGGGATTGAAATACATGTAGACTATGTGTCCTGCGACCAAAGAGAGACTTAACGGCAACTTAACCCATGGTACCAAAATTAATGTATCCAGCCGACCAAGGGACAACGTCACAGCAACGTTGTCCACGGGACCAAAATAACAGTATCCAACCGACCAAGGTACGACGTCGCGGCAACGTTGTCCACGGGACCATAAAATAACGTAACCGGCCGACCAAGGTACGACGTCGTGGCAACATTCCCTTTATAACGTTGGCACGACGTTGCCAGAAGGTAACGTCGCGGGTTACCAACTGAGCCCCTACTGGCAACGTTGCCGAAACGTCATGTGTTAGCTGGGTAATAGAGCTACTTTGGAGTTGTAAAAACAATGTTTTATACCATATCAATAGGTGACTCCATTGGTATATCTTGTTTAGTGAAACATGGAATTAAGAAACAACAAACACACGGCAAAAAAAAAGTTTTTTACTTTGTATGCATGCGTGCTGTTGTTTCACTGAATCAGATCAGATAGCTCAATTTGTCATGGTATATAACATTGTTTTACATAGCCAAAGCACACATAATTTCTTCTAGCACCAGAAAACTATGTGTGTACATATAGTATAGTATGTGTTACATTTAGTGGCTTAAGACTAAATGTAAAATGTATGTGTGTCTCTCTGTTTCAAAGTGTGAACTGAATCTGGGGGAGTTGTGTGTGTCTCTTTGTTTTCAAGGTGTGAACTGAGTCTGTGGGGGTGTCTTTGTGTCAATGTGTGAACTGCTGATATTTGAGGCGTAAACTGTGAGAAGTAGAATACAGAAAACATGGGAATGGTTTGTAACTGATTTGGTTTGTTTATTTTGTCATTATAGGAAAACATCTGATGAGGTCTACGAGCCGGATATTCCTGCTCAAGTCAGCAAGCAGTCTCGTACAGCAGCAGGACAGGAGGACAGCAGCAGCTCATCCAGCGATGAGCCTCAAACTGTCCAGAGAGGGTCTGCCAGCAGGAGAAGGCCAAGAGGAAGGGGAAGAGGAAGAGGAAGGGGGAGAGGCAGCAGCAGAACCAAGGCTGGAGCGTCAACGAGCCCATCTGGAGAGACATAACTCCACCAGATCAGCACTGGGTACTGAAAGACATCCCAATTCCGTCAGTGGTAAAGGACTACAACCAGTGCATGGGTGGAGTGGACTTTTCTGATGCACTGATAGGGTACTGTAAAGTACTCCACAAGACCCAGAGATGGTACAAGACCTTTTTCTATCATTTCATGGACATTGGGATTGTAAATGCCGTAAATTCTGTGAAATTGTTTGTAAATAATTAGTGTCACAATTCACTGTATGTAAATAGTTTGGTGTGTCTTATATAAACTGCTTTTCCACAATAGCACTTGTTTTGAGTCTTATATGCACAAAGTTTTGTTTCAAGAAGGTAAAAAGCATTCTAATGCTTCAGTTACTCTGTTTCAGCGACACTAATGGTGAATCTGAATATGGGATATGATAAGTGTCACCTTTCATTAGAGCCCAAACCTATGACTGTAGGTGAAATTGTTCAAAAGTTGTAGCTTTTTTATGCTAGGTATGTGGCCATGGTTACCCAGGGTCCTTGGAGTCTCCAAAGGGCACTTATAGAAAACGCCTGGATGTACCCTTAGAAAAACATGTGTATAACATTCATTTTTTCATGGTATTATATTCAACTTTTGAGTTGAATTGGGTAAGGCTTCAAGCTGTGGTCCAATGTTGTCTTCCAGCTAATACCTACCACCTCTAGGCCTCTACAGGCCTCTGTTTACAAAACAAAATCTAGGCGGAATTATAAACTTTCAATTTCCTTGTGTTCAAGCCTCTATTACTCAACACCAGTAGGACTGACAGGGGTCCTGACAACAGGGGAAATATCTTCAGTGTCAGCTTTCAAAAGAGACCATTTACATGCATGTACTCCAAATGGTTCAAGAACAGCTTTCAAATTACTTTGGGCATGCTGTTTAGGCATTTTTAGTCTCCCAGAGAAGACAACCTTTGCCTAAACTGACACACCAACTCAGAGAACTGAGTTTCAACATCTAATTACATACACATTCAGTCTCCATTTTTTACTCTATTCTTAAGGCATAACTATGTTTAACTAAATGGGTGCACCTCTCTGTCACCAACTGTCTCTGGAGTGGGGGGTGGGGGCTTCACAGGGTGTCTACAGGTGTAAACAAGCTAAATGTAAGACTTTTTAAGACCTTTTAATACCACTTCTAATTGAAATTAATTTACTAATTGACCAAATTTACGATGGAAATAGAAATAAAAGGTGGAAATATACAGTAATCTTCCCAAACACTGATCTCTGTTCAATATGAACAGTACGGTGAAATGAAAACAATCGGTTGAGTTTAAGAAATCTACTAAGTGTGTGTAATGCGAAAGGATAACACAAAAATGGAATTGCTGTCCTAAATTATATTTTTTATTACACAACGGTGGAGCAGAAACAAAGGCAAATGTGTGAGATGAACTGATGCGGAGCACAAATCATCCAAGAAGCGGTACTTCTCTTGAGTGTTTTTTATTCAGATTCAAAGTCTATAACTTGAACTGGTTTCATTACTTAAGACACTAAAAGTCAGCAGCTTGGCATGCTGGGATATGGAAAGGATTAAACATTTAGACTTTCATCAAAGTAAAAAATGCTGGTTTGGCCTTTTTCATCAATGTCCCCAAAAAAAGCAGTCTGCAGAGCTACTGTGTCTGTGGGGTGACTGTCTGTCTCTGGAGGGCTGGCAGGCAGGGGCAAGCAGGGCCTGCAGGCAGTCAGGGCAGGCCAGCTGGATGAAGCTGTCCTGGGGTCAGGGCTGAAAAGAAATTGTCCAGCTAGAGGGGGGTAGTCCAGCAAGGGATCTGTTTTTCTCTCAGTGTCCTCTGTTGAACTCTGTTGAGCAGGCCTCTGCATGACCCTCCAGACCCGTAAAAGTGAAGAAAGGATCCATGTCAGTTGTGAAAAATAAATCTTTTACATTTTGACTGTGAAATGCAGTGGCATTACTTGAACTTGAATCCAAATGTGTTGAACTGATGGAGACCCGGCCATGCAAAGTCACTCCAAACATTTGGCTCGATTCCAGGCTCTAGCAACAGTATTTAGCTCTAAACTGGTCAATATACACATCTGACCAAAGACCAGCTCAACCTTTGTCTGTAATCAGTGATTCTGACTGTCAGAGACCTTTAAATAGGCTGACCGAGTGAAACTAGCCTGGCTAACGTAGGTCGCTTTCTCAGGAAAATGACAAATGAAGTAGGCTTGTTTGGAAAGATCCTATATACTGGCTATCTTCAGCAGACTGTTATCTACAAAAAACAGGCCTCCCTGACATTTTAGGACTAGAATTTAGTGAATTACGATATTGTTTACACACTGCCAGTGAGTGAGCGAGCCGAGTCTGTCACAGTCAAAACAATGTACCCCCGGGACGCAGTCTCACTCCACTTTTAAGTTTTCAACAAATCACAAAAATAATCGGAGCATCTGGCTAAAAGCACAATTCCCACATCTCCTAAATACTGCCCTCCTCGACATTTTTGGTGTCGAACGAACTGTGAAATGGTGAACTTATGAACACGACGCAACCAAAACATGGCTGCCGCCTAAGCCTATGCGGTCTCCCTGACATATAGGCTTATTACAAAGACTTTCACGACCCAAATCAAAATTCTGAGCCGACAGGTCTGTGGGGAATCGCTTGTTCTCCTAAAAGCTGCCCTCCTCTACCTCCTTTGATGAATTTGCGGAGATGCTACATGATTCAGTAATTACACAGAGGGAAACAGCTAGCTACTTTTTGAGTTCGGTTTTCCGTCACTTCAAACTCATGATCTAAAGGTCTCAAAGTGCTCAAACCTTCACCAACGGCGAGCTGCGATTGGAAGCGAAATGAAACATGAGCAAAAGACCAAGGGTGGGGGCTTGGTCAGAACACCATTTCCAGAAAGAATGTGTGTGCGTTTCGCCAAGCTCGTGCGTGTGTCAAGTAAGTTGACCACTTCTCCCTCTTTGCGCTGTATCGCATAGCATATTCAATATGCGACGTGCGGGACAAGGGTGAAAATGCTGTGCGATACAACGCAAAGCGAGACAGGTGGTCACCCTAGTGTCAAGGAGCAGGATGAGCCTGTGAGAATTAGGAGCGCGTGCTGTGGAGCAATTCAATTGAATTCAATCATATATAGACCGAGGTGAAATTGTTTATGGTATTTCAGAGTGATGTCATCTTGAACCCTATTGGGTTTGAAAAACCATGAGTCAAAATTATATAAGATTTATTGACACAAAGATATTGAGGCAATGTGGACATTTACATAAATACACCCCTTTCAGCCATTTTGTATTGCATTTCTTATTCAATTTGACCAATTATAAAAACATGTATTCTACATATCTGTAACAAATTTCAAGTCAATTGGATCTATGGTTCACGAGGAGAAGGGTTTTGAAGGTTGTACCAAATTTGGACAGTATAGCAAAATCTATCATGGCGGACCTTATGGGTCCTTGAGGCTTTTTTGTTCCCCATGAGAAATAAGGCATGGATACCATTTTCAGGCATTTTGGAATAATGGGGCGCTGGGGAAATCACGTAGACTTTGGGCGTGTTTTATAGCGCCACCTATGGGCGCACATGGGCCACTAGCCGTGTGGGAGTAGTGAGGGACCTGTTGTATCATTGGGCCAAATTGTAAAAAATTGGGTACAGGACCTTTTGAGCTGTTGGGCCATTTGGCGTAGAAATATAATTAATAGGAATACTAACAAAAACAATAGGTTCTTTCCTACCGGAGGAACCCTAATAAAACTAACAAAAACAATAGGTTCCCTCCTACCAGAGGAACCCTAATAAAACTAACAAGGTTTGCTGTTGCTTGGCCCCTAATAAAAAGAAAAATAATAAGAAAAGGTAGAAACACTTAAGTCGCTTCGCCGCTTCGCGGCTTGGCCACCAAATATAGCTGCAAGCAGCAATGTGGTGGCCAAGCAGGTCAGATGACCCAGAAGAAACTTTTGAAATCTAGTGACTGTGGTGTACCTGGCTTCCTTTGCAGTGGCTTACAGTCTTGCTAAACAGAGAATCAGAGACATGACAAGCTTGTCAGCTTTGGCTGGATTCGAACCTCTGACATTGACGTTTCCAGGACACTAATTTATCCAAGTGGGCTATTCTCAGTGCTGGAAATCACAAATTTCAGTTACTGGGTAAAAATATTAGCAGTTTTTCCTGTGGCAAGCGTGGTCAGATTTGGCGTGAAGTTTAAACAGCTGTAATTCAGTTATATTTTGACATGTCACAGTGATTATGGTCTGAAGATAATCTGTGACAAATTAGGTGAATTTGGGATATTCACCAAAAACGTTTTATTCATTCATTCATTCATTCATTTATTCACTACTTCACATGTGTCAGACACAGGATCGCCCCCTAGCGGTTAGATGACACAACCTTTTGTGGACCTCTTTGGAACAGGGTCCCCGAACACCTGTACTAAATTTTATGTCAATTCAGCAAATATTTTCTGAGATATGACCACTTTCACTTCCTGTTTTGGTGGCTTCATCGCCGACTTTGATCAGCTTTAGAGTGTGCCAAAAGAGTTTGGAGAGTGTGCCAAATTTCACAACTTCTGTCCATGTGGTTGGGGCTGCCATAGATGCCATAGAATGAAGTAGGCGGTGTTACATTTTCAGAATCAGTTTCATTCACAAATCTGTCTCGGCACATTTGATGCCTCAAGCTGATGTGTTTCACCAATGTGTCGTGTTTAAATTGTATGGTGCCGGATGCTTCAGCAAAGTTGTTTTTTCCCGCGTGTTGACCGCATCGAGAGCAGGAGACACAGTACATTGTGTTGGTGATTTTGCAATATTGAAGCCACGTAAACTCACTTAGCCATTCCTGTCAGAAATGTTGTTGTCTTGGCTTTTTCACCACAACAGGCGACTCGTCACCTGGGGGAATTCGTCGTAGCTCGCTAAGCGGTTTAGCGAGCTAATTTTCAGGCTAAGATAAAAAACGCCCCTCATTTTGGTTCGTGGAAACAACTTCCGATAAATCACCATAGTAACATATCAATTAGCACTAACCTGCTCCAGAGCAGGCTAACGTAAGTGTAGCTGGATAAGCTTGCCACACCCTCGGAAAATAATTGGCAGCTCCCTGTTTGAGAGACCCGGTTGACCAAGGAGATATATTCTAGTTCGATTAGCTTTCCATACCAATAGAGTTCTTAGCGATCGCCAAGATCATTTATTTCACACGGATGAGTTCTTGTTTGAGCAATATCGATTCAGCCGACAAGGACTCATTTATTTGCAAGACCTTCTCGGGCCGTACATTGCAAATATCACACGCCGCAGCAAGCTTTATGCTTTATGAGCTCATGCTGCTGTAGCCTGTGTAAATATGTTAGGCTATGTTTTAAGAAATGTCTTGTCTGTTGTGCCTGTGCTTTTTATATTTCACACTGGGAGAGTGGGAAACGTCATATCAATTCCTTTATATATCTTTACGTGAAGAAATTGACAATAAAGCTACTTGAAACTTTTCCTGTGCTTCAGACAATGCATAGCCTTGAGTTTTGTTTGCGTCAGGTACATTTGTATAGCCTACAGATAACATTAGCAAAGCCGCAGCATGCGTTGTAAGAAAAGTGTAGGCTATTGGCGCTTAACCAGCTGATGAATCAATTCATCATATTCCCTGGCTGTGTCCAAGTCAATGAAATCAAAGATTGATTTACACATAGACCTACATGCATAGGCTATACACACAAATAGTACATGATAAAAGCACTTTAAGTAGGCCTACATATATCCTCATAAGTGTCTATGAATTTGTATCAATTAGATACTCCTTGGCCTAGTTTTTATACTACTTATTCTGAAAGAGTTGATTTCATTATTTTTGCTAGCAAGATCTCATTCGATTATAATAATTTCCATTAAGCCTACTGCAACCAGGCACATTTAAAGAAATGTGTTTGATTGGGGTAATAAGGCACCAAAATACGCCTTTAGCTTATTGGAATTTTTTTGCCAAGCTGCCTGTCTTGCTCTGGTAGCGGTGGCGGTGTTTGACTTAGCCATGATAATATGCTTATTGTCTTCGTAGAGACTCATTACAATAGTTTGCTCGGATGGCGAGAATATCACCGCTCTCTCTTTCGTCTTTTCCGCAATCATACCGTTAGAAAATCACGGTTTTGGTGATCGACCTTTCCTGCCTTTTGAAGTAGGACGTGCTCGTGCACTTGTCCTGATGAGTTTAGCCTGATTGAAATTAACCACACGATTTGGATGCGGATCAGCCGTCGACGAACCGATATTTGCGGTTCTCAATTAGCTCGCTAATGTTAATGGACTAAAGGGACAATTGATTAACTTAGCTTCAACCCCTACGACGAATGGGCCCCTGATTTTTCCTTCTTCTCTGCAAATTGTTGTTGTGGATGGCCTGGCTTTGCTGCACCATAAAAGCGTCAATGGTTCGTTTAGCCATTTTTGACTGAGCTGTGACCTTTTAGACGCTACGACAGCGAGTAACACATCAGTGATATGTGACCCGTGCAGTTGACTAATCACTTCTGGACACTCCCCCTCTCACGCACATAGACCTACACTGGTGGGCTTGTGATCTTCTCGTCTTTTAACATGAAATAACAACTAAAATAAATTCCAAATTTGTAAGTCGCATATGCGCGAGTACCGTATTTCTTCGAATGAACGCCGCTTATCAATTAGGTGTGCGTTGGCAGTACAACTGTCTCAAATACAAGTGTTCTATACATTCTGTAGAAATCTGAAGCAGCATGCCGAAACGTTCATACACTTTAGCTTTCAAACAGAAATCTGAGCAGAAAGTTATGTAGGCCTACATGTGTAATAAATACAGGGGTTGAATGTAACTAAATAACTTCAGATTTTTTTGGTGCAGCGTTTATTCGAGGGCGGCGTCTATTACACAATATTCATTTTTAGTGCAGCGTTTATTCGAGGGCGGCGTTTATTTTAAGAAATACGGTACTTGTAAAAAATGCTTGCCCTGTCTCAAAAACTGGTTGCAAACTGCGACCATTTGGTTGCATTGGGCGCTCTTGAGAGGTGGGACCAACAGACTGTTGTCAGAAGAAGACCGTAGGTGGGAGTGTAAGGCTGGACAAGAGATTGGATGTAGTCAGATGCAGTCCCATTCCGTGCTCGAAAGGTCAGTACCAGGGTCTTGAATCTAATGCTGGCCGTGATGGGTAGCCAGTGGAGGGAGATGAAGAACGGGGTAACATGGGAGCGTCTGGGTAGGTTGAAGATCAGACGGGCTGCTGCGTTCTGAATCCTCTGGAGAGGATTAAAAGTTCAGGGCGAGGTATGTTCTTTGTTAAAATTTACACCACAAACGGAGAGCACAAATGGTTGCTGGAGATGTCGTCTCAAGCAGGCCCTTTGAACCTTGCAATTCAGCAGGAGGGCATCACATGCAGAGGGGGGAGACTCCCCCCAACTCTATGGTTCCTTTGCATTGGCATTTGGTGGGTAATCAGCATACTGAGGGTGTGGTCGGGCTGACCTCGCAACAATGTACATACTCACAACAATGTACTATGACAACACGGAAGTACAATTACAGATCTAACCGCCTACTTCTGTAAACATTGGGAACGTTAGAACTGTAAGAAAGGCAAACTTGACATAATTCACAAATCAGTTAAGGTTATTTTGTTGCTGCTCAACGACAACATAGATAGCCAAAGTAGCGTAATGTCGCCAGCTTTGTTGCTACATACGATTTTTGGTTGCTCGGGAAGCTGAAAAGTCACTGAACTGGCAATACTGGCTACTGCACTACTTGATCAAGAAGAGCTTTGCTAAGGAAAACAAATTAAATTCAGAAAACAGCGACACTACCACCATGCTACTGGGAAATGTAGTGACCGCAACTGCCCAGCACCGTAAATGTAAATCAGACTTAAATGTATATATTTAGGAGTACATTGTTACTGTGTACATGTTGATGATTCGTTATTTGGCACCCGTTGCTCGAGGGATTCATTTGCTGGAAAGGTAACCTGGCACCACAAAATCTACTCTCTGTTCATTCCAAAGTATTAAGTGGCTGGGGATTTGGTGATTGCTGTTGAAATACCCTAGCCTGGCTGCCAGCCCAACTTCTCCCCGCCCACAAAAAAATTTGGTGGGGAAGTTGGGTCTGGAGGGTCTCGTATTGGGAACAACTACATAAAACCAGGATCTGGGCGGACCAATGAAATTGCCAGGGCGGGCTTTATACGATGATGGACAGATGATCAACAGTAACGTAATCAACAACGTCACGAAAGAGCCCTTGGGTTGAATTCGTTTTCAACAAACAACATATTACGTTGCTCTGATTGGTTGTAGGTCTATCCAATTGAGCGTAGAGGCATTTGTTTTACGAGTTCGGTTGAAACACGCCCCATAGTTACAGCCCAAAGGAGAGTTTTCAGACTCATATTCTGACTAGAATTATGAGTTTGACAACGTCAGGCTAGAAATACCCTAGATCCCAGTGCTACCAGGGGCCTATTCCATAAAGGCCGCTCAAAAAAGCTAGACTTAAAGTCCTAAACCAGACTTGAATAAGTTTAATTAGTCAAGCGGGGCTTAAGCGGTTCCATAAAGGCCAATTTCAGCTCACGCAGTCCTACTAATTCAAGTCAGATTTACGTAGCTTTTACGTAGATTTACGTAAACTAATTGCGCGTACACCCTATTTTTTAACAGCCCGAGAGGTAGAACATGGATCATACAGCATGGCAAAAGCAATGCACACGGCCACATGACTTCTTCCAGAAAGAACGTCACCCTTTTAATTGTGTACAATGACAGCTCCCTCATCCACCGCTTGAATCAATGTAAAATGACACGCCATGATTGACGTCGTGAACGTAGACCTTCGTTGATTAAAAAATACCTTCTAAACTAATCTAAATTGACTTTTTTGACATTGTTTAAAATAAATAGCCTACTATTAGCCTAATTAAAACATTATCCAGTATCCTAGTGCTAACTTTTTAACATGGGTTTTGTGTCGGGGAAATGGGGGTCGGATTTAGGTTTGTTTTGCAATTGTAGGCTACTGTTAACAATTATATTGCTATGATAATTATACTCGGATAATTTAGATTGAGATGTAGGCCTATGCCTGATGCCTAAACATTTGAAATCACAAACTAACATCCATACATTTAACGGCTATGGTGCGTAGCCTATCAAAGCATTATTCATCATTGTTTAATGCATTAGGCTAAATGTTGTAGCCTATGTAGGCTATTTACGTTGATTTTCTATCAATGTTGAACTGATGAGAATAAGAAAATGAGAATATACGTGGTAAATCATCGTCTTCCCGTTGGGTCAGTGTTACAGGGACGTCTGGTTAAGCACCAAGTCACGCTAAGCCTGACAGTTAGTCTGACCCTGACCAGACTAGTTTCGTAGCCTAAGTTGCCATAGTAACCGAGTTCGAACTACGTTGAGCTAGCTTTATGGAACCGAATGAACAAGAAATGAGTCAGACTAACTGACATAAGTCTGGCTTATTCGGTAAACTAGCTTTATGGAACAGGCCTCTGCTGTCCCCCCAATGAAAATGTTAGTGTTTGTGCATGTGTGCACATTTACTGTATACATATGTTCTGTAATTATATCTTCTTTCTTACTCGACTGCTCCCTTACACGGATGCAGATTATCTGTCACTCAACAGCCAGAACCCATAGGCACACAAGGGAATTCATGGCTTGCAGATAGACACATGCACACATTTGAAATATTCCTAAACAGAAAATCTGAAACAACAAAATGTAGATATCCTAACTTGCTCTGATACACACTTGTACATACAAAAATATGTATTCTGTTCTCTCTAATACACACACACACATGCCTGCACTCGGTGGCAAAACCTTTCTTCCACTGACAGATGGATGGGGACTAATAGCATAATTAAGTACCCGGCTGGCGGTTCCTGTTTACCGCTCGGTTGCTAAGCAGTGACATCAGCTGATCCCTCCCTCTCTCTAGTATAATCCCCTTCCCTCCCTCACTCTCCTGAACACACACACCAACTCACACACACACACATTAGTCAGCCGTGGGCAGGGTTTGGAGTAGAGGGAGAGAGGGAGAGTGCGGGCAGACAGAATAGCGGTGTGTCAGTGGAGGCAGACAGACAGCATGGTTGAAGCTTGCAGGCAGTTCTAGGACCAGCCAACGACTCTCCATGTAGTCCCAGTACCAGCAGAGCTTAGAGGGGGGGAGTCAAAGGAGACAACACCTGGACATATATCTAACCATACTGCTGGATGCAACAAACTGACCTAACCAAAATATTTTTTTTTCCCCTGTAGGGTTTGTACTTTTTGAGAAGTGGAGGTGTTTGCCTTTGGGGGACTTTTGGTTTTATTTCTGGGCTGGTGTCTGGGCCGGGCGGGCATTCCCGAAGGACCGCATGCATGACACAACGCAAAGGCGAGAAGCCCACCATCAGCATCCAGGAGCACATGGCCATTGATGTGTGCCCGGGCCCCATCCAGCCCATCAAGCAAATCTCTGACTACTTCCCCCGCTACCCAAGGGGTATCCCCCCTACAGCGCCCCCGCCTCTTAGCCGGACGGGCTCCCTGCGTTCCGCCTCACTGAACGCTACCGTGGACACCTTGGCTGGTGAGGATGACCTGGACCAAGCCTTTGCTGGGGCTACTGCTGCCCCATCAGCATCCACCAAAAAGGAGGAGGAGCCTGACGTGGAGGGCTATGACTCAGATGACTCAAGTGAGTACCACACCAGTTACCTGTTTTCTTTTCTTGTTTCCTCACATTTCTCCTTCTTTCTCTACTATTTTTGTTTCATTCCATTGTTGTCTTCTGCTCACCATCTTTCTGGGGGATATTCCAGAAAGCTGCTCCCCAGCTGACACCCAGAGTTGTAGCAATTTGTCAGTAGGTTGATGCAACATTGTGAATCAGCTGGGGGGTTAACTTAACCGGTTATGTTACATAACCTGTTTTCTGGATTACCCCCCTGCACAGTCAACTTTGTTTCTCTTACACTCTTATTTACTGTCCCTCCTGGGTTGTCAGTTGTCAATAGAATAATGATGGATTTGCATTGCATATTTTCTTCCTTAATACTACCCCTCTCTCTGTTCTATCCTTTCCTCCACTTCCTTCTAAGGTATCCATACAATACAACTGTGTCTACACCCATTATCACCCCCCCCCCCACCCACCCACGGTTGCCAGGTTCCTTTCTGCTGTATGTCTGCGCATCTGTTTGTCGTAGCAGATACTCTGCTTGCAACAGCAACAGTTGTCTTTCAGCTAAGGGCTGTTGCTTCAATGCCATGTGTCAAATCCTGCCTGACATTACACATATCTAGCGCCAACTGTTTCTTTTTCAGGAGACAAGGGCTGTCTGTGTAGATTCCTTTTGTGTTAGAAAATAAAGGGAAATTACCCTGTAGTGATTTTCTTGTGCTATCTAAAGGCTCATCAGGGTGTGTGATTCATGCTTTGTCTCTGAATAAGCAGCAATACAGACTTTCTGGTTTGTAGGTGTGCTGTTGGGTTTTGACGAGGGAGCTGTTCACATCCACACGCAAGACAGAAGACCAAAAAGCATAACTGGCAGTTCAAGATTTACGAGCTGTGTTCATGTCTGTATATAATGTTCTACCTATGAATGCATTGATTCTGTTTTCAAGGATGCCGCTGCTTGCTGAGGACACTCCTCACAATGCCAGTCTCTAACGAGCGGGAAGGCGGTCGCTACACAGAGACAAATTGTCATGTCCCCTTCTGTAACATCAGAAGAGAGCTGACACACCAGACACACATTTTCCCTGTTGTTGTGCAGTCTGCCAGTCCCTCCGTCAGAGTATCAGGCTACTAATGCATGAATACACAACTGAAAAATAGTCTGTGCCCTTTCCATACCCAACTAATCCTTCAATCCAGTTTTAAATGCATCCCGCTGATATAATGGTGGTGCTTGCTGTTTTTATACAAGCCTTCATTTATAGGTGAGCGTGACAACAGTGTGGCTTGGTTAAAGGGTAAAGCCATCCAGAGTGGAGTGGAGAGTTGACATGTTTCCAGGCTTAAAGCTTTTCTAATCCCCCACGCCAGTATTGGGGGATGGCAGAGAGTAGGATAGGCAGCCTCTAACAGATGTTGACCTACAACCTGGTACGAGGATCTAAACATGAGGGAAAGATGATTGTTTCTATGTGTGTGCATGCGTCTCTGGGTCTCGGTGTGAGAGAGAGGAAACAACAGAGGGATAAGTGCTCACGCTATCACAGGGAATTGTGTACAACATTAGTGTAAGTAATAGAGGGAGACATTGAGCTAAGAGATATTTTGAGTGCCTAAATATTCCTTTCCTATTCAAGTTATGTGTAAGATTGAAAATAGTGTGATTTTGGCATGTTACACATTTAATGAGCATTCCAAAGTGGACATTCATATTTAATCAGTTCCAATGTCAGATCAGGACACTAAAATCGTGCCATTGTCTTCCATTCCAGATATCAGTTATGTTGATCTGATCATTCAGAGCTATTGGGTAGTCTTGTCTAAGGACATCACAGAAAAATGCCACACTATATATCCAAAATGTGGGCACAAAGCAATAGGCAAAAAGTATGGACTATTTACTGTGTCCAGCTCCTCCGGCAGTGCAGGTAATATTGCTGAGAAGCACTTTTTGACATATTTGCTGAAATAAACTTCAAATCCTGATAGCAACAAATAAATCTAAAGATTTGACCGTAAAATGAAATCAATCCGATATCTGTGTGCGTCGCAGGACTGTAATAAACACTCAAGGTCGTACCAACCCTACTGATTGGACGGCATTTGGACCGAATGCAATGATTGGACGGGCTTCTTGTCTGTCTTCTTACCTACCAGCGCAGTTGTGTCATATGTTTTGGAGGATCTTTTCAGTGAGGGGGTGGGATATTTTGGTTTGAATCCTTTCAAACTCAAGCTAAAATTGCTAGGCTTGCAAAACTTGCTTATCCTGCCTTTAATGAGTGACTTAATTTGACCTGAACTCGTGAACCAAATAAAGTCAACCATATCAGTTTTTGGTTGTAAGGCGAGCAGTATAAAACAGACACAAACACACGTGATGGTATTAGTATAGAAAAAAGCATAACCGTCTTGGGCAGCAACTTGGATAGTAGGAATGTGTGATCGCCATGCACACCCACAAGTTATTGAAGAAAAATCTTCATGGGCTCATCTCCTTTAAAAATTGAAAGATGGTAGTCAGGAAAGGTGGTAGGTGAAATGCAGCTAGTGTGTGTCTTCTGACATGATTTTCTGACAGATACTTTCTCACTTCTAACTATCGTTTCCACCTTGAGACTTACCCCCCTCACACACACCATGAGCCCTAGTGACTCGGAACATCAGGGAATTTGATCCATGGTGGGACTCAAAGGGGATGCATTTTGATACCGATACAGCTTTAGGATGTGCTCGAAGAACCCAGCTGTGAATTTTTTTGTAGAATGTTTACATTTAGTAACAGATTTTTTTAATAGTGTATTTTGCCATAAGAGTACCATCTTCTGTAACCCTTGAAGCAGTAGCAGTTGCCCTAACCTTAACTATGGTCCAGGAGTGGTGGTGATACAAAGTCAAGGTGGATTTACCAAGGTCTAAAACGGGTCATGTTTTCACACCACACAGTTTGCTATGAGATTCAGCTCTACTATGAACTGGCTGACTGAATCACACAGTACAGTACTTCTAAAGGTTTAGGAGTGGCTTGATGGGAACAGTGTACGTAATGGCTGTCTATTAGTCTGGGACCTCTTCCTTCCTTTCAGGGATGGAAATTAGCACCAGACAAATGTGGGTGATTTTGTGTTGTGGCGGGTAAACTCGCTTCACCTACCGGCCTCCGTGGCGGGTAAATAAAAATAGCATTCCGTTTTCACCCAGACACTTTAGAGGTGGCACACCTTCAAAAAAAAATTCTGTTACATCGCAGGCGCTAAGAGGTCCGCTGAGAAAACATCTCAGGAGGAGCCAGTGGACAAAGAGGTGAAAGTCAAAAAATGTTTTTTTAAAGAACGATGGAGAAAAGCAGAAAATGGGGAGTCCCGCTATTGGTTAGTTTACGATGAGACAAATCTGATAATGTACTGCTCTGTATGTCGTCAACACGCTACAGAAGATGCCAAAACTAATAGTTTGATTGTTGGGGCTAAAAACCTAAAACTGGAAGAATAGTATATCAGTTTGTGGTTTGTGTATGTATAAGAGAGAAAGTGTCAGTGTTTCATTGAGACTTGAGATTAAATAAATTGCTTAAGTATTGCAGATCTTGTAGTATTAATTTTCACATGCAGTTACACATTGGCGGTTAAAAACAAGAAAGTGGCTGGTAAAAATATTGAGTGGCTGGTATATTTTGAAATTTGTGGCCGGTGGACAAAATGTAATTTCCATCCCTGCTTCCTTCAATTCTGCTTTGATTGGTAATGTAGGAGAGTAAATTGGTTCTTTGTAATCATATTGTGTGAATCCCCCACTGCAATTTATGATAAAAAGTAGTAAATGTAACCCAAGCCATGCACCTGAGAATGTCTTCCTGCTCTCTTCATGAGCTTGTTAGAATCTACGATGCAAAGAGAGAGATGGACTTTGATACTGTGCCTGGGGATTGTAAGAAGATTTCATGGCGACCCTATTTGTTTGTGAAGCCAGCTGTGAAGTCCGGCAGCCTAAACCTTAGAGCTCCTCCTTCTGCTATGGGACGTAGTGCATTTATTCATCTCCCTAGGGCCCGTCACACACCAACCCAGGCACATGTGGTTTCGTCCCCCTGTCTCCGGCTAGTTACCTGTTGTTAAATTTGCATAACAGCAGCAGCAGGGACCGAGACATTTTCTCATCCATTTTGGCTCAACTTAGATTTTAATTGAAAAGGAAAAGTGCATCACCTGCCAAGCGCTCTCCCCACCCCATTCCACCAAGGGGGTAATCAGACCCGATCCAATCTTACGCATCTTTGAGGGCAGGTTAATTAATGGTAGTTCCTGATGATTGGATCCAGAGTGTCACTCATTGGCATAGCAACCCACACCATTTGAAATAGGCTGTCACATATAGCCCAGGATGTCCTCGGGTGGATGAGGGTTAAACGCCCCTCCTCACGATCCCCCTCACTTGCTTTTTCTTTGTCTCTCTCATTAGCAAGATTGGGAAATTGGGTGTTGTGTGCATGTTGTAAGTATGGTGTTATGATATAGAGCAGATTGGAAATTAGATGCAACGAGGGAGATATGGAGAAGGTAGAGGTATGGAACTAATGGATATTTAGATATCAAGAGGTGGGGGGGGGGTAGGCAAGGGAGCGAGAGTGTGTCAAAATATCTTCTTGAAAAAAATACAAATAAAAAGGTGAAACATTTGTTCTCACTTCACAACTCAAATCCCCCACTTTATCATTGTGCTGTACATCACCCCCCCCCCCTTTCCCAATCCTCTGTGACACAGCCAGGTGACAAGGGGTTTCAGCCTTGAACCGTGAATCCTAATAGGAAGTCTATATGCAAACTGTCTTCTGGTAATGACTGACTGTGGTCAACTCAAGTAGCTAGCCGCAGGGCTAACATGGCACACCCAATTCCCATTTAACCACATTAGTGGAGTGGTATTATGGGTGTGGGGGGGGGGTTAGGCAGGTGGGGGAGGTGGCGGATGTTATTTGTAATCCCTGACCACAGGGATCCATGTAATGTCTTTGTTTTTGAGAGCTGTTCTGGTTTACAGCAGATACAATCTGAAACCCTTCCTGAACCTGATTTTCTTCACAATGGCAGATATACAATGGCAAGAAAATGCCCAGTTTGCCATCTGAGGGGAACCAGTAAAGTGTCTGTTTGTGAACATAGCGGCATGATTTGTGGTTTGATTGTTTTGTTTACAATTGGAGATTGTCCGTGCGCGTTTGTGTGTCCGAGAGTTCCTCCAGTTGAGTTAATCAAATGCTAATACTCACATTCACACCACAGGGGGAGTGGGTGTTTATTTGACAGCAGCTGAAGTGCAAATAATGTGGTTTACTACCCAATAAACATTAGTGTTGATCATGATGACAGTACCTCAGCATTGTGGATTTGTAATCCAGTACTTTAGCAAACTAAATTTGGGTGTCCTCAGTCTTGTACAGAACTTATACAAATAGATGAGAATATAACTATAATTCCAAGAATCTGTGTCTTTGGCTCGATTATCTTGCAAACTGGGCATTATATGAATTCAGGCTCAGGTCCCAACAGTCTTTTCACCTTCCCTAAGACAAAAGAAAACTAGTTTAGAGACTAGAGACAAACCTAGTGACTTTACACTACTTTGGCAATCTTCATTTTTGTTGTTGAGCAGCAGCAAATTAACCTTTTACTGGTGAATGTCATCACACTTTCCTTTCATAGTGTTCAAACGTTCCCAATATTTATAGAAGTAGGATATTAGATTGTAATTGTACTTTAATACATCTACAACACTGGGCCTCGAGGACGTGCAGTGTTGACTAGTTCATGACAAATAAATATACAAATGTGACACATTATATAAATACTGAATATAAATGGCTTTGCTGACTAGTGTTTATCCCACAGGCACTGCACTACTGTTCATTTAAAAGATTTTAAAACACTCAGAAACAACCTTGCGAGACAGCTGTATATGTGAGATCCTGACAACGCAAAAATCTATCTTGCCAAAGTACCACTGGCAACTACGCGTGTGGTTAAATTTGCCTGTGATGGACGGAGATACATAGATGGTTTCCAATAACCTGCCAGGTAGTTTTGGTCCAAGTGCTTGCCCTATTCCAAACAGTTTCCAACGACATCTGCCCAGATGGATATGTGTAACAAACCATCTGTTGAGTCAGGTAATCAGAAACTAGCAACTGCATACAGAAAGGATTTCACAAAAAACAAACTAGCACAGACTCATCATTTTATTTCTCATGACATAGGAAAATTCGCCACAAGTGGCGATAAACCCCTTATTTATGAACTATTTCTCTGCTGATCAACACTACGAATGGTAACAAATAAATTGTAAAAAGACACACTGTGTTAAGTAATTTTGTAGGCAAGTAGCCGTGTAATAAGCGGGATAATGTATAGAACACCGTTGTCATTATCGGGAAAATAAGCCCCTTCAGAGCGAAGCTACACCCCTTCGCTTTGCGTCTGGGAGCTGTTCGCCCTGTCGGGGCTTATTTTCCCAGACATGCACAGTTTCCAAAAATTGGAAGCCACCTCCCGGAAATGATTCTCTGCAGGTTGGGATGTCTGTTAACCCCACTTTGGAAATCAGATAAAGGCGTTTACATGATCAGTTTAATAATCGCATTATTGCCATTATCGGGTTACAATTAGCGTATTAGTGTGCTTGTAAATGCACTCACTGATAGGCTACTACTGTATCTGCTACTGCTAATACTATCCCAACTATAATTTTAGCTGTTAAAACTAGAATATTCTTTTTACGACTAGCCTACTTCTTCTGTTTAACAGTTCAGCTTTCAGCTTCTCCCGCAATGTATTTAAGCTCTTAGCTTTGTTAGATGATGCAGTTCAGCTTCCACCCTCCTTCTTTTGTGTGACTCGTGCATTTGTTTTATTCATTTCAGTATTCAGCGGGTATTTTCTAATTTCTGTATAAAAATAATAATAATCAGCTTTCAGCATTCCAATGCATTTTCTGCAGGAAATTGACTTTCTAGTTACACACACTCTTGAAAGAAAACAAACTTTGCTTCCGAATTTGACTAATGACTAATATATTAGTCTAAATCATTCTTCCATTTTATTGATGCCCCCACGCCCACCCTCATGCCCACCTTCTTTCATTCTATCAAACTTGGCTTTGATCTGGTGATTGGTAGTCCTCTGAAGTCCAGGCCAGCGCCCATCCCACATTTGACACAGCAAAGTCAGCTCCTTCCACAGATTAGTGGGTGCACAGTAAAAGATATAGTACTGCAAAAGTACAAGTCAAGCACTGACTACATCATCCCAATGACATTTCACTGTCATATATGACATTAAAGGCAGTTAATATGCACACCCAGTCCCAGTCCCCCTATATAATATCTTTATCTGAAAGGGAGCTTACACAAAGAATTGTTCACATTGATTGTGGAATACCACTAAAGCATTGGCACTCTGGTCATGCTTAAAAGATATACTGAGAGAACAGAGAAAGTGGTTGGGCGAGGTCCAAAAAAACGAGAGGTGGACACACAATGGTAAAAATAATCCAGAGATAAACGTGGGGGCTTTCTCCATGTTGCTATTTCTGAGTCCCAAACCTATAGAGCATTGTTTTCTGGGAGAGACGGGAGGAGGCTTAAAAGTGAGCCTGTTCTTTTCAGATAACATTGCATGTTGATTTAAAATCTGATGGGGAACTGAACCAGCAGATGGTTCAGTGACCTGAAGTCATTCCAATACAGTGCTCAGTACTCTCCCAAGTACTTCATCACCATCACCAGGGGGGTATTCCAGGTAGCGGGTTTAACAAACTCTGAGATTAACCCTGAACTCTGAGTTGAGTTACTCTAACATGGGAAACTCCGAAAATTCGGTTCCAGAAAAGCTGATATGAATTTGTTAACTCAACTGTGAGTAACTCAGAGTTAAGCGCGGGCATGAGAACTATTAAAAGCCAACATCTATGGAGCTCTGATACTAGGACCCACCATGGCACCCGGCGACAAAAAACGTTGCATACTTGTTACGACCCCCAGTCTGTGGTGTTCTGTGTTGTTCCCTGCTGTACTGTCTGTTTCCCCATAGGTGGCGCGACTCAAACCATCAACACCTATGCATGACTCCTCCTCTCCATAATCCGGTTCACCTGGTTCCTGTCGTCAACCATCCCTCCACCAGTATATATTGTGCCACTCTGTGTTTGTTTGGGGGGGGGAATAAGTCGTTGGCTGTGTTGTGTGTGGGTAAGGCCTGCTTTGTGTTTAGTTGTGTGGATTCCCCTCTGTGCTAACCATTGTCCTTCTGACTTGTTTTTTCTTGTCTTGTTGTGTTGAGTCGCTTTGTTTGTAGTGTTAAGTGTTGTTGTCCAGAACGTTTTCTTGTTCTTTTGTTCAGGGACTGGGGAGTAGTTTAGAGCTGCCCCGGGGTATACATCACCCGTAGGAACTTACTGTTTATATACACTAGCTAGACCTGGGCAGACCACCGCTGGTCTGGTAGGACACCTCATGCGTGTGTCAGTTGCTTTGTGTTTAGTTGTGGGACCTTTATGTTGATTTATTTTCTTTGGTCCTGTCCAGCCCTCCCCTTGACCCTGTTTATTATTTTCCCCATTACCATTATTATTTACCATACTGTGGTGGCAAAATAAAGCCTTAACATTCCATTCGTTTGTGTCCTTGATCACATTCCTTGCTCTGCGTACCCTTTACTAGCCTTTGAGAGTCTCTGAGCGGCGGCAGTGGTCAGGTTCCCTCCGTTACAGGCATAGGCTTTTAACAATTGGGGGCTCGTCCGGGATCTTGACTTTCTGCTGCTCAGACATCTTATTGGTCGAGGCGTGGTGTTTTGGGTGTGAGTAAAGCTCTGTGTGAAGTGTTTTGTAGTGCCATTAGGAGTGTAACATGGCGGCGTCGGCTGTTTCAGCATTTGTTGATGACCCGTCTTGTTCAGACCTGTCAGGGCTGCGTAAAGCGGACCTGTTAGCGATCGCGGATCACTTTGGCATCGCAGTCAGGAAACAAGCTCTCAGGGCCGAAGTCCTGGCAGTTGTTACTGGTGGTTTGTTAGAGCAAGGGGTTGTTACGATGGGGGAAGAAGGCGAGAGCGAGGAGGAAGATGTGGAAGGCAAAGAACAGCTAAGGTCTTCTCCCGCACGGTCGGTGGAAGTGGGGGTTGAGGGTCCTCTCCCTGCTCCTCGAACGCTGCCAAAATACAACCCCGGTTCTCCTGTTTTTCCTGGTTTGGGGGAGGCGGAACAGCTCAGCCTTCGTCTCTCCCGTCTCGAGGGCGAGCTAAGGGAGCAGGCAGACAGGAGGACATTTGAGTTGGAGTTAGAGATCAAGAAACTGCAAATACAGGCAGAAAAGGAAATCCGGATTCGACAGATGGAGCTAGAGGCGGGGATGGGCGGATCACCGTCACCTAGGGGGTTCGGACATTTTGATGTCAGCAAAAATATTGCTTTGGTGCCCCCCTTCAGGGAAGCTGAGGTAGACAGCTACTTCTCGGCTTTTGAGAGGGTGGCAGGAGCTCTGAAATGGCCCCAAGAAGTGTGGCCGTTGCTGTTACAGTGCAGGCTTACCGGAAAGGCTCAGGAGGTAGTGGCCTCCCTGTCCCTAGAAGACAGTCTCAATTATGATGTTGTAAAAGCTACAGTGTTGCGCTCGTATGAACTGGTCCCTGAAGCTTACAGACAGCGTTTCAGGAACCACAGAAAGACAACCAATAAGACGTATGTAGAGTTCGCCAGGGACAAAGAGTCCCTTTTTGATAAATGGTGTTCTGCCAGTAAGGCCACAACCCTGACAGAGGTGAGGGAACTAGTCTTGCTGGAAGACTTTAAGAATCACCTGCCTGACCATATCGTAGTCCACCTTAATGAGCAGCGAGTGGCGTCCATGGCTCAGGCGGCCGTCTTAGCAGACGAATACGCCTTAACCCATAAGACCGTGTTCTCCAGTCCCCAACCTGTGGTGTCGTCCCGTTACGCTCGTCCTCAATCGGCCGAGGGGTCTAAGAAAACTGAAGGTAGAGAGTGCTTTTACTGCCACCGGGTGGGGCATGTTGTGGTTGACTGCCCCACCTTAAAAAACAAGCAGAGATCGCCTCCACGTAGACCCAAGGAAGTGGGGTTAGTCCAGTCATTCAGCTTTACAGCTAAAACCCCTTTGTCAGAAGACAGTTACATGCCCTTTATGTCCACCGGTTGGGTGTCCTTGACAGGTGACCAAAAGAGTAGGCAACGTGTGGCTATTCTGAGGGACACAGGGGCTGCGCAGTCCCTGATCCTTGCCAGTGTGTTGCCTTGTTCAGACAGCACTGCTGTAGGCACAAAGGTACTACTGCAGGGGATAGGAATGGGGACAAAAGCAGTCCCGTTGCATTGGGTGAACTTGGAGTCCGACATTGTTTCTGGTTGTTTTCGGGTTGGAGTGGTGGAGAAACTACCCATCAAAGGCGTGTCTTTGCTCCTTGGCAATGACATTGCGGGCGGCACAGTGAAACCGGTGTTGGAAGTGGTGGAAAAACCAAACACCGGGTCAGACAATGATGTGTTGTCTTCGGAGTTTCCACATGTGTTTCCAGCTTGTGTTGTCACCCGAGCACAAAGCAGGAAGTTGGGAGACCTAGTGAATCTAGGAGATTCTGTCTTAGAGTATGCTCCTGTGTCAAGGGAGAGCGAGGCACCCATAAAGGCTGCCAGGGTGGAGAGCACCCACTTAGGGGATGTCTTGTTGTCCGCTACAACCTCCAATGTGGTTGAGGCCCAGAAGGGGGATGGTAGTTTGGCGACATGTTTTCGATCTGTTGTTTCCCTTGAGGAAGCAAAAGCCAGTAAGAGAGCGTACTACGTGGACAATGGTGTACTGATGCGCAAATGGAAAGCGAATGACGTAGATGGCGACTGGAGCACTGTGTCACAGGTGGTGCTTCCTACGTTGTATAGACAGCAGGTCCTGTCTGTGGCTCATGACCCAGCATGGTCTGGCCACTTGGGGATCTCAAAAACGTACGACCGAATTCTCCGACACTTTTTCTGGCCTGGGTTAAAGTCTGATGTTGTAGAGTATTGCAAAACGTGTCACGTGTGTCAAATCATGGGTAAGCCCAACCAATCCGTTCCACGCGCTCCTCTCTGTCCAATCCCAGTGGTGGGGGAGCCATTTGACAGGATTATTGTGGACTGTGTGGGCCCGTTACCAAAAACAGGGTCGGGAAACCAGTTTCTGTTGACCATAATGTGCTGTGCTACTCGCTTCCCTGAAGCCGTTCCGCTACGGAACGTCACTGCTAAGACCGTGGCCAAAGCGCTCATCAAATTCTTCACTACTTTTGGTCTTCCTAAGGAAATCCAAACTGATCAGGGAAGTAATTTCATGTCCAAACTGCTGTCACATGTGTTGCGTAACCTCTCCATCCGCCACCAGACATCAAGCCCTTACCATCCAGAAAGCCAGGGTGCGTTAGAGCGCTGGCACCAAACGCTGAAATCAATGCTTCGTAAGTATTGTCTGGAAACGGGAGGTGGTTGGGACGAGGGGGTGCCGTATGTGGTGTTTGCTGTTAGGGAGGCAGTACAGGAGTCTTTGGGTTTCAGTCCTGCCGATTTAGTGTTCGGACATACCCCGAGGGGTCCGTTGAAGGTGCTTAAGGAGAACATCCTCGTCTCTGTCCGCTCGGTATACTGGTCCACACGTGGTGGAGAGAAAGTTAAGTGACACTAATTATGTTGTGAGAACGCCAGAGCGAAGGCGCTCGTCAAGGCTCTGTCATGTGAACATGCTAAAAGAGTATTATGTGCGTAAACCTCTGTTGCCCAGTGTCCAAGTTCCGGCTGTAGTTGCTACTGCGGTACTGTGCTCGGACTCCCTGGAGGACAATCAGGAGGATGGGTTGGAGCCAAAGACCGCTCATGTACAAGGCGAACGGTTGAGCAATTCGGAAAGTCTGAAAGTCTTGCCGTCCATAATGCCACATTTAGACCGCCGTAAACAAAACGAACTGATAGCGGTTATCCTAAACTTTCCTGAGATCTTTAAGGATGTTCCTACCCGAACCACGGTGCTGGCACACGACGTGGATGTAGGGGGTGCTGCTCCGATTCGACAGCACCCATACAGAATCAACGCCCGTAAGCGGGAGCTGATGAGGAAAGAGACAGGGTACTTATTGGAGCATGACATGGCAGAACCCAGTAGTAGCCCGTGGAGTTCACCCTGCATCTTGGTACCTAAGCCAGACGGCACGGCTAGACTCTGTACAGACTACAGGCGTGTCAATGCGGTCACCGTGCCCGACTCTTTTCCGATGCCGCGCATTGATGACTGCGTTGACACAATCGGGTCTGCTACTTACGTGAGTAAATTGGACAAGCTGAAAGGTTACTGGCAGGTTCCTTTAACAGAACGTGCCTCGAAAATCTCAGCGTTTGTCACGCCAGACACGTTTTTGCAGTACAAGGTCATGGCATTCGGCATGCGTAATGCACCAGCTACGTTTCAGAGGTTAGTGAATAAGGTGCTCGCTGGGGTGAAGAACTGTACTGCTTACCTGGATGATTTAGTGGTTCACTCCTCTACTTGGGATGAACATGTCTCCACTCTGCAGGTGGTGTTTGAGCGGTTACAGGCTGCTTCCCTAACAGTGAATTTGGCTAAGTGTGAATTCGGAAAAACAACTGTGACCTATCTGGGAAAGGAGGTGGGTCGTGGACAGGTGCGCCCTGTGGCAAGGAAAGTTGAGGCTATCAGTCAGTACCCAGTGCCCACTTCCCGTCGCCTGCTACGCCGGTTCTTGGGCATGGTGGGTTATTACAGAACGTTTTGTAAGAACTTTTCGTCCGTAGTAGCCCCGCTGACCACTTTGATCAGCCCAAAGGTGCCCTTTAAGTGGACGCCTGAAAGCCAGACTGCCTTTGAGATGGCTAAGTTGTTGTTGTACTCTGCCCCAGTTTTGGCAGCTCCGAATTTTGACAAACCTTTCAAACTGGAAGTGGACGCCTGTGTGGTGGGGGCAGGTGCGGTGCTCCTACAGGAGGACGATGAAGGCGTTGATCGTCCTGTGTGTTTTTTCTCCCGCAAGTTTAACCCTTGTCAGGCCAGATACTCTACTGTCGAACAGGAAACCTTGGCATTGCTGTTAGCATTACAGTTCTTTGAGGTGTACGTTGGTTCGACGGCCATGCCTGTCGAAGTGTATACTGACCATAATCCTTTGGTTTTTCTGAATCCGGATGTACAACCACAACCGTCGCCTTATGCGGTGGGCTTTGGTTGTACTAGGCTACAACATCAAGATATGCCATATCAAGGGCACTGACAATGTGGTGGCTGACGCCCTGTCGCGGGTGTGGGAGAGGCCTTAGACTGGGGTCTGTCGTGTTAGTATTCACACCAACCTGATGGTTGTGTTCTTTTGGTGGGGGCGTGTTACGACCCCCAGTCTGTGGTGTTCTGTGTTGTATTTGTGTGTGTTCCCTGCTGTACTGTCTGTTTCCCCATAGGTGGCGCGACTCAAACCATCAACACCTATGCATGACTCCTCCTCTCCATAATCCGGTTCACCTGGTTCCTGTCGTCAACCATCCCTCCACCAGTATATATTGTGCCACTCTGTGTTTGTTTGGGGGGGGAATAAGTCGTTGGCTGTGTTGTGTGTGGGTAAGGCCTGCTTTGTGTTTAGTTGTGTGGATTCCCCTCTGTGCTAACCATTGTCCTTCTGACTTGTTTTTTCTTGTCTTGTTGTGTTGAGTCGCTTTGTTTGTAGTGTTAAGTGTTGTTGTCCAGAACGTTTTCTTGTTCTTTTGTTCAGGGACTGGGGAGTAGTTTAGAGCTGCCCCGGGGTATACATCACCCGTAGGAACTTACTGTTTATATACACTAGCTAGACCTGGGCAGACCACCGCTGTATTTTTGGGTAGGACACCTCATGCGTGTGTCAGTTGCTTTGTGTTTAGTTGTGGGACCTTTATGTTGATTTATTTTCTTTGGTCCTGTCCAGCCCTCCCCTTGACCCTGTTTATAATTTTCCCCATTACCATTATTATTTACCATACTGTGGTGGCAAAATAAAGCCTTAACATTCCATTCGTTTGTGTCCTTGATCACATTCCTTGCTCTGCGTACCCTTTACTGGCCTTTGAGAGTCTCTGAGCGGCGGCAGTGGTCAGGTTCCCTCCGTTACAGGCATAGGCTTTTAACAATACTCCACCAAACTTAAGATACAAGTTTTATTTCGTGTTTATGGTCTAGCACATATTCCGGGAAAAAAGCAACACGGCTGTAGCAGCGTATACAAGTGGCGTGGGAGACATTGCTGCCGAGTCAATGCATACATTTGAAGGCAATAGCCAGTCCATATATTGAACATTTAACCCCACTGTCTGTTAATATTACAGGAGAAAAAGGGTTCAATTTTTTATTAAATGTAAAAACATACTACGAACAGGTAACGCATATTTTGCTTAGGCTATACGCTTGTGATTGTAGCCTCGACGTCACCTTAGTTTTAATCATATTCGACATGATACTAAGTAAATATCAATTGGTGCCTATTTCAATTTGAAGTAGCAGTTTCCCCCAACAGAATACTTTTCATCAAAAGATGATTAAGATGACGAAGACACATTGACTGCTGCCGCAGAAATGGATTCAGAGAATTATTTATGGTAGCTACTTGTAGTTCTCTCCCCATGTACTTTTATTTACAGGCTTGTGCGGAATTGTCAGTTACACTGACATTGTGAGAATAATTAATATTTAAAAAACGATTTGCACATTCTGATCCTGTTGAACAGAGCATGGATGCTGTATACAGTGAGATGTTAATTTAATGGCAGGGGAATTTTGCATGTGGAGCTGTGAAATGTAGCTAATGTAATCTCATATATACCCAGTTACAAGTAAGTGAGTTGTACAAATTGCAGCTCATAAAGAAAGTGCCAAAAACTTACCAAGAGATGGTGTAGGCCTACTTAAGGTAGAAGAATAAAGGCTAATCTCAAAAAAGATTTAATGGAACACCAGTTACGAGAGGATGATGCATGGTCACAGGGGATGTTAATTGTAGGAACAAAATACTACATTAATATTAATTGTTGAATTTGCTGAATTTCTATTTTGACCAAGAGATGTTGTACTTAGAAGAATAAAGGCTGATCTTATAAGGTTATCAACCTGCTCCCCCCTCTCATATGGTAAAATATGGAGTTACTGGGTCTGAGTCTCACCTTGATGGCTCTCACATCTTTGTAACTTACTGTAGCATTGCTCGACATGTTGATAAGTAAGGGTCAAGATTCTGGTGTGATTGTAGTTGTGCTTGGGTATAAAAGGAATTGTGAAGCATTGTTCTGTGGATTCTTGATCTCCTGAGACCTTCTCCTCAGCTCTGGCTTGTCCTACTCCTTCTTCCTCACCTCATGCTTTCTATCTTTGGTTTACAATAATCATGGTAGAGTAGGCATAAGAGTTAACTTCATGGATTGCATTAATTTGCAATAAGATAAAATGATTATATTATTTAACCTTAATTTGACCATTCTTGCTCTGATTTAACCCAAAGAGTCACATAACTGTAATTCCAGTGGTATTGGCATTATTTGGTTAATGTTAACTCTGTTCAGTTTCCCATCTTCCTTCAAACCATAGGGGAATTAGTTTAGGTTGTTTGGCCAATATATTGACCTCCAACAATGTCTAAATAGATTTGCTGAAACAACAGTTAAAAGACGGTAGCCAACATCATGTAAATTGTAGGAATCATATGAATCATGTAAATTGTAGGAACAATAGCCGATAGAAATAGGCTACTCATTGTTAGATTTCTATTTGTAGGCAATACAATTTAAATTATTTGTCTTTATTTCAGTGCCAAAAGGCATTTGGCCAATTCTGAGTGCAAATCCACGGCGAGTAACACTGCCGATGAAGACCCAAGGGCTGAGAATGTTGCTAAAATAAATTACAGATTGTGACAGGAAACGGTCACGTTAACTTAACTATTCATCAGGGAATTAAAGTACATCAAACTGCAGTCTTAAAATCGTCTCCCGGTGTATAACTAAGCAAATACAATTTTGTTCGAGATCGCTCGGCTGAACCAGGAAATTATATGCCGTGTCTGCCAACGCTATCAGGCTCATAAAGTGGGAGGAGATTGGTAGAAAGCAGAGTTTGGCATGGAAAACCTGCTAGCGAGCAGGTTAGTTTCAAGGAGTAAGTTACCATGGAAACTTACCAAAAGGTTTCGTTACCTCTCTTTCTGGAACGTGGAACTCGGAGTATGCCTCTTTTCAGGGTTAAACAAAAGTTTTCACTAAACCTGCTACTTGGAATACCCCCCAGTTCCTCATCAGCAATCACCACCAGTACTTCAGCACAAACCTCAGTTGCTATTTGTCTGGTGTTGATAACACAGCTAGGGAAATGTTCACCCTGGCCTTTGCCTGTGGCGTTTCTGCAGATGTTTTGCCATTTTAGGTAGCTATCTCCCAGAAGTTAAGGAGCTGCTAAACTGATGTTCTTCTATAGGTAATTACCTGTGGGTTTGTGACGTTAATGACTGTGGCTAGCTAGTTAGCCACCCTTTGCTTCCTTTTCTCCACAAAAACTAAAAGTGATGCCTTAACTATGTAACGGAACCTTGTAGCTGGTACAAGCAATGCTTTTAGGACCAAGACAAACATTTTGACACTGACATTGTCTATGTTGTGCAAATATTGGGTGGGAAAGTTATCATCATAATAATAAATAAAGATTATATATGAGAAAGAATATAGGTTGTGCCTCGCCAAAGGCAAACACACCCAAATAAGCTTCGAAATGACTGTCTATCCAAAAAATGTGAATTGCAAATTGAAAGGTTGTCCAGCAAGTAGGCAGGCCTGTTTGTGGAACATTATTTTATGATAATGGACACCTCGTCTGGCTTACACCATGGTCCACTTGCCCAAAAAAATTTACGAACAAATTAAAGTTTTTATGGGTTTTGCAATCAAAAGTTTTACACATAAGCTGTGCCAACTCTGATTTTTCTAGTCCTCTCAGCTCATAGCTCAGCCAAAGCCAGTTGTTTCTATGAGCCAGGAAGCTGACGTTTTACTGATGCTGTTACTTTTTAAAGTAATAATTCCCTAAATAGATATTGCCTAACCAATCTGCTCAAACTGTCACACAATTCCTGTTTGAGGTATACAGTTTGGTGCACGGGGTTCCCGAGCCTTTGCATTCAGACCAGGGCCGCCAGTTCGAATCTGAGGTGGTCCTGACCCTCTGTCGACTACTAAACATAAAGAAAATGCGCACCACTCCTTACCACCCTGCATTGGACGGCATGGTGGAGCGTTTTAACAGGGCTTTAACCAATTAAATGGCTAAGATACTTATGACGTGAGGGTGAATGGGACGATAATGTCAAACAGGTGGTTTTTGCATTTACTCTTCACCTCACTCCATCACCAAGTTCTCGCCTTACTTCCCGGTTCATGGAGGGGAAGCTAGGATGCCTACTGACTTGTTACTGGGCACCCGAGAGTTGGACCATTACAACATCTCATGCTGAGTTTGTGACTACTGTACATGCTAAACTGCACCACACCTTTAGCAGGGATAGAATGTATAGTCAGGTAGCTCATGACCGACAAACTGTACTATGATTAGGGATTGCTACCGAAACCCGGTATTACACTGGCTCCGGTGCTAAATTATGAAAGACCATAGTATCGATAAGCTCTGATGCTATCAGTTCTGTTTTCTGTGATGGTGATGTGATTAAGAAAATATATTACATTTTGTATTATTGTTCTGCTCCCACTCAAAGTCAGCAACAAAGCAACTCAGCATTGACACCAAACTTGGTTTAGGGACTAGCGAACCTGTTATAAAGGGATCCATAAAAGGTTGTGTCATTTGACCTCTAGGGCAGCGGTCCCCAACCCCCGGGCCGCGGACCGGTACCGGTCCGTGGGTCATTTGGTACCGGTCCGCAGAGAAAGAATAAATTATTACATTATTTCAGTTTTATAAAAAAAAAATGCACTTTAAATATTTGTTTTTGTGTTGCGTCTTATTTTGAAGGCATGTTTAAATGTTACCATAGCGACCAGAGAGTGTTTGGGGCAGAGCGGGGCAGAGCCGCAGAGACATGGACATAATAAGGGCAGAGAGGATTCATGTTATGTTGTTGGCACGATGTTACGAGGTCGCTGCTAATAAAGTTGCATAAGAGTACACAGTGGATTCACGTTTATTATTGTATTTAGAAAATGCCACCGTTTGTATGCCGGTCGTATCATTTTATTTTATGTATTTATGCGCCACGCCTTAAAGGCCGGTCCGTGAAAATATTGCAACATTAAACCGGTCCGTGGCGCAAAAAAGGTTGGGGACCGCTGCTCTAGGGGATGCTGTTTTAAGCACAAATTTGGCACAGATCATTTTCACACCAAGCCTCACAAAAAATATCACTTGGATTTTTGATTTTCAAAATTGTTTAACCAGTACAGACAATCAAAATCGGCAGCTAAGCAACCAAACAGGAAGTTGTGTCATATCTCAACAAATATTTGATGGATTCAGACCAAAATTGTACTCTGAACCCTTTTCTAAAAAAGGGTAGTTTGACCTGCTTGGTCCCCTCATTGCTGCTTGCAGCTGTATTTAAAACAATAGGTTTGGAGGCGATATAGTCAAAAAAAATACACAGCTGCAGCAGTCGCAAACAAGCGTCACAATTTACCCAGACATCGTATCCTCTCTAGTTCTTTATGTCTTTGAATAATGTAGTTAGAACAATATTCCTTTTGGGTCAAATGATTCAACCCCGTTATTCATTAGACATTAGTGCATTCGTTTTCAGACTGTCTCAGACCTTTGAAAAGACCCTATCTGCCTTAAATGGCCAATTAATTAATGACTAACAGTATTGCTTCCAATCTCTGTCTCTCTCTCTGTCTCTCTCTCTCTCTCACATTCTCCTCACCCACATTCCACACTCTTAATTTCCCATCCTCTCCTTCAGACACTGTCAGTCCCCCACTACCCAGCCGCCCTTCCACCCCACATTGTTGTCTTTTCGCTCCAATCCTCTTTGTAGGAATACAGTCAGGGAGTCAGGGTGTCAGGGAGTGTAAAATCAGAGGTTCATAATATACTGAATCAACAGTTCATAAGCATCTCACTCACTAAATCGATTTTAAAGCACTTTCTGGCAATGTGTTTCAGCCAGGCTACTGTGTTGTGACCCCCCCATACTTGAAATACATTGAGACTCAGCTAATTCATCCCTTGCAAGTGAATCAAAGATGAATCTTGATTTATTTTGCCCTGAAAACATTATTTTGCTCACTCTCAATCCTCCATAATGTACACATTTGGATGTGGACCAGTAAGAGGAAATGGAGTGTAAAGAAGAAAGATTTGTAGCTTTGCAGCCAAAAGCATGTCTGAGCATTCTGTTCTGGATGGAAAACACGAATATTGGACAAGCTGCATGAGAAGTTTTTAATCTTTTGCACACGTCGCTATATTTGTGCCAGCTGCTGCCCCATGGTGCATCTTTAAGGGGAGTGCCGAGGCGGAACTGGGAATACCACCTGGGATTCTGAAGGTGTGCCGATCCTTTAACCCGTTAATTAGTAGCGTCACGTATATGTGATCGTTCGAAAGCGGGCCTCACAGAGTACCGTCACACATATGTGATTCTGAACATTCCAACCGACTATTTTCCGATAGACAAAAACTATATGACAAACGCTATAGCATGGCTTCAAAATTTACAATTAGGAGGCTAACAAGTAACACTAGCAGGTAGTAGCATTGCTACGAGTATTATGCTAGGTTGCTAGGTAACGGAAGCTAACGAAAGCTAGCTAGCTTTCGTTTAAAAAAAATAACTCACTCTGGTGGCAGCGTCGGTAATATTTAGAACTCACTCCTCTAAAGGTTAACCCTGCACATCGGCAAGCACGTCCCCACAGAAACGGTCTACACTCGCTCTCGTATTCTATATTGTTCCTTTTTTCTCCACCTCTCTCTGCCCTTTTTTCACTATTCCCCTCTCACTCACTCACTCATGAATTGGTGGCCAAGCAGCGAAGCCACCTATATCGTGTTTCTCCCTTGTCCTAATATTATTGGTGGCCAAGTAGCTAAGCTGCGGAGCCATTTAAGTGTTACTACCTTTTCTTATTAGGGTTTCTTCGGTAGGAGAACCCTATTGTTATTGTTAGTTGGGCCTCAATCCTTCGGCAAGAGCACAACCATTGTTCTCTCTCATATATATTTATTATTCTTTCTTTTCCCATGCCTAAGGATCCGTCAATATTTGGACTACATCGACAATGTCAGTGTCAAAAGGTTTGTCTTGGTAGCAAATGCGTTGCTTGTATTTTTTATTACGCTCTGTTGCACGGTTTAAGTTGAAATGAAGTTTTTGTGGTGAAAAGTTGAGTTAACGGTGGCTAACTTGCTAACCACAGTCTCTGACGTTACTAACGTCATGAAAACACATGTGACTACCTGTAGCAGAACATTAGTTTAGCAGCTCGTTAACTTCTGGGAGATAGCTTGGCTAACTATAGCTTTACTGCCAAGCAGCTGCAGAAACGCCAAGCAAAGAGGCCAGGGTGATAACTATTTACTCATTTTACCTTGTGATATGAGACACAATTGTGAAATGTACAATATGAGCTGATATTATTAAGGAATTACATCTTCTTTCTGCAACAGTAGTCTACTATTTCACTGAATCATTAGCATCATGACATTGGCCTCTGTTACCCGGGCGACAGCAGTCTGTGATGCACCTGTTTTCAATCGTAAAAATAAACATTCCTCACAAATACATTTTCCTTGTAGGATTTGGACACATTTTCCCTTGTGTCCAAACTTCTGACTGGTACTGTATGTGTAGGCCGCATATGCAGTTATGCTAATTTGGGACCACAAGAGCAATGGAAATACATGTCTGTGTCAAGTCAATTTTGAAAAGGTTTGCAATATTGAGGAGGAAACCCATTGCTCCCCTGCAGCTATATTTAATATGTTTCTCCCATTGGAGTCTATTGCAGCCCCTAGAACTGTATGGTAAAAAGTTGTCTTCTTCTTTGTTTGTCCCTTCTTTATTTCCACAAAGTTTCACGTCTCCCATTGGAGCACTCTAGCGCCACCAACGGGTCAAAGTTGGACTTGTGTTTACACACGTTACCTTTGAACCGTGTGACTGATTTTCAAAAATGAGGTACTGTTGGATTCCCTGGATCAAGACGAGTTCAACACACCCTATGGCGTCAATTTCCGGTTGTATAGATTTTCAGCCATTTAGAATAGGTGCGTCCGACATGACCCGACTTCATGCAGCGCTGCAGGCGGCTGACTTGAAACAGTGAATTCTGGTTAGACTTTTTGTCCGACTTGAGACGGCGCCGAGGATACGTCACTGTGACGTCGCCATCAAAGTACCGTGAGATCGATACGAGAACTGCCGGCTGTGTAGCCGAGTGCATTTTTTCAAGAGCAACTGCACGGGTTCAAGTGACGACACAGCTATTTCATGATTGGCCAGACTCACACACAACTTTTTTGTGTGTTTTGTAATATTTGGACACCTTCAGTTTCGCCAACGCTCAAAAAAGTTTAATTGGATAAAAAATGTGTTGAAGAAAGGGTTTTAGTCAACCTTTTCACTAACATAAAAGACTAAGTTTAACTAGAAAATGCTTTTCCTGCGAAACAGCAGTGAGAATGCTGAAAACATGAATGGGGATAACTGAACATGCTAAATAAGCCGAAAATAGTGAACATTTAGTAGAAAGTTATAAGCCGATGTCTTGTGAACATTTTAAAGGGGCAATTGACTGGGTTTTTTGCGTATTTCACACTGTTCCTTAAGGTCTCCGAATAGGGTATGTAACATTGGTTGGGTTGAAAATGGCCCGGGTGATGTTCTATGCCCTCTGACAGATCCTCTGAAATGTTCCCGGGAAAAAACACTAGCTTTTCTCCTTTTATGGTATGCTCATTAATATTTAGATAAGCTGCGCGCTGATTGGTTGGTTATCAACGAGTGAAGCTGGGAGCAAAAACACAACACGGCCAACAGCAGCACTCGCTGAAACACCGAAGTTGGAGACTTGAAATAAAAACGCGCAAATAAATCTATTGTGTCTACACAACACTGTTTTCAACAGATTGACTATATATCATTTGAAATGATAACATTACTTTTTTCCACTTCTGTTGTTGAATCAAACTGGATTGACTTAGGTGGGTAGAATGTTAGGCTACAGCTTAGCAACCAAAGGCCCCCCCGATCTGAACCCGAGTGGTGTTCTGTTGTTGGACTTCTGTGCTAAACACGGTTTGTCCATAACGAACACCATGTTCAAGCATAAGGGTGTCCATATGTGCACCTGGCACATGGACACCCGAGGTCTCAGTTCGATGATCGACTTCGTAGTCGTGTCGTCGGACTTGAGGCCGCATGTCTTGGACACTCGGGTGAGGAGAGGGGCGGAGCTGTCAACTGATCACCACCTGGTGGTGAGTTGGCTGCGATGGTGGGGGAGGACGCCGGTCAGGCCTGGCAGGCCCAAACGTAATGTGAGGGTCTGCTGGGAACGGCTGGCGGAACCCTCTGTCAGAAGGAGCTTCAACTCCCACCTCCGGGAGAGCTTCGATCATGTCTCGGGGGAGGCCGGGGACATTGAGTCCAAATGGGCCATGTTCCGGGCCTCCATTGTTGAAGCGGCTGACCGGAGCTGCGGCCGCAAGGCGGTCGGTGCATGTCGCGGCGGTAACCCTCTGACCCGGTGGTGGACTCCGGAGGTGAGGGATGCCGTCAAGCTGAAGAAGGAGGCCTATCGGGCTTTATTGGCTGGTAGGACTCCTGAGGCAGCTGATGTGTACCGGCAGGCCAAGCGGAACGCGGCTCTGGCGGTCGCGGAGGCAAAAACCCGGGCATGGGAGGAGTTCGACAAGGCCATGGAGAATGACTTCCGAACGGCTTCAAAAAGGTTCTGAACCACCATCCGGCGACTCAGGAGGGGGAAGCAGTGCTCTGTCAACACTGTATACGGTGGGGACGGTGCGCTGCTGACTTCGACGGGGGACGTCCTGGATCGGTGGAAGGAATACTTTGAAGACCTCCTTAATTCCACCAACACGCTTTTCGACGTGGAGGCAGAGTCTGGGGACATCGGGGGGGGCCCTTCTATCTCTGGGGCCGAGGTCGCCGAGGTGGTTGAAAAGCTCCGCGGTGGCAGGGCCCCTGGGGTGGACGAGGTCCGCCCGGAGTTCCTTAAGGCTCTGGATGTTGTAGGGCTGTCTTGGTTGACACGACTCTGCAACATCGCGTGGACATCGGGGACAGTGCCTCTGGACTGGCAGACCGGGGTGGTGGTTCCCCTCTTTAAAAAGGGGGACCGGAGGGTGTGCTCCAACTTTAGGGGGATCACACTCCTCAGCCTCCCTGGGAAAGTCTATTCAGGGGTCCTGGAGAGGAGGGTCCGCCGGATTGTCGAACCTCGGATTCAGGAGGAGCAATGTGGTTTTCGTCCTGGCCGTGGAACAGTGGACCAGCTCTATACCCTCCGCGGAGTCCTGGAGGGTACATGGGAGTTCGCCCAACCAGTCTACACATGTTTTGTGGATTTGGAAAAGGCGTTCGACCGTGTCCCTCGGGGGCTCATGTGGGGGGTGCTCCGAGAGTACGGGGTACCGGATTCCCTGATCGGGGCTGTCCGGTCCCTGTACGACCGGTGCCAGAGTTTGGTCCGCATTGCCGGTAGAAAGTCGAACTTGTTTCCGGTGAGGGTTGGACTCCGCCAGGGCTGCCCTATGTCACCGATTCTGTTCATTACCTATATGGACAGGATTTCTAGGCGCAGCCAGGGTGTTGAGGGGGTCCGGTTTGGTGACCTCAGGATCGGGTCGCTGCTTTTTGCAGATGATGTGGTCCTGTTGGCTTCATCGGGCCGTGACCTTCAGCTCTCACTGGAGCGGTTCGCAACCGAATGTGAAGCGGCTGGGATGCGAATCAGCACCTCCAAATCTGAGGCCATGGTTATCGACCGGAAAAGGGTGGAGTGCCATCTCCGGGTCGGGGAGGAGATCCTGAACCAAGTGGAGGAGTTCAAGTATCTCGGGGTCTTGCTCACGAGTGAGGGAAGAATGGAGCGCGAGGTCGACAGGCGGATCGGTGCGGCATCCGCAGTGATGCGGGCTCTGCATCGGTCCGTCGTGGTGAAGAAGGAGCTGAGTCGAAAGGCGAAGCTCTCTATTTACCAGTCGATCTACGTTCCTACCCTCACCTATGGTCACGAACTATGGGTAGTGACCGAAAGAACGAGATCGCGAATACAAGCGGCCGAAATGAGCTTTCTCCGCAGGGTGTCCGGGCTCTCCCTTAGAGATAGGGTGAGAAGCTCGGTCATCCGGGAGGGGCTCAGAGTAGAACCGCTGCTCCTCCGCGTCGAGAGGAGCCAGCTGAGGTGGCTCGGGCATCTGATTAGGATGCCTCCTGGACGCCTCCCTGGTGAGGTGTTCCGGGCACGTCCCACTGGGAAGAGGCCCCGGGGAAGACCCAGGACACGCTGGAGGGACTATGTCACTCGGCTGGCCTGGGAACGCCTCGGGGTCCCCCAGGAAGAGGTGGTGGAAGTGGCCGGGGAGAGGGAAGCCTGGGCCTCCCTGCTTAGGTCGTTGCCCCCGCGACCCGATCCCCGGACAAGCGGCAGATGACGAGACGAGAGACAATCGCCCCTCCATATTACTCCATCCCCTCCATATCACTCCACATAGACCTCCATATCAACCTCAATACACTCAAAAAAATTGAATTGAAAAATAAATTGAATGTTTCGAATCTATGTAAACTCCTTGTGTTGGGACAACACAACTGAATGGAGTAGAATTTACGTGAAATAGTAATGTCTAACCAAATCAATGTAATTGCTTACCTGTAACTTAAATCGATAAAGTTAAGTGAACATGCAGTAGTTTATTTAAAACTGTCCAAATAGGTTTCATTCAACGAACACAAGATTTGTTTCAAATAACTAATTTAAATTATGGACAGTGGTTCCATCCTATTAGTTCTTGTTACTTTAACTCAATAGTATCTATTTAAAGTTACTCCTTTCAAAGTAGCATTGCTTTTAAAGTCATGTAAAGATAAGATATGTAACAAATTATCAAACTGTATTTGTAAACAGTTGCAATAAACAGTTTTAACAGCCTGCTCAGCCATTATATCCAAGAGTTTTTAAACTTGTGCAAATATATTATTAGCAAGACTTACTTTTACACATTTTTCAAAAAAGTCAAAAGACTTCTGCAAAACTATAACATTTGGTAAAAAAATACAATATATTTTTTTTATACAAATTTACACAATACAATAATGATAAAAATAAATCCTCCATGCAACCAAAATGTCCAATGGCAATGTGTCTGACAATTATCAAAGGACATATAACTGCTCAAATGTACTAGACATCTTTCACAGAAAATAACAGATGCACTGACCACCAAATAGGCAGTTTGCAACTAAGTTCAACAACATTGATAAAACAACAAGTGTAACCTGCAATAGAAAATCAAAATATAGCATTTTCTTTCTTTTTTTTTTTTTTTTTACATTTTGGCATTCCAGGAACAGTCCTTAGACTCCTTACTCAAACACATCAGAGAAGAAGCTTGGTCTTCAGTGTTTGCACTTTATTGGACAACTTGTTGCCATCTAGCTCCAGAATTTTTTTTTGAAGGACTTCGAATGTATACCTGAGCTCAGGAGGGTAGCTCAGGTTCAGTCCATAAATCAGTCCCAGCAACATGGCTGTTGCGTATGGGACACTGATGAGGTCCTGAAGAACCTTTTGACCCTCTAACACCACTCCAAGATCTGCTGGGCTGTCTTCCATGTCTGCACCTTCAAGTCTCATGACATAAATTCCCATCACAGTCTTCTGGATCGCCTCCTCAGTGCTGGCAACGTCTGTATCCTAGAGGGGATCTTGAAAAAGAATACAGTACTCTTAAATTCCTGTGTATCAACTTTAACAAAACATTTAGAATCTTTAAAAATACAGCAACATTTTAAAAAGCACATACTCACCATATACTCCCCAATCAGACTGCTAGGGTCTTCGTTCAGGTCTGCACAGAGAGATCTGATGATGCATGCTCTCTTCACTTCAATGTCATCAGTCTAAAGATGCAAATAACAACATTCATCTATTATTACTTTGCCTGATTATTTCCTTAAGGGTAATACAGGCAAGCAGTCAAGATGTACTTCTAACAAACATTAGCCGCTTTTCCAATGTTGCCAAGCATTATTAGACCTTATATAAATCATATCCATACCAGCTGAGCAGGATCAGCACAGAATGGAACAGTTAAACAAAGAGAATGGTTTGGTCCAATAGTGGAAAAGCAAATGTCTTTCAATACAATGAACAAAATGTTGAACATCTGACAGGTTACAGTGATACTTTGTATTTATTGTATTTATCATGGTAATAAAACTTATCTTTTTAAAGCTGTGGGTTGTTTTTATGCACACTCATGACCATAACCCCAAAACTCAGTGGCCAGTGAGAGAATAATGTTCTAATACAAGGTTTTTGTTGAGTACAGTTTTTCTTACCCGTGTAGTGGGCACCAAGAGGTTTTAAGTCTTTGTCCAAGAACTCCTCCTCGGTTTGCAAACATCTTCATCAGTTTTCCAGAGTATCCATCCAGCTTGACACCAATGGGATAGTCGTAATTCTCTCAAATTCTGCACAAACCTACAAACACATGAAAATGTATTTGTTACAAAACCCAATAGTCTAACAGCAAACAACAATTTCTATTAAAAACTTTCAATTACTTCTTCTGTTCTGAAAAGAGCAGGCCACCTGGTTTTGAAGTTTGCGATGAGTGGTTCCTTGATCACCTTGTGTCTCCTAATTGAAAAACTCTTGTCCATCAGCATTCTAATATTTTTCTCATTGTTCTTTTTTACTTCATTCAGAAGTGTTTTTCTGACTGCCTCAAGAGTTTTTTCCGTTTCCCCTTGTGGATGGGGAGGGTAGTAATTCACCTCAGCTTTGAGTGTTTTTTTTACATTGTATGTAATACTAGATATACCACCTGGCTTGTGCTTGACTGAATTTACAGCAACTTCTTAGCAGCCAAGATTTCTTAATCTTGTTTATAATATAAACTGGCTTTCCATCCACTGTATCCAGTTATAGAACCTTTCTCTTTCAAGCAAGGATGCTTTTGAACAAGTTCTGCAGCTACCTGATCACATTGCGCATCAGAAGAGTAGACTTTGTACTTCACAATTTCTGCGGCAAGTCCATCTAAAATTGAGATTTTCAGTTTTGGGTCAGGACTGGGAAAAGTGCCCTGTATTTTGAAAGCTGCATTACATTGTTCCAGTTTGAGCTCTGAGTCATATGTGAAACGAGGCACAGTGAAAACAGCAGCCCATGCAGATGACTTCATGCTGGAGGACGACTCAGGAGAAAAACTTGCAGAAGATTCAGAGTGTGTTGAAGTAGATGGAGGAGGTGAAAGTAAAAGCGCGTCACAGGATGAGATTGACAGAGCTAGTGAGGAGCACGCACTTCCACTTTGAGATGTGTCCACATGTCGTATGGGCGAGTCATTACAGTCCCTTGATGCTATCAAAAATACCACTTTCAGGGTACTTTTGTCTTGGATTTCTGATGTGGACATGAGATTCATGAAGTCATTGTCAAAGTCTGGGTCCATGAATTGCAATCTAAAATTTCATTGGAGATTACACTGCTTTGCAATTTCCTTGGTTAGATCATCAACAGAAGTAGGCATGCCATCATGAAGGATCACCCTCTGAGAGTTATCCTCTCCAAGAATAATTCTTAGACGGATTGAAGTCGTCATTGTGGTAAGTCTGTGAAAACAAGGGGATCAATTGGTTGTAAGTTATCATTTTAACAAATGCAACTAAATTAATGGTTCAAATAAAGAAGCAAGCAGTAAAAAAAAAAAAAAAAAACATGAATACACTGTAAATACACCTTTTATGCATGTACTTGTCTTTTCAAAGTCACCAAGCGCAAAGGACCAACCATGTAGTCAGCCAAAGGATAATCGTCAACTAAATCTTCATGTTCAACAAAGAACATATCTCTTGTCGGTGATGCACTAAGTTCAAAAGCCCTGAAGTGTTCCCTGTACCAACCACCCAATCTTCTCATTATGAAGCACAATGTATTTTGAACTATACAAATCTGAACAATTTCTCTGAAGTCAGGGAGGCCACATGTAGTTCCATGTGCCAGGATCATACCACTTCTGAAGTTCATGCCCTTGCTAGAGACACTCCTAGCCAAATGGACCCCTGATACATTTGGGTATTTATCTTTGATCACGTGAGCTACCTCTGTGTGCAAAACATCAAGAGGAACTGTTGAGGCAGTCGAAACTTCCAGTGTTTATCAATGTTTCAATGTTTTTCATGACTACTTTTCAAGTGGTAGGAAATCATCAGCTGATGTTTTACAGCGAGGGAGTAAGGAATATTTTTGAAGCAATTTGTGTGCCGTGCAACATAATTAAAAAAGCTGTGCTTTGCTTCAAAACGCATAGTCCATAGACTGACAAGAGGACCAAACGATTTTACCATCTCAGGGTAATGCTCCAAAAAATTGTTCTTAGGCCGAAGTTTGACATTGGGGAAAAGTTCTTGGTACCTCTGCCTGTGGTAGAATATGGATTCATCTGCGTGTACTAGGGAAACCACCAACTCAACAATATCCTTCATGTCCATTAGCACCTGCCACGCAGGCTTACCTTCAGGCACCACATGCCCAATCAGAAATGGAAGCAATCTGATCAAACTCAAATTTTCATGGGCATTCCCACCAATTGTGTAGTGCCGTGAAAATGTACAAGGAATTGCATGAGGCTTGTTCTTCTTGTCTTCCCACTTGTAGGAAAACTGGAGAATTGATTTATTGAGGCTTTCCAATGAAAAGTATTTCTTGGATATCAGCAAAGCTACGCAATGTGCAAGTTCTACAGACACTACACCCTCCAAAATGTCATGTAGCACATCTGGTGGATAGGCAGATAACACATTGAAATGAGAGAGGTGCTTAGTAAAAACACATTATCTTTTCACTCCACAACAGCTTGTGTCATTCGCCAGTGCAATTTTCACATGATCTTGATGACGATATTTATATCTGACGTTGAATGTGCAGACCAAACTTCTTTTACCTGGACATCAGAATTCTTTCCCATACAAAACCGACGAACTCAGTTGAAAAGCTTTCAACAAAGCCAGCAATACCATGTCGTGCCAAGTTGTCTACCACCACACAATAAACAGTAGCTTTAAGAAAGGTTCCAAGAAGATGAACAAATATGCCATCTATTTCTAGAATTGAAAGGTCACGCAGAAGAGGACCAAGGACTTTCTCATACCCATAGTGCTTCAAATCCTCACTTTTGCACAGAAGAACCAAATAGATTGAAGAGAGAGATGAATTGGAGCCTGGGGGTAAATTGCTCAAAATCCAGAACACAGTAAAAAGTTTCTTTCGGGACGTCCCAAGTGGGTTACACACCTCAAAATTATCTGCATATAAAGTCAAAGAAATTGTTAAGTCTTCTCCAGACAACAAACTGTTTTCTTTGAAGTGAGTACCATCCTGAAATGATCTGTAAAAATGGCTGTCACAACTAGCTGGACTAGTTCTTGCTCTGTGATTTTTTTCTTTTTAAGACAATATTCAATAGGTTCCACAACACTAAAGCTGTCTTTGTAAAACATTGCGCTTATGTGTAGTACCTAAGGCAGTGGTTCTCAACCTTTTTTCAGTGATGTACCCCTTGTGAAATATTTTTTCAGCCAAGTACCCCCTAACCAGCGCAGAGCATTTTTGATTGAAAAAAAGATGTAGGCCCTAATACACAGTGCTATGCCATTGTAACGGATGTGTTCAGGGCATGTACAGGCACAACTTATGGGTGGGTTATTAGATTTATTTGCTCCTGCAAAGGACAATGAAACAACAAATTGCATCTTATTTTCTCTCTCTTTGCACCTCAGCTTCCCTCAAGCAATACAAAATGTAGTGTTCATTCAACATTACATCACATATTCAATGCACACTACTAGCCAAGAGCTATTCAAATTTGACCAGAAAACATTTAGCAAATTAATGTTAACATCACGAAAAACTATATCCAGAGGAGATAACAGTGCCACCTAGAGCAGTGGTTCTCAAACATTTCAGCCCACGACCCCTAAAATAATTGGTGCCAATGACTCGCGACCCCCGCATCCACGGAGGTGGTTTACGTATATGTGGGAGTAAAAATAGGCCCTGGACTTTGATCCAGACCCGCCCACCAGAACCGGCCCCCGTATACACCACCACAGCTGCCCTGCCCTGCTAATGCATGCACATTCTGAGATAGATGTGATGTTAGTTCAGAAGATCAATAGTTAATGCGAGCACGCATAGCACGCAATCCTAATTTTTTGTGCCTTTATTTGAGCGCAACATATTTTGAGCTTTGTGTAAAATAGACAAAGCCGTTTTTCAATTGGTAAAACCTTTGTGCGTAGCAACCCACCTTCTGACATCAAGTTTTAATGACTTTCCGTTACGTTAAATGACCGGACTACTAGCGGAATTATATGAAAGATGTGTATTAGAAGCACAAAACCCGTTGCCAATGACAGCGGTGATAAACTTTTCTCAGCAATGAATATCAACAAATTACAGACTTGTGAACGCAGACATTTAACCTACATATGGCCCATACAAATCAACAGAACTTTTTTGGAACATTCTGAATAGCCGTATAATAACAATTTTTTAAGGATTTTTTTAATGGATGCAAAAGGATGCTAATCTTTAAATCTCACGTACCCCCTGGACTGCCTTCAAGTACCCCCAGGGGTATGCGTACCCCCGGTTGAGAACCACTGACCTAAGGAACCACCTTTGCTTTTTGCTGAGTGTAATGGGTTAGATGCAGAGATGGTAGTGGCTATTTCCTTTATGACCGATTCATCAGCATGAAGATTATGTTTCTCAAACACCTGCTGTACTGCAGCAACTGACAGAGGCACCGACACAGACTTTAACAGGTAACGTAGTTCTTCCAAAAAATCATCAATGGCTACAGAAGGAACATGTACAAGATGTTCCAGTTTTAATAGAATTGTTGCTAAATTCTGAACAACGACATGTGGCAAGTTATCAGCCACTTCATTGCAGTCATCATTCAAACAAGCATTAATGGCCTCACTACTGTCAGAATCTTGAACCTCATCAGGCTCTTGTAATTGTTCAGAGATGGTAACTACACCAGGCTTAAAATCATTGAGTGAATGTGGGTTGTGTTTTCTGTGTTTGTGCGACTCTAAGGTTCCACAAACATTTGACAGGAAATTACAACCAGAAAACATGCAATGGACGGTTTTGTTTCTCTTTAAATGACCATTTATGTGAATAAAGTAATCTCTTTCTGATGCAAGATTACAGCATGCACACAAATGACAAGTGAAGGTGGACACTTGTCTGTCATTTACTCCAGAGTGTGCAACATGGGTTCTACTCAAATGAATTAGTAGAGCATTCCATGTCTTGAATGTACATGGACAATCTGAATATGTAAGTGTATCTCTGACTACGCCCATAATGTCTGTGCTGCAGTCTGTGATGTTTTAGTAATTTAGACTTCATAAACTGCAAGTCCCCAAATTTTTAATTTTCACATTTCTGAAAAAGGAAAAAAACAGACACACTAAATATACATTATGTCAAGGGAGATTGAAACTAACTAAAGCGGCAAAACACGTTCACAGCTACTACTCAATCAGTGCAATAAGTGCTGAAATGCTAAATGTGCGTCTACGACAGGCGAATGTGGCATTATTTGTACTTGCTTCAGCCAATTTTACTTTGACTTGTGTTGCTTAGATTAAAGCACTGGGAGGTTTTGTTATTAGACATTCTAAAACGGTTAATGTGTTTAATGTACTAATAGTAACCATACTACACCATATTAATAAAGCATACTATGTACAAAAAAGCAGATTTACTCACAGGTTATAAATGCTTAAGGTGGCTAACACTTAATACTGAGAAATAAATATTAAAAGATCAAATTCTGTACCTTATTAATAAACCACAGTCTGACATTGTAAACAGATTAACCCAAAATATGAACTAAATGCCTTGCATGCATATGCTGGGTTCATCTGTTTATATGCAAATTGTATGTTTTATTATATTTATATTATTATATGTGTTTAATATCACTGTTAGTAGCTACATTAAGCCACATAAAAAATGTGAGAATGTCCCTCATAAGTAATTTGATTACTTCGACTGAAAACCATTTTTAATTCCACCAGCAAACAGAGCTACATACACTTGTACACTACATACACTAGGCTAGAGCTAGCACTAGCTAGGTGTTATTGAGGATAGCTTGTTTTAGCCATTACCTCAGTTTGCAACCGGCTAACGTAGTCTACATTTACTAGTCTAGCCAGCGGAGTAAATTTTAACTATACAGAAGAACCCCACCAAAATAAACGTAGCTTACTGTGCTGTAAACGATTTGTTTTAAGGAGTTTTTATTTGAACCTGCTGCTTTTTGACTGTTTACCGTAGCTCTAAGTAGTCTAGCTAACTACTGGCTGTTCGTTCGTGAAGGCGCCAAAGTGGATGGTGATACAAATAGAAAAAGTAGTCTACAGTACATTAAACAGAATATAAAACCGTATCAAACAACGTTATGTTTTCTCCATGTTGTATAATAATTGTATAATTAATTAAGTGTTATACATGACAGAGAATCATGTGTTTTCCACAAGCACAATTAAACTTGCATCATTCAATCGCATGAAATTGTCAATTAATGCCATAATAAACACAATATTTGATAGTTAAACAATATTAAACGTCCCAGACGTTTAATATAAAACGTTAATAAAGCATCCCAGAACAGGCTTTCCGAAACACTAAAAGAAATTGCCTTCAGATTAACTTTATAATCAACGTTACTTACCTGGCTGGTACTTCTACACAAGCTCTGACGCCAAAATGCACCTTGTCACCTTCTCCTTCGTTCGCACCGTCTTCATACAATACGATGGAAATGGTCACATCTGTTTTTTTGCATTGCGCAATCCAACCACTTACATTTGGTCATTTAGCAGACACTCTTATCCAGAGCGACTTACAGTAAGTACATGGACATTCCCCCCGAGGCAAGTAGGGTGAAGTGCCTTTCCCAAGGACACAATGTCATTTTGGCACGGTGGGGAATCAATCCAGCAACCTTCTGATTACTAGCCCGACAGCCTCACTGCTCAGCCATCTGACTACTTACATTAGTTTAACGCTTGATAATTAAGTATAGTGGAACATTACACAACTTTGGTTTATTAAACGCAATACAATAGTGTTTTGATGGGAAAATAAATATATTTTTGTTATTTTAACAAAAAACATTTGGGTAGAACGAACAGTGCCCCAAAAACTTTTTGGAGTGTACTGACCTCTATACAACTTCACCTTTCAATATTCAAACCCCAGATTGTGAAGTCGGTAAAAGCACTACTTACTAGTTGAATGGTCTCCCTTCTGTATGCAATTGTTTAGATATCCCCTATCAAACTCCTCCACTTCACTGAAATAGTACAGACAATATTACTTCTAGGTAAGCATAAATATCAGTTACACTAACAAAGTAGTGTACATTAATTAGCATTACTTAAGTGGTTGATAATAAAGGTATTAATAGTAGATGATAAAGTTGTATGGCAATGTGCAGAAAATGTACATTCTCTACTTACCTCCGATGATAAACTGGTCCACAGATGAAGACCTTTTCTGCATCCTGCAGGGACAGATTCCTCAGCATACTCAGGCCGTAGGCTATATGATGGCCTACAACAATTATATGATTGATTTTTAAGACAGTAAGCTGCAGATTTAATTTAACTGACAGATCAAATATACTTGCTTTTAGCCTATCATTTTTAAAAGTTTTATTAATGTGCTGGTTTTATCATATAACACACCTACAGTAGTTGGGTTTGGCAAAATTGCACTATGGTTTCAAAACAAATAATCTAAAAGTTTGTATTTCATAAATTATCATAAGTGAAGAGATAATTGTACCAGAATTGTTTTAAACGTTTAGCTAACTTAAATATGTTGAACAATACTTGATTTACATAAGCTATGTCGTGCTACTGTTTTATTAAACAAATAAACAAAGAGTAACAATTTACAGTTTGTTTTTAAACAAGCTATGTGTGTAGAGCTAGTTAGCTACAGTAGTGCTATAACTACTGAATGTAGTTATGTATAATCAAGTAGTTCGTTTGACGTTGAAAACCACTCGGGTGTCGTGAAATGATTTCGACAGCAAAGTTGAAGTAAGCTGGCTAACATTAACTTTATTGTCCAATTCAAGACACCGGAATTGTTTTATGAAATGTTTATCCCAATCATTATGTGGTGCTGTGGCAGCAGAAATGTAGCCGTGGCGGCCACAACATAGAGGGAACACTGCGTGATAAAGATATGTTTCCCACTTAATTGTTCTATCCCGTCATTGACAGCATGCTCAATGAGTTCAATAGACGTTTCTCCAATACCAACTGTGAGCTCATGAGAAGCATGCAGTCTCTGTTACGTAACAATAGGGAAGATTACCTCCCCTCTGTCTGCTTTGCCCAACCAGAGAATCTGGCCCGCCCATAAGAAACTGAGCTACAACCGTGCAAGTGTTTTTATCCTCAAGAGACATCATGGCTTGCAAACAAATGAAGCATTACATTTGCTCAGTTTGGATGTACAAAGGAAAACAAAAGTATTTTAACAGTTCCGTCATCGGAGCCTCTATTTTATTTTCTTTGGAAATGCGCCAACACAACTTCCCAAAGTTTTGTATGTCTGCGCCAAACATTTCAGCCACTACTGTTTCCTCAACTTGAGCTTAAGCTGACCTTGCTGAAATAAAATTCAGGATCAGTACTAACTCTCCTTGGTCCAGCTGCAAACCTCGGACAAGTTACTAATGCTATATCATTTTATTGCTTTACTGTATATGGTTACCGAGCTAGCTACCCTTATGATGAATGTGGCTGTAACATTAGCTCTGCAGCTAATAGCTGAGTTACTGTCGCTAATGTAAAAGTAGATAGCATCAAGTATGTGTGTGAATACACATGCTGTAACGCGAGTGTTATACACTTCTTTGTTAAGGCCAATTTATACTTCTCCTTCTCCGTTATGGACAGACGCACGCATGGAGTCGGACGGATTGGTTGAATTTATACTACTCCGACGGCTGTGTGCTGAAAGCAATTCACCGCCAGAACAGTAGGTGGCACTGCACAGCGATGCTAGCTAGGTTATCGAAAAGTCGGAGCAAATGTACAAATGAGCCGTTTCATCAATAAAACAAGCAATTTTTCAGCAACTACAGTGCCCATTTCTCATCACATTTTAATTCAGATGCTGATTTACATGTACTGTTTAGCTGAAATATGAATTGTAAAAACTTACAACAATGGCGGTCAAAGTATTCTGTTCTCTTGTTGGTCACGGCAATCCCGCCGCTGATGCAAGCGGTTCTTAATACGGACCAATCACAGCCAAAGGGTATCCGTAAAATGACGGACTGACGGACGGATAGTCAGGAAAATCAGGAGGCGCACTTAGAGCTCTCCGAGGGGTTTGGAGAGGGCACGAAGAGGGAGTTCCTTGACGGAGAGGGCGTTCCCTGTGTGCGTGTCCGTAAAAACTCAGAAGTATAAGTTGGCCTTAAGTTGGCCTTTAGTTGGAGAACTGTTGGTGTTGGTGTTATGGCGCGTGCGATATTCGCCTTTCCCCTCATTGAAATTACTATGAGTGTGCACCTCTGCAAACCAGGGTGATCAGATAAGAAATTCGAGGCATCTTAAGGCCAATTTATACTTAGGCAAGGCATTTCACTCTACTTGCCTCGGGGGAATGTCCCTGTACTTACCTGTAAGTCGCTCTGGATAAGAGTGTCTGCTAAATGACTAAATATAAATGTAAGAGGGAGCACTGGACTCGTACAGAACATATGAGCAATGTGAGCATGTATAACATTATTCTGGACAGCTAGCATAGGACGCTAGCATTAGCTAAATTTAATGCTAGCTGTCCAGAATAACGTTGATGTAAATTTACTTACTTATTAGTAATGTTAGTTATGTAAGGTATTTTATTATGAGCTTTCATTGTGACAAGGGGAATCATTGTTTTGATGGTCTGGCGGAGTGAGTTAAACAAAGTGAGATGTGCAGTGCCGTTTTGGTTCCGGCATTGGAAGCCTGTGTCCTTCTTTTAAAGCCCAAACCTAAGTTTAGCATACATATATATAAAACCCTCGGCTACAGTTATATGGTTGAATTATGTTATATTGCTACTTGTTGGAGTGGCGTTAGTATGCTAAACTGATGTGATTGATATTACAACAGAATCTGATGGTAGTTCAGTGATATAAACGCTATTCGTGTTATGCTAATATCGCTTGATTAACAGACTGCCACTGACCCTTCCTATGATCAAGAACATTTTCTTCATCTCCAGAATGATACGTTTTGGTATCATTAACCCATCCTGATGAGAGGGAGCGGAAGGCTTTGGTGCTTTTAAAGGGGCAATTGACTGCAAAACCGATTTTACCTTGTCATAGTTGAATAACGACAGTTCGGTGGGTAAAATGAACATGCCGTGAATATCAAAGTCCATTGACACCTCTTTCCTATTCAAATCTCAAAAAGAAAAAATTTGGCTGTAAAACGCTAGCTTTTCAACAAAGCTACCAGTCCTACGTAGGACCGGTGATCGCCCTCTTATTGGCTCTGATCTGTATCTTTGTCACGCCCCAGAATTTACATCCAGACCAGCCCGAGGTAGCGTCTATCTCCGATACTAGTTTAGCTGCGCGCTGCTCTGTGTAAGCTACTTATAAGGAATTACAAAGAAGAACGTTTTGAATTATAACAAGGATATTGAAAATGGACCACGGTCGTAAATGCTGTGTTCCAGGCTGAAGCCTACAGGGAAGGCTAACACTCACAGTCTTCCCAAGGAGCCAAACATTCAACAGGCATGGCTGCTGTTGTCTTATGAGAAGATCCCGGCGAAGTTCGACACTCAATCATTCATTTGCTCTGAACATTTCACCCAAGACAGTTTTGACAACCTTGGATAATTGCAAGCAGGATTTGCTAGGAAGCTGAACCTGGAAAGAGGTGCTGTTCCGACCGTATGCTCATTGCAACCGCCTTTAAGGACAGTATGATGTGCTAACAGTTATTAGCAATGCTAACGTTTCCTGTATAATATAGCATACCAGGTAGAATGCTAAATAAGTTTCTACACACATCAAATGACTCTAGCTAGACTAGCTGTAGTCGGCATTAGAAGGGAAGCTTCTGAAAAATAGCCAGAAAACGAACAGCAGTCTGGCTTATTGCTAACGCCTGTCTAGATAATCTATTTGAAAGAACTGGAGAAAGGCAGGTGCTTGATACAGGATACGGTAGCATTGCTAGTAACTGTTACTAGTAACACCTAGACTGTAGGCATGTACAGTAAACAAGTTTAGCTTGCTAACGCAAGAGCATAGGTAGAATGTGTGATAATTTAGCCTAGTTTATTGGCAATGGGGCTAATGTTGATTCATATTCCTGACTGTGTTTCATTCAAATAAATAACCTGTGTAATGTAAATCTACAATTCAAGATGCATGTTTGTCTAGATCTTGGTCATGTTATTTTTCAGCAAGTTATTTAGAGCTAGCTAGCTAACTGAAGCCGAGTAGAATCAGGATATGGTTTGGTTGCTAAACTGTACCCACCCAAGTCAATCCAGTTTGCTTCAACAACAGAAGTGGAAACAAGTACTGTTATCATTTTAAATTATATATAGTCAATTTGTTGAAAACAGTGTTGTGTAGAAATAATAGATTCATTTGCACGTTTTTATTTCAAGTCTCCAACTTCGGTGTTTCACCGAGTGCTGCTGTTTGCCGTGTTGCGTTTTTGCTCCCCAGCTTCACTCGTTGAAAACCAACCAATCAGCGCGCAGCTCATCTAAATATTAATGAGCATACCATAAAAAGAGAAAAGCTAGTGTTTTTTCCCGGGAACATTTCAGAGGATCTGTCAGTGGGCATAGAACAGCACCCGGGCCATTTTCAACCCAACCAATGTTACATACTCTATTTGGAGACCTTAAGGAACAGTGTGAAATACCTCCAAAAAACACAGTCAATTGCCCCTTTAAATGCCTTAAACACGCCCCAGCAGCCCATTTAAAACAAGCCAGGTGAATGAATCATGATTGCAGCTTCAATATCAAACCTTCCACATGGCTATGTGACAAAAAACTAGAATCACAAATTAAAAAAAGATGTATATTATTTTAGATGTGATTTTGTATGTCTTGTATAGCCCCTTTCACAAGTTTAAGGGGATTGGCAGAAGATTTCAATTCACTTTTTGGCACTTTGTTTGAAATAAAATTACTGAATGTTACATGGAAATGCTGCCTCGTTTATGATTAGCTTGAGTTAGGCTACACATCACAAAGTGCCTGTTGCACAGTGCTGCACAGTGCCTGTTGAAGCAGTCAGAAGCCTGTTTCAAGCACTGTCACACATTTGTTTTTCTGACGGCAGCAGCCTCATGCTTTTAGAGCTGACATTATTGATTTGTATGATAACGAGAACTTAACAGCACCCAAGTTGGCTCCAGTGACCGGCTGCTGAGGGGAAATTGCATGAGTATTTTTTCATTTTTGTTATATTTTTTTATTATTTTCTGAAATGCACAAAAAACATACAACTGGAATAGCCAATTTGCTATATTATAAAGGTCATATGTCAACTACTGAAATAATGTATTTAAGTGGTGTTGTGAAACATGAACAGGTTGCTAAATTGACTCTCCACTCTCACTCAGTATGCATTTGAGCAAATTCCTGGGATTTTTTAGTCCTCCTGGGAGGCCACTTTCGCTCAAAAGGCAACAGATGGCGCAATCAGAAACTGACGTACCTTTACCTTGGAGTTCAGTTTGGATCTCATGGGCAGTTATTTTTAGTTCTATTCCTACCATTCTCACTATCTTTCTGTTAAAATCTGGGTATTGATTTTCCCCTTGCAGTCGCACCCAGGGAGGTTGGCTACAGTTCCATGGACCTGGAACTTCTTAATAATATTTTCAACTGTTGTCACAGGACCATCAAGCTGCTTGGAGATGTTTTAGCCTTTACGTTGCTTGTCTATTATATATCTCCTCAGACAACTTTCTATTTTGCTTTCTCTGGTCCATGTTCAGTGGGGTGCACACAATGGGCCTCATTCACCAATATCTTCCTAAGTTATTTCTTAAATTTGTTCTTAAGAAAGTTCCTAAGAAAAATCTACGTGTGATTCATGAAGTGTTCTTAAACAGCAGAATTGTTCGCAGGTGTGTTCTTAGAAAGATGAAACCCAATATTTCATAAGTTGAAAGCTTGTGCCCGTTGCTCCTATTTAGCATAGGTAAACGCCCCGTTAATTCCCATAAAAGGGCATGATATGGCAGTGCCGTGTGCACACTCAGAGAAATGTCAAAACGACGTGGGCTGCGTTTCCCGAAAGCATCGTAAGCCTAAGTTGATTGTAGAGTCCATCGTACGATGGATCTTAGTTGTACGGGCCGTTTCCCGAAACCATCGTAGCTAAAGAGGCACTTGAAAATCGTCGTAGATTAACGAGAGCTCCAGTCTGGAGCCTCCAGACCAGTCGTAGATCGTTAAGTGCATCGTAGCACAGAGACTCATTAGAGACACAAGTAGGCCGACTATGAAAACTACATCAAACTCATGCTGAAAGTTACTTCCGATGGAAAATAAGATTATTTTGGTTCTCTTTTTACAACAGTTATGATGGAACTGGGATATTTGTTAAGCCATACAAGTTTAAGTGCCGAAAACATATCTGAATCCGGTTTATTGTCAAGTAAATTTAGGTTACATAAAATAATTTGATTTGTTGGGTTTGGCGCATGCAATTAAGGTATTTAAAAAACTGTCAGTCTTATTCAAAATACTATAAAATTGAAATATGGCTGCTGTAATGTGGAATAGTAACTAGAAATGCATTAACGTAACGCTTTTACCAGTACAATAACACACTTGAACATTGAAGATGTTTATTAGAATTATAGGGCTAGCACGCCAAGCCCGGTGGATGAAGAGGCTGGTGGCAGAGCCGAGCCTGATGTTGGGAGATGTTGGCGCCCAGGAAATGGAAAGACTCCACAGGGTTGACTGGGAAGTCACACAGGGTGAAGGGGCCAAGAGGGAGTGAAAACTACTACAAATACAAAAATCATAAAAGCCATTGAAGGTAGTATAAGTCCTGCACCGCAGACTTGTCCCCTCTGTGGGGGATTGGATGTGGTCTGGGAAGTGACAAAGTAATGCAGTTGTGACAGCCTGCATCCTTTTATGTGGTTCAGGAGCATCATGATATCATGTCATCTGACATATCTTACACTCATAATGAGTATAATTGATCAACCATCAATTAAAGTAGAGTTGATTATTCATGTCAGAAACAATGATTCCATGTTGAAGACATGGGGTATTCATTACTTATGTGTTTGTCATTTTTCACAATGTCATTTGTGGTCAATATGTGAGAATTATGAGATTGCAAACATGGTCTTGGAAAGCTGTTGGCCTATGCAAGATTGTAGATATAGTCAGCACTAGAAAATAAGACAGTAAATATGTTGGATTGAGATGCTTGTATTTGTTCATTGAATTATTTAGGCTGCTAGCTGGGACATGCCATGTGTGATACCATTTACATGCATGGTTTTTAACCTTGTGGTTCAATCAAGTAGTAAATATAGGACTCGTATATATATATATTTGCCTATGGAAAATGTAGTACCAAGAAAAGCTAAAAACCAAGGCACAAGTAATTTGAGAAATAGTTGTTTTATGGGAGTTTGTTCTCCCTGCTCCTGCCCCTCACATGGATCTATAAGGTGAACATGTAAGGATTGGACAGGCAACACTGAACATATGATACAATACACAATTCAGCCTTTACTTAATTTAAATAAACATTGTATGCTTCGCTATAAGGTAACCTAAATTTAAAACACTACCTTTTTGATTGGGCAGAAGACTAGGCACAGAAATGGAGGACCTTATGTGAACTTCATTTCATCAAACAAGTGCTTCCTCACCTCAATTTGGAGACAAGCCCACTTAATTTCAAAGACCTCCTATTGGTATTTAGCATCCTGTGTTGCTGATAGCAGGGTCTTAACAACGTGTAAAACTCAGATGCAGCATAGTTTGCACGTTCACCTTATTGTCTTTGCCTTCATGTAGCATCATACATTGTACATTGACAAGTACTCAAACAAGGAGCCTACAATAAATGTAAAGTTTTCTATAGCGACAGAAAATGTTTTTTGTGTACCGTAATTCGTAAAATATTTTGGTTAACGTTTTAGATTTAAAGTCTTAAAGTTGCGTCAGAAGATTCACATTTCAGTACAATGGACAGCGTCTTGTTAAGTGCAACTTAAGAGACATGTACGATGGTTCTCCTTACGAGCATGTTCGGGAAACGCATGTAAGAAATAACGATGGATCGTTATTTTGATCGTAGAGAACCCTCGTAACAGCTACGATCCATCGTTATCGGGAAACGCACCCGTGGTCAAGACGATGGAGGGCTCGACAAAAGACGGAAAAACGTAATAATAATTCTGAAGTGGAGGTACAGCTGCAAGAAGTTAGCGACAAACGACACATCATATTTAATAGCGTCAACTGTGGATACAAAGCAGTAAATATGGAATGCATGGAATGCTATTACTCATGCAGTGAACATCTGGAGAATTGCGCAAAACTGATGGTGAAAAAATAAATGATTTAACTTTAATCTGAATTCTTAAGCAAAAAAAACATAGCCTAGAAATCAGTTGACTGTTACAAATATCCATGAGGACTGCTCTTGGTAGCCTAAAGCGTTCAAACAGGTAGCCTACTCGTCGCTCTCTGCAAATATATCGGTATGGTCAAGGAAGATGTGATCCCTCCCCAGAGAACGCTCCGCAACATTTTGCAGCAGCAATAAATACGCCATGTGTGGTGTAGTCCTAGTGTGCGGAATAAGCCTACTTTTGGCCTATAAATACAGTGATAAGTTACGTATTTGATGGCAAAGTTCCCTGTTAACATAATTGATTTGAATTGAAGGCAAAGCAAGGCTAGTTTACAGTTTTTTTAAATGACCCATCTCAGAGTAGCTTCATAGAATGTACAGTTACTGTATTTAAAAAACGAACACAGAAACATAATTGCTGCAGTAAAGGCTTCATTTGCAACAGGACAAGAAATATGCAATATAGCTTCCATTTACAGTATTACCCTAGCTCTGGCCCTTCTCTGAGCCCACCACACATTCTAACTCCTCTCCCTTGCCCCACTCCTCTCTCTTGTCCTGGTACTTGTCTCCCTCTCTCTTGTCCTGGTATTTGTCTCCCTCTCCCTTGTCCTGGTACTTGTCTTCCTCTCCCTTGTGCAGGCATTACTGTATTCTTACTTTCTTGTGTTGCTCTATATTGTTCTTTTTCCACACCAGATCAGCCCAAAGAGGTCCTCTTTACTGTCTATACCATATGGTCATGCAAGTGAAAGAACCTCAACACCTGAGTGTTTCCTAGTTGGGAATCAGCTGTGATGTACAGTATTTGCATAACTTCAGCTGTTTCTCAGTAGCAATGGAATAAAATACCGGGGATATATTTGTGTTTCAATTCACAATATAAACAGCTGTTCCCTTTGACTTTAGCCAATAGTTTAGGTTTTGAACATGATGTTATCTGTTTTGCTGACAGTGTGAAAGCATTGGTAAATTGGGCAGTAAAAATAGCCTTCACAGACAGATGTTGTGCTCACTGTGTTAAGAGTTTAGGAAACTTGTTAAAGGTATTGAAAAAACTGTCATAGCGATTGTAAAATACTGTATTTATATAGGCCTAGCACAATTCATACATAATGGACATTCCAAGTGCTTTACAAATGAGCAGAAGCGTTAGTGTGTATTTATTAAAACAAACACAATTTTTTGTAAAATTATGAAGATTATTAGTTGGAAAATTATTAATGAGAGATATATTCTATTTTAAATTAGAACGGACGAAAAAGGTATAACTACTTATTTTGCGCAAACATGTCAGCTCTCAATTGTGCGTAAGAGTGCTCTTGGGTGTGCGTAAATTCTGTTCTTACCGAAGAACAAATCCCAAATAAGAAAACATTGGTGAATGCCAGAATCTTCGTGAAAACTGCGTAAGTGGGGTTTGAGAACAAATTTGTTCGTAAGAACATTTGGTGAATGAGGCCCAATGATACCAAATGGCACAGTGATTATTTTCCTCCATTTAAATAGCCTGAATGACTGATTACAAGATTGGAGATGTGTGATACTAATTAAAGTAACTAATTGTTTTGAAAAAACAATTTCGAATATCTTTGTAGAATGAGCAATAATTCATCTCTTTTCACAGCTTCTTTGCTTTATTCTATGACATACCAAAGGCATGCAAGTGAACATGGTGCAATAGCTTTTAATAGGATCTCTTTTCAGGAGGAATTAAGCATTATTTAAATGAGCTGTAAGGGTACCAACAAATTTGAGCATCAGTATAATCAATGTGCTAGAAGTCGCAAAGGGGTTTTCCTTTTTCAACAAGTTCTTTTAACAAATTATTTTTTGCAGTAGGTAAAGCTGAAATGTAAAAAATTACTTTTAATAAGTTGTAATAAATGTAACACAACAAAGACAAGACTGAGAGGAACTTCCTGACTCAACTTCTGAGCCTTATCAGTCTTAGCAACTACCTGCATTGACCAGTTCACAGCAATTAGGTCTAATAATCACTGACATTTTGATCACTTGTGATAACGCCATACTTTGAATGGATTCTGTGATGTCCTCCTGGCTGGTTGGCTGTATCAGGCGTTTAGAGAGTTGACTCCAAAACCATGCTCAGGAGCTTTCAGGTTGGGTGATGGTGCATACTTCTGCCTCCCCATTCCTGCAAAGAGGAGATACAAACTCTGCCAGGGCACCCCCCTCTCCACAAATAATTTGTTTTAGAGCTACACACACTCTGCATCAATATTCGTCACAGAATAGCACGTCTCGTGGTGTGGCAATGAGGGAAGGCTTTTTAAGGCTGACACCTGTAATTGAATAAAAGTGGTTAGTATAAGTCACCCTTACCTTTTAAGCTTTAAGAGCTAAATTAATTTAAAACAGCAGTTGTGTAGTGTAAATAAAAAGTTTCATCTGCATCTGGCATTGACTTGCATGTACACACATGTACAACCTCCTGTAATTCCTGCTAGCTAACACAGCTGTTTTTGTGCTATCTCCTCCTCTATCCCTTTAAGGCAGGTAATAGCTTTATTCCTCTCCTTCATCAGTGTATATAAACCTCCAGCTGTCTACCTAAAATCATGCACTCACACACACATTAAGTAGCATAACATTTGTAGTCAATAAGGATCTATAAAGAGTTTACTATTATAAATTCCAGTCCTGTTCTTTTCAAGGGACAAGTTTCAGACAATAAGGCAATGTATTTATATTAAACCAATTGACTGTTACGCATTGTCGGAACTAATCTGTGCCTTTGTACACAACAAACTAATGTGTTTTTTGGACTTGTCATGAGCCATAAAACATCAATGTTATAAGCATGGTCCTTTTTTCACATTGTAACTGGTACCATCTGTCTTTGTTAGCTCTATCTAATAATTTGACAAATGTCAAACAATGACTGCAGACATTGTGACTGCAGACTAAAACCTATTTCAACACGTGTGGAAATCATTTAGGATTTTGGTCTATCAGTGAATTGAGGATGAGACTACAGACAGCAGATCAACAGGGGGCCAGAGGCTGTTTCCAGCTGGCATCTATAGCTCTGTCTTGCGGAGGCTGATGTTGCGATAGTGTCTGGCTGCAGCAGCTGTTGAGCTGTCAATAGTTCATATTTTTTAGCTGTGTATGTTTACAGTATGGGTGTTTCCGTCACCTGATATACAGTACATTTTGTGCAATTGTGCAAAGATAAAGTATAATTGGTTCCAATAGGTTGGAATTTTCTTTTTTAAGTATAATATAGAAACAGGTTAACTTCTGAAGTATTTCAGTATAAAGCCTTGAGACACAATCTTGTTTATCACTGCATGAAGTATAAATCATAGAGTTACAAGTCTAACAGGGGAGTAACAAGAGCTTTCTTCTTTAGATCCTAGTGTCAATGTCTTTCCCTGCTGTTTCAGCTTCCTCTGGCCTCATTTGCTGTCAAGACAGGCTCAGACAACGATTACAAATTTTGGTATTCTACCCAGGATGGGAAGGTAGAGATCACTCAAGGCATGGCTGACAAGGGTTTATTGATCCACCTCACTTTTTATCAATGATATCGAAGGAAAATGGAAGCTCTCTCCAACACAATCTATCATGTTAAAGTGGGTTGATTTGAACAAAATGTCTGCACATTTCTATTAGGGATGTAGGGAGAGAGGTATGTGTTTGCTGATCCTTATTTATTTTCTGTATGTGCTAGGGCTGGGCAGTATGACGGTATATACTGTGCGACGGAATTATAGAAATGTGTCTACCGGGAGAGATTTGGCTATACCGTTTCAACCGCGGTATACTTTTATACTATATTTTCGTATTACACGTGTCAATTAAATGTCTGGTTGTTGTATAGACCAATTATTTGTTTGTAAACATTCGGGATGCGTGCGCAATGTGGTTGCAGAAAACCGGAAAAGGATAGCATTTTAAATGGCAAAAGGACCACACGGATAATACAAATAGTTTGATTTAAAAAGACCAAAAAGGTCGAGGAGGACAGCCTTTAAGAGAGAAAGCAATTACCCATTGATCTGTCGCATCAGAATTTTGATTTGGGTCACGAAAGTCTTGAAATTTGAGTGAGAATGTCGCCCGGTACAGACCGCATGGTCAAGCGGCAACCATGTCTTCACATCATGTCTCAAAGTTCATAATTTTACAGTTTTACTGTCAATTCTACATCTAAAAAGTCAAGCAGGGCAGCTTTCAAGAGATATCGGAGTTCTGCTTTTAGCCAGCTGGTCCAATTATTTTTCTGATTTGTTTAAACTGGCAATTTGAGTGAGACTGCGTCCCCGTTACAGTGTTTTTACGTTAGCCTTAGTCAGACTCGCTCACTGGCAGTGTGTACAATGTTGTATTTCACTCCATTCTGCACCAGAAACGTCGGGGAGGACTGTCTAATGTAGATACGAGCCTGATGAAGATAGCCAGCTCCTCGGATTTCTTTAACCGAGCCGGTTTCATTCGTCAATTGTCTGAGAAAGTGACCTCGGTTAGCCAGGCTAGTTTTGCTCGATCACTTGGTCAGGCTACTTAAGGGTATTGGGGTCAAGTGACTTCTGTGCATAGACAAGTGAAACGTAAATGTATTTGTCCAAAGGTCAAGAGCCTTAAAAAGTTAATATCAAGCCCTGCAATCCAGTGGCCAGAGATATATGATGACCTGATTGACACTCGAAGTGTAATAGACCGGGGAGAAGTTCGTCTTTTGCAACCGACATGCGCAGTTGAGCCTGCTTGACAGTTGTGTGACGTAGGGTGATAATTGGTCTATTGTATAAGCCATCATATATATCGCATACTTGCAATATTTAGAATTGTATTTTAACTTTTATTTGATATGCAATTTTCGTTTGACCTTGAAGCACATTTGCGTTGGTCTGACCCATTCTGCAGGTTACCAATTTGATTTGTTGTTCAAGTTTCATGTCTCGTGCTGTAAAATTATTGTTGTAAAATTACAGTGGTGGCGTTGCTAGCATTCTTGTTCTCTAGGATGACTAGTGAAGGCTAACTACTTACTAACTGATAGTGAGGTCATGCTGGTAAATATCAAACTGAGGCTTTAACGTATCGACCGAGCTTTAACGAGGTTGATACGCCGAAACCAAAGTAATATGGATAGTAAAACTAAGAAAGTCTGATCGCTTTCGCTCATTTTGAAATTTACGTTGGAGGGCATTACGGATCTAGCCTGACGTTGTCATACTCATAATTCTAGTCATAATATGAGTCTGATAACTCTCCGTTGGGCTGTGACTATGGGGCGTGTTTCAACCACACTCGTAAATCAAATGCCTCTTCGCTCATTCGGATAGACCTACAACCAATCAGAACAACGTAATATGTTTGTTGAAAACTAACTCAACCCAAGCGCTCTTTCGTGACGTTGTTAATTACGTTACTGTTGATCATCTGTCCATCATCGTATAAAGCCCGCCCTTGCAATTTCATTGGTCCGACCTGCTCCTGGTCTTATATAGTTTGTCCCCAATACGAGCCCCTCCAGACCCAACTTCCCAACCAAATTTTTTTGTGGGTGGGGCTAAGTTGGGCTGGGAGCCAGGCTATTAAGGATCCGCATTGAGCTGTGAGTAGGTCACTACGCGGATGGCATGACTGCGCATCAGCCAATCGGAACGCTCGTACTCGTAACTTTGAGTCTTTTGTTTTAAACTTAAGTGTTGTCTCATGTGAGGCAGTTGTTTTTGTTTGTAATAAATAATTGGGTGTGATGATGAAGTACGGTATGGTTATTTTGAACAATTTCTTAATTGAATTTACAGAACAATTACTATACCGTGATATATACCGTAACCGTGATATAAAATTACTCATACCGTGATAGAAGATTTTGGCCATATCGCCCACCCCTAATGTGATCTGCCCCAATTCAACTCGCCCTATGCTTCGGACCTTGCAACTCCAAGCCTAATCCACACCCCAGACAAGGACATGCACATGCAGTAGAGAAGAGCTGTGTATATATTTTCTATGTACCATTCCATCAACCTGCCCAGGGACTACAGGTGGAAAATAGCAATCTGCACAATGAACCTGGCACAATGTATACTCTCTTGTTGTACAAGATGAATGTTTTATTGGGCGCTGTCCCTGTCTTGAAATAAAGAAATACAAATAGAGAAAGTGCCAGACAGCATCGTAGGATCATTGTGGCATATTTCTGACACATGAAGATTGGAGGAGAACTTATGAGAGGAAAGAAAGGATTTCAGCATCTGCGTGTAAGGAGCACTCTCTGGACACTTTGAGCAAAATGACTGAGTAGTGAATGTAGACTCTTGGCCTGGTTTTTACACATACACAAACTGTCACGCCCACAATCGTACCCATATGTTTGCCTGCCTTAGTGTGTTCTGTGTTTATTTGGGTCACCTGTGTCTGTCAATGGTCTTGTTAGTGTTGTTGCGTTCACCTGTGTCTTGTTCGGTTTGGTATTTAAGTCCGTTATTTGTTTTGTCATGTTTCTTGTAGTTTTCTGTTCCTGCATGATGCCTCGCTTGTCTCCTTGCGTTTAGATCCTCCCTGCACCTCGTTACACAAACATGCTTTTACAGCCATGAGGATGATGGGTATATTAACCAAACAGGCCACAGGGACATATTGTTATGAATCTGCACAATATCCTGCCTTTCCTGTGGGCTTTTTCCATTTAAAAACATCTAATGTCTGTCATTGCTGCCGTTGCATATTCTTTTTCACCCGGCCATTTATTGTTACAGGTGAAATCAGATCAAATCTTGGTTCAATATGAAAGCTATTTGATGGTGATTGGGTTTAGTGCTCCCTATCCACTCCCCTGTTTGCCTGATTCCCTTAGTGAGGCCTGGGGCTTCAAGAAGATTACACCATCACCCACTGACATGTCGCCAGGCATTGTGTGTGCTGGCAGACCCAAGGGCCATACACACATTCGCTCATACAGTACATAGGCTTGGAAATTGTCACTGGAGTGGTTGATATGTAATTGCCTATCAAGGACAGTCCGACAGCAAAAATCCACACATTGTCAAAAAACTGTCTTTTGTGTCTTTCCCCTTTTTTGGTTCTCTCAGACTGTGAGATCCACAGATCAGATTCTTGCTTCTTTGACTCATCTTCTGTCTGGCTGACAGACCCTACAGAGGGACTGGGGCTTGACAATGATGGGTCTGGGGAGTGATTAGGAATGAATTTAACCTAAAACCCTGCTTCAATCAACTTTCGCTTCATGAAAAAAAGGCCACTGTGCTGGACTGAACAAGACTGGATTAAACTACACAGACTACCATTGAGTTTAACAGCATCACACATACATAACAACGTAAAAATAATGACAAAGGACAAGAATATGACAATAACAAAATCGAAACCTCGTTTTGACATGAATGAACAGTAAAACAAAAATTTATTGTAGTTTAGGCCTTTATGTAGAAGTCTACACACCAGTATATGTTATTCCCAGAAGAGTGAGATGCATGAATAACCTGATAATAACATGATACCCCAACCCTAGTATTTATATGAATTTAAAACAAACCAAACAAAATATGAAGAGAAGTACAAAATACTTAAAATCTTAACTTTACCGATGCCGTATCAAGGATTTTCCATCACGCAACATTGACACCTGTTACAGAACTGTAGCAATAATGGTATACTGTACTGTAGAAACATCATGCACTCACCACTAGGCAGATTGCTTAGAATTGAGAAATCGTCATTCCATCAAATTGAATCAACACTTTCTATAGGTGTTTATTTTCACCTGTAGGTAATTCCTTATAGCTCACTATTGCACTTTACTGCAGCTGTCTACAAAGGATGAATCCCTTCAGTCCCCTCAAGGAATGTACAGTAAAGTAGAAACATTGGTCCTGTCTTTTCAGAGCAGGATTGACTGGACTCGTCATTGCTACTTTAAGTGCTCTGTCATATTGTCTTTCATCCCTGCTTATTTCTCCATCTCTCTTTACCTACACCCTACCTCTCTCACACACTTTCTAGCCCCGGTAAACAGTATAAGAGTGGAGGCAGGGTTGATCTCATTGGAAGGATGCTCCAATCTGATTGGCGCCGATCCACACGGCCAATATTCCCATTATTGGTTTTGATCGGCATTCTCAAAACGGCTGATCAAACATGGCCGATCAGATGACATAAAATCAGCAAGAACTATTATCAGAGACGTTTCAATTAGTGCTGTCAAACGATTAAAATATTTAATCGCGATTAATCGCATTGATGTCATAGTTAACTCGTGATTAATCACAATTAATCGCACATTTTTATCTATTCTAAATGTCCCTGATTTCTTTTTGTCCCAATCTTTTTTCAAATTTTAATGCTCTTATCAACATAGAAAAGTGGTTCGGATTGCTTTGTGCAAATATTTTTTTTTATTGAAAACAACATTGCAATCGCCTGGCTTTGACGAGGGGGCGGAGAATTCGCATCAGCTGTGTGCTTGGCCATCAAGTGGTATTTCAGACTGGACGTGCTGCGATGATAGCTCAGTTTACAACGACAAAACACACAGATCACTGGTCTTGTCAATAGAACCATTTGGCAACTTTTTAAAAGCAAACTTTCCATTCAGAATCTTATTGGCATCCATTTCGGCATCTCGCGCTCGTCATCCACTCAAAACGTAACGTTAGCCTACTACCAGAGAATGTCTAATATCCGTAAACGGGCTCTGCTACTACTCTTTAGCCAGCTCGCAAGCCAAACGAGTGTTTGGCGTGCCTGTTGTTTTGTTTCCTGTCTAGCTAGATCCGGTGTGGTGTTGTAGTTTTTCTAACGTCGGTAGTTGTTGCAACAGCATGTGAAAAAAACTACAAAGTTTGCTTGGCCAAAAAGAGCGTTAATCGCGCGATAAAATAATTGACGCCGTTAATTTGGGTTTGCGTTAACGCCGTTAATAACGCGTTAAACTGACAGCACTAGTTTCAATAAAACGTTAGATAGGCATTTCAAGCCGCCAGTGGTAAGAAATGATTCCTTAACCTTTTAGATGCGTGAGTTCTAAATATTTCCGACGCTTCCACCAGAATTATTTTTCCAATTACCTAGCAACCTAGCATAATACCAGAGCCTGTCTAAGGAGAGCCTTGCCACTCCCTATTAAGCCCCATTGTACCGAATGTTGTTGCAGTTCCACCAGAGTTCCACTGGGAGTGATCGCGGTCAAGTGCAAGATGAATGGGAGTCTATGGAGATAAGCGGCTAAATTTGTCTTTCGCCTGATTGTAGTTGAGAAATTTCAGATTTGATCGTAATTTTTGCATGTTCAACATGGATTTTAGGTCAAAAGTTGAGTGAATGAGTACTTATGTCCTTTTGATTTCTTACAGGGTGAGTCGTTGTTGCCCTTAACACGCTAGCATTCTGATAATGAATGCTGATTGGTTAGTGGAGGACTTATACGACCACAGCTCTGATAATTAGGGCTGTCACGATAACTGCTTTTTCTTGTACGATTTATTGCACCAAAAATAATTGCGATAAATGATATTATTGCACACACGTCAATTGTAATTTTCAGTCCATTTTATGCCACTGATTACATAATGACTGTAACAGAACTGTATGGAAGACCCCTTTCCAGCTCCAGCTGCAGTTGTTGTTCACAGGTTGAAAAACTGGGTGGGATAGAAAGTTATGTATTGCTAGGTGAGATGTTAGGTTAGTTGCCTCTTTTCGTTTCCACTTGTTTTAAACAAAGTTGACATACCGGCTCGTTCACCTTAATTGGCTCTCATCTCATTCGGCTTAAAGACAAAATGTTCCCACACCGGAGCTTAAGATTGCGGCTTTGAAACCAAGTCCATTTTTACTTGTTCTTCCTAACTAGCTGAAGATGTCACGAAACAGAACGCTTTAAAACAGTGGGTTCACGCCTTCTCTTCACCTGTCGGTGTCCGATCTGTGTGTGTGTGTGGAGACGCTAGTCCCGCCTACGCTTTCGACAAGAAAGCAGACAACGACAGACGAGATCAGTGTGTGAGAGTTAACGGTGTCCTTTCAGACAAGTTCCATTCATCCACTGGCTCACCCCAAGGTTGTGTACTCTCTCCCCTTCTTTATATTCTGTACACAAATAGTTGCCAGAGTAAGTTTGAGAATAGACACATCATAAAGTTTGCAGATGACACGGTCATAGTCAGCTTGCTGAAGGGAGGAGATATGGATCATGGGCTGGTTGTCAATTACTTTGTGTCATGGTGTAAGGAGTTTCACCTTGAACTGAATTTGTCAAAGACCAAGGATATGATTATCGACTTCAGGAGGTCGGTGCCCATCCCCCAATTTACAACTATTGAGGGGATTGAGATTGATTTGGTTGAGAATTATAAATATCTGGGTACGGTGTTTGATAACAGGCTGTGCTTTCAGAACAATACAGATGCCATTTCAAAAAAGGTACAGCAACGTCTCAATTTCTTGAGAAAAATGAACTCTTTTAAGGTGTGCACCAAAATGATGACGCTGTTTTATAGAACTTTTATTGAATCAGTTCTGACATTTTGTGTGGTGGTATGGTTTGGTAATCTGAATCTGGCTAATAAGAACAGGCTTGATCGGCTTGTCAGAGTGGCCAGTAAAGTAATTGGGGTAAACCAGGTCCAGCTCTCTGAGCTTTATGTTCGGCAGGTCGCAAGGAAGACCCAGTCCATATTGGCTTCTACTGACCATCCCCTGAAGGGGGAGTTTGAGCTCTTGCCTTCAGGAAAAAGGTATAGAGCTCCCACACACAGAACAAAAAGATTTGGGGACTCTTTTGTTTGTTTTGCTATTGGGAGGCTAAATGTGCATAAATGAATGGCATGAAGTTTTTTATGGACCGAATCTATTCTGGGTTTTCAATATTAAGTGATCCTTGTACTGTATTGTAATGTATTGTGTGTTGTCTTGTGTGGTGTCAGGAATGCTGTTTATGTAGTATTTTATTATGGATGGAATGTGTTTTAATACCTGTCTACAAGCAAATTTCCCCTAGTGGGATCAATAAAATTGACTTGACAAGACTGAGGCAGCGGAATCGACTAAAATGTTGGTGACATTCGTTCTTATGTAAAAATTAATATAGTCATTATTTGTTATTATAAAAAGGATCAGTTGCAATATATCGCAGCACCTAAAATTATTGCGCTCATTTCCATATACCGTGCGATAAGTCAATATATTGACTATCGCGACCGGCCTACTGATAATATCAGAGCATGTCTAATAAAGGGAGAACTGCCACTCTCAAGAAACTTCCCGGTTCTGAACTGGGGCCCGTTCGTCGTAAGGGTTGAAGCTAAGTTAATCATTTGTCCCTTTAGCCCGTTAACATTAGCGTACCTCATACTGGTTAAACCACTGGCTAACCACCTCTTTGTTGAGTCCAGCAGCCCGTGCTGCAGACAGGACCTCTGGCTTGTGCATCCCAAGCTCTTGGTTGTGCTTTAGAAAGTTCTTAAACCAGTAATATCCGGCCTTCCCTGCTGTCTTGAAGAAACCAGATATGGTGTTCTTGGCTGCAAAATCAAAGGCCACTTGCTGGACATCACGTTTTGTGAAGGGAAACCCCCTCTGCGCCAATGTGTTGAGGGTGGCAGCAAGCTCCCTTTCCGCCTCCTGTGGAAGGTAGGGCTTCCGCCCAGACACATGTTCACTGCCAGTCACCTTTCCACTGATGCGTCTTTGCAGTGTGGATCGCGGCACACCCCATGCTCTTGATAAGAGGTGCACACTCACTGTAATTCCTTTCTTCTCTCCCTCCATGTATTCATCTAAGGCCCCCTTCATCCTCTCCTCTTTCCACAGATTGTAATTGTTTGGCCTTCCTTTCCATCCCTGTTTTATCTTTGTATCTTTTCCTCTCTGGTCCATCCTCTCTTTTCTCTCCCTTTCCTTCTCCCTCTCTCCTCTCCTCTCGCTTCCTTCTCGTTCGCCATACTAACTGTCATGGTGTGACACACACACACACACCCTTACACACACACACACACACACTCACACACACTCCAACACATGTGTAGGTGTGTTTGTAAGGGACACAGATGATAGCCCATTTTACCTGATATCACCCTATATGTATATGCATGTAGGCCTATGTGTAAATCCGTCTTTGATTTCATTGACTGGGACATGCCAGCTGGTTAAGCGCCAAGTAGGCCTACACTTTTCTTACAGCAACGCATGCTGCGGCTTTGCCAATGTTTTCTGCATCGCTTATAGGCCTACTGTATAAAAATGTACCTGACGCAAAAAACTTCAAGGCTATGCAGAGAGTCTGAAGCACAGTAAAAGTTTCAAGTAGCTTTTTTGTCAATTTCTTCACATGTCAAGATATAAAAAGGAATCTATGACGTTTTCCACTCTCCCACAGTGAAACATAAAAAGCACAGGCACAACAGATAAGACATTTCTTAAGACATTGCGTTACATATTCACATACAGCAGCATAAGCTCATAAAGCACAAAACTTTGTGTGATATTTGCAATGTAGCCTACAGCCCGAGAAGGTCTTGCAAATAGCCTAATCCTCGTCGCCTGAATCGATATCGCTCAAACAAGAACTCATCCGTGTGAAATAAAGGATCTTGGCGATCGCGAAGAACTCTATTGGTAATGGTATGGAAAGCTAATTGAACTAGAATATATCTCCTTGGTCAGCTGGGTATCTCAAAAAGGGAGCTGCCAATTATTTTTCGGGGGTGTGGCAAGCTTATCCTGCTACACTTACGTTAGCCTGCTCTGGTGCAGGTTAGTGCTAATTGATATGTTACTATGGTGATTTATCTAAACTTGCTTCCACGAACCAAAAAGAGGGGCGTGTTTTATCTTAGCCTGAAAATTAGCTCGCTAAACTGCTTAGCGAGCGACGACGAATACCCCCCAAACTTAGCCTCCAGTGCTTCTTGGATATCCTGTCTTAACACACTAACAGTAACTGTAGACAGTGTTGTAGCCTGAAGAGCTGTGACAACATTGGAATCGTGTTGGTTGTATGCAACCATGAACTGATGCTTCATAGAGAGTGACAGCAGAATATTTCGAAGGCAATGACTATGCCTGACAACACGCTTAAAAAAAACTGTGTTTTGCCTCAAACCGCATAGTCCAAAGTGAAACCAGAGGGCCATATGCCCTGATAAGTTCAGGATAATGTTCCAGAAAATGATGTTTTGGAATGAGTTTTTCCTGTGGAAAAACATCAAGAAACCTGTGTCTGTGCTCAGATATCTAGCTATCTAAGTAGCAAATAGTCTCCTCAGTGTGGACTTGACTTTCAACAAGCTGTAGAATGTCTTTAAGCACAAGAAGCAATTCCCATGATGGGTTACCCTCAGGGATTTTTGATCCAACCATGAGCGGCAGAAGTTGCAGTAAAGTCCAGTTTTCATGGGCATTCCCACCAACAGTTTTCCGTGCAGCAAAGTTCACAGGGACAAGCTGTGGTGCATTTCTCTTGTCTGACCATTTATATGGGAATTCTTTGATGCATTTGTTCAGCTCTTCAAGAGTGAAGAATTTACTCTGAATGAACACTGAGGCACAGTGCCATTTTACACGGCACTAAACCTTCTAAGAGATCGTGCAACACATCAGGTGGATAGCCAGATAAAACATCAAAATATTTAAGCTTTCCTGTCAATGCACACTGCCTCTTCACTCCACACGCATGAGTCAAACAGGCATTTTCCTGTACAGCCTGAATGTGAAGTTTGTGTTGTTCTTTAGTTCTGGGTGGGAATGCCCCTGTTCTCACTTCTCCTATTTGAAATGTTGACCGCTCACCTAGACAAAATCTGCAGACGTGTGAACCGGAGAAGCTCTCGACAAATCCCCCCATAGAATGTGCCCCGGGATTGTCTGCAACAACACTAAACACTGTGCCTTTGACTCTTCTACCCAATGCTGGAACAAACAGTCCTTCTTCTTCTAAGACCACAAGATATTTGAGCAGTGGCTCCAACACAGTATTGTAACCAAATCTCTTTAAATCCACGGCTTTACACAAAATTGCAAAAAAAATTGAGTTTAGGGTAGATAGAAGTACTGAGGTGACCAGCTAACACCCAACACACAGCTGCGATTTTGTATTTTTTCCTGGATGTACCAAGGGGATTGCATATCTCAGTCATCCACAGAGATTGAGAGCAATGGTAAAATCACTTCCTGAAAACAGCTTATTGGTTTTGTAATAAGTGCCATCATAAAACTGTGGTGGAATTTTCTATGATTGAATGCCTGAAGTCAGAAGAATTTGTCTTTATCTGTTTATTCTTGAAATCAAGGAGGAGCAATTCCAAAACAGTATCATAAATGATGTCTGGAGTAGAAGGGCTCTCTAAAGGTGTCATGATCTGAACACTCTTTTATACAGTAATTCCAGACAGTTACATCATTAGTTCAATAGTTCATGTCTATCAAAAGAGGAATTCTTCAATAACAGAAAGTTAAAAAGGGAAATAGGTTGAAGAACTGGATACAGATGCTCAATATTAAAAAAACAGAGCTTGAGACAACTTGTCAGCAAAAACACCCCTGGAGTATGGGCAAAACAACCAGGGTCAAACAGTCAAATTGTTAGACGTTTGTCAGCAAACGGAAACTTAAGCAATACTGTCTAAGGCTAAAAGGTTATGCCATTTTTACAGAAGTTAAAACCTCAGCAATAATTTTTCTAGGCCAAAGAATAGTATAGACATCTTAAAGAATAGTAATTTTCTATTACAATTCCCCCCTTTTGATCAAACCCTTGATCAACATAAAAATTATATAAAACAAAGAAAATACAACTACATGGAATACATCAAATGTGTTACCCTTGTTACAGTTGAAAACACTTCATCATTAACCAGTAGAATAAGCAAAAGCTGTTTTTGCGAGACATAGACGTCTCTGAGTTTTTGAGCAAGCAGAAAAATGTACAGAACAATTTTTTACCATCTACCCGGAAGGGCAGAGAAGACACAGAGGTGTCCAACAAAAATGGAAATAAAAGGACAGTCACCTATTATAATCATATTCCAAATAAAAGTTGGTTGTGATAAACTGATGAGTAGGAGACAAGGGAAAATCAGAGCTATCAGGAGACAAATAAATGTAAGTGTCATCAGAGGATACAGTATGTAATGTAATATCAACATTATCATACGGGCCAAAATGCAAATATCGTAATTCAGAAGGGTAAAATGTCCAAGCACCAAGAGGCAAACGTTCCAACAAATCAGAATGTGACACAATCATGATCAAAAACCAATTAGACTATGACCGAGGCATCATCAGAGTTGGAATCAGAACCAAAATCAGAATCAGATGGACTTGCCCAGGGCCTCCAAAGGTCAGTTGGCAGAGGAGCGAGAGTGGGGTTGCGGTCTGTAGCCACAAGATTGAGGAACTGGGTGTTAACAGATCTGTCAATGGCCTTAACAATCATCAGCCAGAGTCAGCCATCCTAACCAGGGAAAATACAATGTGAATTTCATGGTTGTCCCTAAACTCCCCCCCACGTACAGTACGTCTGTAGTTCTGAAACCTTTTAGTCAAGGCGGGTGGGTATCTAAGAACATAAGCAATGTTGCGAGAATCTTTTACTACTCTTAGATATTGAACAGTCTCAATTCTGGCTAGACATGAGTGTCACAGGACAATCTCCTTCCGTTATGTTGGTCGGGCCATATATCGCCACTCGCTGATCAGTCTGTTCCCTTGGGAGTCTCACCATCTGATATACTGTACGATGAGTGAGATACCACCACAAGAGTGGAGATAGGATCAGAGTGAGGATCAAGGCCAGCCCCATCATGGTACCTAATCTGGAACGGTTGCAGGATGTTCTCATGGTGGTCGGCGGTCCAACGTTGTCCCTCGGAGGTTGCTCGGTGACAACACGTGGGTGTATTCTCTGGAACGTGTATGTGCATTATGTATTTTGCCGGTGCAGTTCAGAGCAGCGTTCTTCGTACACTCTATAACTGTGATGAGTCAGCGCAGCCCTGCCGTGTAAGTGTGTGGCAGGTGTGTGTTTACTCGGGAGGCTCAGGAACCTTTCTGCAGTGATTGGCGTGGATCCAGGTCGCTCTTTCAGCCGTCTTTACAGCAGTGTGTGTAGTTAGCAGGATCTGGAATGGTCCTAACCACCTCTTCGATCTCCAGTTCTTCCTGCGCAGATCTTTCACCACGATCCAGTCACCTGGCTTAAGGTTGTGTAGAGTACCTTCATCTGGCTGGGGCAATGCGTCTTTTACCTATGTAGAAATCTGAGAGGGCACAACCAAGTTTTTACAATACTGTAACATTGCATCCTCACAGAGAGAGGTGGAAGGTAAAGGCCTTCTCTCTGCATTCACCCCCAGTGTAGGAGGTCGCCCAAAAAGGATCTCAAACGGACTGAGATTAGTTCTGGTTCTCTTTCTCATTCTCATGTAGGTCAGTGCAATGGGCAGTGCTTTGGTCCATGAGAGACCAGTGTCCTCGCAGCATTTGGCCAGCTTCATCTTTAAGGTCCCATTCTCCCGCTTGACTGCTCCCCCACTGGCCGGATGGTATGCACAATGACGCCTCATGTTCATACCTAGATATTCTCCGACCTGATTGAGAGCAGAGTTGACAAAATGTGCACCATTGTCGCTACTGACTTTTGCTGGTATACCCCATCTAGGAACAATCTCAGTTAGTAGTGCTTTTGTAACAACATGGCTGGTGGCATGTTTTGCAGGGAAAGCTTCAATCCATTTTGACCATAAGTCTACCATAACCAAACAGTACACTTTTCCCTCAGATGGTGTTAACTCAATAAAATCCATCATGAGGTGTTCAAATGGCTGTGATGGGGGTGGATGTGCGGCCTGTGTAGTGGGTATGCCTCGTCCTACATTGTGGTTTGCACATATCATACATGACTGACAAAATCTCTGTGCATATGCTGTAAATCCCTTTGTGAACCACTGTTGTGTTAGCATACTTATCATCCCCGCTTTTGACGCATGGTCCCGCCCATGTGTCAATTTTGCAAAATGGGGAAAGAAATGTTTGGGAAAGCAGGGAAAGCAACTCCTTCTGTTAGGGTGCAGGCAGATGACTTCCACAGGGCTTTCTCCTGGGGGGTGGCGAATGACTGAAGAGCTGCGAGAGAAGAGGGAACCTCAGAAGAGGGAACCTCAAGAGTTCGAGGCTTGTTCAGAAAAGAGGAAGGAAGTGGTTGAAGCTTGAGCAGCCGCCTTAGCAGCTTTGTCAGCTCTGTCGTTCCCTAAAGACACAGGGTCACATGAATGGGTGTGGGCTTGACATTTACACACAGCAATTTTAGATGGAAGGAGGATTGCATCCAACAGGGCAGCGACTTTAGTGTGGTGAGAGATGGGTTTACCTGAGGAGGTGAGGAACTTTCTGTGTTTCCATAGGGCACCAAAATCGTGAACGACACCAAAGGCATACCGGGAATCGGTATAGATGGTAACAGATTTACCTGCAGCCAGACGACAGGCCTCAGTTAGGGCTATCAACTCAGCTGCCTGGGCTGAGAGGTGGCTGGGAAGAGAGCCTGAAACAAGAGTGTCATGTGCAGAACAAACAGCATATCCAACTTTGTTAACACTCGTAGAGGGGTCGCGAGAGGCGGACCCATCCACAAACAAAATGAAGTCGGGGTTGACTAATGGTGTTTCCTGGAGATCAGGTCTGGGAGTGCAGGCCTCCTGGAGGGTTAGCACACAGTCATGGGGTTCACCATCCACAATTGTGGGTAAAAGGGTAGCAGGGTTAAGAACATTACAACGCTTGATGGTGATGTTAGGCATATTCAACAATGAGGCATTGTAACGTAACCACCTAGCGGCGGACAGATGAGAAGTTTTCTGTTCGAGCAAAATTAATGAAACAGCATGTGGGATGTGGTAGAAAATTCTAGCTGGTCTGTGTAGATATGAATAGTCGAAGATGGCGGTTGCAATTAAATTTATTAAGACTATACAATTTCATATGATTAAACAAAGTACTTTGTGATCAGTCATTAACGAAGGAGGTTCCATCTACACAGATCGTTCGTAAGAGTGATAGCGACCATCACACATGTTCAACCTTATATAAACTTTAGATCAATGGCATTCTGTAAGGTCAATCAATCAATGTAGCAAACTCTGTGATTGGCTAACTCAACTTAGTGACAGCTTAAAACAATACATTTCCACCAAGAGTCCCAAAGTTCTTTGTTGTCACAGCTCTCTCCAGAGCAGTAGATAATAAAGCCACAGGGGTTGACCAATCAAATGGTCAACTGTCCTTTGTGTGACCATCTTCAAACAAGAACTTAATTAACATCACCTATGAAACAGGAGTCAGGGCAGCTTGATCCATTTATCCATCTCACCACAGGTGATAAGAACAATACAACCAAACCCACATTGTCTTTAGACCAACTGTCTCTTCCCCCCAGGTGACAAGAACTCTTTCAGGTCACCCAGACTTCCTGTCTCTTACCAATGAACATAGAAGATTATAGATTTCATACACATACATATATGCATATGACCAAAATTTCTACAACAGGGACAAGAAGGGTTAGAGGTGAATACCCAACTATGTTTCTTGATGCCCTGACTGCTTTCTCTGCAGCAGCCACAGCTCTCAGACAAAGCGGAAGTCCAGCTGCAACTGGGTCAAGTTTAGCAGAGAAGTAAACAACCGGACGTTGCCCGCCCCCATGCTCCTGCAGGAGAACAGAAGTCATGCACCCATTTTTCTCATCCATAGCTTGAATGAACGGCCTAGTTGGATCTGGAAGACCTAGAGTGGGTGAAGACTGTAGGGTTAGTTTCAGTTCACAAAAACTGTCATACGCTTCCGGTGTCCATGTAACTTTGTCATTTGAGGAGAGGCTCTGGCCATGAATCAGTGCACTGAGTGGGGCCTCTAGGATTGCATAATTTTGAATGAACTGTCGACAGTAAGAACAAATTCCAAGAAATGACATGACTTGCTTTTCGTAATTGGCTTTGGGATGTTTTGAATTGCTGCTATTCTCTTGGGTGAGAGAGATTTACCCTCAGCTGTGATCCCATGTCCCAAAAATGTTACAGACTCTTTAACAAACTGGTGTTTTGACAAACTGGCTTTGTGGCCTTCTGAGGCCAAATGTTTAAGCAAGGTGATGGTGTCTTTTCTGCACTGATCAGCAGTTGGCGAGCAGGTCATGAGGTCATCGACATGTCAGCAAAACTGTTCCTGGAGAAAGTTCAAGTGTCTCAAGGCTGGTCTTTATGGCCTTGTTGTAGATGGTAGGACTTTCACAGTAGCCCTGACATAACCTGGTGAAAGTGTAAGCCTTGCCGTCAAAGTTGAATGCAAACCAATACTGGCTGTCCTTATGAACAGGAACACTGAAAAAAGCATTGGCCAAGTCAACAACAGAAAATAATCTTGCTGTGGGTGGGACTTGTGATAGAATGGTGTAAGGATTAGGCACGTGTGGAGCACGTGGCTGCACGGCAGCATTGACAGCTTGCAAGTCCTGAACAAAGCGCCACTCAACAGGAAGGCCCACGTCACTAATCTTTTTAACAGGAAATAAAGGGGATCTGACAGGAGATGACTCACAGGGTACAATAACTCCAGCATTGAGCAGAGACTCAAAAACAGGTCTGATACCGGCAAGAGCTTCAGGTTTAAGTGGGTATTGTTTTCGACAGGGCCGGAAATCAGATTTTGGAGTGATAACCACTGGCTCACAGTTCTTGATCAAACCAACATCATACTTGCCAGTGGCAAGGAACTGAGTCAAGTGCTGGGTCAGGTGATAAATCAGACTGTGTCATTGTCAGAACAGGCAAGTGAACAGACTCCTTTACTATTTGTACGTGACAGACCACAGGCACATCAGCAAGGAAAGACTTCTTGAAACAATTCATAGTAACTGAATAAGAAACGTTGGGGTCTGTTGTACTGACCCAGTCAGAGACCTTCAAGAATTCAGCCAGAAACGGGCCCAAATCTCGCCAAGACATGTCGGAACTCACGACCAAAGAGACATGAGAGGTAGAATCACAAATATCGAAGAAACTCCGCTGATCTTGTTTTAACGACACTTCAGCAACACAACAAAAATCCATATAATACAAATTAACAATCTGCAAACTCTCTGATTTTACAGCCTGAAACCAGCCGGTTTCACAAGCTGTATCTGCTCCAATACTAATGTGAGAAGTACAATGCAAATCATCCGGCATCATAAAATCAACATGAACAGAGGAGACAAGTGACCTGGCTATCTCTAACAGTCTCCCCCCCACTGGAGGGTCTGTTACTTTCCACTGATAGGCATACAGCAGATCTGTCTGACTTGAGAGTGCCATAGTACAAAAAACCTCTGATAATTCAGTAACCTTGATGCCCTCTGGTGTAGACAACAAACAAATACCCAAACGACACATCAAATCCCTACCCATCAGATTAATAGGACATAGATTTGATAACAAAAAAGAATGCTTCAAGGGGTCTCTGTTTGGAATGTTGCAGGGTAAGGGTACAGTAAGATTTTCTTTAACAACCTGACCTGAGGCGCCCACTGAATAAACAAAACGACCAGTAAGCTTGGGCGAACTGGGGAACTCTGTACTTTTAAAGACTGAATTTGTAGCACCTGAATCTACTAAAAATGTAATAGAGCGTACTGCTATCATCATGGTAAACTGAGGAAAACTCTTGTATGCTTCAAATGAATAAGACAAGTAAGTGGGTTGGGGTTCAAATTTTTCTGATAAAATTGAAATACATCTGGATACTAGCTGTCCCTCAGCATTTTCAGCAAGCATTTCTTCATTGCAGCAAGCAAGCAAATCATTATCGCAAATGGAATGTGTAGCAAGCAATTCTTCCTTGCGATGTGCAGGCGTGTGCAATGTACCTTTTTCATGCTGCGTTGAGGCCACTGGTCTGCGCTCAGCTCCTGTCTCCTGCCCTCTTAGTCAATCGGATGAATGAAAGCCGTTCTTCTGGTGGGAGAACTCATTCTTCTCCCCCCTCTTATTAGGACAGTCCCTTGCCCAGTGTCCTTTTTCCCCACACTTGAAACAGGCATCAGGGTCTTTGTGGAAATGCCGACCCTTGTTGTCTCCTTTACTGCGCCCTTGTTCTCCCTTCCTGCCCTTCTTGTTGAAGCCGCCTTTGCCTCCATGTTGCTGGGATGCGGTCTGAAGAAGAGTCAGTGTGGCTTGATGAAGTTCCTTCTCAGCTTTGATGGTCCTCTGTTGTTTCTTGGCCATCAGCTGAGCTTGGTTATGTCGGCTGTGTCGTCGTAGTTCATCCAAGCGGGCTTCCTCATAACAGACACAGGAGAGTTTGACGTCAGCAGCGATCTCTGGTAACAGTCCATTCAGAAAAGCAGAACAGAGATGGGTTTCCCAGGGTGTCATCTGGTTGGTGTTGATGGGTCGAGCAATGCCGCTGTGGGTGGTGAAAACTTCTGTGAGGCGGTGGTCGTCTGTACCTTCATCAGGTCTCTGTTTACATGCTACTATTGCTGACATGTTCAGTCGAGTTGGAAAAGCTGTCTTTATGACAGTAGCGATGTCAGTGACTTTTCTCGCATACTGTGCATTGTCCGCATGTCCATATTCAATGTGAGCACACCTGATGTCATCACCCACAAGGATGTTGGAGATCTTTGCAAAGTCTGTTGCCTTCATTTTTGTCCCTAACAGGCGCCTGAGTTCAGTTAAAGTGGGTCTGAACTCCCTACAGAACACAATCAATGCCTCAGCAAAGGCTTCTCCCGAGGTAGTAACGTCTGGGAGGTGCAGGGTAGGAAATGGGCGTTTCACCATACTTGCCTCAGGGGAATGTCCCTGTACTTACTGTAAGTCGCTCTGGATAAGAGCGTCTACTAAATGTAATAATAAGACATTTTACCTTTGTTCAAGATTATAAATGTGCTTATTTAGGCTTACAGTATGAGCAATTTTCATCAAATGGCAATAATAAGACTATTAAGTAGTAGTCTACAGATTCAAATTGTTGTCTTCGATTTATTTTAACAGAAAACATAAATCAGACCATCATATTCAATGTTATCTTATTTCTCTGTGGTTATTAATTGTTATTATTACATTCATTTTTTTTTACTTTTTTTCAACTGCACACAACTTTCCCCAAATATAGGATTGGTTGTCAACCACAAGATGACAGTTACGAGGATGGGGGGAAAATCATTCACTGACTGCACTCTGTCTAATGTTAGCCAAGCTAGCTAGCAAGCAAGCAAGCCTTTGTGACTAACGCACTATCAGAGCTAGCTAACGTTAGCTTACTAACGTTAAACTAGCTAAAGCGAACTAAATAATTAACAAATTATTATTATTACTAGTTATCACCGTAGGCGATGGCGTGTTGCTTGGTCGCTGGTGACGAAAGGCCACGTATTTCTTAATGTTTTCGCTCAACTAGATTCAGCAGAAGAATTCGCCTGTGCCGGATTGACAACAAATTTTGCAACTCGTTGTCCACAAGTTCGACATGCTTTGCAAAAAATCGTGTCCACCCCAAGACAATCTAGCTTCCATTGTTCGATGGTCACTGCGAGTGAATTTCATCTTTGGAACCTGAGATTGTGACGGAGATTGTGTTTACTGCTTCCTCAGTTCTCCTCACACTCGCAGTCACTCATAGGTCTGATTAAGAAGCGCTCCATTTTTTTTGAACGTTCGGTTCTTTACGCACACGCACATCAGTCAAGGTGAAAATCAAAAGCATTATAGCAACTGGTCCAGGTCACGATGTTTTTGACAAGTTAATTAAATTATCATTATTATTAGAGGAAATTTTGGGGGCATTTTTTGCCCCTCTCCAAGTGATATCAGGGGCAAAATGATATTTCTTAGGGGCAGTTTTGCCCTCGTGTATTTCCAACGCTGGGGAGGTGTGAACTAGCATCCCTAACGTCTGACACAGTCCACGGGCGAAAAACCATGGTGGGGCCGTCATGTCCCGCAACCTCCACCATGGGGTAGCTCTGTACTGGAAAGGCACTTAGTTCATCGTCTGAGTCCGGAGGCAGTGGTGTGTTTTCTGCGCGGCGGTTGACAGGAGTGGTGGAGTTGGCTGCCTGGACAGAAGTTGACTTCCCCTGTCCATACATCTGGCCCGATCGGGTGCGGTTAGTTGGAGAAGAGAGTTCCTCTTTCTGTGACTGAAGAAGGGCCTCTCTCAGCGGTGGGGGTTGTCGTTGGTTTTGTGTGTGGTCTGGTTGTGGAGCTGAAGGAGGGCAGGAGGTCAGGAAATCCAGGTCCGAGAGCAGCCTCGTGGCACTCAACTGTGGGTACAAAGCAGAAGACATGTGCGAGTGCGTGTGCGCCGGCATGTATGGTGGACATTTCCCTATCTCTTCATCCTGACATTTTTCTCGTTCACTTTTCAATACCTTCTGAAGTCTTGATCTCTCCCTACGGTCAGACTCTTTGTTCCACAACTCAAAACATTTCTTGTGTTTTTCAACCATTTCTAAATCTTTCATATTCACTTTCTTTTTTCCCTCTTAAATCACTTTTTGTTCCATCAATTTCTTTTTTAATTGACTCGGCTGGTTTGTACTAAAGGATCCGTTTACAGGAAAACGTTTCTGACCAGACATGCAAACAGTCCAGGCTCTCTTCACCATATCTCTTCCTCATCTGGTCCACTATAGGACCCTCAACAGGTCCAACCTGTTTACTACTTTTCTTTCCCATCGTTACTTCAATGGGCAGTGCACTGATCTTTCAATACAGACGTCTCTGTAAGGTCTGGTTCGTTCTTTACACAACAAGAATAAAGGAATTCTTCCCCGGGAAGAGTCTGGTTCGTATTTTTTCCACAACCAGTAAAGGAAGTGAGGAAAACGCCTATGGTGTCAAGCCTGACTGTTCTGTACTAAATTCCAAATTTAAAAAGTTAAGAATATTTCTCACCATTTAACTTTTGATGATTTTGAAGATGTCATCACAGGCCAAAATTCCAGCGGTGACAATCGGGGGCGCAACGCCCGGTCCTCCCCTCTCTTTGAAAATGTTGAGGTTTTGGAGACCAAACACCTTTGTTTGGGATGATCAGTCCCCGTCCGCGTCGCTCCCGACGATCACTCGTGGAATCTTGTTCGTGACGTCAAGTTTGTGGTGGAATTTTCTATGATTGAATGTCTGAAGTCAGAAGAATTTGTCTTTATCTGTTTATTCTTGAAATCAAGGAGGAGCAATTCCAAAACAGTATCATAAATGATGTCTGGAGTAGAAGGGCTCTCTAAAGGTGTCATGATCTGAACACTTTTATACAGTAATTCCAGACAGTTACATCATTAGTTCAATAGTTCATGTCTATCAAAAGAGGAATTCTTCAATAACAGAAAGTTAAAAGGGGAAATAGGTTGAAGAACTGGATACAGATGCTCAATATTAAAAAAACAGAGCTTGAGACAACAGAAGTAGAACTTGTCAGCAAAAACACCCCTGGAGTATGGGCAAAACAACCAGGGTCAAACAGTCAAATTGTTAGACGTTTGTCAGCAAACGGAAACTTAAGCAATACTGTCTAAGGCTAAAAGGTTATGCCATTTTTACAGAAGTTAAAACCTCAGCAATAATTGTTCTAGGCCAAAGAATAGTATAGACATCTTAAAGAATAGTAATTTTCTATTACAAAACGACTCATACAGATAAGGCCTAGTTTCTTCCTCCTCGATCACTGAAATCATCTGTATCTGAAGAGCTTACATACGTCTTCAGCAAGTCTTCTTTAAACTCACCCAATGAATGGGGAGTATGCTTGCGACTTTTGCGGGAAGTAAAGGTTCCATAGATGTTTGTTTTCAAATTGCAATTTTTGAAAACATAGGTAACAGTTTCTTGCTTTTGCAGATGTCGACCAAGATGTGCAATATACTCTCTTTCATCAGAGATTGTGCTTTCACTGCAGCACTGGCAATAGAAACTGAGTATTTTAGATGTCTCTGTTTGTTGAGTTAAGTGTTTTCTTGACAGATGTGACCTAAGGCTACCCCATGTGTTAAAGGAACAAAAACCATCAAAGTGAGGACAAGGTAATGGTTGACCACCGTGGCTATGACGTAATCTAAAATGTTTCAACAGCTGGACTTTAGTAGAGGTTCAAACGTGCAAATTTTGCAAGACCAACGCATTGTAGGAGATACATATACAGTTAAATCAAAGACTACCAAATTAATGCAAATATCTAGCATTTTCTCCTCAGAACAGCACATGCTGGTCGTCCTGACAGATTTACAAAAACCTATAACTGATTAACGCTAAGGAAATAGCCTCCCCAATGCCGCAAGCGTAGTTAGATAAACAATCAATTCTCTTTCATTAGGATTCCTCCGTAAGGAGGAAACCTATTGTTATTGGTGGTTTTATTATTAGGATTCCTCCGTAAGGAGGAAACCTATTGTTATTGGTGGTTTTATTATTTGTAACATTTCAGGAGAGTGTTCCTTGGTCTTTTGCAAAGGCCATGTGGATCTTGATGGTATTGCATTTCAGATTTTGTTTGCCATGGTAAAAAGTTCTCCAAATCCTGAAACATTGATAGTAAAGGCCAAGAGTAACAACAACACTTTAACAAAAGCCCATGTGGATCTTGTTGGTATTGCATTTCCGATTTTGTATGCAATGGTAAAAAGTTAAAAACATCCTGAAACATTGATAGTATAGGCCAAGAGTAACTACCACACCACAAATGGCCCACCATTACCAATAGGTGTCGCTACAGGCCACGCCCTAAAGCACAAAGCACTTCACTTCTTGTGAAGATTAAAGCGCTTCACTTCTTGGCTTGAAATAAAGGCCCTTGTGGATCTTGATGTTATTGCATTTCAGATTTGGTATCCCATTGGAAATTCTGCAGCATTGATTTTTCTATACAGTTACAATTTGTCAAGAATATACATTTTTCAATGGTTCGCAATGCTTTACACGTAAGCCAGTCAAACAAGTTCATATGAAGACTCTTGAGAATGTTTAGTACACAAATCTGAGAAAAAGTTGACTCTAAGATGAAAGGTCGATTTTTGGTGAATCTTTGAAACATGCATGCTTGGCTAATTTCTAGGGAAATTTACAATGAAATGTGTCCCCTGCTCCTCCCCGCGCATGCTCCAAATTCTCAGACACTCATTCTTCCCTTGACACGCGCGGGCTTGGCAAGACACACACGCAACATATCAGGACTGTGTGGGCTGACCAAGCCCCCACTCATTCCTTGAATATCAGCATAGGCCCTTGAGGACCTTGGTGTCATTGCATTTCCTACTTTGTATGCAATAGTAAAAAGGTCTCCAAATCCTGACACATTGACAGTACAGGCCAAGAGTAACTACCACACTTTACCCAAAGCCCATGTGGATCCTGTTGGTATTGCATTTCCGATTTTATATGCAATGGTAAAAAGTTTTTAAAATCCTGAAACATTAATAGTATAGGCCAAGAGTAACTACCACACCACAAATGGCCCACCATTACCCATAGGTGGCGCTACAGGCCACGCCTTAATGCATAAAGATACAAGGCTTTCTGGAATGGATAAGCTCACCAAGCCCCCTTCCTTCACTTACTGGCTTGAAATAAAGGCCCTTGTGGATCTTGATGGTATTGCATTTCAGATTTGGTATGCCATTGGTAATTCTGCAGCATACATTTTTCTATACAGTTACAATTTGTCAAAAATAAACATTTTTCAATGGTTCGCAGTGTTTGGAGGAATCCGCCATTACTGCTTGCAGTTATATTTTGTAATTCTTGTACCATGGGAGTCAATGGCAGCCCCTAGACCCCATCGACAACTTTTTGTGAAATTTGGCACACTCATTAAGGACAGTTTCTTCTATACCTACACCAAGTTTCATGTCTCCCATTAGACCACTCTAGCGCCACCAATGGGTCAAAGTTGGACTTGTGTTTACACACGCAACTTTTGAACCGTATGACTCATTTTCAAAAATGAGGTACCATTGGATTCCCTGGATCAAGCCGAGTTCAACGCACACCATGGCGTTAATTTCCGGTTATATAGATTTCCCGCCATTTCCGGTTTTATCAAAAACCTTTGAAAGCCTACTCCTCCTACAATTTTTGTCATATCTTCTTCAAAATCACCAGAGATGATCTTCAGACCAAGCCTCACAAAAGTTATCACAGGAATTTTGATCCTCATAACCGTCTGTCCGGTACAGCCAATCAAATTCATCAGAAAAGCCGCAAAACAGGATGTGAAGTCATGTCTCAGCAAATCTTTGAGATATCAACACTAAACTTGGTAGATCGGAGGAAGACACTACAACATGTTACCATGTGCAAAGGCAAATTCATATCTCAAAAAATGATTGATATAAAGCAAATTGAACTTATCGCTAACGCTAAAATTATGCTTTACACATCAGCCATTCAAAAACTGATACTCTGATTCAATCACAAGTTCATATGAAAACTCTTGAGAATGTTCATAACACAAATCTGTGAAAAAGTTGACTGTAAGATGAAAGGTCGATTTTTGGTGAATATTTGAAACATGCTTGCTTGGCTAATTTCTAGGCAAATTTCCAATGAATGTCTCCCTTGCTCCTCCCCGCGCGTGCTCCAAAATCTCACACACACTCAGCCTTCCCTTGACACACGCGCGGCCAAGACGCACACGCAACATTTCAGGAGAGTGTGGGCTGACCAAGCCCCCACTCATTCCTTGGTCTTTAGCAAAGGCCCATGTGGCTCTTGATGGTATTGCATTTCCGATTTTGTATGCAATGGTAAAAAGGTCTCAAATCCTGAAACATTGATAGTGTAGGCCGAGAAACACTTTAACAAAAGCCCATGTGGATCTTGTTGGTATTGCATTTCCGATTTTGTATGCAATGGTAAAAAGTTATAAAAATCCTGAAACATTGATAGTATAGACCAAGAGTAACTACCACACCACAAATGGCCCACCATTACCCATAGGTGGCGCTACAGGCCACGCCAAAAAGCACAAATATACAAGGCTTTCTGGAATGGATAGGCTCACCAAGCCCCCTCCCTTCACTTATTGGCTTGAAAAAAAGGCCCATGTGGCTCTTGATGGTATTGCATTTCCGATTTTGTATGCAATGGTAAAAAGGTCTCAAAATCCTGAAACATAGATAGTATAGGCAAAGAAACACTTTAACAAAAAGCCCATGTGGATCTTGTTGGTATTGCTTTTCCGATTTTGTATACAATGGTAAAAAGTTATAAAAATCCTGAAACATTGATAGTATAGACCAAGAGTAACTACCACACCACAAATGGCCCACTATTACCCATAGGTCTTCCCTTGACACACGCGCGGGCTTGGCAAGACGCACACGCAACATTTCAGGAGAGTGTTCCTTGGTCTTTTGCAAAGGCCATGTGGATCTTGATGGTATTGCATTTCAGATTTTGTTTGCCATGGTAAAAAGTTATCCAAATACTGAAACATTGATAGTAAAGGCCAAGAGTAACAACAACACTTTAACAAAAGCCCATGTGGATCTTGTTGGTATTGCATTTCCGATTTTGTATGCAATGGTAAAAAGTTAAAAACATCCTGAAACATTGATAGTATAGGCCAAGAGTAACTACCACACCACAAATGGCCCACCATTACCAATAGGTGTCGCTACAGGCCACGCCCTAAAGCACAAAGCACTTCACTTCTTGTGAAGATTAAAGCGCTTCACTTCTTGGCTTGAAATAAAGGCCCTTGTGGATGTTGATGTTATTGCATTTCAGATTTGGTATCCCATTGGAAATTCTGCAGCATTGATTTTTCTATACAGTTACAATTTGTCAAGAATATACATTTTTCAATGGTTCGCAATGCTTTACACGTAAGCCAGTCAAACAAGTTCATATGAAGACTCTTGAGAATGTTTAGTACACAAATCTGAGAAAAAGTTGACTCTAAGATGAAAGGTCGATTTTTGGTGAATCTTTGAAACATGCATGCTTGGCTAATTTCTAGGGAAATTTACAATGAAATGTGTCCCCTGCTCCTCCCCGCGCATGCTCCAAATTCTCAGACACTCATTCTTCCCTTGACACGCGCGGGCTTGGCAAGACACACACGCAACATATCAGGACTGTGTGGGCTGACCAAGCCCCCACTCATTCCTTGAATATCAGCATAGGCCCTTGAGGACCTTGGTGTCATTGCATTTCCTACTTTGTATGCAATAGTAAAATGGTCTCCAAATCCTGACACATTGACAGTACAGGCCAAGAGTAACTACCACACTTTACCCAAAGCCCATGTGGATCCTGTTGGTATTGCATTTCCGATTTTATATGCAATGGTAAAAAGTTTTTAAAATCCTGAAACATTAATAGTATAGGCCAAGAGTAACTACCACACCACAAATGGTCCACCATTACCCATAGGTGGCGCTACAGGCCACGCCTTAATGCATAAAGATACAAGGCTTTCTGGAATGGATAAGCTCACCAAGCCCCCTTCCTTCACTTACTGGCTTGAAATAAAGGCCCTTGTGGATCTTGATGGTATTGCATTTCAGATTTGGTATGCCATTGGTAATTCTGCAGCATACATTTTTCTATACAGTTACAATTTGTCAAAAATAAACATTTTTCAATGGTTCGCAGTGTTTGGAGGAATCCGCCATTACTGCTTGCAGTTATATTTTTTTTTGTTATTTAAACCACCTTTACAAAACATTTAACAAAATGTGCAATTCCAAGATGCTGCACTCAATTTGCACTCAGCAAAAAAACATAGCCTGTTAGCCTACCGCAAACAACTGAAATTCGACTACAATTTCGCAACAAAATTGATTTCTAGTAGTTTCTTCCAATATTTATGCTGATATAATTACTAAAAATAACTACGCCACTGGTTTTCAGCTAGCTATTTGATGTCTAGCTAATCCACAGACTTGAATGAATGAATGCAAAAATGACACCCCCTTTTCCCCCAACGGTATTCAGAGCATGTGCTGGTCTACCTTGCAAATTTGCTTAAAGTTAAATATATTAAGGCTAAAATACCAAGAAGCACACTATTTGGCTATAACATTATTAGCTAAAGGAGTAAATAGCTCGCCAACATAATTCGAAATAATGCAAAGTACTTTAATCATACAATTACAGTCTCGTTAACTCAACATGCTGGTCTGTTGGCTATATTTGAGAAGCTAGGCTAGCTAACGTTAGGCTAGCTAATTGACACAATAGTAAATATGTCTAATTCAACACTCAGCTCACATTCAAAATAACAGAGTAGGCTACGTTATAATCACCATCGAAAGAAATAAAGCTGTTTAGAGACGTTTTTTGTATTTCTTGTAGGCTAATTGTAATAACACTCACCTCACACTCACTTACCCAAACGTGGTCTTGTCTGCCTCAATCTGTTTGAACCAGACCACGTTCCGATCACATTCCGTGACATGCAGATGCGCAGGAGAAATTCAAGCGGAAAATAAATCGTTGTAAATAAAATATTAAAGGCCATATGGCAGGTTGATTTTTCCAACGAATTTGCGCTATTTGGTTGTTGGTAATAAACATTTAAACTGTTATCCATTGTATTTCATGTTGTTGGGTGTCACAAAACGTAATATAATACAAAAAAGTTGCAACTTTTTGCAATGATTCTTCTTTCCCCCACAATGCATTGCATGACGTCACGTTGGGGAGACAACGGACAAATGTCTGCTTTTAAGGCCATTGAAATCCATTGGAAATAAACACTACTAGGCTAGTACCAGAGAATGTCTAATATGGGCTCTGCTAGTACCATCAAAACTTGGGACATCTCGGAAATGTGTTTACAACGTCGGGGAAAATATTTAATTAGCTATTATATTGGGGGGATTTTACAGGTGGGACTGGCAAGTAAAAAAAATAGCTAGCCCATAGCTAGCATGATGTCTTCTGCTGTACTACTATTACTACTAGAGGTAACTAAGTGGATTTTTTTGTAGGGCAAGTGGAAGAGAAATGTACTTGGCCCACTGGACAAGTTAAAACTCAAAAAAAAAAAAAAGCTATGTTACTTGCACTGGCCAACTTGCAAAGACTGAGGATAGCCTACCGAAGTTGAGTTAGCCAATGTCGTTAGCGATGCTAGCTAACGTTAGTTTGCTAGCAGTGGCAGTATATAACATTTCACTGGTTCTTGCAGCTGTTTGTTTAGCAAGTCACAGTGTTTACAAGCCCTGATAGTGTAACTGAGACAACGCAGTAGATACGACTTTCTTGGATGTGCTAGGCTGGATACTGTTGCACAGTAAGTAGTTCTACAATGGTAGTATCGTATCTTGCCTTGTAGTGGCAGCAATGCATCATACATTTAAGAAATTCAAGACTTGCATGTACAGTAAGTAATGTCACATTAATAATGTATTTAAACTCAAGCTAGTGTGGTGTGTCACTGTCTTCAATGCCACAGGCTTTTCTGTCAAAAGAAACGTTTTCATTTCCAGCACATTCAGTGAAGTTTGGCTAGCAACAGCAGCTAGGCTAGCTTGCTCGACTGAGACCGACAGAAATTGTCGCTTTTGGCTTATTTACTGATAATGATCGCTTCCAGCAAACTTCTTTTGAATTTGCCATTTCCCCCTAAATAAATGTCCAGCTTATTTACGTGTTTGCGGGCATATTTTCAGTTAGTAGTTGGTACACTGTTTGAATCGCGATTCCATCTGAAAAATACTGCCGGTGACAATGTTGTTAGAAAAGCTTGTATGTATGTATCAAAGGGGGTTCGGCTTGTTTCATAATAAACTGACCCATTTGCAACCGACGCAAGCAAGCACACAATACAATTTCCCCAGAAATGATACCCTCTCTCCTCTTTAGCGATGCTATAGACATTGATTCTAACATTTCACTGGGTCTTGCAGCTGTTTGATTGACTGAAATTATTATAAAATGTTATGTTTTAGCCATTTGCGTACTTTAGCAAGTCACAGTATTTCAGAGCACATATTATGTAACTGAGAAGACGCAGTAAATAATTCCTCTTTCAAGTAAGCCCCCGTTCAAGTGGGCATCAAATTAGCTGCACGGTCTGTAGCTAGAGATATTGGGACGAAGATGCAATACAGTACGTAACAGAACGTGTTTATTCGGCAGAAATTGTGTAAATGTTTAATGTAACAAATACGATTTTTAAACACCTCAATTGTTATCATTTGTAGGCTATATTATTACAGCTCATCTTCGTTGGTCAAAGGCACAATCTTTACCCGGACGTGACCTGTGCATGAAAAAGTGGAACTTATGTAGGCTACTTAGTGTAGTGCCTCAAAAAGTTAATGTCAGGCCCTGAATGATCACTAGATATAAAGAAAACGTTGACTTCCACTCGGTGCTATTCACTGACAGTCAAAATAAATTGTATATGTGCACTGCTGTTCATAGACGAGCTCCAGGTGTCGTTGCTGCGTTGCTAAATGATAGCAACTCACCGGGAGACTTTATCAACTCGCCACTCATTCTCCTTGGTACAATGAGCAATCCATTTAATTGGCTTTGACGGCCATAAGGTCGACTTGGTTCAAAATTATACGGCTGCGGGCCATCATATACATAAGTCGTTCTTGCCACCTCTTCTTCATCCCGGTAGATCGCCATAGTTCTAGTACTAGTACTAGACTGAGGCTACGCTCCTCCACGACTCCCCAACGTGACGTCATTGCCGAATTGCGCTAAAATGCTAATGCTAACACAAAAAACGTCAAAAAATTGTCTTAAACACCATTTTGAGACACCATTTTGAGATTTCTTGAATAATATACATATCTTGAGTGTTTTATGTACCCATTAATCAACAGTGGTGGTTAACCTGCCATATGGACTTTAAGTTACCAGAACTTAAATTTAACTTTTTATTACTGAATAGAAGATTTTAAGTTTGGCTCACTCAAGATTCTATGGCAAACCAAAAGTTTGAAATTATGTGTCACCGGGGCTAAAAAAAATACAATTAAAATCTAAAAGTCTAACAAAATCATCAAACTTGATTTTTTATCAAACAAAAATTTATATTTTTGAGTACTGGCTAAAGGTCCTGTGAATCAATTTTTAGAGTGTATGATCTCTCTGCCGAGAGAAAGTTATATTTAAAAAGACAGCAGTGGGATTAGGCTAACAATGGTGTGTTGCTTTGCTATTGGATAGATGTGACCAGCTAATCTGAACATCTGATATCACGATTGACAGAAAGGAATTTATGACTGAGCATGCGTGAGAGGATTGAAAAGCAGGATAGTTTGGGAAATATACAGGCCTTAGCATGCAAAAGTATGGTCTTCCTGACTGAACTTTCGCCAGAGCTTTCTTTCTAGTACTCTATCTGATTCTTGTTATTCTTGTCTCACAGCCACTCTGGGAACCCTGGACTTCAGCCTGCTGTACGATCAAGAGAACAACGCCCTACACTGCACCATCAACAAAGCAAAGGTAAGGCAGAGCTTTCAGAGTTGGACCAAGGCACTGGTGTTAGTTGACCAGGGAGTGGTGTAAGGAATGAAACAACCCGCATATGCACAGGTCAGTGTAGGAGGGAAAAAGTGTGGGAAGAGGGCAACAAAAGGTACTCCAACAACAAGAGAAAGTAAATAAAAAATGGGAATGTTTGGAATGGGGAAAATAAAAATAGCAAGGACAATTGACAGGGAAGACAACTGGGTACAAACACGATGGGGGTGGCAATTTACGGGGAACTGAAAAAGGGTAACGTGGGTGGTGCCAAATCAATGAAACACTTGAAGATTCTGCCGAAGGCAAAAGCCAGGGGTGGAAGTAACAAATTACAAATATAGCTGCAAGCAGCGATGCGGTAGCTTGACGTTGTCATACTCATAATTCTAGTCTGAAAACTCTGTTGGGCTGTGACTATGGGGAGTGTTTCAACCAAAAACGTAAAACAAATGCCTCTACGCTCAATTGAATAGACCTACAACCAATCAGAGCAACGTAATATGTTGTTTGTTGAAAACAAATTCAACCCAAGGGCTCATTCGTGACATTGTTGATTACGTTACTGTTGATCATCTGTCCATCATCGTATAAAGCCCGCCCTGGCAATTTCATTGGTCCGCCCAGATCCTGGTTTTATGTAGTTGTTCCCAATACGAGACCCTCCAGACCCAACTTCCCGACCAAATCTTTTTGTGGGCGGACAACAAGAGAGCAAAACTACTTAATGTTTGGCCAACAACATTAGGCTGAATGTGAATTTAAACTCATGAGCACAAGGTTACAAGTCAGTCTTCTAGCCTCTCTGCTACACACCAAATGCTGAGATTTTATGAAAAGCAAGAGCTGAGTATTAGCTTTTTGCTAGGATATTGAAACTCTACTTGAGTTGATCTCTTTCCAGAATCGCAGTCAATGCACAACTAACAATAGTCATGTGGGCAACTGGGCTAGGGCAGAGCTCATATTCAGCTCCATGTGAGAATTAGCCTGTGTCAGTACAGCCAGGGGCGGACGTACCCATTAGGCAAAGTATGCAACTGCCTAGGGCCCCCAGCTGCCAGGGGGCCCCTTGAAAGACTCCATAAAAATACTATATGATCAATAATAACTATAAGAATAATACAAATCAATTAAAAATCTAAACCTTCCACAAAAGTATCAACAAAGTACTAACAGAGCAGGGGCCGAACGCAGCCTGCTTTGACTGGGGGGGCAGTGAACATTTCTGGGGGGGCATCATGATTACGGAAGGGGGTCGTCTAATTTGTTAAATGTAAAACCCTATGTAATATATAACCCTAACCTTAACCATTATGTTATCATTTTTTAGTCTGCTTAACGATCCGAGTGTTAATCAGACGTTATATACATTCGGGGCTTAACCCAAACCCATGACATCAAGGGTGTAGGTTTGCATATGGTCCATAGGGACAAGTCACAACCAAAGTTTGGGAAAGACACAATTGTCCCCACCAATATTTAGTTAATTTTCAAAAATATATATTTTGCACAATATATTTGCAAAACTCATTCGAATTATTATCTATACTATGTTCGTCGCTCAGAAAAGTGAAACATACATTTTCAAGTTAACCAATACGCCCTCGAGCCTGCGAGACAAGATTATGTAATTTCATTGGCTGAAGTGGCAGAGTCAGAAACACTTTGTGAAACGTGACTTGCAGAAAGACAGATGGCATAAAGCCTCATATTTGTATTTCGTTTGGTCTCAGCATTAAAATTTTGAACCTTTGTGATTTGTAGATAGGAAAAACTCACCCAAAAAGAAGAGAGATATCAAAGGTTTTTTCACCACCCAGAGAGTATGTAGCTATCAAAGGTAGTTGTCAGTTGTAAAACTACCTACACAGTGCAAACCTGCTAGCCTAACATCGCCACCCATTCTACGATGTAAACATGTTTTTTAAGTTGTTAGTGTAGTAGAGCATGCAACTTTTGCCTGTATTAAATCTATCCCTAGCGTCTGCAATCTTTCGACCAGTGTGTTAGCAGCAGCTGGTCTTGTTGAAGCTAGAAGGATAAAGTCAACCTACCCACATAATTGGGATGCCCAAATGTATGCATCATATAATTAATTAATACATTATTTAATTGCAGAGAAGTCTAGTACAGATGATGTAGGCCTAGTACAGCTCCATAAAACCTGAACCAATTACGTACATATAAAAAAAGTAATTTCTGAACAAACAAATGCATTGCATGTACTTTTCATGAGGTCATTTTGTTAATTAAGGCATTATTTTAAAAACTTTCAGGAAACTCAGAAATCCAGTGCAGATATAGTGCAGGCTGAGGAAGCAGCAGCTGGACCATCAGGGCTTCAGGTGAGGTCTTACTCATGGCATTTCGTTAAGAATTTCCATGCCTTAACAATGAAATTGAAGGACATTGGCGGAATCTGACCTTATGTCAGCACTTTTTGATTGTGAATTATGTGATGTTGAATTAAAAAAATCAAAACCTGAACCTATTACCTATATTATTACCTATAATATTCTAAATAGTTTTCAAAATAAAAACATATACTACTCATATAAGGTCTACCTAATAATGTTCAACCTAATATCAATAATTTTTTTTATATGGGGGGGGGGGGGGGGGGGTGCCAGGCAGTGTCCCTAACAAAGCTGAGACCAAGCCTACGCTCTTGCATGACATATCCTGAGTTTGATGTGATGCTGGATAGGATCCTCCACAGTGCGAGCGCGCGCGAAATCTTTGGGCATTCATTTGAGCGCAAAATAGTTTTATGAGCATTTTTTTTTTGATGTAAAATAAACCGCCGCAGTTTTCCAATTGGCAAAAACCTTGTCTAGTGAAGGTGATGTCTATCATTTCTGGCTCCAAATTCTCGACAGGAGAAGCAGAAACATGCATGTAGCTTGGCTGAGTACTCTAACCAAGTTTGAGAGCGATGCCTACGAAGCTAAAAGACTCCGTCTTTAAAGGTGACATGACATGCTGTTTTTGGATGCTTTTATATAGGCCTTAGTTGTCCCCTAATACTGTATCTGAAGTCTCTTTCCCGAAATTCAGCCATGGTGCAGAATTATAGCCACTACAAGTAGTCCCACAATCAGCTTTCCTCAGAACACGCTGTTTCTGTTTCTGTAGCTTTAAATGCTAATGAGGAGGAGCGGGGCGGCAACATGCGCTAATGTTTACAGGATGTATCGCAATGGCTCGTTGCCCCCGTTGCTGTAAAATGCCTCGAATTTAGCCATTCTCATCTGATCATTCTGGTTTGCAGAGGTGCACACTCAGTCATTTCAATGTGGAGAAAGGTGGATATCGCGAGCCATAACACCAACAGCAGAACGGTTATCCAAATAACAAAGAAGTGTACAACACTTGCGTTAAAGCGTTTGTATTCACACACACACCTGATGCCATTTATCTTTACGTTAGCAACAGTAACTCAGCTGTTAGCTGCAGAGCTAATGTTACAGCCACATTCTAAGGGTAGCAAGCTAGGTAACCATATACAGTAAAGCAACAAAATGATATGGCGTTAGTTAACTTACTTGTCCAAGGTTTGTAGCTTGACCAAGGAGATTTAGTAATGATCCAGAATTTAATTTCAGCAAGGCCAGCTTTGAGTTGGCTCAAGTTGAGGAAATGTTTGGGGCAGACATACAACACTTTGGGAAGTTGTGTCGGCGCATTTCCAGCGAAAATACAATTAAGATACGGGTTGTGCAGAGGCTTGGATGAAGGAACAGAAAAAAAGATGTGTGCTTGCATTTGTATATCCAAGCACAGAGCAACTGTTATGCTTTGTTTGTTTGCTCGCCATGATGTCTCTCCAGGAAAAACCGATATCGATGATCTGGTCGGGCAAAGCAGAGAGAGGGGAGGTAACCTTCCCCCTATCTACGTCACTAGGGGGAGATTTTCAAATAGCGCAATTGAGCCTTCATTTTGTCAAAGGCGGAGAAGAACACGCAGGGCTTGGTTTACACTTATCGAAAATTCTAGCCACTGGGGGACCAAAGGCAGGCTAGGGGAAGTCATATTAATGTTAATGTCATGTCACCTTTAACCAAATCAAATTTATTTGTATAGCCCTTTTTACACACAAGCATGTCACAGAGGGTTTCACATACGCCCATAGAACTGCCCCTCAACCAACCTAAACCCTCAAGAAAGACAAGGAAAAACTTCCAGAAAAACTCCCAACAGGAGAAAAAATTGAAGAAACCTTGGGAGGAGCAATTCAGAGAGGGATCCCTTCCTCCAGAGACGGTTAGTGAGAGAGGAGCAGAACACAGGCTAAACATAGTCATACAGTGTCACCAGTCTCCATGACGGCCAACAGCAAGTTTCCCGGTCCTGTCCTACATCTATAAAGTTCAACAATGGATTTTGGTGTTTCAAAACCCATTGTTGAACTTTATAGATGTAGGACAGGACCGGGAAACTTGCTGTTGGCCGTCATGGAGACTGGTTTCCGTTTGACGACCAGGTCCAGCGTTGTCATACCGACGACCAGGCAGGTGCTGACAGCCATGGGGGTCCAATTTTCGTCAATTTTTTTTAAAGATGCAATTTCCTGCATTCTGGTGCATTTACCACAACTATTACTACCATAGTTGTTATACATATACTGAGGGGCTGGACATTTATTTATTTACATGGATATTTTGAAAACTAAACTTCCCAATAAGCAATGGGACATCTTCAACTACCTGTCATCTTTCAGCACTTACCTCAGCAACAGAGCTGTCTCTACTGCCCCTGCATGCTGCCCCTGCCTCTGACTCACTCTCAACCACCTAGGCTATATTAGGAGACATGGAGATGCATTGAGCATTCTTTCATATTGATAATTGACATAAGCTTAATGTAGATTGTTCATAAGAAGATTTCTGAGATGTAAATCATGTTATCAGCGTATCAAATTCACAAATGGTATAGGTTTAGAAGGCTAATAATTATGTAGGCTACATAAAAAATGTGCATCTCCCTAAAGCATGACTGGACAGTTCAGAAATTGTCAAATGTGTGTTCAAACCTGTAGTCTTTTCCACAGATCACATCCTTAGGATGTAAGCTTTCAGAAAATACATGGGTTAGGTGGTTGAATCCGTTTCCCTAAATGGCACAGCCCAAGAAGTATCAGCCATATACTGTATTTACCAATACCAAATTTATTATGCAGGGCCAGTATACTAATATGGAAAGAAGGATGTGTCTCCTGTCTCATTAGCTAACATCCTGAGGGTATAAGCTTTCAGAGGATATATGGTTTTAAGGGTTGAATCAGTTTTGCCTTCATGTTACAGACTAACACGTATTAATGAAATGCTACGAATTGCCAAAATTACAAGTTGAGCAACTTTTTTAAATTTGGGAGACGATTCTGAAATAAAGGTTTTTTCTATCTTCTTTTTTTTCCAGTCGTTAGAAAAACTAGCATGTTAGCTAAGGTTACCTCCAGATTAGCTCACGGTTGTTATGGCAATGAAACCACACAAGCAATTTATTTTGTAGCTACTTGGAAAAAACATCCTTGTCATCTCTTTCTGCCTGAAACAGACGCCTAAGTCTGAACACGGCCAAAAGCACAACATATTTCAGACCCAGATTAAGAAATCAACAAATGCTGTTCCACTTGTAATGGGTAAATAAAGTATGCTATTGCCTAGTGCTCGATGTAGGTAAAAAGTAGTATGTGAGTAAGAGTATGGGAGTTGAATCTACGGGCGTGATGCCGTTTGTCTAGAAAATGTGGAGTGGAATTGTATTCTCCCTACTGATAAAGTGGAATTGATTTGATTGCGAAGCGATGTCCCAGATAGCAAGACGACATTGAATCAATATTGATTTTCCATCTAAATCATCAGAATGGTTGAGATTGAAATCTCAATGCTAAATAGAAAAGTTGAATCACTATTGCAATATCGATGAAACACAGGATACATTGGAACAACATTGATTTATAGTTGTCCTGATTAATTGATTAAACATCGATTTGTAGTTGACCGGGAACAATGATTGAAAAGTCATTGAATTATAGTTGACCGGGAAATATGATCGAAAGGTCATTGAGTTATAGTTGACCGGGAAATATGATCGAAAAGTAATTGAGTTATAGTTGACCGGGAAATATGATTGAAAAGTCATTGAGCTATAGTTGACCGGGAGACCATTGTTTGGTAAATCAACGTCAGATGAACTTATCCTTCTCATTTGTGGATCCACATCAGGTAAGCAGAATATTGATCTAATGTGAAATTGTACCAAATGTAATATTTGCAGACGTTTATCGTTTATTTACATTGTCTATATTAAATTCAGTCATAGTCAAGTTTCCATCAATATTGTATTTATTGAATGTGTATAGCCAATTTACCAACTCTGTACTGGTACTGTAGCTAGCTAGTGCTAATGGCTAGAGCTATTTCTAGTCCCTCGTCAGAAATGTGGATATAAAAAAAAACTGTGTGACAAAACGTTGTACTTTAATAGGTAGATACATACCAAGCTCAAAACATTCCGGCTTAAAAATCCAATGGTTATGTCGGGAATCGTCATTTTCTCAATTTGGTAGAGCTAGCCTAGACTGTGTTAACGTATAGAGCTAGGCTAGTCTACCGGTGTGATCGACAGCCCAGCCATTTTCAATAGAGAAATGTCAAGTTTGACGCTGCACAATACAATTATGAAAAACTACACGTTGTTAATTTGAAAAAAGGGTTTAGATATATCAATGTAGGAGGCTACTTTTCTTAGTTGCTGTGGCAAATCTTTAACAAATGAACGTAAGAAACGCTCGTAACTGTAATGGGGTGGAACGTTGGAAAGTTTGACTGCAGACTTGATTACACAGAGAACATTCATCAGCATAAAAAATCACAACTGAAAGTTATAACTTTGTGTTTGTTTGTATGTTTTCTGTTTTAGATGCCCTAACTCAGCAAATGGGGACAGGAATCTCAGAGTTTGCATTTGCCCAGGCCACACAAAAATGACTTCGCTAGGCCCCAGACAGTGGGGCTGGACGCCCAACAGAGCAGGAGTGAAAGTTTTTAGTTTTTTTTACAAATTAACATTTTTACTAACAAAAATTGTCTTTATTCATTTATATATCACATAAACCTAATGTGTAGGATAGCCTTCATAACATTTATTCTGGCTGTTAGCAGGACAGTTTCACCTATTATACGCTTTCTGTGGTTTAATATCAATTGAAATACCATTGAAGTCCTGTTGATCTATAGTTAGATTATGATTACAAGTTGTTTCAATAGTAATATTGGTGAAAATACCATTGATATTGCGTTGATTTTGTGTTGTGATTTCAACGTTGTTTCAATATTAAATAAGGGTGCAAAATGATGTTGAATCAACATCAGAGTCTGACGTTGATTCAACGAAATTAGCGTTGACAGCGGAATGTTGATTCAACGTAGTTTCAATGAAGTTTGCTATCTGGGATAAAGATCGCTGGACTATAGACCAGTCATGCACTAATATTTTGATCGCAAAAGTGGGGGGGTCCAAACAACTATTTTTTTTAAAGTGGGGGGGACGTGACCCCCCCCCCCCCCCCCAAGTTACATTGCGGCGACGCCCATGCCTTTGTCACATCCCAACATATAGATACAGACCAGCCCTCTGGTGTTCTGGCCCAGGATCTCAGACACTAGTTTAGCTGCGCGCTGCTCTGGGTACTTCCAAGCGAACAACAAAGGAGAAAGTTTATTGAAAATGGACCATCGTAAATGCAGTGTTCCAGGCTACTGGGAATGCTGACACTTTTCATTATCTTCCCAAGGAACCAGACACTCGACGGGCATGGCTAATGTTTTTCTATGAGAAGATCCCTGTTAAGTTTGACACAAATGTATTAATTTGCTTGAATTATTTCATCAAAGACAGTTTTGAATGAAAACCTTGGACAATCTAAAAAAGGATTTGCTAAGCCGCTGTTGCTGAAAAGAGGTGCTGTTCCAACCGTATGCGCAAAACAACACAAGCTGTGGGTAACAGATAGCCTATTAGCAATGCTAACGTCTCCTGAATCTAGCATAGGTAGAACGCTAAATACGTTTCTAAACACATCAACATAGCTCTACCTTACTTAGCAAATTACTCTAGCTAGACTAGCTGTAGTCGGCATTGGAAGGGAAGCTTCCGAAAAAATAACCAGAAAACGAATAGCAGTCTAGCCTATTGCTAACGCCTGTCTACATTATCTATTTGAAAGAACTGGAGAAAGGCAGGTGCTAGATACAGGATACGTCAGCATTGCTAATAACTGTTACCGACAAAATCATACTACTGCTTGCGGTTGTGATGAACAAAAGGTCTGAAAGCACCCTTTTTACAGCTTCATAGCAAATCCTGCTTTACATTGTCCCAGGTTTTCAAAACCGTCCTTGGTGAAAAGGTTTGCGCAAATGTGTCGAGGGTCGAACTGCACAGGGATCTTCTACGCTCGACAAACATCAGCCATGCCTGTCTAGTCAGTGTTACCTAGACTCTCGCTCACCTGCTTTTTGTTAACGGTGATTTGCAAGGCATGCAAAATAGATAGATAGCGAAAACACGTAGACTGTAGGCATGTAAACTAGTTTAGCTTGCTAACGCTAGAGCATAGGTAGAATGTGTGAAGATTTAGCCTAATTTATGTGGCTAACGTTCATGTTCTTCTGTCATATATATCTACAATTCAAGATGCATGTTTGTCCAGATCTATTTTTCAGCAAGATAGCTATCTAACTGAAGCTGAGTTGAATCACGATAGTTTATTTGCTAAGCTGTAGTGCTAACGTTACCCACCTAAGGCGATCTTGTTGTCTTCGACAACAGAAGTGGAAACAAAGAATGTAATCATTGGGTGTGTTTACCTTCGGCAAGGGCACAACCTTTGTTCTCTCACATATATACAGTCCTGCTCACCATTATTGGCACCCATGAAGTTTATGTACATATTGTGGAATGTCTACTTTAGAAAAGACATAAAAAGGAATGATTTGTCTTCGTGAAAGACAACCTGGACAAACCTCAATTGCCTTCTTGGACAATGTTTTATGGACAGATGAAACAAAAGTTGAGCTTTTTGGTAATGCACACAAACAGTATGTTTACATACTGCGCAATGAAGCCTTCAAGGTAAAGAACACCATACCAACAGTCAAGTATGGTGGAGGATCCATAATGTTGTGGGGTTGCATCTGGTACTGGAGGCCTTGACCGTATCACAGGCATCATGAAATCAGAAGATTATCAATCAATTTTAGAAAGAAATGTCTTGCCCAGTGTAAGGAAACCTGGTTTGAGGCAAAGATCATGGGTCCTCCAGCAAGATAAAGACCCAAAGCACACCTCCAAAAGCACGCAGGAATGGTTGAAAGGGAAAACATGGACTGTTTTAAAATGGTCAGCAATGAGTCCTGATCTCAATCCAATTGAAAATCTTTGGGGGGAGTTGAAATCTGCCAATGGAGAAAGGAACCCTGCAAATGTTCAAGAGCTTGAACATATTGCAAAGGAAGTGTGGGAGAAAATACCACCCGAGAAGTGCAAGAAGCTTATAAATGGAAATAAGAAACTTTTGGAGGCTGTCATCGCTGCCAGAGGGTGTGCAACCAAATATTAAGGCGAGGTGCCAATATTAGTGCACATGCTGGTTTTCAGTTTTTTCCTTTGGAATTACAATATCTATGTTGAAATAAAAATTGTCTTTGTTAAATTACTTTTGACCTCCAATTAAAAGATACTTCTGATATAAATTTGGTACATTTCCATTTATTTATGAAGACATTCACTCAGTTATGCAAAACATGAAGGGGTGTCAATAATGGTGAGCAGGACTGTATTAGTGCTGTCAGTTAAACACGTTATTAACGGCGTTAACGCAAACCCATTTTAACAGCGTAAATTTTTTATCGCAAGATTAATGTTCTTTTTGGCCTAGCAAACTTTGTAGTTTTTTTCACATGCTGTTGCAACAACTACTGATGTTAGAAAAACAACAACACCAAACCGGATCTAGCTAGACTGAAAATAAAACAACAGGCACGCTGCACACACTTGTTTGGGCTTGCGAGCCGGCTAAAGAGTAGTAGGCTAACCTTATGTTTTGAGTGGATGGTGAGCGCGAGACGCTGAAATGGATGCCAATAAGATTCTGAATGGAAAGTTTACTTTTAAAAAGTTGCCAATGGTTCCATTGACAAGACCAAATTGATCTGTGTGTTTTGTCGTTGTGAACTGAGCCATCATTGCGGCACGTCCAGTCTGAAATACCAGTTGATGGCCAAGTACACAGCTGATGCAAATCCTCTGCCGCCTCGGCAAAGCCAGGCGATTGCAAAGTTGTTTTCAATAAAAAAACAAAAAAACATTTGCACTAAGACTAGGCAATCCGATCCACTTTTCCATGTTGATAAGAACATTAAAATTAGAAAACAATTATGGTACAAAAATAAATCGAGGGACATTTAGAATAGATCAAAATGTGCGATTAACTGTGATTAATCGTGAGTTAACTATGACATTAATGCGATAAAAATATTTAGTCTTTTGACAGCACTAATTGGGTGTGCTCACGCCTTCGGCGAGCACAACCATTGTTCTCTCACATATATATTTAAGCAATAAGCCCCAAGAGGCCGTGGTTTACGCTGATTTTAGAACAGGTAAGGGGAGTTGTTAGGCACGACGCGAAGCGGAGTGCCGAAAACTCCCTTTTCTAAAACTGTTACTACAAATATTTTATATGGTTTCATCAATAAAAACAATTAGAAACAAAATAGTTTAATAATGAACCGTCATTCTTCCGCTACTACAAAGTACAGTTCCTACATAAATCGTTGCCACGCAACAGCCAGATGGACATCCTTGCCCTCTTTTTAAATTTGAAATATTTGATGCAAAGTCGTCGTCGTCGTCATCTACCGCTTGTCCGGGGATCGGGTCGCGGGGGCAACAACCTAAGCAGGGAGGCCCAGGCTTACTTGATGCAAAGTAATATGGAATGTTAAAGAATGTTATGAGGACAACCTGTGAGGTTATGCTGGATTTTACAACGGCATGGAACGCGATATAGCCAATCACAATCAAGGATGGGAACAACCAGTTTTAGAATCATATTTTTGTCCCCCTAAGGATCAGTCAATATTTGGACTACATAGACAACGCCTGTGTCAAAATAATCGTCTTGGTCTCGATTGCGTTGCTTGTATTTTTATTCACGTTACATTGCACGGTTTAGGAGGTTACGTTTTTGTGGCAAAAAGTGCCTTTAGTCAACGAAGGGAACTCAGTGCTAGCCTTACGTCACAATGTCAGCACACGTTAGCAATGACGCATGGATACAACATGCATAGATGTGCTGTTGCACAGCGAGTATTGTGCCGTGGTGTACTAGCAGCACATGTACATTTATTCAAATCAAGACTTGCATGTACAGTAAGTAATGTCACATTAAATACATTATTTAAACTCAAGCTTGTGTGGTGCGTCGCTGTCTTCAATGCCGCAGCCTAAACTTTGTCGAAAGAAACATTCTAATTTCTGCCGCTTTCAAACAATCCTCTCAGTGAAGTTTGGCTAGCATCAGCAGCTAGCTTGCTTGTAGCAAACTTCTTTTGAATTAGCCATTTCCCCCTAAATTAATGTCAAACTAATTTACGTTTTTGGGGGCATATTTTCAGTTAGCAGACGGTACTGTTTGAATCGCGATTCCATCTGAAATACTGCCGGTGACAACGTTGTTACAGTAGCTTGTAACAGGGGGTTCTTGAATTATGCAATATAAGTAGGCTAAACGCTTGAAAATATCACTAGAAGGGAAAAACTTAACGGCTGCCACCCACCTGCAACCAACGCAAGCGAGCACACCCTACAATTTCCCCAGAAATGGTACCTTCTTTAATATATATTATTTATTATTATTTGTATTTTCGTCCCCCTAAGGATCCCATAATATTTGGACTACATAGACAACGTGGGTGTCAAAATGTTCGTCTTGGTCACGATTGCGTTGCTTCTACTGGGATTTACGTTCTGTTGCACGGTTTAGGTTTGAATTAAGTTTTTGTGGCAAAAGTGAAGCTTAACGATGGCTAACTTGCTAGCCACAGTCACTGACGTCACGAAAACCACCTGTGGCAGAACATTAGTTTAGCAGCTTGTTAACTTCTGGGAGATAGGCTAGCTAGGCTTTACCTAAAACAGCAGACAGCGGCAGAAATGTCACAAGCAACGAGGCCAGGGTGATAACTATTTTTTTTTTATTACCCTGTGAAATGTTGTTCAAAATGAGCTGATATTTAGGGCTGTCCCCAACTAAGATTTTCTATGGTCGACCAAAACTCAACTAGCACTTCTGAAAATCCATCCATCATCTGCCGCTTGTCCGGGGATCGGGTCGCGGGGGCAGCGACCTAAGCATGGAGGCCCAGACTTCCCTCTCCCCGGCCACTTCCACCAGCTCTTCCTGGGGGACCCCGAGGCGTTCCCAGGCCAGCCGAGAGACATAGTCCCTCCAGCGTGTCCTGGGTCTTCCCCGGGGCCTCTTCCCAGTGGGACGTGCCCGGAACACCTCACCAGGGAGGCGTCCAGGAGGCATCCTAATCAGATGCCCGAGCCACTTCAGCTGGCTCCTCTCGACGCGGAGGAGCAGCGGTTCTACTCTGAGCCCCTCCTGGATGACCGAGCTTCTCACCCTATCTCTAAGGGAGAGCCTGGACACCCTGCGGAGAAAGCTCATTTCGGCCGCTTGTATTCGCGATCTCGTTCTTTTGGTCACTACCCATAGTTTGTGACCATAGGTGAGGGTAGGAACTTAGATCGACTGGTAAACAGAGAGCTTCGCCTTTCGACTCAGCTCCTTCTTCACCACAACGGACCGATGCAGAGCCCGCATCACTGCGGACGCCGCACCGATCCGCCTGTCGACCTAGCGCTCCATTCTTTCCTCACTCGTGAACAAGACCCCGAGATACTTGAACTCCTCCGCTTGGTTCAGGATCTCCTCCCCGACCCGGAGATGGCACTCCACCTTTTTCCGGTCGATTACCATGGCCTCAGATTTGGAGGTGCTGATTCGCATCCCAGCCGCTTCACATTCGGTTGCGAACCGCTCCAGTGAGAGCTGAAGGTCGCAGCCCGATGAAGCCAACAGAACCACATCATCTGCAAAAAGCAGCAACCCGATCCTGAGGTCACAAAACCGGACCCCCTCAACACCCTGGCTGCGCCTAGAAATTCTGTCCATATAGGTAATGAACAGAATCGGTGACATAGGGCAGCCCTGGCGGAGTCCAACCCTCACCGGAAACAAGTTCGGCAAAACTACCGGCAATGCAGACCAAACTCTGGCACCGGTCGTACAGGGACCGGACAGCCCCGATCAGGGAATCCGGTACCCCGTACTCTCGGAGCACCCCCCACATGAGTCCCCGATGGACACGGTCGAACGCCTTTTCCAAATCCACAAAACATGTGTAGATTGGTGGGGCGAACTCCCATGTACCCTCCAGGACTCCGCGGAAAACCACATTGCTCCTCTTGAATCCGAGGTTCGACAATCTGACAGACCCTCCTCTCCAGGACCCCTGAATAGACTTTCCCAGGGAGGCTGAGGAGTGTGATCCCCTAAAGTTGAAGTACACCCTCCGGTCCCCCTTTTTAAAGAGGGGAACCACCACCCCGGTCTGCCAGTCCAGAGGCACTGTCCCGGATGTCCACGCGATGTTGCAGAGTCGTGTCAACCAAGACAGCCCGACAACATCCAGAGCCTTAAGGAACTCCGGGCGGACCTCATCCACCCCAGGATCCCTGCAACCGCGGAGCTTTTTAACCACCTCGGCGACCTCAGCCCCAGAGATAGAAGGGCCCCCCCCCCGATGTCCCCAGACTCTGCCTCCACGTCGGAAAGCGTGTTGGTGGAATTAAGGAGGTCTTTGAAGTATTCCTTCCACTGATCCAGGACGTCCCCTGTCGAGGTCAGCAGCGCACCATACCCACCGTATACAGTATTCTGACAGTACAATACAGTCAGACATTACAGTATTCCGTATTCTGAAAATCGACTAATCGAAATGTGAAACTTTTTTTTTTCTCCTATAAATGTCTCAATGTTTTTCATCAAACCATTTTGTGTGATGTTTTACCTCACTGTTTTAAGAGATAATTAAAGAAATATGTAAGTACTGTACTACATAATGCACAAACATTTTTCCGATCTGGCTCAATGTAGCTGCTGGACATTACAGATTCAGTCCTGTTGTTATCGAATGCCGATATAATACAAAATGCCTGATTGGTTATTATTTATTATCTATTACAATGTACTACAAATTAAAAACTGTTTAACTTGCAAATCAGTGTGCTATTCACTGCCTGAAAAGTGCAGCATGCAAACTTGCGTAGAAGCCGAGTGGGGAACGGTGCAACAGAAAAAGATTGTGTTGTCTTGGCTGGAGAAGATAATGTCATTCGATTTGGATGTGATTCTTATAATGGGCATATTCATTTTTCAACCCAGTGCGTGTTAGCGTGAGCGAAGTAGGCCAACTTATGGTTTTCAGGTGGTAGGTACATCATATTCAACGTGAAACTATGAAAAATAAACCGTTGTTGGCAGTTTGCATTCAACGTTTTTTGAGTCACCTGGTACTTTGTAAATGTAAATGTACTGTAAATGAAATGCTGCCATACTACAGATTTCTTTGCCATTTTGCCTAATAACACCGACAAAGTAGGCTTTGGCAGAGTTTGTAGTTCGGCAGACAATTTTGCTTGTGCCGTGTGCAAAAAACTAACAAAACAAAGTACAAATTAACGAAAGGGAAAACAATAACACCTTTTCGCATTTTGAGTTGCTTTGTGTCTTAAATAATACAATCTACAATTTATCGACCAAGAGCATATTGACCAGAAAATCGACTAGTCGATGGAGTGGGGACAGCCATACTGATATTATTAAGAAGTACATCTACTTTCGGAAACAGTAGTCTACTATTTTACTGAAGCATTAGCATCATGGCATTAGCCTCTGTTGCAAGGGCGACACAACAGCGGACTGTGATGCATCTGTTTTCAATTGTTAAAACACGACAGCGGTCTGTGATGCATCTCTTTTCTATCATTAAAGGGGTGATTGACTGGGTTTTTGTGGTATTTCTCATTGTTCCTTAAGGTCTCCAAATAGGGTATGTAACATTGGTTGGCCTGAAAACGGCCCGGGTGCTGTTCTATGCCCCTGATACATCCTCTGAAATTTTCCTGTGAAAAAACTCTGTTTTCTTCTTTTATGGTCTGCTCATGAATATACGGATGAGCTGCGCAATGATTGGTTGGTTTACAAAGAGTGAAGTTGCAGAGCAAAGACGCAACATGGCCAACAGCACTCACTGAAACGAGGGTGGAGACTTGAAATATAAAAAATAGTGAACACGTAAAACTAAGGGGTAGGGGTAAGAGTATTTGGATTTGGCCTAGACTAGCCCTTAAAGGACATGACATAAATTCACAAATAATCAGATTTTTTTGTGCATTCAATATTCAGGCTGATGAATTACCTCAATCAAATCAGTTGATAAATCCTTGCACACAGTTCTAGACATAGCAGTCCCGAAGGGGCCGACGTGAGTGTCTCCATAATTCATAGATTATTTACTCTCTCTGTCAGTGAATTTATATCTCAGCCTTGCAAATGTTGTGGTTATTTCAATATCTTCATTTCACACAACCTCTGTTTGCATTGTCAGGCACCTGATTTGTTAAATGGAGCGGCCCCATTTCGAAATTATTTTATGCACATGGTGGAGTCAGTCTCACCATGTCTGGATAAATTGCGCAAGCAATATACCAAATTGTTTTAATTTTGCTTAGAGAATTAGATGATATCCAGATCCTAACCCTTACCCCAACTCTACTCCAATGAATCACAAAGATAGCTTACTCTCCTACTGTGTAACCATCTATCTACACCTCCCTCATATGGTGTTTCATGAGCAAGTATAACCCTTCTCCTCACTCAATTAAAGTCACCTGGTTATGACCTTTCAATATTGAAGGAGGCAGCTGTGGAAGGGTCATACTCATTAGTCACCAATAGCAACAGGTTCATCCATGCAGAGGGGTCCCACTTCAATGATGTGACACACAAGTCTTTTGATAATGTAAAAATACATCTCCTTGACCAACTAGGCACATCTCTTAATTTAGCCTGCTGAGAAATCTGAGGATATTCTAAGTGGGATCAAGTCTGTTTATTCACATCCCAACAAGTGTATGAAGTGTTTCACATAAACCCTGTTTTTGTCGATGGACACCTGATTTGTTATAGGAAGCAGTGTTCAGAGTGGAATTAGTCATATTTAAAAAGCTAATTGTTGCTTGATGATCTTATTTCCTTAGACCCAATCAAGAGTTTGTTCTGTCTCTGTTTCACTGCAACTGCACTTTGGGATTATGGTGTATTTGGAGCAGGTCTCTCATACAGCTCATTAATTAAGTTAAACCTCATGTTAAACCAAAAGGGTTTATGTTCACCGATACCATAGTATGTTAATGTAGAAAAAAGGATGCATGTGGCATTAACCTTACCGATGAATGCAAAGCACACCATGCTGAGAAGAAAGGAGATCTCAGAGGGCATTAGGATGACGGGCAGTAAAAGCACATCAGTTAAGGAAATAATATTGGAGCTCTATCGGTCCACTGTGAGGCAAATAATTTAAAATGATTTTAGAGCATTTAACATGACAGCAACTCTGACTAGAAGTGGAGGCCCTTCAAAAATATCCCAGAGACCACAAGAACATTAATAATGGGGTCAGATAGCTGAGCCGAATCGGGCTATTAATCATAAGGTTGCCGGTTCGATTTCTGTCCATTAAAATTACATTGTGTCCTTGTCACTTCACCCTACTTGCCTCGGGGGGAATGTCCCTGTACTTACTGTAAGTCGCTGCGGATAAGAGCGTCTGCTAAATGACTAAATGTCAATGTAATAAATCAGGTAAAAGCTAATTTAAGCATAAAATCAAGAGATTTGCAGACCTCCCTTGTTACAGCTCACTGTACATGCTTCATCTATAAGAACACTAAATTGGAATTGTATTCTTGAGAGGGTTGTGAGGAAGAAGCCTCTGCTGTCAAAAATAACCAAACTGCCCATCTTAATTTTGCCAGATACCACTTAGGAAAACTTGAAGGTTTCCGGAAGTCCATTTTATAGACAGATAAATTGTACCCTTTTGTCACAATCAACTCAGCTGTGTTTGGCAAAAACACATCACTGCAAAATAACCTTATCTCAACAGTCCAGCTAGGTGGTTAGTGGGTCAAGATCTGTGGCTGCTTTCCCTCCTCTGGACCTGGATGACTACATCAAGGGAACTATGAATTCTTATGTATATCAAGAGATTCTTAAACAGAACGTTTGCCCATCAGTCAAATAACTAAATCTGGCCTGAAAATTAGTCCTCCATCTAGACAATGACCCAAAGCATTCAAGCATATCTACCAAAACATGGCTCAAGAGAAAAAACATGTTGTTTTGGATTGGGCGAGTCCAAAGTCTGACCTAAATTCGTTCAAGATGTTGTGGCACAACCTGAAAAGGGCTTTTACTGCAAGACACCATTTAAACCTCATTAAATTGGCTTACTCAACGAGGAGGAGTGAGCAAAAATCTTTCAAAACAGATGTCAGAGTGAATACTGGCTTTAGGCAACATTGAGTCCACATTATTGCTGCCAGTGGAGGTTCCACAAGCTCTTTAGGGTTTATACACAGGGGTTGGCATATTTTTGCATGCATGAAATCAGAATTTCTGATTTGCTTTTGCTGAATAATCAATGAAAATGTATCATTCAGTTAGTCAGCAGGTGAATGACTGATTACCACTGGAATGTTTCTTCACAATCGATTGTAACATACTTAAGCAATAAGCCCCAAGAGGCCGTGGTTTGTGCTGATTTTAGAACAGGTAAGGGGAGTTGTTAGGCAGGACGCGAAGCGGAGTGCCGAAAACCCCCATACCTGTTCTAAAATCAATGCAAAACACGGACTTGCGGGGCTAATTGCTTTTCTAAAACAGTTACTACAAATATTTGATATGGTTTCATAAATAAAAACAATTAGTTCAAGTACAAAATAGTTTAATAATGAACCGTCATTCTTCCGCCACTACAAAGTATAGTTCCTATATAAATCGTTGCCACGCAACAGCCAGATGGACACCTTTGCAGTGTTTTTTTATTTGAAATATTCGATGCGCAGTAATATGGAATGTTAAAGAATTATGAGGACAACCTGTAAGGTTATGCTGGATTTTTCAACGGCATGGAATGTGATATTGCCAATCACAATCAAAGATGGGAACAACCAGTTTTAGAATCTTAAATTCCCTGTTATGTTACAGTTCTTGTCTTCAGCCATTCATGTTTTATTCTGTTTTTCTCAGTGCTGTCTTCTTTTTTTCTCCACCTTCACTCTTGCATGCACTCTTCCACTCTGCATGTGCCACTTTGTGTTTGGTGGGCTCCAGCTCCCCATCCCCAGGTATAAGAAGGTAAGACACTGGCGACCACTTTACCCTGTGGAGTAGACAAAGCCCTAACCAACCCTTATTACCCAAAACCATCCTAGTCAACATTTGAGAAACCTAACCCCTGTCCTAACCCTGGTTTAAACCACAACCAGCCAACAAATAACCCTACACAACCTTCACCTTATTGTCCTTGAATCAACCGACACCCTGCATAAATGATCCTTAACCACCTTACACCCACAGCAACCTTCCAAACCTAACTCAGCAATCTAAAATACAACTTGTTTCACACTCTTTAGGAAGTATTATTGATGATCAGTGTCCATAGGGAAAATTCTACAGATGTTACTGTTCTCTCCCATCACTTTGGGCTGCATTATTTTTTTATATATTAATTTCAGTCTGTTTCATGTCTTCAGTTCAAACTGTTTTTTTCCTTTACAGCAAATCAATACAAATGTGCTGTTTACAACCTCACTGGCATTAAAATTGGCAAATGCTTAATGTACTGCATTGCCCACTCATTTCAACCTAGATGTATGAAATGAGTCTGGATAAACTTTGACTTACAGCCAGGGACAAACACTAGCGGCTCCGGCCTTATACCTCCAGACATCTCACAATATACTCATATCTTTCGACATCTACATTGTGGCACATTTTCTATGCGAGTCTACACAAACGCACCTTGGGTGGCATGACAAATATCACATCCCAGGAGCATGACAAATTTGACTGCTGGGATAGACTAAAGTGGCAGCAATATTTTGCACACTGTATCTTATCACTGCTGACTTTTGTCAATCTTTTGTTGTAGCAGACTGACCCCGCATGCCACATTTTACTTGGCTCAGTTTTTGTACAATTTTTCTTACTGAAATAAATGAATTACTAATAGCAGCAATAAGGCAAAGGGCCAATACCCTGCCCCACAAGGAGATGAACCATAGTTGTGATCAAGAAAGGGTCAATTCTGCAGAGGCTTCCAGAGATCAATGGGAGGTGTTTAGTAATGCAATGGAGAGAGCAAATGATGAATCATTGGTGGAAGGTCTGATGGAGAACTAGTGGATGCATTCCATAATCTTCAACAACTAAAATTTGGTGGCCAAGCGGCGAGGCCACCTAGAGGGTTTCTACTTATTATTATTACACATCATCTTCTGCCATGGGAGTCTTTGGCAGCCCCAAGAACCACATTGTCAGAAGTTGGGAAATTTGGCACACTCTTTGGGACCAGTCCCCTCATCAATTTCACCAAGTTTCATGTCTCCCATTCCAACCATCTAGCACCACCAATGGGTCAAAGTTGAATGTGTGTTGACCCATGTTACATTTGAACCATATGCCCCATTGTCCAAAATGAGGTATCGTTGGATTCCCTGGATCAAGACGAGTTCAACGCACTCTATGACATCATACCCAGTTCTATAGATTCTCCGCCATTTTGAATGTAAAGGAAAAGCGTTTTTTCGCTACACCTCCTACAATTCTTGTTGAATCTTCAACAAGAAAAATTGCTTCAAAATTGCCACAGATGATCTTCAGACCAAGCCTCACAAAAATCATCCCCTGGAGCTTTGATTTTCGCAACTGTTTGTTAGTTACAGCCACGGCAAATTTATGTGGCTGAATTGATGTGGCCGCCATTTTGAATATAACGTTTTTTTGCTACCTCTCCTATAAGGTTTGTCCAATCTTCACCAAATTTGGCACAAATCATCTTCAGACCAAGCCACTCAAAAGACATCACATGTTTTTTGTTTATCTAAACCGTTTGACTGGAACAGCCAAACAAAGTCGTCAACCAAGCCACCATAAAAGAAGTGAGGTCATATCTCAGCACCTCTTTACTGCATTGACACCAAATTTGGTATAGGGACTAGGGACACTGTTCTAAAGAGGTCCAAAATAGGTCATGCCATTTCACCTCTAGGTGGCGCTGCAATCAGCAATGATTTTGCACCATTTATCTTCAGATCAAGCCTCACAAAAGACATTACGTTTTTTTGATTTTCTACACTTTTTGACTGGAACAGCCAATCAAAGTCGTCAACCAAGCCACCATAAAAGAAGTGAGGTCATATCTCAGCACTTCTTTACTGCATTGACACCAAATTTGGTATAGGGACTAGGGACCCTGTTCCAAAATAGGTCATGCCATTTCACCTCTTGGTAGCGCTGCAATCAGCAAAAAATTTGCACCATTTATCTTCAGATCAAGCCTCACAAAAGACATCATGTTTTTTTTTTTTTCTACACTTTTTGACTGGAACAGCCAATCAAAGTCGTCAAACAAGCCACCATAAAAGAAGTGAGGTCATATCTCAGAACCTCTTTACTGCATTGACAGCAAATTTGGTATAGGGACTAGGGACCCTGTTCTAAAGAGGTCCAAAATAGGTTATGCCATTTCACCTCTAGGTGGCGCTGCAATAAGCACAAATTTGGCACCATTTATCTTCAGATCAAGCCTCACAAAAGACATCACATGTTTTTTTGATTTTCAAAACTGTTTTTCCGGTAAAGCTGATCAAAGTCGGCGATGAAGCCGCCAAAACAAGAAGTGAGATCATATCTCAGGAAATATTTGATGAATTGACATCAAACTTGGTACAGGTGTTCGGGACCGTGTTCCAAAGAGGTCCACAAAAGGTTATATCATCTAACCGCTAGGGGGCAATCCCGTGTCTGACATGTTAAATAGTGATACCAGCTGAATTGATGTGGCCGCAATTCTAGGGATGGGTATCGAGAACCGGTTCTGTAAGGACCCGGTTCCAAATTTCTCAAAACCCGAATATCAATAAGGTCCAAGCTTATCGATACCGCTATCGAGACCAAGTAATATAATGTAACGTTGACTTATGTCTTGAGAAATAAGTAATGTCATTTAAATTAAATCACTGGTGCACAAACATACAACGTCTGACTAAAATGACTACATTCAATTGAATGGCCTGCCAACCGCCTTTAAACTAAACGAAGAAGAATTTAATTGCCTCACGCGCTACTTTGCTTCATTTCTCATTTTGTTGCTAGCTACGATGGCAGAACGCACAAAACGGTCGAAGGCTTGGCTACATTTTATTAAAACCACAGACAAAGAAGAAGCAAAGTGCAATATATGTTCCAAAGTGATTTCTTGCAAGGGGGGTAACACAACTGCGAAGAACAAACACCTCAATGTTGTACATCAGATCAAGATTAAATGCAGTACCTTCGACTGTCTTCGAGTCGCAACGGTGCCAACTACAGCTGCCGTTGCAGGACAATCCTCTGGTGAGCGCACCCCAACTTCGTAGCAAGTCTCCATCGTTGATAATAATAAGCCAATTCAGGGCTCAACAGTGCAACTATTTCACTCGCATATTCCCCTAAAATTTGATGTGTGCGCGAACTGCAAATATTATTTAGGAGCACAGCGTGTGAGTAAAGACTAGCCTACCCCCCTCGCTGCTGATTTTTCCAAAACAAACACCGCGAGCATGGCTCTGTGCCATCGTGTTAAACAAAAACAGAGACAGAAGAAAATAGGGATAAGATAAGGAAGGTTTTGGTTTGGTTAGCTGGTTATTTAGCTATATCAGGTGCCTTTGGTTGAAACGTGTTCAACTTTTCATAAAGTCGATAAGCTTGACAATGTTACTTTTAGTCAACCAACCAATCACAGTGTAGTTACTCATCCAGGTTGTGGATAGTACATTTGTAGTGGACAGATTTAGATGTAGCCAGAGTCAGGATCCATTGTGCCTATAAAGGGTCTTTTAAGCCAGCCTCCTCCTGAGAGCAACTGGTTCCCCTTGTTCAATTTTACATCTGTTTTACTTAAGTTCTTCTTATAAATGTTGTTCAGTAATCTTGTTTACATAAAGTGTAGCGTGGGATGTGTGCTGCTATATGTTTAACATTTGCCAAATTCATTCATTTAGATGGTGGTCAGCTCAAGTCCACAGCTCCACCCCCCGTACACCAAACTCCCTTCACCCTGGCTGCCAGGAGGATGCCATCTGATAAAGTGGAGGAGTGTCACAGGGCTGTCACAAAGTTTATAGTGAAAGGGTTGCATTCCTTTGCAACAGTTGAATCACCATGGTTTAGGGAGACGACCAAGGCCCTCAATCCACATTACACCCCTCCCGGCAGGACTGTTCTGTCCAACACCCTCATCCCTGCATGGTATGAGGTGGAGAGGCAGAATGTTATAACAGAGCTGGCAAATGTGGGCAAGGTAGCCATCACAAGTGATGGCTGGACTAGCTTAGCGCAGGACCACTACATAACAGTAACGGCCCATTACAGCAGCCAAGGCAAACTTCACCAAAAGGTCTTGCGGACCAAAGCTGTCTTCCAGGCACAGACGGGGGAAACAGTGGCAGTGGAGATTGGGGAGGTGTTGGAAGAGTTTGGCATTGCGCACAAGGTGGTTGTGATGACCGTGGACAATGCGTCCAACATGGATGTTGCTGCAAAGAGGCTAAATATCCTCAAACTTGGATGCTTTGCCCACACCCTCAACTTGGCAGCGCAAAAGGTCTACAGCATTGCCACAGTGACCCGGTGGGCAGCTAAATTAAGAGTGGTCATCGTATGGATGAAGCGGTCTACAATGTCCAAGACTGTGCTAAAAGAGAAGCATCTCCTCCTCAAACTTCCTCAGCACACCATGCTACTGGATGTCAAAACCAGGTGGAACTCTCTCTTCCTGATGGTTGAGAGATTCCTCGAACAGTATCCGGCTCTCCAAGCTGCAGTGTTGGATACACGGCTGAGAAAGCCAATGGAGAGGGACAAACTGGATAGGATCACAGATGATGACTTCACCAAAGCAGAAGAGTTCATCAAGGTCATGAAGGTCCTGTACACCTCTACACTGTGTGTACCGAGCGAGAAAAGCCCCACCTGCGGTCAGATCCTTCCGATACTCGAGAAACTGAAAGACCACTTCACAGTTCAGGAAGAAGACTCTCTTTTTGTGTCTGGCATTAAACAGAAGGTTTGGGCTGACCTCTCTGGACGTTACCAGAAGGACACCATACAGGAGTTCCTGGAAGAGATGACTGCGATGGACCCCAGGTTCAAATCCAAGAGTGACAGGGACACCACCTGGGACCGTTTGCAGGAGGCAGCTATAGCAGCCAATGCTACAGAAGCAGAAGCGGTCCCACTCCCAGACCTCAAGGACAGTGACACAACCCAGGAGGAGGCAGAGTATGATAATGATGACACACTGATCTCAGAGGAAGAAGAAGAAGAGAATCCTCCAGTTACAGTCACTCCACTACAGCCTAAGACCGCTTTGGAGGAGCTGTTTGCTGAGGAAGAGAGAGAGCTATGGACCATCCAGCCAAACAACTTGACCAGCACTCAGAGAGTCCGTCAAGAGATCCAGCTCTACAGAGGCCTGCCTCCGATCCCTATGGCGGAAGACCCTGTCCTCTGGTGGTGGGGAAAGAGAGACACCCTGCCCCTGCTAGCTGAACTCTCTTACAGCTACCTTTGTGCTCAAGCCTCTTCCACCCCTTCAGAGAGGGTGTTCTCCACTGCTGGGGACACCATCAGCCAGGTGCGATCCAGGATCATGCCTGACAAGGCAGACATGCTCATTTTTCTGCAGAAAAACCACTGTTAGGAGAGCTGTCAATTCTTTTTGTTGCGTAAAGCATAATATTTATTTTATTTATGTATATTATTTATCATCTTTGTTGTTGGAAAAAACATATTGGAAATTTTGCTGCTGATATTATTTTACTGTTCTCATAGTTATACTTTATGTTGAAATCGAAAAATTTAAGACTCACAGTTTTTGCATTAGAAGCAATAACAATTTGTTATCTCGTCTTTCTTTCCAACAAATAGAAAAGTATTGATAGTGGTATCGATAAAGACTCGAATCGTTAAGCAGTCTCGAAAATTGTATCAATATCGATCAAAATTAACGATACCCATCCCTACGCAATTGTGAATGAATGAATAAAAGTTTTTGGTGAATATCAAAAATTCACCTAATTTGGCACAGATAATCTTCAGACCACAATCACTGTGACACGTCAAAATAGAACTGAATTACAGCTGTTTAAACTTGGGCCAAATCTGACCACACTTGCTACAGGAAAAACTGCTAATGTTTTTTCCCAGTAACTGAAATCTGTGATTTCCAGCACTGAGAATAGCTCACTAGGATAAATTGGTGTCCTGGAAACGTCAACGTCAGAGGTTCGAATCCAGCCAAAGCTGACAAGCTTGTCATGTCTCTGATTCTCTGTTTGGCGAGACTGTAAGCCACTGCAAAGGAAGCCAGTCACCTGACCTGCTTGGCCACCACATTGCTGCTTGCAGCTATATTTTAAACTGCTTCATTGCGATCAGTGCTAACCCTAACCATAAAACATTTCGATTTGATGGCAGGGAGATTGACAAGTTAATATCTGAATCCAATTTAGAAATTTGCATATACCTTTACCTGTAACCTCGAGGGCTAGGCATTGGTGTATAGTAACGAAGTACAAATATGTATATACTGTACTTAAGTCGTTTTTTTAATATCTGTACTTCACTTTGCTATTTACTTTTTTTGTTTACTATCACTTTTACTTCACTACATTTTGCAAAGAAAACTGATACTTTGACTCTGATACATTTACCCTGAAACCTTCGTTACTCGCTACAAAATCAAAACTATCTTTAGAAGAAAAAAAAAGAATCATGAGACCAAAGTCCGGGACTGTGGTGAAACACAGACTGCAAGCAAGCAGGTTTGGCAAATCAGTGGTCCTAGCTTGCAAGTTGAATTATTGGTTAATAACATGAATGCGCAATTGCTCAAGTGCTCTCAAAGCTGCGGTTTGTTGATTCCAAGTGATGCCCAGGATGCTAGTTAACGAGCGAGAATTTCACTCTACGATGACTGATATCATGATGGAAGCAGAAATGGAAGCACCTGCTAATCCCCCAACAAACAACGGTGGTGACAAAGACCAACCCCTATTGCCAGATTTGCAAGAAATGTTTTCTCATGTTGGAGCGAAAGATTCTTTGTACCGGATGAATTGCCTCTTATGCTTACCCAAAGCTACAGTTCCTTGCAAAAGTATTGACCCCCCATGGCGTTTTTCCTATTTTGTTGTCTTACAACCTGGTATTAAAATGTATTTTTAATTGGATTTCATACAATGGACATACACAAAATAGTTGAAATTGGTGAAGTGAAATAAAAAAATAACTTGTTTCAAAACATTCTAAAAAATAAATAACATAAAAGTGGTGCGTGCATATGTATTCACCCCCTTTGCTTTTAAGCCTCTAAATAAGATCTGGTGCAACCAATTACCTTCAGAAGTCACATTATTAGTTAAATAAAGTCCACCTGTGTGCAATCTAAGTGTCACATGATCTCAGTATATATACACCTGTTCTGAAAGACCCAGAGTCTGTAACACCACTAAGCAAGGGGTGCCACTAAGCAAGGGGCACCATGAAGACAAAGGAGCTCCAAACAGGTCAGGGACAAAGTTGTGGAGAAGTACAGATCAGGGTTGGGTTATAAAAAAATATCCAAAACTTTGAACATCCCACGGAGCACCATTAAAGCCATTATTAAAAAATTGAAAGAATATGGCACCACAACGAACCTGGTAAGAGAGGGTTGCCCACCAAAACTCACGGACCAAGCAAGGAGGGCATTAATCAGAGAGGCAACAAAAAGACTAAAGTTAACCCTGAAGGAGCTGCAAAGCTCCACTATGGAGATTGGAGTATCTGTCCATAGGACCACAATAAGCCGTACACTCCACAGAGCTGGGCTTTACAGAAGAGTGGCCAGAAAAAAGCCATTGCTTAAAGAAAAAAATAAGCAAACACGTTTGGTGTTCGCCAAAAGGCATGTGGGAGACTCCCAAACATATGGAAGAAGGTACTCTGGTCAGATGAGACTAAAATTTAGCTTTTTGGCCATCAAGGAAAACGCTATGTCTGGCGCGAACCCAACACTGCTCATCACCCCGAGAACACCATCCCCACAGTGAAGCATGGTGGTGGCATCATCATGCTGTGGGGATGTTTTTCATCGGCAGGGACTGGGAAACTGGTCAAAATTGAAGGAATTATGGATGGCGCTAAATACAGGGAAATTCTTCAGGGAAACCTGTTTCAGTCTTCCAGAGATTTGAGACTGGGACGGAGGTTTACCTTCCAGCAGGACAATGACCCTAAGAATACTGCTAAAGCAACACGAGTGGTTTAAGGGGAAACATTTAAATGTCTTGGAATGGCCTAGTCAAAGCCCAGACCTCAATCCAATTGAGAATCTGTGGTATGACTTAAAGATAGCTGTACACAAGCGGAACCCATTCAACTTGAAGGAGCTGGAGCAGTTTCTCCTTGAAGAATGGGCAAAAATCCCAGTGTCTAGATGTGCCAAGCTTATAGATACATATCCCAAGAGACTTGCAGCTGTAATTGCTGCAAAAAGTGGCTCTACAAAGTATTGACTTTGGGGGGGTCAATAGTTACGCACGCTCAAGTTTTCTGTTTTTTTGTCTTATTTCTTGTTTGTTTCACAATTAAAAATATTTTGCATCTTCAAAGTGGTAGGCATGGTGTGTACATTAAATGATACCAACCCCCCCCAAAATCCGTTTTAATTCCAGGTTAAAAGGCAAAAAAATAGGGAAAATGCTAAGGGGTGGTCAATACTTTTGCAAGGCACTGTACTGAAATATTTGCATTCAAAAACTCCACATCCAACCTCAGGAAACACATTAATCCCATAAATATTTTCAACACAACTCCTTGTCCTTGGTCATGGTGGCCACAGCACTTAAAAGAATAAACTTCATAGTTCTCAAAATTCTAAACCTTTGCTTTTTTATTAACAGCATTTATTTGTACTTTTACTTTCAATACTTAAGTACTTTTAATCTCAGAACATTACTTTTGATACTTAAGTACAGTTAAATATCAGATATGTTAAGACTTTTACTCAAATAGTATTCTAATAGGTGACTTTACTTTTACTGGAGTAGAACAGTAACGTATCTTTACTTTTACTCAAGTATGGCTTTACACCACTGGCGCTACTTGATCAGGGCACCAACCTTAAAGTAAGCATATTAACCTATCAGCTGTTTATCTCTATTATGGTTATGGACTTAACCACCATCACAGTATGGAAACTGAAAAGCTACGGTATTACCTTCGGAGCATGGAAAGCTAAAACCTACTTCAAAAGTGTATGTCTATAAAAAGTATTAGCTGTATCAACCCAACTAGCTCAAGGTTTTAGCTCAAGTGTTCTGAAGCACTTCTGTTGTGAGCAACTTGAAATGCAGCGTTTCTGCAAATGTTGTTGTGTTTTGGGCTAATGCTGCTGTGTTCCCGGCTAATGCTGTTGTGTTCTCGGCTGATTTTGTGGTGTGAACCAATGCTGTTGTGTTGTCGCTTAATGTTATCGTGTTGTAAGTAGTTGATTGTTTTTTGAAATGCAGTGTTTTTATAAATGTTAAGTTTTTGTTAATGTCGTTGTGTTGTGTGTTAATGTTGTTGCTTCGCTAATGTTGTTGTGTTGTGCATCCGTGGGCCACCGTATAGAGTATCTCGCTCTTAAACACACTGTTTGAAACAACTGACAAATATGTTGGCTTGACAGTCAACACAATCATCAATTAGGATTAAAAAATAAATAAAAAACTACATTCTGAGAATTGATTGTATATCGTTTTTATCAGGGTAAACACATTGTTGGCGGTTTGTTACCAGCGTAGTGAAGTTTGGTGTTAAGTGATAGGCAATAGCAGGGCTATTCATTACAGTAGTACAGACCACGTAGCCTTGCAACATGCAAATAATGCAGAGCGTGCCGGTAGTAGCCTAGATTACTATCAATATGCCTTTCTCAACACTGATATGTAAAATTGACAATGAAAACTGTCAGTTTAACCCTACCTGAACTGACAAGTATTTGTATGACAAAACTGTCATCGACCTTGTGGAACAGATGCGTGCATTCCAAGTTAAACTGGACCTTTTCGCAACTGATTTGAGCACAGGCCAAATGCTACATTTTCCAACATTCCGCAAATGCATATCATCCCCCGCACAAATCACGGATGTGATGACAAATTTCATTGCGAGGTTGAAAAATAACTTTGCTGGTCTATTGGATGGACTTGTTCTGCCCACAGAGCTGGCCGTTTTTGCCAGAGACCCGTTCCCTGTTGCAATAGAAGGGGACCTCTATTGCAACAGTTTTTTGCTCTGCTCCACCAGAGCAAAGAAAGTGGTCCCTTCCATTGACAAGGGGAAATTCACACTCAAACTTGTTGACATGCAGTCATCTGTATCAGTAGCAGTGTAGCAGTGATACAGACATTATTTTGGGTCCTGCTCTGTCAAACTAGATCTAAGTCCTTACAGTATACATCAAATATAGATACTTGTATTTTCAGAGGTTGTAACAAACTTGATTCCATTTTACACTGTGTTATTGAACACACCATTTTATGAAGCTCTGAATGGTGAAGCCATTGATGGCTGTAATCAAGTACTACTATATTGTGTGGCTGCATAGGGAAGGAGATAGTTCTTAATGGTTAGTAACCATTATTTACAATTGGATACAGATATCGTACAGGGCATCTGGAAAGTATTCACGCTTTACCTTTTCCACATATTGTTATGTTACAGCCATATTCCAAAACGGATCAAATGAAAAATGTTCCTCAAAATTCTGCACACAATTCCCTACAATAATAACATGAATAAACTTTTGGACATTATTGCAAATCTATGAAAAATACAAAATAAAAAAATCACGTTTTGGATAGCGGGTCGGCGCTCGGTTAGGTTACTAGTGGGTAGGCATGTAAGGTAGGATAGGGGTTCTTACTTTTTACTTTATTTGTTTTGGTTCCACCCAGTCCCTTTCATCACCTTTTTATTGGCATTTTTCATATAAAAAATTGCAAAGGAATTTGCCAAATAATAAATATATTGCTATTTAAAGCAAAGTTTTTTATATTCAATTATTTTTATTGGATTTCACATGAATGTATACAATGACACAATAATAACTGACAATTTTACATTAAAGCTGGTCATGTGATAATTCACACAGATGAAATTAACATACAAATCTACAAGATCAGCTTAAATAAAATATACAAAATAAAATGTTAATGTAGAATAAATAAATACATTAAATAATAAAACAAGACAGCAAGCAGGTAGGGGGAGGGACCGGGGGGGGGGGGGGGGGTGTAAGGCTTTAACTCATTATACTGTCTGAAGAGCAGTTATTGAAGTAGTTTAAAAATGGCTGCCAAACCTTGTGGTATTTCTTACAAGAGCCTCCAATGTGGAACCTCAGTTCCTCTAGTTTAAGGTGTGCCACAACATCCATCACCCACTGGCCATGTGAAGGTGGGAGTCTGTCCTTCCACTTGAGGAGGATGCATCTACGGGCTAAGAGAAATGCAAAAGCCTGTGATTGACTATTTGAAATTGGTATATCCTCTGGCATAACACTGAAGATGGCAGTCAACGGGTTTGGGGTAATGGCATGGCCACACATTTGAGAAACTGTATAAAAGACTGAGAAACAGAAGGGGGCTATTGATCGGCATGAGAAAAACATATGGGATAAAGTGGCAGGGGCACTGAAACATCTCTCACAGGTGGGGTCTGTGTTGAGATACATTTTGGCCAGTTTGCTTCTGCAGAGATGTAGACGATGTAGGACTTTAAATTGAAGTGTCCATGTCTCACACAGAGAGAAGATTTATGTACCCTCTCAATGGCTTCCTGCCACATGTTATCTGAAATGACCAACTGTAATTCTTCCTCCCATGTACTTTTATCGTGACTGAGAGAGGGGCTAGAAATACCTTGAATTGTGTTGTATAATTTGGAGACACACCCTGGCTGAAAGGGATCAAGAGAGGTGCAATCGTGTTCCGGGCTGCTGAGTGGAGCTGATGGGAAGGATGGGAAATGTTTCTTTGCAAAATCTCGGTCTGAAAAATAGCCAGAAAACGAACAGCAGTCTGGCTTATTGCTAATGCCTGTCTAGATAATCTATTTGAAAGAACTGGAGAAAGGCAGGTGCTTGATACAGGATACGTTAGCATTGCTAGTAACTGTTACTAGTAACACCTAGACTGTAGGCATGTAAACAAGTTTAGCTTGCTAACGCAAGAGCATAGGTAGAATGTGTGATAATTTAGCCTAGTTTATTGGCAATGGGGCTAACGTTGATTCATGTTCCTGACTGTGTTTCAATCAAATAAATAACCTGTGTAATGTAAATCTACAATTCGCGATGCATGTTTGTCCAGATCTTGGTCATGTTATTTTTCAGCAAGTTATTCATAGTTAGCTAGCTAACTGAAGCAGAGTATAATCAAGATATGGTTTGGTTGCTAAGCTGTAGCCTAACGTTCTACCCACCCAAGTCAATCCAGTTTGCTTCAACAACAGAAGTGGAAACAAGTACTGTTATCATTTCAAATGATATATAGTCAATCTGTTGAAAACAGTGTTGTGTAGACACAATAGATTTATTTGCGCGTTTTTATTTCAAGTCTCCAACTTCGGTGTTTCAGCGAGTGCTGCTGTTGGCCGTGTTGCGTTTTTGCTCCCCAGCTTCACTCGTTGAAAACCAACCAATCAGCGCACAGCTTATCTAAATATTAATGAGCATACCATAAAAGGAGAAAAGCTTGTGTTTTTTCCCGGGAACATTTCAGAGGATCTGTCAGTGGGCATAGAACAGCCGGGCCATTTTCAACCCAACCAATGTTACAAACCCTATTCGGAGACCTTAAGGAACAGTGTGAAATACTCAAAAAAAACAGTCAATTGCCCCTTTAAGAGGACTGATGTAATTGCCTGCGACATGGTTGGGGGTAATGAACCTAACTGTAGCGCCTCTGCAAAGACTTCGCACAGCAAAGGTTTAATTTGTACAAATAATTTTGTATAAAATTCTATTGGAAAGCCGTCCAGGGGCCCTGCCACTGTTCATTAGTGTGATTGCCTGAATAATTTCAATCTCAGATATGTTACTATCAAGGGATGAGGCATCCTCTGAGCTAAGTGTCGGAAGTTGGAGAGACTGGAAAAAATCTGTGGAACCGGAGCTAGTAGAGTGTCTGAAGAGTATAGGTTCTCGTAAAAATTCCTAAATTGGTTGTTAATAGCTATCTGATCAGAAGTGGAGTTCCCAGTAGATGTGGTGATTTAAGTTATTAGGCCATCTACTGTGGACTGTCTCAGCTGATGGCAGAGTAATTTACTGGCTCGTTTCGCCTTGCTCATAGTGGGTCATCCGTGACCTCAGATAGAGACCCTGAATGTGGGCAGATGCCAAAGAGTCATTCTGTCTGCAGTGCAAAATGCGTTCCTTATACAGGTCAGATAATGACGCTTCTGCATGTCTTTGATCAATATCTTTAAAAAAATGCACTAGGTCATTCATGCGTTTTGTCCTAACCCTGTTAGTACTGGCAGTGTTAGATATAATTAGGCCACGGAGGTATGCTTTTAAAGCCTCCCATACAGTCCCTATGCTCGTCCCAGACTCCATGTTTGTTTCCAGAAAAACATCAATATTCACAGACACAAATTTTATGAAATCTTTATCCGATAAAAGGCCTGTGTTAAGCCGCCATGCTCGGTGCGGGGGGACAAATTCAGGAAAGCAAAGTTGCATTACCACTGGGCTGTGGTCTGAAATGACTATGCTCTCATATTCAATAGAGTTAAGAATATTAAGCAGTTTTTTGTCTAGGAGGAAATAATCCTCTTCTAGAGTATGACTGGTGAGCATGGGAAAAAAAGAAAAGGTTTTTGCTGTTGGATTTTTAAATCTCCAAGGATCCACAACCCCATAGCTATCAATGAAGGAATTAATAACTTTACCAGAATTCGATAACGGTTTTAGGTTGACAGTTGAGCGGTCGAGGGAGCTATGGATAACACAGTTGCAGTCCGCAGATAAGATTAACTGATTAGAGTTTAAGTCTGGTAGTACTGAAAAGAAATGCTTAAAAAAGTCAGCATTGTCCCAATTGGGGGCATAAACACAAGCCTGCACAACTGGTGTATTGTACAAGCGACCCTAAACAATGACATATCTCCCATTTTTATCAGTTATAATGTTAGACTGGACAAACTGTACAGTGTGCGGATCAATATTGCAGCCCCTCTACATTTAGCCTGAAATTTAGAATTAAAAATTTGAGAAAAAACATCACTCTGAAGTCTAGTATGATCTTTCTGGCAGAGGTGTGTTTCCTGCAAATAAACAATGTCAGCCTTGAAAAATTTTAAGTGAGCAAACACTTTACTGCGTTTGACTGTGTGGTTAAGGCCCCTGACATTCCAGCTCACAAGGGTTGTTGCAGCACTACTAAACTGGTGTGGCTTTGTCATGGTGGATGATGGCACACAATGTGCCTTAGGGAGCTGAAGTAGGAGGAGGGGGGGGGGGGGAGGGAACAAACTTAAAACAAAAACACTAACATGACACACAATACACAAACTAAAATCAGAAAACAGTGTAGATTTAGGATTCATTATGATACTCTGAAACGTATGTGTAGAACCCAAACTGACATAACCCAAATCCTCCTAACTCCACGGAACACTCGTATCCCAAAGACAGCTTATCTAGCGAGGCTGAGCTGCACCAGAATCGTATTGAACTTTATCTTAATAGAACATGTATATTAGCTATATTACTCAGAACTGCAATGTTAATTATTACTAAATATCTTCACTACTATAAAATGATGAAATAACAAGAGAACGTCAGATAAACAGTGCCCACTGCCAGGCGTAACGTCAGGAAACTTGACGTGAGGGATAATAATTTAAAAAAAGGCGGGAGCTAATGTCAGCACCAAGGCAGGCTAACAATATTCCTCTAATATCAATCGTTGGCGATATGAGGTTACACTACGTACATAAACACCGTACAATAACATGTCAGATAACATAAAGAATAAACAAATTCGACCCTGCATCTTGCCAATACAGCCATCTTAGGGCAATCTACAACAGCATACAGCCACCCAGCTAGCCAACCAGCCCAGAAAGCATTACCTTAGCAGCTAGCTAAGCTGTGCAGCACTAGCACCCGGGAGAGTCAGAGCAAAGTCCTTCGCCTTGATTGGATCTGTGAAGCTGTGTCGCTGGCTGTTAGACTTGGTGGTGATTAGCAATACTGCTGGGTACCTCACCCTGTACTCCACACCGTCACAGTCCCTGAGGATCTTTTTGACATCTCTGAAAGCAGCACGTTGCTTTACCACAGCCTGTGTGTAATCCGAGTGTATACCGATTTTATCACCGTCTGGTGTTGTCAGTCCTTTAGCCTTGGCTGCTTTACATAGGATTGCCTCTTTTTCCTGGAAGTAATGGCACTTAATCACAAAGGCACGGGGTGGTTCCTCATCTCCTGGGCGCTCGCGTAGGGTCCGGTGTGACCTGTCCAGTGTTGGCGGGCTGTCCAGCCCCAGCGTGACCTTCAGCAACCATGCAATAAAAGCTACAGGTGTTTTCTTCGCCTCCCGTCCCTCTTTCACTCCAGTGATACGGAGATTGCACCTCCTTGATCTGGCCTCAAGATCCTCATTTTTATCTGACACTGCTTTAACGACCCTTGTCAGCTGCTTTACTGCCTGAGACACAATTCTGAACTTTCCATATGCTGTTGAAATATGATGTTCATATTAATTTTCATATTAAATCATACACCTTAACTGTTTATACCATATTGAAGAGGAGAACTAGGGGATTTTTATGATGTGAATAAATATATGATTACTTAAGGCAAATCATATTTTATCAAGGTGGTTTCAGGCAGCCTTTTTTACAAAAAACTTTCCATCCACCATACCTCATCAGACAACTTAATTTGTAACCACTTTATCCACTTTAATTTTTAATTTTTATCTTTACAAGATAGAGAAAAACTTTGAGCGTGTGGAATATCCACAAATCTGTGGGCAATGTATAACAGAAAACAAATTACAAATAACATATTTTGATTAAAAGTTATGACCATTCTAGTGACTAGTGGAGACATAGGGGAAACCGGAATGATCCTCCCCCAAGCTAGCGCTATGGCTGGATACTCCTCTCAATAACTAAAAAACGTTCGAGATTCTTCCACAATAGACCGAATTGACCAAGCAAGGTATGTACATTTAGCTTACAGCCTACATAATCTAGCTAGTTAATGTTGTTTTTCCAAGTTTTTTAGAAATGCTCAAATGGAAGCTAAACAGTGCTACTACCGTCATAGCTGCCCGTCACAAACAGCCATGCCGGACACGTCATTCTTTCCTGAAAATACTTGCGTCACTGCCACAAATTCTTCGTAAGGAAAAAGTTTAGACTTTTAATTGACAATATTGACAACACATTAAGAAACTTGTCTTTACTCATAATATCGTCTCCGATTTCAATTCGAAGCTGTAAATCTAACACTGTAGGCAATCTCCCGTGGTCTCCGCTCTGGCTGCGCCTCGGAAAACAATGGCTGCCGTTGCTGACGATGTATTTATTTTCCCCTCCCAGTAACCCCTTAACCAATGGTATGTGCTTTGAGCTTAAGTTGTCATGAGTATCTGGCAGTTTTCAGAAATAAAATCAGTGATTGGACGGCAAAGATATTAAGGCGGGAACCATGGGAATTTTATTTCCCATATTTGAATGGTCCGGCATTGCAGGAAAGGGTTTAACTTGCTCTCCCAATTCAGCGATCATGTCCGAGTGGCCGTTGCAGCTGACTGCAGGCTCTCCACTGTGCCCTCGAGCGTCCTAGTCCTGCTGCTAACATGCTCAATGCTACTTTTCAGCTCCTCTCTCAGTTGGGAGTTTTGCTGTTTCAGTTCCAAGGACTGCGTCTTGGCATTGTCGTCCATTCTTTTCATCAGGTCGTCCCTTAGGCATCGGATTGCATCGAGAATGGTATCAGATGATTCGCCACTAGTCTCCTGGTCTTGAGCCTTGTTAGCACTAGCGCTGGATTTAGCCTTAGCAGTGGCATTAGCAGAGGCGCATGTTTGTTGAGTTGCCATGTTCAGATGAAAAAACTAGGATATCGGGCGCAAAAATTTGGTCGTAGTGCTTCCAAAATACGCAGAATTATTTAAAGAGGGACTATCAAAAATGTACGATTCAAAATATGGCCAATATATACACAAATTGAACGATTCTGGTGAGGAGCTCAAAGAAGTGTGACCTCACTCTGCACCGCTCATACCGAAGCCTAAAGCAAAGTTTTTTTTGCTGCTTTGATAACTCTACATCTCAATTTTCTGTAGCTTTTTACTGTCTGTGTGAGAGATAATTTCTGCATCATTTGTTCAGCCATGTGTGGGATGAACATTCCTCACACTCTCAGGGAGAATCTCCTTTCCACCCTGAACACAGAATACTTGTCAAAACAACAATGGTAATTAGCGATTTCCTATTCTCCTGAGTTTTGGGGTAAAGTGGCCAACTGGAGTTTTACCAAAGACAACTCTCTTGTGGAATACTAAAGCTTTTTGTGTTCACTTAAAATAAAATAAAAACAAACCTTGTGTCACATCCATATTCCTCTTAACCCTTTGTTACAAAATCTTAAGGATTTTGTAACAAAAAAGAAAAGGTCTGAAAATGGCTCTCAGCCATCGTTTGTTGTGCCTGGGACTGTAATAGACCTGCTACTGTAGCTTCTCTCCCTGCGCTGTCCCTTTATCTTTCCCCCATCAATCCGCCGCTTCTCATCTCCTCTACAAAGTCGCAAGTTCAGTCAGATGTTTCTGAGGGTCAAGATGGATGTTGTCTTTGATAGTGCTGTTGGAGTTGAATCTTGTCTGTCTGGGAGTGCCTTCAGAGGCCCTCCACAGATGTGAATTGATAGGGTCTGTTAGTGCAATCTACTACAAAAGGCACCACATGCAGCAGCATGCATCAAGTTATTGTCAGGTCTATGTTGAACAAAGGAAATACTGAGCAAAGTTCTAGAGCAGATTTCAATCAGATTAAATTGGTTTGGATCTTGGACTGAGCTGTCTACTGAAGGCATGCTTAACTATTTCTTCTCTGACAACCAGCTGGAGTCAGATGTACTAAGTATTGAGTTGATGCTTCCCTTTGCTAAGGATTTTTTGTCAATGTTGTAAGTAGCCAAATGACACAAGCCTATGGGTGCTTCTTCAACACCAGTACATAGCTGAAATCAGAGAGGTCAGTAGATGAACAATATAGTACTGGGGAAACTTGAAGGCACTGATGTTCTCCATGCAGTGAAAACACATTGAGACAATAATCGCTCAACATTGACTGCCTAGCCGGGGTCCTATTATTCAGCCTTGACCTTCACTTAATTCATCTTTTTAAAATGTATGCTCCCTTATCTATTAAAGGTCATAGCAGGGTTTCCTTGATCTGTAATATACTGAGCATATACGTAGACCTGCAGTGGCCACAAAAAAGATACCACAGTGGTATATGTGATGAGTCATTGAGGTTGCTGAAGTGTCTGAAACTTGAATCCCTGAAATGAGAGCCAGGCAAAGCAAACACTTGCAACCAGAGTTCACACCTCAAGCCTGTCACTTATATCATACATCCTGAGAAAAGGCCACTTTGTGATGGTGAGATTTACTCAGATGTGACTTGATTGAAGAGGCTCAATTGGTAACCATCTTCTGATCTCCTGAGCTGCAATCTGTACAGCAATGCATCATTGTGGTTTGGCTTGAACTGTGGACCGTTTTGGTGAACTGATCGCCCAAGTTTTTCATGAATAGCCAGTTGATCATAATTACAGATGGGAAGTAGAGAAATGACCAGTGTGACAGGCAGCATGCATTAGTGTGTCCACACCTTGTGCCTCGCACGCATTAATTCATACCAATCTTCTTTCAACGTTGCTAGCCCCCCCCCCCCAACACAAAGCAAAATGCCTGGAAGTGCTTTGAATCAAGTCAAGTCCTCTTGATGTCCCTCCCTAAAATCTTCAATTTTTTAAAAGGCCTGGGTGTGTGTGGTATGCTTTGGGGGGAGAGGGGTGGGGTTGTAGGAAGGTGATACTTGTCCTCGTGCAATCAAATTTGTAAATGGTTTCAAACAAATAGGAATATGTAGCAATTACCTACAGTTTGGTCTGTTGGATGAATTTTAGTCCAATACGGAATTCTGATGACTTTTGCTCAGGACACTGGGGGATTTTTGGGACTGCCCATTATGGTAATGATGGCTATCTGTTACAATGGTGAATGATATTGATGGAAAACCACATGTGACGTTTGAAACTGGAAAGTCATACGTTGTTGAAGATTTCTCTCCAGCTGACATCCCTTGCTTTGATGGCCATGGCATTCAGTTCAGAGGCTTATCAGTTTGATCCATTGACATACTGTATGCTTCAGCACAGCCTGTCGGTGAAGCTGGAGGACATATCTGAATGGTACCAGATTAAGACACACAAGCAAAATCAATTGTTGTGTTGATCTAAGATTAGAATAATATAACAAAGCATACACTTGGCAAAATAACTGACAACTATACTGATAGTCTTCAAAATGTTTACAACTCTCACATTTGTATTGGCACACAGTCACCTGTATTTATAGGTTAGCCTTGGGGTGTTGCGAACCAGCACACCTCTGGAGAGAGGTATACAATAGCCATCCTATTGACATATTGCGACACGGTGCGTTAGGAATTACTAGCAGTAATAGGACCGGTAGCTTTGTTGAAAAGCTAGCGTTTTACAGCCAAAACATTTTCTTTTTGAGATTTGAATAGGAAAGAGGTGTCAATGGACTTTGATATTCACGGTATGTTCATTTTACCCACCGAACTGTCGTTATTCTACTATGAAAAGGTAAAATCGGTTTTGCAGTCAATTGCCCCTTTAAAAAACTTAACCACTCTTGGCTAACTCTAGCATCAGACAAGGGCAAACAAACTGTATTCTCTAGACTAGAGGGTAATCCATAAAACAGACCATGGATCCCAAACTGACACGATTGTCAAGGCTGATGCAGGAGAGCTAAAGCACTGGTGTAACGCTCGCAAAACGACAAGAATATTCTATCTTTCACACACAATTAATGCAGAAGTTGGGGAAACCGGCTCCACCATATGGGTGTAATAATTGCATAATTGGATAAGTGGCTAGTGCCTAAAGCCAATCACTTTTGTGAAAAGATGCAACCCCTCCAGAGCTTTGCTCTGTTAAGTTATGAATTTTGTAATGTAGCCTGATAGAATCCTGTGCAGAGCCAAGGTAATAGGCCTACAGCAACATTAGTGACTTCACCTATTGTGTCGTAAACAACCCAAACATTTAAGCAATGGTAACCCTTGCAATTGACATGCTCTATAAATATATTGAATCTTGGTTGACTGATGGCTTTTATTCAAATTGTGGTTTTGGAAATGAATTACAATTGCTGATGAGGCATGTTTTGAAAGAGGAGCAGCACTGCTTTAATATGCCACTCTTCCTCTGTAGGGTTTATTGGTAAAGACCTGAATGATACAGCTCCTTTGTTACTGGCAGTGTTGGTCAAGTTATTTGGAAATAGTAATTAGTTACTGATTACTTCTCAAAGAAAGTAAGCAAGTTACTTTACTGACTACTTAGTTTCAAAAGTAATTAGTTACTTTAATATTGACTTTACTTAGTTACTTTAAAAAAACATGATGCACAACCTGAATACGCTATAAAGCAATAGACCTTTCAGCCTAATTCTATTATTTCTGCATATTCCATCATATCAAATTGAAACAGTCTCTTTTTAAAAACTTTCAGTTTCAATCTTTATGCACTTTGCATCATGGCAGCTTGACACAGCTTTTGGTCAGTATTTGTTCTACGATGCGTCAGGATGATTCTGAGTCTGCAGTGGAAATGGGCAATATGTCCTCGACACATAGCCAGTGACGAGTTTCTTCAGTTCAGTGGCAGTAATTCCTGTCGCGCGTAAGTTTATTTTCACCCGTTTAGCAGGAGAGGGGCCGTCAGAGGTTTGCCCTGTGGAATTGGATGTGGGAGCCATGTAAGTGGGGGGATCTGGGGGTTTCTCAATGAGTTTCACATTCCTTTGTCGGCTTGCTAGTTGCTTGCTCAGATTTGAGGTGGAATTTATCACTGTAGATTTACCAAGTCAAACTCAAAGTAATGTTGGTACTTCCAAGCATCAAACGCTGCATGGTCCTGCTTTCTCCTGCACTCTGTTATCTTTTGTTGATCTACACATGCACTGACATCGCACCACTCATACGTGATTGTCATGAGACAAACAAATACACAAATTAAATCACGGTTTAGTAATGCAGAACAGAACAGTCATCTAATTACTGTTTTTGCAACTGTAATCCCTTACTTTACTCATTACTTGAAAAAAGTTGTAGTGTGGTTTGCACGGTTAAGATTAGCAATACTTAGTTTATAATAAAGTATAGTAGTTCTTGGGGCACGACCTCTGATTCGTGGAAGGGACAGAGGAAACCTTGTTTAATAAAATAGCACTCGTAATAATCAGTCTAATCTTAAGTAGTGAATTCTATGAAAGTAGAGCCGATCATATAACGTGAGAGATGAGCAAGTATTATACACAATGATTTATTTAAGAGAATGTAATTATAGTGAACACATACCAGGTAAGTTATGGGTTAGTTGGGCTAAAGCAGTACAGTAGGCCTAGATTCTAATGCGAGCGCACTACACAATGGTTGCGTAGAGCGCGTGTGAAGGGGGAGGGGAGAAGTTGAGGAAAAGGTAGAGAGGAAGAGGCTTCTATAGTAACAATGGACGATCAATGGAAACTGACCTAACGATGATTAAGTTAAATCATTTGTAAAATACAGTCAAACATCAACAATTCAAACACAACATGCCAATATGTCACAAGTAAGAAATATTGCAAATCGCAGTTACTTTTGTCGGTTTGAAGAACGGAGTCAATGGTTCGTTATGGCCAACGAATATAAACGGAATCTCTCGTCAAAGTTCCGGGCTCAAAGTGAATGTGCAGGTTATGAGGAAATAGACTAGATTGTGCACCTCCAGTTGATCCTACGAACGAGCGGGGGTGTACGTTTGGGGGTTAAATACCCCAAAGAACAAGGGGGTCATCCCTGTGAAGGTGACCTCTCTCATTGGTCAGTTACTTCCACCTGGGCGTTGTACTGGGACCTACCCAGAGGTGTGAAGTGGCTGATAGTTTTGAGTTCCATTATCTCAAATGTCCATGGAATGCTCAAACTTCAGAATATAACAATACAACATTCATAAATGGTTTTGTTAGTATGATACAATTATTTTGATACCAAGATTGACTGATTTAACTATACCTGAAGGGAAGTTATAATCAAACATCAATTAACAACGTTCTAGGTATATGAGACAAACACATTATAACACATCGACTACTGTCCTTGAATTAGTGTCCATGAGCCATGTAGTCCTTTAGAAAATGTTTGTAAGTCCACACAAGAAAGTTCCTTCAAGTAATTCCCTTTGTTCTGACAATGTGAGACCATGTGGTCTCTGTTCCTGACCCCATGCTGGGTCAGGAATTTGAAGCTCCTGGGAGATAAGGACAAAAGGGGGAAAGACCCTTTCCTCGTCGGGGGTAGGGGAAGGTATGGATGGTACCATGCTTTGTCTGTGGACTCTCTGCTACAAAGTAATCGGATAACAGTAACATGTTACTTCTAACGCGTTACTGCCCAAGACTGGTCATTGGTCACTCAGACATTTATCTGGAACAGTCGTTCATTTGCACCAAAGAGACTGTATTGTTAAATTACAATCACATCTTCTAGCACACATCACTGGAGAAGTTGTCTCAACTGTTGAAGAGGAATGTGAACTAAGGATGACTGAAATTATAATTTAAGTAAACAGGTGGTGGTCCAATTTGAATTTGTATGCGTTAGGCAATCTTTCTTTCATATATTCGGTGTTCCTATTTTAGTTTGCAGGTTGGGTGTATCTATGGCGAAGCTTTAGTCTACCAATCACTTTGTTTTGTTTACCATACGAGTTCAAATCAAATCAAATTTATTTGTATAGCCCTTTTTACACGCAAGCATGTCACAGAGGGCTTCACATACGCCCATAGAACTGCCCCTCAACCAACCTAAACCCTCAAGGAAGACAAGGAAAAACTCCCAGAAAAACTCCCAACGGGAGAAAAAATGGAAGAAACCTTGGGAGGAGCAATTCAGAGAGGGATCCCCTCCTCCAGAGACGGTTGGCAAGAGAGAGGAGCAGAACACAAGCTAAACATAGTCATACAGTGTCAATGGGTTTTGAAACACCAAAAATCCATTGTTCGGCTTTATAGACGTTGGATGGGACCTGGAAACTCGCTGTTGGCCGTCATGGAGGCTGGTTTCCGGTTGACGACCTGGTCCAGCGTTGGTAGACCGACGACCAGGCAGGTCCTGACAGCTCAGACCCCCCACACCACAAGGGATGTGTGGGGGGGACAGAGAGGAGAACAGGGATTAGAGAATGCCAGGAGCAGCTAACAGTTTCAGTCGTAATAGAATGAGATCCCCACCGGTTAAGTGTGGACTAGTGCAGCAATTTAACAAAGCTAAGAGGGTATTTGATGCAGCCCCACACACCAAGACAGCGACAGCCCCCCTTGGTTGGAACATGAAATCTGTTCCAGGGGAAACAACTCTAAAATAGGTTATATTTATACGAATAAGGATGAAAACAACCAGCCCCCCGTTGTCTCCAACTAGTAAACTATAACAATTAAAATATACAGCAACGGAACTATTACATTAACAATATACAATAACAGGTTTACTTTATTTGTAACATTTAAATGGGCAGTGTGAACATAAGCTAAAATTACAATTTAAAAGTTACATGTGATACACACATAGGCAAACGCACACCCCAGGTTTACATAGAAAGTACACACATTTAACAATCATAGGATTGACTAAACAGGAACGTTTTTAATCTAGTTTTAAATGTCAAAACAGTATCAGCCTCCCTAATTGAGACAGGTAATTTGTTCCAGAGAAGAGGTGCTCTATATGAGAACGCCCTACCTCCAGCAGTTTTTTTCTTAATTTTGGGTATTACCAGATAGCCGGCATCTTGAGATCTTAGAGTCCTTGCGGGGCAATAGGGTGCAAGGAGACCGGAGAGGTACAGTGGTGCCAATCCATGTAGAGATTTGTAAGTTAGTAGTAAAACTTTGAAATCAGCTCTGGCTTGGATAGGGAGCCAGTGTAAAGAGATAAGAGTAGATGTTATATGATCAAACTTTCTTGTTTTTGTCAATAGTCTAGCAGCAGCATTTTGTACCCGCTGTAAATTTTTCAAGTAGGTAATTGGGAGGCCAGAGAACAACACATTGCAGTAGTCCAATCGGGACGTAACAAAAGCATGTATTAGTTTTTCAGCATCATCCTTTGAGAGGAATTTTCGTATTTTGGCAATATTACGTAGATGGAAAAATGCAGTTCTGGTGATTTGTTTAATATGGTACTCAAACGAAAGGTCTGGGTCCAATGTGACTCCTAAATTTTTTACCAACTGGCTTTGAGATACTTTGACACCATCTAAGTTTAAGGTCAGATTGGATAAATTATTTCTGTATTTTTTAGGGCCGAAAATTTGAACCTCGGTTTTATCCGAATTAAGAAGAAGGAAATTTGCTGTCATCCAAGTTCTCAACCCGGAAACACATTTTTCCATAGCATGTGGAAATTCTCCAGGCTTTATGGACATGTATAGCTGAGTATCATCTGCATAACAGTGAAAATTTACCCCAGAGCTTCTAATTATGTTTCCTAAAGGCAACATATAGAGTGAAAATAACAGAGGGCCTAGAACTGAACCCTGTGGTACTCCGTATTTTACAGTAGTGCTCCTGGATGAGCAACCATCATAGTGGACATATTGTGATCTATCAGATAGATACGATCTAAACCACTGAAGTGAAGTACCAGAGATCCCAACATAGTTCTCCATACGCTCCAGGAGAATCTCATGATCCACAGTGTCAAATGCTGCACTAAGGTCTAGAAGAACCAGAACAGAGATAGAGCCCGCGTCAGAGGCTAATAATAGATCATTGACTACCTTAGCTAATGCAGTTTCAGTGCTGTGGTGAAGACGAAATCCAGACTGGAGAGGTTCATAAAGCTGATTTGAGGAGAGGTGCTCAGTTAGCTGTTGTGCCACAGCTTTTTCAAAAATTTGGGAGAGAAATGGCAAATTTGAAATTGGCCTATAGTTGCTAATACAACCTGGATCCAGGTTTGGTTTTTTAAGAAGGGGCTTAATAATAGCTTGTTTGAAATTGTCAGGGACTTGTCCAGTTACAAGAGATTCATTAATAATACTAAGCATGGAAGGTCCAATAATAGGGAGAAGTTCCCTACAAAGTTTGGCAGGGAGGGGATCAAGAAGGCAGCTGATGGGTTTCGAGGAATCTACCAGCTCGATGAACGCTTCCATAGAAATAGGGTTAAAGTGGGTAAGAGCCTCAACATGCAGCATGCTGGGTATAGAGTCAAATTCTGTGTTGATGGCCACTCCTCCAGGCCTAGTCTGTAGTTTGTCCCTTATTGCATAGATTTTTTGGTCAAAGAAATCTAAGAAATCATTGGGAGAGAGATCTGAACTAACACAGAGTGTACTTTTCTTAGTGAGTTTTGCAACAGTATCAAATAGGAACTTTGTGTTGTGTTTGTTCTTACTAATCAATTTCGAGAAATATTCTGATCTGGACCTGATGAGGACTTGCTTGTACTCAATTTGGCTGTCCTTCCAGGCCAGGCGGAAAACCTCCAATTTAGTGGTACGCCACTTATGCTCTAATTTTCGAGTGGACCTCTTGAGAGTGCGGCTTTCCTCTGAATACCATGGAGCCATTTTCTTGTCTTTTCTTTTCCTTGGTTTGAGTGGGGCAACAGAATCTAGGGATAACTGAAGAACCAAATTCAGATCCCTTGTTTTAGCATTTAATGATTTATTTGGGACGTCCAGTGCTTCTAGTGCAGCAGGTAGAATATTAGCCAGTTCCATAGCTGTGTTTGGGGTTATGCAGCGGCTAGTAGAAATATTCTGGGTGCCTCCAGGGCTCTGGCAGAGATCCATTTTAAAGGTAACCAGGCAGTGGTCTGATAATATAGGATTGTGGGGGTGGACAATTATGTCACTAATCTTGATTCCCCGTGTGAGAACTCCGGTGCATTATACCTGGGACACACTGGCTGCGAAGCGCCGCGATTGGCTGTAAAGTGCCTGGAAGTGCCGCCAACGGCTCGCACTCTGCAGCGTTCGTCGCAGCAGCTGGTCTAATTTTTCCGCCGGATGCTTGCGATTTCGGCTGAAGGATGAGAAAATACACCATATTATATGATGTATGTAGTAGTGGGAGTCAGATGGCTGAGCGGTGAGGGAACCGGGCTAGTAATCGGAAGGTTGCTAGATCGATTCCCGGCTATGCCAAATGTTGTGTCCTTAGGCAAGGCACTTCACCCTACTTGCCTCGGGGGGAATGTCCCTGTACCTACTGTAAGTCGCTCTGGATAAGAGCGTCTGCTAAATGACTAAATGTAAATGTATGTGGATAAACAAACATGTTAAGATTTTACGATATTAGTTTTAGGCTATAGCCCAGGGCTATTCAATAACAAATTCAGTTGGGCCAGATTTTCAAACCAAGAAGATTAGCTGGGCCAGTCATTCCAGCGGCAAAGCAGCTCATAATTACAAATTTTAAAACCAACACAAACAAATTTACTGAAAAACATGTAAGGTTTATTCATTGTTTCTCTGAACTTTGGTCAGTTTGCACAGCAAAAGGTGCATAAAAAAAACAATAAAAGAGCTACATGAACAGAATCTGAGGTAGGCCCTACTTTTTCCACTTACAAAAGAAGAAAAAAAATGACCTAGGTACCTCTTGCCTAGGCCTACCTAGACAAAAATGTCTGACCACAAAGTGCATAAAAGGTTTGTAAGTTGTCAATGCAATCCAAAGGCATATGACTGCATGTCAACGAGTTTGAGTGTGAATTTCCCCTTGTCAATGGAAGGGACCACTTTCTTTGCTCTGGAGGTCTCCTACTATTGCAACAGTGAACGGGTCTCTGGCAAAAACGGCCAGCTCTGTGGGCAGAACAAGTCCCTCCAATAGACCAGCAAAGTTATTTTTCAACCTCGCAATGATATCTGTCATCACATCCGTGATTTGTGTGGGGGATGATATGCATTTGCGCAATGTTGAAAAATGCAGCATTTGGCCTGTGCTCAAATCAGTTGCGAAAAGGTCCAGTTTAACTTGGAATGCGCGCATCTGTTCCACAAGGTCAATGAAAGTTTTGTCTCTGCTTTGTAGTCCCAAATTGAGATCATTCAGGGGTTTAAATATGTTGCTCAGAAAGCAGGCATCGGCCATGAAGTTGTCGTCCAGTATGCGACTCAAGTGCATTTCTGCCTGTTTTTGCTTGCTGCGGAGGAGGAAAGTTGTGATCTCCTCTGTGAGACCACAGATAGGCTCCAGTGCTTTGCTTTTGGACAGCCACCTCACCTCATGCAAAAGCAGGTCGCGGTGCTCTGCAGACATCTCTGACAGCAGGTTTGACTTTGGATGTTGCGGTAAAATAAACAAGTATTTGTCAGTCCAGGCAGGGTTAAACTGACAGTTTTCATTGTAAATTTTACATATCAGTGTTGAGAAAAACATATTGATAGTAATCAAGGCTACCGGCACGCTGTTTGCGTGTTGCAAGGCTACGTGGTCTGTACTACTGTATGAATTGACATAGGAATTTATGTTTTTGGCGGGACCACGGGCTGGGCCACTCGGAGGTTGCTTCCGAGCCACATGATAGCCAAATGAATAGCCCTGCAGTAAGCAATGCAAATGTTGCAGCTTGTTTGGTAAAACAGAAAGTATTTTCTTTCTCTCCAATTGTTATGCTCTCATCTCACTCTTGGGTTGACTCAGGAATTGTAAACTTTCTGTGTAGTCAAACAAATAAAATTGTCTGCAGTTGACTTTTTCCTGCAAAAGATCCCCCCCCCCCCCCCCCCCCTTGTCATGTCTTCATATGAAGTGGTGCTTTGGCTGTAAACAATATTTATTTAAACTTCCTCTAACATGTGTTTCGTCCACAGGGGCTGAAACCAATGGATCATAATGGGCTCTCAGATCCTTATGTCAAACTGCATTTGCTGCCTGGGGCCAGTAAGGTACGAAGCTGTTTTTGCACTTCTAACAATAATTCTGCAAATACAGTGGCCATTATTTTATGGATGTTACTAACTTGACAATTTATTGTGGAAAGGTGGCTCCACCTTGATCACACCTGTCATTTCATGCTTGGGATAGTATAGATTTGACGTTATGACAAGTTATTTAACTATTGTTACAGTGATTGATTCATATGAAGGGCATCACTGTTGAGCCATTATCCATCCCCACACAATGTCTTCAGTCGTAAGACATTTACATTTATTCATTTAGCAGACGCTTTTATCCAAAGCGACTTCCAAGAGAGAGCTTTACAAAAGAGCATAGGTCACTGAACATAACAACGAGATTGTCCCAAACATTGCAAGTAGCCAAAAACATGAAGCATACATTGTGAAAAAGCTAAACAAGTGCCAAAAAGGGAAGACCCATAAGAGCATGCAGTTATACAAGTTACAAATTAAAACGACATGAACCACAAAAGTGCAGGACTGTACCTGTAGAAGACAATCAACAGTAACATATTTCACAGCGAGTACAAGACTTAGCTTCGTTATATCTAACCTAAAAGAGCAATGAGTCACTTAATAAGAGTCATTGTGATCCTGGAGGAAACTAACTAACAAGTCCAGCCAAGCATTCTTGAGTGCCGTTGTACTGTAAGACACCATACTGGAAGTCCAATAGATGCTGATTGGTTTAAAAGAAAACAAATGTGTCCAGTCATTCAAGCTATTTAGTTTAGACAAGCCTCATCTCCCATTCCATGTGATTCATCAAAACCCCAGAGTAGTCTTTCAGCGTGAATTATTATGTCAGCTCAAGGACTTGGAATCCTTTAATCAAATCCATGCAGTCAAACCTGCGTCCTTCAAACATCACCCCACCCCCATTTGCCCATGAGTGCTACCAAAAACAGAGATGTGGCAGGATAAGTAGAAGAAATATCACAGGGAACATTGACTAGTTTGAGTCTAATTCTGCTACCAAAGTTGAAAATTATAAATTATTTTCTGTAGGCATGTGTGTGGGTTGTCAAGAGGAAACTAATCAGCAGGGTCTTTGTTCCTGGTGATGTTCATGTTAGGTGACTCAGGGAAAATTAGGTATGGGTCCTGATGGACCGCAGTCTCCTGCCAGAGGGGAGTGGCTAGATTCTTCCTGAAGTCCACAACAATCTCCACTCGGTCACAGTTTGATGAACTGATGACTGGACGTGCAGTTGTAGGTGTACAGGGAGAAGAGCAGAGGGGAAAGGATGCAGCTCTGAGGAGATCCGGTGCTCATGGACCGGGATTCCGAGATGTGTGTTCCGAGCTTGGCGCACTGCTTCCTGTCAGACAGGAAGTCTGTGATACACCTGCAGGTGGAGTCCAGCACGTTCAGCTGAAAGAGATTGTCCTGAAGCAAAGCCGGGATGATGATGTTGAAAGCAGAGCTGAAGTCCACAAACATGATCCTAGCATAGGATGCTGGGGAATCCAGGTACTGGAGGGTGACGTGGAGGGCCATGTTTACTGCGCCGTTTACAGACCTTTTGTCTCTGTAAGCAAACTGAACGGGGTCCAGAAGAAGGTCTGTGATGGATTTGAGGTGTGCCAGCACCAGGCGCTCATAAGACTTCATTACCACAGAGGTCAGGGCCGTATTAAAAAAATAAAGCCGTGGCTTTGTACCCCGATTTTACAGTTTTCTTGTGGTTGTACGGTTTATATTTCAAAGCGGCTTATAGTCCGGTTTTAGAACAAAAAAGTGGCTTCCTCCCAAGATCTCTACAGACCGTGCAGCTAATTTAATGCTCAACACTTGAACGGGGGCGTATTACTTTAAAGAGGAATTATTTTGTTGTGAAAAATCTTCTACGTCTTCAACCAATATAAAAATTTAAAAACAGCACTGGAACTCAGCAAAGTTTGACGCAAAGTGTTTATTAGAATTCAGAGTGACAGAGATTCCAACAAACGTGAGCATGATCCCGGGATCAGACTGATGTTTTCGTTGGACATTTCACTTTTATAGTCTTCTCCCCATTGGATGATAATATGGTACACTACTTGTTGGTCACAAATACATTTAGGCCACAAGGTGAACCACAAAAAGTATTTTAGAAAATGATTCCTGCTCCGCAGTCTGGCATCTACACAATCTTTAGCTCATAAAAAAGAACGAGTCATGCTAACCTACCAAAAAAAGTTAGCCGTTGAAATTTCAGTTGATTGTCGATGCGTCTATGTTTTATGTTGAACTCGTTTCTTCAGATTTTCAGGATTTTGGTGGCACGGTTCGACACGTGATCTGTCTACACCAATAAGGTAGCTGCTTTTTGTCAACATGGATGGATATGGTTGGCAAATAGAGGATGGGACCTTGCACGTCACCTGGATGACCAGAAATTCGGCCCCTGACAGTGTTTTGCATGTGATACACTGCAGCTGCTTAAGTGCCTGTGAGACAGGCAGATGTTCCTGTTTTTCTGCAGGACTGTCTTGCACAATGCACAGACTGATGTTGTTACTGTAACATTCAATTCATTCATTCATTCTTCCACAAATGAAAACAACCAAGGCCGTAGCCATGGAGTCAACATTGGAGGGGACTAATTGATTTTTTAATGATAATTTCGGACAGCATGTGTGGTTGCCTGTCGTAGAGTAGCACGTTTATATTTTTATATCAATATATTGGGGGGGGATCTTGACCAGATTTGGGATATGTCCCCCCCAATATGTATTATGATAACGGCCTTGAAAACAACATTGATCAACCATAAAAACAATCTTTATGAAAAATATGAAATATGATATATAAAACTGTACATAACAGAATAAGGAATAACAGATTAAGGACACTCAGTCCTCACTGTCAGTGTCAGGACAGTTATCTTCCAGTTACTCAGTTTCTTTTGTGTTGGCACATTTACAACAACTAAATAAGTTGAGGGGGACAACATGTGTGTGTGATAGAGGGTGTGACCCATCTGTACTCTTCTTTAAACACTATGATCCTTTAAAATGCTTAGTAGCTAAGCTGGCATATGCCCTGCCCTTAATCAACCCCTGGTTCAGTCCTAAAGACCTGCATCCTTGGTACTCTGAACCATCTGAATGAATTGGTCCAAAACTAAGCAGTCAACAGTAGGAAATTTAGACTATCACATAAACTTGTCTCTCCTGCAAAGGACTGGATCTAGATTTGGGATCGAGCAAGACTGAACGTTTCATGCCACAACTGCTTTCAGCACATGTTCTCCTTTGCTGCACAGGAGAGGCTTACAATGTTTGCCTTTGACGTGTGTTGGTGGTCATAGTTTATGTACATTTTGAGTATAGAGAAAGAGCCTCCATTCTGTTTTCACTGTGGTTTTTAAACAAGCCTTTGTTAGTGCTAAATGCAACAACAGGTTTTGTCACTTTTATTGTCAAGAGTTTAATAAATTGTACTTTAGGGGTGTAACGGGGTAGACCTTGCTGTAAAACCAGCCTGGTGGGATAATTACTTGTATGTGAGTTGGCTTGTACAATAGCAAAGGGTTTACAATAAAGGTGATGGAGAAGGTGTGTAGAACACAGACAGTCAGTGCAAAAATAAATAAAGTTTTTATTCTTTAGAATATTATTACTACAGATTTCTACCGGTATAAGTGAGTCAAAGACGGTCTTAATCTGTTAATATCGAATGTAAATATCTAACTGGCTGGAAGATTAGTCCCTTCTGAGATGGCGCTAAGCATAGCCTACACTTAAACGAACTACATAAGTCTGTTTAACACAGTCCTGCAGAAAAACAGGAACATCTGCTTGTCTCACAGCGGCCACATTTCTGGACATCCAGGTGACGTGCAATGTCCCATCCTCTATTTGCCAACCATATCCATCCATGTTGACAAAAAACAGCTATCTTATTGGTGTTTACCGATCACGTGTTGACCATGCCACCAGAATCCTATTACGCTCTGAAGAAACAAGTTCTACATAAAACAGACGCATTGACAAACGACCCAGCTGGTCCCTTGTTCTAGGCCTTAGGGCAGTGATTCCCAAAGTGTGGGCCGCGGCCGAAGGTACTGCAGGTGGGCCGCGAGAGGTCATTTACAATAAATAAATAAAATGTTTTTAATTTTCAATTTTGAAAAGTTGGAAATTAATATAAAATTATTTGATTTAAATTACGTGTTATTCTTTTATCTGATCTATTTTTGATCCGTGACGTGTATTGTATCTCGTCAAAGGCGGACACAATAAGCTACCTCAATTGGTGTGGAAAATTGTACAATGGAGCTGTGGCTAGTAGGTGGGAAAAGGAAAGCTGATGAATCAAACGCAACAAGCGAGTCCTCAGATAATGAATCCCTGAAAACAACAAAAAAAGGTTTGTAGAAAGTACTCAATGGAGTACCTATCACTGGGATTTACCAGTTTAGGGCCAGAAGACAATCCCTTGCCCATCTGTGTGCTATGCTCGGAGGTGCTAGCAAACGAGGCACTGAAACCATGCAAGCTACGCCGCCATCTAAAAACCAAACATGGCCAATATTCATACAAACCTAGATTTTTTTTTGAAAACAAGCTAAAAGAGTATATGAGCCGTAAGAAAACCATTGAATCCACGTGTCACTGGGAGTGAAAATGCCAAGGCAGTTGAGGTGTCCTACCGAGTAGCAAAGCTGATAGCAAAAACCGGGAAGCCACACACCATTGGGGAGGATTTGATTTTACCTGCTGTCAAAGAGATGGTTGGAGTCATGATTGGGGAGAAAGCAGCTAAACAACTAAATTTGATTTCTTTGTCTGATAACACAGTAAAGTGCCATGTTGATGATATGGCTGAAGATGTGTTGAAGCAGCTAGTGAGCAGAATACGAGCAAGCCGTTTTTATGCTCTCCAGATTGACGAATCGACAGACATTTCAAGCTTGGCAAATTTGCTTGCGTTTGTCAGATATGAACATGATGGGGAAATACATGAAGATGTTCTGTTTTGCAAACATTTACCCTCACATAGTACAGCGGATACCATTTTTGAAACTCTGAATGGATTCATGGTTTCCGATGAAATAGACTGGACAAAGTGTGTGGGGCTAAGCACTGACGGAGCTCGGGCCATGGTGGGGAGACTCACTGGAGTTGTGAAAAGGGTTAAAGACGTGGCTCCACTAGTTACAGCTGTCCACTGCAGTATCCACAGAGAGGCACTGGCAACAAAGACGATGCCTGCGGATTTAAAGGCGGTTTTGGATGAAGCAGTGAGAACAGTAAATTTCATCAAAAGTCGTCCACTGCAATCACGCCTGTTTGCCATATTATGCGCTGAGATGGGAAGCGACCACCGGCAGCTTCTCCTGCACACCGAAGTCCGGTGGCTTTCGCGTGGTAAAGTGCTCACCCGAATTTTTGAACTGCGTGACGAAGTTAGGACATTTTTTGTAAACACCCAATTTGAACTGTCGGACCAATTCAGTGACTTCGAGTGGCTTTGTAAGTTGGCGTATTTGGCCGACATTTTCGGGTACTTAAATGGACTCAATCTATCCCTCCAAGGAAAAGCAGTGACCATGTTTCATGTCCACAGTAAGATAGAAGCCACAATAAGGAAGATCGAGGTGTGGGACAGAAGAGTAGTTCAGAACAACTACGAGTCCTTTGACAATCTTTGAGAATTCCTCAATAAAGAGGAGAGGCAGATCCCGACCTCCGTGGCAGGTGCCATCAGAGAGCACCTGCAAACTCTGAAGAGGCAGCTCCGGGAATACTTCCCTGTGCTCAGCAAGCAACACATCTGAATACAGAATCCATTTGCCCCCCATAATGAGGATGCCATGGCAGGTCTCAGTTCCAGGGAGCAGGACAGCCTTGTGGAGTTATCTTGTGATACTGCTTTAAAACTGATCTTCACACAGAAGCACTTGGCACATTTCTGGATGCATGTTTACTCGGAATATACGGATCTGTCTAACAAAGCATCGATGTTTCTGATCCATTTTGCTACCACTTATCTGTGTGAAAATGGATTTTCAGCACTTGGGGCTTTAAAGACAAAGTACAGGAACAAACTCGATGTTGAGCCTGATCTCCGCCTAAAGCTGACGTCCATTCAGCCAGACATCAAGGCTTTGACAGCTGCTATGCAGCAACATCACCCTTCTCATTAGGTAAGATGTAGGTGACGCAATTCACTATTGGCACATAATTTCTTACGTTTGTTACTTTACAAATTGTTATGTGGATGGATTATTAATTTGCACTGCATTGCTGTAGGCCCATGTTCACATTGAATTGTTCAATTTACATTAGGTGTTACGACCCTAAACGTAATTGTGTGTTCTGTGTTTGTTTTGTATCTGCTGTATGTGTGTGTGTAGGTGTGTCACTCTCGTCTCCCTGAACCTCCGTCTCCATGAAAAATAATTGGATGCCCTGCCTCCCATACACCATTGGATCAAGCCCGCGCTCCACGTCTTTTTTAGCCGTTGCCGACCCTCAACCCGGCAGACCATTGCTCTCGCTTTGTCTCGTGTTACTTGAGTGTACGGTTGTGTGTTTGACCATTTTGCTATTCCGGCCTTGATTCTTGCCTTGCCCTTTTGGATCTGTTTGCTGTGTATATAGTTGTACATTAAACCTATTTGTAACACTTGTATATATTGGGCAGGGAAGTAGGGAGTTTGACGACATCTTCTTTCTTTTTGTCATCTGTTTTTGTTAGATAGGGAGTTAGGGAAGAACGGTGTATATTGATTTTATTTTTGTTTGCTTAGGTTAGTTAGTTTCCTTTTAAAAGTAAGAGGTGTTTTGTTGTTTTATGTTGGCCTTGTCGGCTCCTGAAGCTGTGCTCCCAGCCCAAAAAAACAAAAAAAAACAAACGCCAAGTTGGATAGTGGTCTCGATCTTTCCTGTTGCGTCTAAGACCAGGGGCCTGTACTACGAATCAAGATTTGGCGTTAGCGAGGTAACTTCAGGTTCAACCCAGGTTTTTCTGTACTACGACGGTGGATCACTTGTTACCGGGGTAGATTGCCATGGTAACACATGCTGAACGGCTAACCTGGTCGGGAGCAGGATAAGTTGGAGATCAGAGATCAACCGGTATAAAAACCCCGCCCATTAACTAATTCTTGACGATAATGTCACCGTTCATAGTAGATCCTGTGCAGCTTGGTACGCGGATAGTGAGAGGTGCGCTCAGAAGAGCCAGAACATTTAGAGACCGACAAAACCCTTTCGCATTCCCTCATGAGTATCTTTCTGAAAGATATAGATTCTTAGCAGAGGGAATTACGTATATTGCCAGCTTCTTGAGCCGTATGTTGCCAATGCGACATATTGAAGCTGTGCACTCAGTCCCACAGACTGAATGCATAGCGTTTCGTTAGTTCGCTATGGGTACTTTTATAGTGTGGGTGATGCGGAGAACCTGAGCAAGAACACGGTCTGCCGAGCAATTTTGAACGGATTTTATTTAATGGCTGTTGCCACCATATTCTAATTAATGGAGTGATGAAAAATAGATATCCAAAGTGCCCTTTGTAAAAACTTTGGACTCCTAATATGTTGACAAAATGAAAGAAAGTTTTTCACTCAATGTTAGGCCTACATTTACAGGAAACTAGTAATGAAAACATTATTTGACCTACTATTAGTTATCAACTTGGGAGGTTTCATGTTGATATGTTATCCCTATTCACTGTGTCTCCCCTTAACCCTTTTGTCCTTGGGTTGCTTTGACCCATTTTCTAATCATTTCCATATCAGAAATGTTACTACTTTCATTGATTTTTGATGTTTCATTCACTTTTATAGCATTTTTCAAAAATAATAAATAGGACATTGAAAGAGAGAAGTGGTGAAAACCCCCACAAAAGATTCAAAAGGCACAACAAAAAAGCCACAAAAAGGTCAAAAAATATCAAAACGTAGACAAAAGTTTAACAAATACATCCTCATGTGTTCTCCTTTCCCAAGGAACAGGAAAAATATGTCAGTGTAACTAAGTTTAATGTCATTTATTCAGTCATGTACTATCTCTTCTCATATTCCAGGTTTTCTGTCTCCAGCCTTGTTTTACTAATTAAAAGCCTCTTATAATCGAGCTCCAGGGTTCTGTTATACAGGGCCCTCACATTGTCTGCTCCAACCTGGAACAACTGAAGAACATTGTCCCTTTGCAAGGCACACTTGGAGAAAGTTGAAGGTGTCCATTGACTACTGTGGTTCATTGCTTATACCTTGTGTCTTTGTCTTGGCCTTGAAGTGGAGGCCCTAGGCTCAGGGGGAGGAAGAAGTTCCTCTTCCTGCTGAGTTTAACGCCATAGAAATTTAATAAATTGAGTCATATTTGAAATGAACACTAAGGACTTGTGTCTTATGTTGAAACCACCACCATTAGTAAATCATTACAGACACTTCAATCACAGCCACACGTTCACACACTCTCACCATCTGTGTTGCAAGTGGTAAATAAAACTCAAAAGTGTACCCCCAAAATGAGCGTGCAGACACAGTTTCCTGATCATCTAGGACCTCCACTTAAGAAAGTAAATGGTATATTTGATCAATATTCAGCAACCACATATGGCATACATATACTGGCGTATGACTATTAGTTTTACTGTTACCTATGTATGGCACAGTGGGACGACAGTGGGTGGTGGCAGCAACACCACTGTATTTCCTGTCACTGCAGAGAACAGTGATACATTTCACTCCAACAATATTCATAAATAATTGTTGAATGAACATGGTCACATATATTACTTGAAACATACATATGCCTGGGCTTCCAACCTGCTGCCACCAGTTGCCTAATTTGTCTTCCTGTTGGCTGCAGGTAACTTCATTGTTCTATAGGCCTTTTGTAGCTATAAAATATCCTACAAAAGGGACTAATTCAGGCAATTCAGCCTTGTACTTGTTGGCCTTAAAATATGTGCAAGTATTTCCTACTGCTACTTACCGTTTTTAATTATGGTTTTATATTTATTTTGCATTTGCTCCCACGATCGTTTGCCACTGCAGGGTTGCAACTAAAATAATACAGCAACAAAAGTTTAACGTTGTGGAATGCACCCATGTAATTATGGTCACATCTTCAATAAGTCATGTAGCTTACGCATTTACAGCGTATGCTATTTTCTGCCAGCTTGGCAGCAGCGACTTTGTTGAATTTTGCCTGTATTATATGTCTGTATTCCTGATATTCTTGTATTACAATATTTCACACAAGACCTAGACAACGTTTGTAAGATTATTGTCTGCTCCTCCTGCGTGAAATATGCGGCTGTTGTTTTGTCCATGTTTGCGATTGGACATACGATGCAAACACCGCCCCTTTATGTGAACGCGCACGTCTCTAGATTGGAAAGATCTGGGTTGAGTTAGAGAGTTGATAACTGCCGTCGTAGTACCGCTTATCGTGACTGCGATTGTTAGGCTTCGCGTAGCCGGGTAACTGAAAGTAATCCAGAGCATGTTGATCTTGATTCGTAGTACAGGCCCCTGGACTCTGGCAATTGTTATGATGATATTCTGTCGGAGGATGGGCCAAGGAACGCACCACAATGAAAAAGAGTTGACTTCGTTTATTGGCCATCGAGCTCGGATCACACCATCAGTCCACAACAGAGTGATAGGCATGAGTGAGAAACATGTCTCTCAGGTAGACATTATATATGAGCTGGACCGTACAAATATAGTAACCGCTTAAACATAACTTAAATGGTATACATTCCACAACTTAATGCACAGGGAGAACAACACAGGTGGTTTGTTCATCACTCATCGTTTGTACTATTTTCTGCATGTTGCTCTTTCCAAAGGTGAAAGAAGCACATTTTCTATCTATGTGTATTGTCCGAGACCTGCTGTGTGACCTCTTGACCACAGCAAGAGACTCAAGCTTCTCTGTACACAGAAAATCTGCATATCAGTTGATTAAAAAATGAGTCAGTTGCAGATGGTTACCAAAAAGGTTGATTGTATTGGAAAGAAACAAGGTAGCTACATCAAACTTCCTCAACGTGTCCCTAGCACAATAAAATGATCATGCAGAGTAGTATGCATTTTTAGCTACTACATGTTAACTAGAAAGCTAGCTTACATTACATTATTAACTAGCGAGCTAGCTAGCAAGCAAGCAAGGTTGGTGGTATTATTTTAAGCTCACTGATTAAATTTGTTTGCCACAGGAAATTTGTTTGCCATCAAAGATGAAATTATGACCCAAACGATGACACGTGACCCAAAGAGAAAAAAATCCAATCATAATTTTGGCATGTACTGTACAATCATGAACTGGAACTATAATTTTTACATGCCTTGGGTGTAAGTGTCTACTAAGTTACTCAAATGTATGTGAATGTTTACAATTATCCATTGTGAATTAAGAAAGGATAAAAATAGGTCACAGAAGTTGAATTGTTTATTCAAATATAGACTGGTCCTGAAGAAAGGCCCCCAATATGTCCCATATTTTGCCCTACCACTTTTGGACCTGTGGTGCCACCTCTGGCACTAAGGTATCATTGTTCCCGTTTAAAGTGCAGCCTTTATTCCGATTTACAGACACAAAGCTCCCATTCTGGTGGGGTGTGGCTTATAAAAAAAAGCTGCCTATTTCCCCCAAAAACGGTACCTTGTCATAATTGAATAATGAGGGTTATTCAAATGGACATACAGTGAATCTCAAAGTCCATTGACACCTCTTTCCTATCTTAATCTCACAATTTGACAATGCTGCTGCATACATGACTTTAATTTAACCAGGTAAAATCAATTGAGAAACAATTGTCATTTACAATGATGACCTGTCCAAGAGGCAGTAGCACAGTCCACATAAGTGACACAAACAGCACAGATACAAAACAGTATGACAAACACAAGGAAAAGGCTAAAGACACCTGGGTAAATGAATAAACACTATGTACCAAAATAAATAATAAATATAGCTGCAAGCAGCAATGCGGGTTCCTCCGCAAAATGGCGAAATATTATAAAAATGTACATTGTAGAAGGTCAAGAGTTGGACAACAAGAGAGCAAAACTACTTCATGTTGGGCCAACTACAATAGTCTGAATGGGGATTTGAACTCATGAGCATAAGGTTACAAGGCAGACTCTCTATCCTCTCTGCTACACACCAACTGTTGAGAATATATGAGTAGAAAGAGCATAGAATTAGCTTTGGTCAGTTTTGGGACAAAGGTTAAGAAGCGGTTCACATTTAAAGTGGAATTAAGTGAAATTGCGCATGGTATTTCATAATGATGACATCCTGTTTAACTGAACAGATATTCAAATTTAAGACAGGCTAAAAGACTGCGGCTGGATTCAAACCTGCAACCTTATGCTTTGCAGGTCACTGTCCCAGTCCATTGAGCTATTCTTAGTGTTGAGTATTGTCATGTTCAGTTACTGTATAAAAAAGTACGCTGTTTCTTTTGTGGTAAGAGTTGTCAGATTCAGCCAAAGTTTAAACTACTCAAATTCAATCATATTTTGACATGCCAACGTGAAATTGTTGATGGTACTTCAGAGTGATGTCATCTTGAACCCAATAAGGTTTGAAAACCATCAGTCAAAATGATATTTGATTTATTGACACGAAGATATTGAGGCAATGTGGACATTTACATAAATACACCCCTTTCAGACATTTTGTATTACATTTCTCATTCCATTTCACCCTATATAAAAACACACCTGCCCGCACACTATCCCAATCCATGCTGTTTACCTCCCTCCCAGCGCAAGTCACGCCAAAGCAGAAATGCTGTAGCGGACGCATGAAGTTTAGGTGACGACCAAAAATTACCTCTCACAGTCAAAACACATTGCTCACAACACAGTTTCCACAATTTCTCAAAGATGGCTTGAAGACCGCTTTCCAGAACCACAGTCAACATACGATCAAGAATACTCAACAACTGAAAAGGATCCATGTCAGTTGTAAAAAATGAAGCTTTTTACATCTACACTTGACAAACTAGTTTTGACTGTGAAATGCAGTGGCATTATTTACATTTATTCATTTAGCAGACACTTTTATCCAAAGCGACTTCCAAGAGAGAGCTTTACAAAAGAGCATAGGTCACTGATCATAACAACGAGATTGTCACAAACCTTGCAAGTAGCCAAAACAAGAAGCGTACATTGTGAAAAAGCTAAACAAGTGCCAAAAGGGAAGACCCATAAGAGCATGCAGTTATACAAGTTACAAATTAAAACAACGTGAACCACAAAAGTGCAGGACTGTACCTGTAGAAGACAATCAACAGTAACATATTTCACAGCGAGTACAAGACTTAGCTTCGTTATATCTAACCTAAAAGAGTCACTTAATAAGAGTCATTTTGATCCTGGAGGAAACTAACTAACAAGTCCAGCCAAGCATTCTTAAGTGCCGTTGTACTCCCGGAACAAGTGCGTCTTGAGCCTTTTCTTGAAGGTGGGGAGACAGTCAGTGTCCCTGATGGAGGTGGGGAGCTGGTTCCACCATTGGGGGGCCAGGCAGGAGAAGAGCTTGTGTTGGGACCAGGCAGTCTTGAGCGGTGGGACCACCAGGCGGTTGTCTGTAGAAGACCGTAGGTGACGGGTGGGGGTGTAAGGTTGCAGGAGAGACTTGATGTAGACGGGTGCAGTACCGTTCACTGCTCGGAAGGTCAGTACCAGGGTCTTGAATCTGATACGGGCGTTGATGGGTAGCCAGTGGAGAGAGATGAGGAGCGGGGTAACATGGGAGCGTCTGGGTAGATTGTAGACCAGGCGGGCCGCTGCGTTCTGAATCCTCTGAAGAGGGCGGGTTGCACATGCTGGGAGACCAGCGAGCAGCGAGTTGCAGTAGTCCAACTTGGAGAGGACCAGTGCTTGGAATAGCAGCTGGGTGGAGTGCTCAGACAGGTATCTCCTGATCTTCCGGATGTTGTAGAGGGTAAATCTACAAGACCGAGAGACTGCGGCGATGTGGGCCGTGAGGGAGAGCTCGTCATCCATGGTAACCCCAAGGTTCCTGGCAGAGGATGAGGGGGTCACCGTCGCAGATCCCAGGGTGATTGACAGATCGTGGGAGATGGAGGGTTTAGCCGGGATGATGAGAATTCAGTTTTGGCGAGGTTCAGCTAGAGGTGGTGCTCGGTCATCCAGGCGGAGATGTCTGCGAGGCAGGCTTCAATCCTAGCTGAGATCCCCGGATCGGTCGGGGGGAACGACAGGTACAGCTGGGTGTCGTCGGCGTAGCAGTGGTAGGAGAAGCCATGGGAGGTGATGATTGGTCCAAGTGAGGTGGTGTACAGAGAGAAGAGGAGGGGTCCAAGGACGGAGCCCTGTGGGACACCGGTGGAGAGCTGGTGAGGGTCAGACAGTTTGCCTCCCCAGGAGACCTGGTAGGATCTTCCCGAGAGGTAGGATGAGATCCACTGGAGTGCAGTGCCAGTGATGCCCATCTCAGAAAGTCTGTAGAGCAGGATCTGGTGGTTAACCGTGTCAAACGCTGCAGAAAGATCCAGCAGAATGATGACGGATGACCTCGAAGCCGCTCTGGCAGACTGGAGGGCAGTGGTGACTGAAAGGAGGGCAGTCTCTGTGGAGTGGCCGGTCTTGAAGCCCGATTGGTTGGGGTCAAGCAGGTTGTTCTGAGAGAGAAAGTTAGACAGTTGGTTACAGCACGTTCAATTGTTTTAGAAAAGAAGGGTAGCAGTGATACCGGTCTGTAGTTCTGGAGGACAGCAGGGTTAAGGGAGGGTTTTTTGAGTAGAGGGGTAACTCTGGCCTGTTTGAAGGCAGAGGGGAAGGTGCCAGAGGTAAGAGAGGAGTTTAAGACTCGGAGCAGAAAAGTTATGATAGAGGGGGAGATGGTTTGAAAGAGAGGGGAGGGGACAGGATCAAGGGGACAGGAGGTGGGGCGATGAGAGAGAATGAGGTCAGAGAGCTCTGACTCGGACAGGGGAGAGAAAGAGTTTAGACATTTAGTTGGGTCAGTCACGAGTGGTGAGGGGGTAAAAAAAGGTGGGTTTAGGGAACCGACTGCTAATGTCGGAGACTTTTTCCTCAAAGAAGTAGAAGTCGTCTGCTGTCAGGGTGGAGGGAGGGGGGGTGGGGGAGGTGGGTTAAGAAGGGTGGAGAAGGTAGAGAAAAGTTTGTGGGGGTTTGAAGCAGAGTTAATTTTGTTAAGAAAGTAGAGGGATTTAGCACCAGTTATGTGAGAAGAGAAGGATATAAGGAGAGAGTGATACTTATCAAGGTCCAGACCGTCTTTGGACTTGCGCCATCTCCTCTCAGCTGCTCGAAGGGTGGACCGCTCTTCACGAATAACATCCGTAAGCCACGGGCAGGAGGGAGAAGATCGCGCAGGCCTGGTTGACACGGGACAGAGAGAGTCAAGTGATGCAGTTAAAGTGGTTAACAGGGTGTCAGTGGCAGTGTTAGTGGGGTGGGACGAGAACTCGTCAATGGGAGGGAGGATGTTACAACCGAGGAGAAATGGGAGGGGGATAGGGAGCGGAGGTTGCGCCGGAAAGTTACGAGGGGAGGGGATGTAGGAGGGGTTGGAGGGAGAGAGACAGAGAATTTGATAAAGAAGTGATCAGAAATGTGCAGTGGGGTTACAGAGGTTAAGTCAGTGCTACAGTTACATGTCAGGATGAGGTCTAGCTGTTTGCCTGCCTTGTGGGTCGCCGGTGTGCTCAGCAGCGTCAAGTCAAAGGAGGTCAGGAGGGACAAGAAGTCGACAGCCTGCGTTGCCTGGAGGTGGATGTTGAAGTCCCCAAGGACTATCAGGGGGGTTCCATCATCCGGGAGGCCGCTGAGGAGCATGTCCAGCTCCTCCACAAAGTCAGCAAGCGGTCCTGGCGGGCGATAAAGAACAATTAAGCATGCTTTGATAGGATTAGTTATCATCACATAATGGTGTTCAAATGATTTGGCAGTAAAGGAGAGTGGTGTGGATGTGTATTTAATATGAGGGGAAAGAAGCAAACCTGTCCCACCACCCCGTCCGGTTGAGCGGGGTGAGTGAGTGAAGGAGTGGTTGACGGAGAGAGCAGCTGGAGTTGCAGTGTTCTCTGGGCGGATCCACGTCTCTGTCAGCGCAAGGGCATGAAGAGAAGCATGGGATGCAAACACCGGGATGAAGTCTGCCTTGTTCACAGCAGACTGGCAGTTCCAGAGCCCTAAAGAAAGAGAGAGGGCAGGTGGAGAAGATCTGGATAGGTAGTGAAGGTTAGAAGTTGACCGTATATACTTTGTGACATATCTGCGTCTACGGGTAGTGTAATGAACAGGAATGCTAAATAAACACATGCTAGCTAAGAATAGGTTCAAGGTAGAATATAATCTAATTATGAATATAAATAGGTTGATACTTATCAGAAGAGGTGATCCTCCTCGTCGGCCTTCCTCGGTAGACTCCGCAGGTAGACTCATTTGTCTTTGTTCGACTGAGTCTTCGTGCGACGAGGCTGCCAGACGAGGCTGCCTCTGTAGTAGGGATGTGCATCTCCATCACTGAGGACGATGAGTTACACATCTCGATGCACTGCCAACGATCTGATACATTAAAGATACATAAAAGCAACTACTAATGCCATACGATACGATTCACCCCTATTGCGATGCAGTGCAATTCGACACGATGCGATTCAATGAGATGCTATGCAATTTAATATGGTACATAATGATTTCTCATTACAATGATGAGAAATACATACATACATACATACATACATACATACATACATGATAACTCATTTATGCTATGATTTATTTCTTTGTCAGACTGAAAATCATCAATTAACTAAACAAGTGAAAGTTTTATTTCACATATTAAACAAAGTCTCTGACAAAAGAAGATAAAATAACATTAGGCCTGGACCTTGCCTTAAACCAGTTATTCTTTCCTGTTGTATGTGTTCTCTGGATGTGAAAACGGGTAAACTATTACTGGCAGTCACAAGCTGCTGTAAACACTGTCATTTAACACCACACACAATTGAACTCATACGTCCTACTTTTACTACTCATACGTCTTACTTAAGATTTCTCAATGACTCAGCTATCTCTCGTCTTACTTTGTCGTACACAACAGGGATTTGTTTTGTCGGAGAATAGCTTCCTATTCTGGCTGGGGGTACCGGTAGAGCTAGCCACTGACTGTAGCCATAGCTGAATCCGAGGGGGAGGCAGACGTCTCCACACTAACACCATGTAGCCTCTTCAGGTGACTACCCAAATTAGCCGTGCTGCCTGTGTACTTTATAGCAGTACGATATATCTTGCCAACTGCATGGGTCTTGTCAAATTGCCTATCTTATTTGTAAAATCCGAAGTGTTGGTAAACCTTGGATTTATTGCAATTTGTAGTACTGTAACGTGTAACTCTTCCTCCGCCATGATAACACTCGCCCGAACACGCCTCCAACTCGCGCGGAACTTTGCCGAGAGACTTCACGAGAATCGGGCACTGACAGCAGTGGAGATAAGAGCGTGCTTAAGAAACTATCTAAATATAAAATTATTGGTCACAAATCATTGGTCGAATTTGTACATACTAAAGGTGTTCGCATACACATAATTCTATATACATACATTGGATTATACCAATGCAAAGATGTTAGAAACGATGCATCGCGATTTCATCCCACATTGTATCCGATGCACACTTTTTAGATCCGGGCCATCGCATCGTGAGCTTTTATGCCGATGCACAGATGCGAATCGGTTAATCTTCCCATCCCTACTCTGTAGTGCTAACCGCCTTAAATATGCAAGGCGCAGCTGACAATGACCCTAATTATGTAAACAAAGGTCAGGGTCTCACGCCGCGTCAAGTACCCTGAACAGATCTCTAGCTAGCTACTTAACTTAACGGCCTGGATAGCTGCTGTCTAACAACCCTGCCCAGACACAAGAATTAGCAACAACACAAAACTACAAGTTAAAGTCACTTACTTGGTCAGGAGGCATCACGACGTACATTCAGTAAAAACACTATTCGCTCTGAATCTGGTTACAGAGTCGGGGCTATTTAGCTGCTTTCTACAATGACCCTAATTATGTAAACAAAGGTCAGGGTCTCACGTGGCGGCAAGTACCCTGAACAGATCTCTAGCTAGTTAACGGCCTGGATAGCTGCTGTCTAAAGGCCGATTTATACTTCTGCGTTTTTACGCACACGAGGAACGCCCCGCCCCCTCCGTCAAAAAATGGCCTCTACGTGTCCACGCAGAGCTCTGCGTGTGCGTTCTGATTTTCCTGACTGTCCGTCTGTCTGTGCGTCTTTTTACGGATACTGTCAGGCCAAATAGTGTCCTAGGGCCAAATAGTGTCCTACCTGACGTCACAATGCCGTTCCGTAGCATGGACGCGTCCGTCGCTGTGCCGACCTTAAATTCCTGAGATATCTAATCGTGCTAGCAGGGAACTGTCATGGTTGCTATACTGGTTACTAGGTAGGAAGTTTTGTATTTAGGCTTATTTAAACCAGTTTATTCTACTCTACTATTTAAAGTTTTCACTCGTTCAACATTCCCGAGACAGCAACGCGCGCAGGTAGAATACTATACGTGTTGCCTTCCCGGTCTGTTAAAATTGACGCTAAATAAGTAATTTTGTTGACGAAAACAACTGGCTAGCTAGCACCAGCTATCGAACGAGTGAAAACTTTAATTAGTAGAGTAGAATGAACTGGTTTAAATAAGCCTAAATACAAAACTTCCTACCTAGTAACCAGTATAGCAACCATGACAGTTTCCTGCTTGCACGATTAGATATCTCACCAATTTAAGGTCGGCATAGCGACGGACGCGTCCTTGCTTCTGAACGGCATTGTGACGTCAGGTAGGACACTATTTGGCCCTAGGACACTATTTGGCCTGACAATACCCCTTGGCTATGATTGGTCCGTATTAAGAACCGTTTGCGTCAGGGGTGGGGTTGCCGTGATCAACAAGAGAACAGAATCCTTTGACCGCCATTGTTTTTACAACTCTTATTTCAGCTAAACAGTACATGTAAATCAGCATCTGAATTAAAATGTGACGAGAAATGGGCAGTGTAGTTGCTGAAAATGTGCTTATTTTATTGATGAAATGGTTCATTTGTTCATCTGCTCCGACCTTTCGATAACCTAGCTAGCATCGCAGTGCAGCGTCATCTACTGTTCTGGCGGTGAATTGTTTTCAACACGCAGAGCCAACGGAGTAGTATAAATTCAACCAGTCTGTCCGACTCCGTGCGTCTGTCCGTTAACGGAGACGCAGAAGTATAAATCGGCCTTAACAACCCTGCCCTGACAAGAATTAGCAACAACACAACACAAAACTACAAGTTAAAGTCACTTACTTGGTCAGGAGGCAGTCAAGACGTACATTCAGTAAAAACACTATTCGCTCTGAATCTGGTTACAGAGTCGGGGCTATTTAGCTGCTTTCTACAATTACTCTAATTATGTAAACAAAGGTCAGGGTCTCACGCGGCGGCAAGTACCCTGAACAGATCTCTAGCTAGCTACTTAACTTAACGGCCTGGATAGCTGCTGTCTAACAACCCTGCCCAGACACAAGAATTAGCAACAACACAACAAGTTAAAGTCACTTACTTGGTCAGGAGGCAGTCACGACGTACATTCAGTAAAAACACTATTCGCACATTTGGATTCACTTGAACTTGAATCCAAATGTGTTGAACTGATGGAGACCCGGCCATGCAGTCACTCCAAACATTTGGCTCGATTCCAGGCTTTGGCAAGAGTATTTAGCTCTAAACTGGTCAATATACACATCTGACCAAAGACCAGCTCGACCTTTGCCTGTAAACAGTGATTCTGACTGTCAGAGACCTTTAAATAGGCTGACCGAGTGAAACTAGCCTGGCTAACGTAGGTCGCTTTCTCAGGAAAATGACAAATGAAATAGGCTTGTTTTGAAGAATCCTATATACTGGATATCTTCAGTAGACACTTGTCTACAAAAAGCATCCCTCCCTGACGTTTTAGGACTAGATTTTAGTGAATTACGATATCGTTTACACACTGCCAGTGAGTGAGCGAGCCGAGTCTGTCATTGAGGCCAAGGCAAAAAAATTTACCCTCGGGACGCAGTCTCACTCCACTTCAAGTTTTCCACATATCACAAAAATAATCGGAGCATCTGGCTACAAGCACAATTCCTACATCTCCTAAAGGCTTCCCTCCTCGAGGTTTGGTAACAAACACATTTTTGTTGTCGACCGAACTGTAAAATGGTGAACTTATGAACATGACGCAACCAAAACATGGCTGCTGCTTAAGCTTATTACAAAGACTTTCTCAACCCAAATCAAAATTCTGAGCCGACAGGTCTGTTGGGAATTGCTTGTTCTCCTATAAGCTGCCCTCCTCTACCGTTTTGATGAATTTGCCGAGATGCTACATGATTCAGTAATTACACAGAGGGAAAAAGCTAGCTACTTTGAGTTAGGTTTTCCGTCACTTCAAACTCACGATCTAAAGGTCACAAAGTGCTCAAACCTTCACCATTATTCAAGAGTAGTGTACTTTCACAAACCCAATCATTGATTCTAGCTTAACATTTGTAAAAATTAGTGCTGTCAGTTTAACGCGTTATTAACGGCGTTAACGCAAACCCAAATTAACGGCGTCAATTATTTTATCGCGCGATTAACGCTCTTTTTGGCCTAGCAAACTTTGTAGTTTTTTTCACATGCTGTTGCAACAACTACCGACGTTAGAAAAACTACAACACCACACCGGATCTAGCTAGACCGGAAACAAAACAACAGGCACGCCAAACACTCGTTTGGCTTGCGAGCTGGCTAAAGAGTAGTAGCAGAGCCCGTTTACGGATATTAGACATTCTCTGGTAGTAGGCTAACGTTACGTTGAGTGGATGACGAGCGCGAGATGCCGAAATGGATGCCAATAAGATTCTGAATGGAAAGTTTGCTTTTAAAAAGTTGCCAAATGGTTCTATTGACAAGACCAGTGATCTGTGTGTTTTGTCGTTGTAAACTGAGCTATCATCGCAGCACGTCCAGTCTGAAATACCACTTGATGGCCAAGCACACAGCTGATGCAAATTCTCTGCCCCCTCGTCAAAGCCAGGCGATTGCAATGTTGTTTTCAATAAAAAAAATATTTGCACAAAGCAATCCGAACCACTTTTCTATGTTGATAAGAGCATTAAAATTTGAAAAAAGATTGGGACAAAAAGAAATCAGGGACATTTAGAATAGATAAAAATGTGCGATTAATTGTGATTAATCGCGAGTCAACTATGACATTAATGCGATTAATCGCGATTAAATATTTTAATCGTTTGACAGCACTTGTAAAAATAGGACTTACCGAACGTGGCTGCCTCCAACACGGCTTTCAGGTGATTCCAGTTGAAAACAACAATGGCCGCCAAAAAATAATTTATATTTGTAACGGCGAGCTGCCATTGGAAGCGAAATGAGGGTGAGGGTGGGGCTTGGTCAGCAAACCATTTCCAGAAAGGATGTGTGTGCGTCTCGCAAAGCTCGCGCGTGTGTCAAGTAGGTTGACCACCTGTCCCTCTTTGCATTGTATAGCACAGCATTTTCAATATGCGATGTGCGGAACAAGGGGTGAAAATGCTGTGCAACACAACTCAAAGCGGGACAGGTGGTCACCCTAGTGTCAAGGGGCAGGATGAGACTGTGAGAATTTGGAGCGCGCGCACTGTGGAGCAATTCAATTGAATTCAATCATATATTGACATACCAAGGTCAAATTGTTTATGGTACTAGAGATTGAATTAGTCTTGAACCCTATTAGGTTTGAAAATCAATCAGTCAAAATTATATTTGGACATTTACATAAATACACTTCTTTCAGCCATTTTGTGTTGCATTTCTTATTCAATTTGACCCTTTATAAAAACATGTATTCTACACATCTGTAACAAAAGTCCAGTTGATTGGATCAATGGTTCATGAGGAGAAGGGTTTTGAAGGTTGTACCAAATTTGGACAGTAGAGGAAAATCTATCATGGCGGACCTTATGGGTTTTTGAGGCTTTTTTGTTCCCCATGAGAAATAAGGCATGTATACCAATTTTCAGGCATTTTGGAATAATGGGGAGCTGGGGAAATCACTTAGATTTTGGGCATGTTTTATAGTGCCACCTATGGGCACACATGGGCCACTAGCTGTGTGGGAGTAGTGAGGGACCTGTTGTATCATTGGGCCAAATTGTAAAAAATCGGGTCCAGGACTTTTTGAGCTGTTGGGCCATTTAGCAGAGAAATATAATAATTAGGGCTGTGAAATGATTAACATTTTAATCAAATTAATCACAGGTTTCTGTGGATTAATCATGATTAATCACATATTACCGATTTTCCGAATTTGTCATTAGTGTGCGTCTTTGATTTTGCGTGTGCTCAAGCACTCCTAATATTTTTTTTAATATTTTCTTAAATATATTGTTTATTATCAATTGATGCTGGTAGTTCATGAAGAAAGGGACATCCTTAGTTTTTTCATTCAATATTTTGCATAATAATACATACATGTATTAATTGTCATCCAGTGAAATTAGGGATTAATATTAGCAAGGGGGTTTACGTTTAGCACTTTTGCAAGGCACTGTATTCATGTCACATTCTCATTGGGGGCTGAGCACCCCTAAAGGTCTGATCCTAGAATCACCCCTGCAACGCACCATATAAGCTTGAGTTTAAATACATTATTTAATGTGACATTACTACTGTACATGCAAGTCTTAGCTAAATGACTTAAATGTATGATGCACTTTTCGATCAGTCCTCCGACACCACAACACGATACTTGCCGAGTATAACAGCGCAACAGCTCAAACACAGGCAGGGATTCAGTAGCAACGCTAGCGCTAAATAAGTATTTAGCTGCTAGGCTCCATGACGCCGGGTAAGAAGGGCTCGTGAAACTGCTCACCAAAAAAACGAAGGGGCACCCACTTGTCTGGCAGATTAAGACATGTTCGTAGGAACATAGCGAAAAATATCCTAAACTTTCCAAGACTTTTAGCTAGGTTTATAGGTACCTAGCGAAAAATAGCCTCAACTTTCCTAGACTTTAAGCTACGGTACTAATGCAGAAGGAAAGCTGATATCGCTGTCTTACTAGAACGTCGTATCTATGCGTTGTTGCTAACGTGTGCACCCAATGAATTCAAAATTTGTAGGTCGCACATGCGCGAGTGCTTGTAAAAAATGCTCGCACTGTCTCAAAAACTGGTCGCAAAATGCGACCATTTGGTCGCAGTCTGGAGCCTTGCCGCAGAGTGTGCATATCACTTTGTTTTTATTGGATGTTCCATCTTAGTTTTTTGGAACACTAACTTCTCATCTAGAAGTTGCAGATTGGGTGGAATTGTGGTAATATTACGTTAAATGCGTTAAACAAAAATAACGAATTAATCCTGTAATTTAATCATAACGCGTTAACGCGTTATTTTTCACAGCCCTAATAATAATAATAGGAATACTAACAAAAACAATAGGTTCCCTCCTACGAGGGGAACCCTAATAAGAATACTAACAAAAACAATAGGTTTCCTCCTACCGGAGGAACCCTAAAAATAAAATGAATAAAAAGAAAAAAGCAGATTACTGGATTTTCTTTATAAAAATGAGAGAGAGTGAGCGAGCGAGAGAAGCAAGAGCTGGTTATCAGGTACAGCAGCCTGTTGTGAAGGGAGGGCCAGTCCACCAGTCTGTAAAGATCACAGTGGTGGGTGGTGAAGGGGACACCTGTGGCAAAACGGATTGCTGAGTGGTGGAGTGTGTCCAGTTTTCAGAGGGAGGTCCTTGATGCCATTTTTTAAATTATATTGCAGTAGTCAAATAGAGGAAGGATGGTCATTTTCACGAGGGTGACTTTGGCAGAGAGTGTGAAGAAGGCCTTGTTTTGATACAGGAAACCCAGTGTAGCTTTGACTTTAGCTAGAGGGTTATTGATTTGTATATTAAATGTAATATATTGGAAGTTGCTTTGGATAAAAGCGTCTGCTAAATGAATAAATGTAAATGAGATGAGTCCAACCAGAAGCCAAGGTATTTGTAGGAGCTGAAAAACTCCAGTTCTGAGCCATCAGCACTGTAGATCTTGGGAGGGCTGGGGATTATGAGGTTTTTCCAGTCAAACAGCATACATTTGGTTATTTTGGAGTTGAGAAGCAGATGGAGGTTGTGGAAAAACTGTTGGATGGAGGTGAGGCTTTGTAAAACATTAAAACGGTTTCCACCTTTGTTTGGCTGTGGTCTGTACCTTTTTCACGCCCCAAAATTTGCTGCGCACTGCTCTGTGTATTTCCACAGAATTACAAAGAAGAACGTTTTTCAAGGCTACTGATGGTCGTAAATGCAGTGTTCAGGCAGGGCCGTCGTTTAGGGGTGAAAGGTGATGACAATTCTAGGGGCCCACAGCCCACTAAAACCCCAGTAGCCTATTATGTAAGCTTCCTGTTCTATGACTAAATAATTATGCATACGCCTAACTAATAATCATACTAATGCATCAGAGTTAAAACATTGCCAAAAAATCGAGCAAAATTAGAAAAATAATAATAATTTTCCGAGCAATAACACCGTTCTTTAAAAAAATGATTTAGTCCATGTTTCGCTCCTCTTTTGGAAATTTGCACGCAACGTTATAGACACATTTTTTTTTGTAAATATTCGGGATGCGCGCGCAATGTGGTTGCAGAAAAACGGGAAAGGATAGCATTTATAATGGCAAAAGGACCACATGGATAATACAAATAGTTCGATTTAAAAAGACCAAAAAGGTTAAGAAGGGTAGCCTTAAGGAGAGAAAGAAATTCCCAATTGATCTGTCAGTTCAGAATTTTGATTTGTGTCTTGAAAGTATTTTTGAGTGAGTGGGAATGTCGTCCGGTAGACTGTATTGTCTTAGGTTGCGTCATGTCACAAAGTTCATAATTTTAAAGTTTGATCAAATTTACATCAAAAGTTTTACACCAAAAAAGGGAAGCAGGGCATCATTCAAAAGATATGGGAATTCTGTTTTTAGCCAGCTGGTTTGATTATTTTTGTGATTTGTGTAAAACTGTCAATCTGAGTGAGACTGCGTCTAAAGACTGTTTTGACGTTAGCCTCGAAGTCAGACTCGGGTCGCTCACTGTCACAATGTTGTGTTTCACAACACAAAAAACATCAGGGAGGGCTGCCTTTTGTAGATACGAGCCTGCTCTCCACCTTTATTACTCATTTAAAAACGTTTATTTGATCAATCGAATATAAAAGCATCATAGAATGTACAGTAAAGTAACATCTAGCTGGCGTAAGTTATTTCAAATGCATAGAAAATGCTTAACAGTAAAATCTAAATTTAGTTTGCACCTAATATATTTGAGTGTGCTAAAATTAGCAATAACGTCAGCTAGTTCGAGGTGTATGCATAGGCTAACTAGAAGTTAGCAGCACATTTCCCGTATTTAACAATATTTAAACATGGACTTACCTGAAAGTGATGCACGGGCATCATCTCGCAGTTTATTTCTTTTTCTGCCCCTGACTCCTGTTGTCTTTTTGAGGCCATTTTCGAAAAGTTTACCTAGCCTACTGTCAAAGTTCGTCAGGCCACTGAGATAAGAAAGGGCACCCACGGCGAGCTTAGAAAGTTGAGTGTGTATTTGTTTTTTTGTGGGGTGAGGGGCACCATCGTAATTTTTTTGGAGCTATTAAATATATTTCTTGCCTGTTTTGTGATATACATGCCTAAAAAGTGCGTAATATTTATATAGGCCTACTGAAATAATATCGGCATTATAATTATAATAACTATGATGATTTTTCAGTTGGCAATTTTTTGGTGCCCCCTCAGGACTTTGTGCCCTACCCACAGCGCGTAGTGCGCGTTATGGGAGTGGCGGCACTGAAAATAATAGCCTGACAAGGCTGACATTACAACATTATCCACTAAATATCATCCACAGAAAAGATCAGTATGGTTATAATTCGCCAAACGTTTTAATACGCTGAATGTATATTCCAGTAGCAGTAGGACACCATTTTCCATTCTCACATGAGTGTTTACTAAAACTAAACTGCTATGGTAGCCTGTTGACATGAGTCTTGTTAATGTTCCGTCCTATACAATAATAAAGTCTAGAGCTAAGGCATTGATAAGCCTATTTAGATAGTTTTGATATTAATGCCAAGACTAGGTATGTTAGTTCTTCATCAGCTGTTCCATAAAACATAACCACAAATGTGTTCAAAAGAAATATGAAATTAAATAAATCAAAGTTTGGGTGCTGCTACTCCAGAATCAGCTGTAACCTCCTCTGACCCCAGCACTCCAAAGATGTTGATGATGGTGAGTGAGTGAGGTAGATGCTTGTTGGCTATTTTGACTTATTAGTGAACTGCTGTACCATTGGCAATTACTTACACATTAGGTCACTTTCAGCTCTTTTGATTCTGTAATGAATGGCAAAATGTAAATATGATACATATAGTCTAAGAATAAAAGTGGTGTAAAATTGATATTTGGCGATGAAAAGTCAGGGGGCGGGGGCCCACACCAATATTCTTTCAGGGGGCTCAGAATATGCTACGTCATACAACGTCAAGCAGGCTCAAGTGTGCATGTGGGTGGCAAAAGAGACAAACTTCTCCCAGGTATATACACTTTGTGTGTCAATCAGGTAATTTCATATCTCTGGGACACTGGATTGCAGGGCTTGACATTAACTTTTTGAGGCACTTGTCATTTGGACGAATATATTTACGTTTCACCTGTCAATGCACAAAAGTCACTTGTCCCCCCAGACCTTTATCTTGAAGAGTGAAACGGGCAAAACCAGCCTGGCTAACGGAGGACGCTTTCTCAGGCAAATGATGAATGAAACAGGCTTAGTTAAAGAAATCCGAGAAGCTGGCTATCGTCAGCCGGCTCGTATCTACAAAGGGCAGTCCTCCCTGACGTTTTGGGTGTAGAAATGAGTGAAATATGACATTGTGCACACTGCCAGTGAACGACCTGAGTCTCCCTCAGATTGCCAGTTTACACAAATCACGAAAATAATCGGACCAGCTGGCTAAAAGCAGAATTCCCATATCTCTTGAAAGCTGCCCTGCTCGACTTTTTAGATGTAGAATCGACTGTAAAATTATGAACTTTGTGACATGACCCGAAGACATGGCTGCCGCCTGACTATGCAGTCTACCGGAAGACATTCTCACTCAAGTTTCAAGACTTTCTCGACCCAAATCATGATGTGACAGATCATTAGGGAATCACTTTCTCCTCCTTGAGGGCTGTCCTCCTTGACCTTTTTGGTCTTTTTAATTCTCTTGCCGTTATAAAGGCAATTTTTTCCAGTTTTCCTGCCACAATGATGCACGCTCATGCCTAATGTTTACAAACAAATAATTTGTTGCTAACAGTTATTAGCAATGCTAACGTATCCTGAGTCTAGCATAGGTAGAATGTGTGATGATTTAGTTTATTGGCGATGGGGCTAACGCGTTAATTCATGTTCCTGACTGTGTTTCATTCTAATAAATAACCCGTGTTGTCATGTAAATCTACAATATACGATGCATGCTTGTCCAGATCTTTGGCAAGTTATTTTTATTAGTTAGCAAGATAGATGACTGCAGCTGAGTTGAATTACGATAGTTTGGTTGCTAAGCTGTAACGTTACCCACCAGAAGTGGAAATTGCCCCCCCCCCGCATGACGTACACCCTTCACCCATCACATACACACCCCCCCAACCCCCCCCCCCCCCCTCCCCGGGACGCAATCACACACGATACACACCTGTCTCTACCACCAATGACCATAGGAACATCTCTCGCTCGCTCTAAATACAAATTCCCCGATTTCTGGGAGATTGTATAGCATTTGCGGGCGTCAGGGAGCCAGTATTGAAATACGGGAGACTCTGTGGAATGTCTGTAACGTTAATGATATCTAGTCAATCTGTTGAAAACAGGGTGTAGACACAATACTTTTTATTTCGAGTCTCCACCTTCGATGTTTCACTGAGTGCTGTTGGCCGCGTTGCGTCTTTGCTTTGTCGGTTCACTCGTTGATAAAACCAACCAATCAGCACGCAGCTCATCTATATATTCATGAGCATACCATAAAAGGTAGAAAACATCTTGTTTTATTCCAGGGCTATTTCACAGGGTGAATTAGGGCGCATAGAACAGCACTTGGGCCATTTTCAGCCCAAACAATGTTACATACCCTGTTCAGAGACGTTAAGGAACAGTGTGAAATACCCTATAAAATCAGTTAACGATCCCTTTAAGTCCTGTTGGCCTTTGCTTTTTGGGCACCGAGATGATGGTGGAGGACTTGAGACAGGCGGGCACATGGCATCTCTCAAGGGAGTGTTAAAGATGTTGGTAAACACCAGAGACAGCTGGGGCCCGTTCTCCGTACGTCGCTAACTCAGTTTGCTGGATTTGATTGTTGACGATTCTTCGAAGCTCATTCTGGACTTACTGTCATAGCAACAAGTCCTTTAGCTTAAACCTGCTCGGGAGCAGGCTAATTTTATGTAAACAAGAGTTGATTGTGACTTTATAAGCTATAATAGGCTACTAGCCTGTAGCCTACTTTATGAGAGACAGACTATCGTTTTTTTTGTGAGGGTGTCATTTACATCATTAATTTGGTGAAACCAAATTTATATTGTATATACAATATATATATTGTATTATATGACATTAAAGAATAAATTATACAAAAACATAGGTCGAGCATACTGTAGGCCTAATAAGCGATAAAACCTTTAATGTGGTCACTACTATACTTTTAATTTTGTCTGCTACTTTTTGCCAGCCCTCTTTCTTGGATTTTGCTGACTTTGAGGTGTTCCCTGGTGTTCTGATTAAATCTTCAAATTCAGAGTAACCTTTGAGCAAGCTGTTGCTCTGTTGGGGAAAACACGGGACGCTCTTTTTGGCCATGGTGAGCAGCCATAGACATATGTGAGCAGCCAATAGCAGCCTTGCTGATCAAGGTTTCTACTATTGATACATACCCCCTTTAAGACCAACACATAACTCAATCCAGCTATACTAGTCATAAACAATAAGGCTGTTCGAAGAACCAAATTATCCAGATCATGATGAGCAAGATAATGTCATCTTGGATGTGTCATTTGATCTTGGATGTAATAAGCGACGTACAGAGAACGGTACCCTGGTCAGCACAGTGCTTCAGGGTGGCTGGAGAGACAGAGTCCGGCCCAGCTGCTTTGCAGGGGTTCTGCCTCTTGAAAAGTCTGTTAACGTCTCCCTCCTGAATTGAGAGAGACGTCTTTGTGGTGGTGGAGTAGGGGGCCTCTGGGGTTGGTAAGGTGTGGGTCAGGACAGTCCAATTGTCTTTCAAATCGACAGTAGAACTCGTTCAGGTTGTTGGCCAGGTGAGAGTTGTTGATGGAGTGTGGGGCTCTGGGCTTGTAGTTGGTGATCTGCTTAAACCCTCTTCAGACAGAAGTAGTCGTTACCTGAGAGCTGCTGTCTTAGTCTCTTTGAGTACAGCCGTTTCGCCTCTCTCACCGCCTTGCCAAACCTGTTCTTTGACTCCTTGAATCTGGATCTGTCCCTACTCCTGAATGCTTCCTCCTCGTCCAAACCTAAGCCGTCGGCGTTTAGCTGTGAATGATGTATGACGTTACAGCCTCTTTGAGCTTCTCCAGACTATTGGTAGTGGTAGAATCAGGTGTTCCCAGCATCCTTAAAAGACAAAAGACAAGTGTTTTCTGGCTTGAATCAACACTGTGCCTCGCTGATGGTATGGACTCAGAGCTTGCAGTATTTCTCTCATCAGGTGAGTCGACTCACAACTGTGAGAGTGAGTTGCCATGTTACTGTGGCCTAGTGCTTTTGAAATACCATTGAGATTACTACGAAGGTGTTAGAAAATGGAGTTGATGTACATAAACAAAATGTTACAAATGTACCTATAATAGGACCGTTGTAGCTCTGACGTGTATCTAGTCAAAATGGCTGTATATAAGGGTTGTGAAGTCGATAATCGTGGCAATGCAATTTATACACACAGCCTCAGTGTTTTCCCAAATTGTTCATTACCACAAGCCAATAATTGCAGATATAGATTTTTCGGGTGCCTCCGCTAGGAGGGAACCTATTGTATTTGTTAGTTTTATTATTATTATTATTATTAATCTTCTTCTCCTTACGCCACAATAACTCAACATGTTATTGGTAACACATTTTCTAATTTCGCACATTGATACTACATCCGAGTGGGAGCCCCCACACCAAATATGGGACACCTTCGACTGTAGGGGGCGCCACAGGCCACGCCCTAAAGTCCGATTGTCAACGTGATGGCATTTCCACCCCATTGCTCCAACTCTTCTGAAACTTGGTGTGCATGCCTCATTTCTCATGGGGAACAAAAAAGCCTCAAGGACCTATAAGGTCCGCCATGATGGATTTTCCTGTACAGTGAAAACTTGGGAAAAATGTTACTGTTGCTTGCTTTTCTACAGGTACACTTGCACTTAGCGATTCATGTTGTTTAATTGTAACTTGCTTAAATACACGCTCTTATGGTTCTTCCCTTTGGCACTTATTTTTTGGTTGTTCACAATGTGTGCTTCTTGTTTTGGCTACCCGCAATGCTCAACCCGCAATCTTGTTGTTATTATCAGTGACCTATGCACTTTGTAAAGCTCTCTTTTGGAAGTTGCTTTGGATAAAAGCGTCTGCTAAATGAATACATGTAAATGTAATGTAAATGTAAAATCTTCAAAATTCATCTACTCTTATAAAAAAGGTCAAATTCACTTTTTGTTCAGATGTGTAAAATTAATGTCTGTATAAAGAGTGACATGGAATAAGAAATACAATACAAGATGGCTGAAAGGGGTGTATTTATGTAAATGTCCACATTGCCTCAACATCCTTGTGTCAATAAATCAAATATAATTTTGACTGATGGTTTTTAAACCTAATTGGGTTCAAGATGACATCACTCTGACGTAAACAATTTCTCCAAGTCGAACAATCCTTGCTACAGGAGAAACAGCTTTCTTTTTTTATACAGAAACTGACCATAAATTCTCAGCCTTGCGCGTAGCTCAATGGGTTGAAATGTTCTCCTGCAAAGTGGAACATCATAGATTCGAATCCAGGCACAGTCTTTGGCCTGACATAATTTTGATTACTTGTTTAGTTAAACAGGCAGACATCCTTCTGAAATACCATGCCCATTTTCATGCAATTTCACCTTAAAATGTCAACCGTTTCGTAACCTTTTTCCCAAAGCTGACCAAAAACTAATACTCATATCACGCAGTCAGAGCACAGCTAGATAATCAGCGTCAGCACCCTTGGGTACCCAGCATGCAGTGCGACATGTCAAAAAACACAAATACTTGTGGAAAATAGTTTGGTTACAAAAGCCATGCCAGGGATTTCAGTTGTTGTGTTCGTTCAGTTAGATGTTAGTAATGTTATTGTTAGTTAAATATTATAATGTTGTTGGTCACCCTGATTGTGCATGTTGTGTAGTTTAATGCAGTGGTTCTCAACCTTTTTTCAGTGATGAACCTCTTGTGAATTTCTTTTTCAGCCAAGTACCCCCTAACCAGCGCAGAGCATTTTTGATTGAAAGAAAGATGTAGGCCCTAATACACAGCGCTATGCCATTGTAACGGATGTGTTCAGGGCATGAACAGGCACAACTAATGGGTGGGTTTTTAGATTTATTTGCTCCTGCAGAAGACAGTGAAACAACAAATGGCCATCTTATTTTCTCTCTCTTTGCAAATCAGCTTCCCTCAAGCCATACAAAATGTAGTGTTCATTCAACATTACATCACACATTCAATGCACACAGTTAGCCAAGAGCTATTCAAATTTGACCTGAAAACATTTAGCAAATTAATGTTAATATCACGAAAAACTATATCCAGAGGAGATAACAGTGCCACCCATAGCCGCAGGAACATATTTTATCAAGGGGGTGCTGGGGGGGTCTTAATTTTGCGGGGCGGCAGGGACGTAAAAATAAGCCCTGGACTGATCCAGACCGGCCCACCAGAGCTGGCCCCCATATACGCCACCACAGCTGCCCTGCTAATGCAAGCATATTCAGTGTGCAAGCATATTCAAGCCAACATTTTTGGCCTTTATTTGAGCGCAAAATAGTTGAGCTTTATGTAAAATAAACATGACCGTTTTTCAATAGGAAAAACCTTGTCTAGTGAAGGTGATTTCTTTCTCTCTTAATTTTTCAGCCCCACCCTACGTTTCTTAGCCTGGTTTTCCATCATTATTCTTCTCCCGATGCTCCCGATGGCCAGTCCACTACTGCGGAGCTGTGCCACGGTGGTGGATTTTTAAGTCATATCGTTCTAAATGCTCGTGCTGTCAGGGGGTGCTGCAGCACCGTCAGTATCCCTAGTTCCCGCGGCCATGGTGCCACCTATTACTTTCCGTTACGTTAAATGACCGGACTACTTGCGGAATTATATGAAAGATGAGAATTAGAAGCACAAAACCCGTTGCGGTCATAAACGGTCATAAACTTTTAGCAGCGAGGAATATCAAGAAATTACAGACCTGCGAACGCAGACATTTAACCTACATATGGCCCATACAAATCAACAGAATTTTGGGGAACATTCTAAAGAGCCGTTTAATAACTATTTTTAAAGGATTTTTGAATGGATGCTAATGGATGCTAATCTTTAAAAATCTCAGTTACCCCCTGGACTGCCTTCACGTACCCCCAGGGGTATGCGTACCCCCGGTTGAGAACCACTGCGGTAGAAATTAAAAGCTACTGGACAAAATTGCATTTGAGCCTTAGCACTTACCTCATGTATCAATAAAAATGATGTGCTGTGTCGAAGATTTCACAAAAGGGGTCAAAATTGAAAGTAATAGTCAAGAGTGACCATCAGCTGCATCAAATACTGCAGTGTATCTCGTCATGGACTATGTACCATGGGTACGCGTACCCCCAGTTGAGAACCACTGGTTTAATGTGACCAGAGAGTCGGCAACTGTTCTGTCACAGGCTATTCTCGCAAGGAGTTGAATATGAGCTCTGCCCGAGCCCAGTTGCCCACATGACTATTGTTAGTTGTGCATTGACTGAGAGTCTGGAAAGAGATCAACTCAAGAAGAGTTTCAATATCATAGGGAAAGTTTATAATAATTCCTTACTAATTATACAATCTCAGTGGTTGGTGTGTAGCAGAGAGGCCAGAGACACTGGCTTGTAACATTATGCTCATGAGTTCAAATCCCCGCTCAGCCTATTGTTGTTGGCCAAACATTAAGTAGTTTTGCTCTCTTGTTGTCCAAGTCTCGATCTTCTACAGTGTACATGTTTATAATATTTTGCCATTATGCGGAGGAACCCGCATCGCTGCTTGCAGCTATATTTCTTATTGGATTTTGTTGTGTGAGGTGTCTTATGTATAGCAAAAGGGACTGTGGTATGATTATTTTACTTAGAAAAGTATTCCTATTCTTCCCATATCTTTTAGATTGCATGTTCTAGCGACAAATAAGCCTGTTATTGCTTGGTCGGACATCTAACAATTTCTCAAAGTTAGAATCCCCTATTGAGTTTTTATTGCAAAAGCTTATGCATCACCAATATTATACAGTAGTGGTCAGTAAGGTTACGTTAAAGACTTTTGTGGTGGCACTGTGGGAATCACTTCCAGACTTGAGAAGGACAGATTTGAAATGTTGAAACTTTTGAGTGACAGTTATTGAAGGAACATTTCCATCTTTGTCACATTTCCTGTTTATTCAACACTCCAAAATGAATATATGGATTCTTATTAAACTCTCAGCATGCTTTGATGTGTCTATTGTTTCACGTTAATGCAATCTGGCAGTTACATTCTTTCCCTGACAGCATTTGATACACTATGATGTCTTTGGATAGGCATATGATTATAATGCTGACTCGCTCACATGAGAGAAAAATGAATTGTTTCCCTCTTAACTCTGCAAGTGGTTGTTTACCTGTAGGCCAGTGTTAACCCGAACAAAGGCTGTTGAAATGGATCAGCATTTAAATCAAATTACACCACATGTTGAATATTAATTAAATTGTTAATTCCATGGCCAATGAATTATGGGTTGTAAGTCAGTTCAATACTACTTCCCTTTCTGTCTGTCACATAGGCCAACAAGCTGCGCACCAAGACCCTGCGTAACACCCTCAACCCTGTCTGGAGTGAGACCCTGACCTACTACGGCATCACTGATGAGGATATGGTCCGCAAAACACTCAGGTAATTGCTCCTCCTGCTTTGTTACATATAACAGTATATTTTCTACATTCCTCCTCATCATCCTATCACAAAATACAGTTGCAATAGGATAGTATACAACCCACAATGCCATTTTATCCTCAATACAGCAATTATTTGATATAGTTCAATATCCAATGTTTATTCTCACTCCTACGATCTGTATATAATGGAATCACAGTCCATTTTGTGTGAGTAATTCTTTCCGGGGTCAGTGATGTGTATGAAAGAGAAACTCTCCCCTTTGCTGCTTTGTTTGGCAGAGTTAACACAGTTTTGATATTGTCGACAAATGTCAGTAATACTGACTTTGGGTATTTGCAGCGTTTCCTACCAAGTAATTGACTTGTGACCCAATTTCTCAATCCCTGCCCCCAAAAAACCCAGTGTTGGGAAAAGGCAGCAGGTTTCCCATTCCAGTCCACTCATTTTATAGCAGTCTAATGCCGATCAGTGTGTACATTATTAAAAGCGTCCCTCATATGTGTCAGTGGATTTAATGAGAGAGTCATCTAAGTGTTGGAAGGAAATACAGTGACTCTTAGCTGTCTGGGACTTAATGGTATATGAAAAGGCCTTCCCTAGAGGCCGTTCTTTCGGGTGTGAGACTCCAAGAGATTTCTCATGTACCTAACACTAAACATATGCACTCCTGCTGTATTTTTCTGTAATTTACGTAATCAGGCACACCACTAAAGAACATCATCTTGCTTCACACAACAAACAAATCCCCCATTTGTGTCTGATTCAATGTTTCGGAATCTTTGTGAAATAATGGGAACAGAACATCTTTCGTTAAGTAAACATATCAACATGATTTAGCCCATCATTGCGAGAGGTTGTTTTGCCCATCAGCCATTACAAACTAATTGGCTGTCAATAATAATATTTTTTTCAGGCGTATTATTACCGACTAGTGTCAGTGGCAGGGCCTAGGTGGGGAATCGGGAGAATTCCCGGTGGGCCGTTTCACTTTTGGGCTGGTCGAGGATTTTTTTGTTGTTGACATTTGTCACTTTAGTATATCTTCTCTTAAAGTAGGCTATACACGTTCCGCATTCTGACACCGCAGCCTCTGCATGGGTTGTACCATGTGAAGGAGTTCTCCCCTCCCCAATAGAGTTGGTTGGGTCCATAGCCCGTCTTTTCCAAAAAGTTCTCAGGCTACCGATAGCTGGGCCGGGCAACGACACGCGTCATGGAGGATGGATGGGAGCAGGGCCGGAGTGATCGCATCACTAGACAAGGTTTTACCAATTGAAAAACGGCTACGTTTATATTACATAAACCTCTAAAAACTATTTTGCGCTCAAATAAGGGCCAAAAATGTTTGCTTGTGCGCTGTGCGCCCTCGCATTAAATGTGGAAGTCCCTATCTTGCATCACATCAAACCCTTATGTCCTAGGTTTGGGCTAAGCCCCGAATGTTTACAACGTATGGCTCCGTACCTGATTAACACTTGGATTGTTAAGCAGTCTCAAAAATGGTATCAACATAAAAAATAATACGATCCATTTCTGTAATCATGATACCCCCCAGAAAAGTTCACTGCACCCCCAGTCAAAGCAGGCTGCATCTGTCCGTTTGGTATACAAAAGAAAGTGGGCTGGTCTTGGGCCTGCCTAAATATATCAACTGGCCACAATCAAAATTAAGACTTTACTTAGTGTGTTTGTGCGTACCACACTGTGATCTTGCTTAGTTGTAGGAAGAGAAAGTTCCATCCTTCAATGTTGCGCAGTTTATACATCGCATCCTGGATACCTATGGGTAAAAACGTCTACTAAATGTAAGTGTATAGTTATGGCCACCCTCGAGGGCTCCCAGTCACTTACCTCTCTATTGTAAGACTTGTTTCCGCAGTATTGATCCAAGTAAAGATCACTGAAGCGGTAAAAAACTATTTTGTACTGGAAGTGATGTGAGCCAAATTGAGGGGGGTTCAGTATATGAAATCCAACCATTATTATTGTGTTTGAAATGGGCCAAACAAATTCAGATTTGTTGTTGTTGTTGCTCCAACTGGATGATTTCTAAGGAGATTTGCACCAGTTTTCATACATCAGTTCTACATGTTTAAACAAAAATACGGCCAGTAGAGAACATCCACTACCCCTGTGTACCAACAACCTCTTCTACATATATGAATCTGCATTTATTTACATATTAAGTAAGGAATTGGCTTTAGAGTTTTGTAGTGCAACCATTCAGACTGACATTTTGAAAGAGGTTCTTTTAAAAGGTTGGTTAATGGCCACTCTCTTTGTGAGTTATTTTGCGCTTTGTAATGATCTGTCCGACTATTGGCCTCCAGACAAGACACATACACACAAACAGGTGCAGAAAGACACATTGTCTGTGTGTTGTGCTGAGTGAGTTAGTGTGTTAGTTTAGTGCATGGTGTTTCCGTGTTTATGAGAGGGTGGAAATAGAAAGATATGGATTGGAGACTATGTCAGTGCATCTGTGTGTGTAAATGTGGTGTGATGATTAGGTTGAGCCCACCTGATGATTCACAAGGTCGCACCAAAGCCTTCCTTAGACTGTCTCTGCCTGTTGCCATGGGAACTGAAATCTCTTCGAGCTCCTGCCATCGGGAGCCACTCTTGTCCTTTATGTAAATAAACACTCAACAACAACAAAAATTATAGGACAGGGAATATAGCCATGTGAACATTGTCACCACCTCTCATTGTAAATCACTTGCTACTGCAGTACCTCACATAGTTTAAAGAAAACCAAAGTGTATTAAATAGGAATATAATATCTGAAATATTGTGGATGTCTAAACTGAAGCTTTTGGATCAGAATGTGCAGTCTGAGGATATGGCCTTTATTAATCTCCATCCTTGTAAAGCACAAGGTACACAGCACCTGGCAAAACGGTCCGGCAAAATGGAGAAACAGTATTCAGAAATATGTATTTTTGTGACTAGGTAATGCATCCTGACATTGTCATTCTATATAAAGCAGCTGTAATACCTCAAGAAGCCTACAACTGCAAAGGTCCAAAAGATCATGCAGAGTGCATTTTGGTTCATTGTTAGTTTTTATTAACACAAAAAAACATTGTATGTAATTTTTTATGTGGTCATCATTACACTATTCAAGTTAGAGCCTCTCAAAGGAGACCTTGGATCAAACTTAACATGTGTAAATATCTTTATGAACATGAAGATTCAATAACTAAAACATAAACTGAACAAGTTTCACAGACATGTGACTATCGGGGGGGGGGGGGGTATGGTTGTTTGATATATTGCTGTAATAGTCATAAGTATAACTTCTATTTGTTTGAAATATTGGTAAGAGAACAGATCAATGTTGTCACCATTTTGCACTTTGACACTGTCTACACATGACTGACCATTGTTGTCACTGATGATGACACGAAGGAGACCACGGTTACAACGGTCGTGTTTAACTTGTGAGAGGCCACAAGACAAAAACGGGTAACCATTTGATTGTGTCTGACAAACTGTGACTTGAGAATTTAACAGTTTGGGATATCAACATGTAAGAATGCTAAAGTCCTTTGTTGAAAAATCACTTCAAAAAGGTGAATGAAAACCTGTTGAAATCATTTTTACTTTAGCAGCACTCTTAGAATCTGGTAGCAGATGTGCCCTCCATGTCTGTAGACCAGTGGTTCTCAACCTTTTTTCAGCGATGTACCCCTTGTGAAATATTTTTTCAGCCAAGTACCCCCTAACCAGCGCAGAGCATTTTTGATTGAAAGAAAGATGTAGGCCTTAATACACAGCGCTATGCCATTGTAACGGATGTGTTCAGGGCATGAACAGGCACAACTAATGGGTGGGTTTTTATATTTATTTGCTCCTGCAGAAGATAATGAAACAACAAATTGCCATCTTATTTTCTCTCACTTTGCACCTCAGCTTCCCTCAAGGAATACAAAATGTAGTGTTCATTCAACATTACATCACTCATTCAATGCACACTATTAGCCAAGAGCTATTCAAATTTGACCAGAAAACATTTAGCAAATTAATGTTAATATCACGAAAAACTATATCCAGAGGAGATAACAGTGCCACCCATAGCCGCGGGAACATATTTTATCAAGGGGGTGCTGGGGGGGTCTTAATTTTGCGGGGCGGCAGGGACGTAAAAATAGGCCCTGGACTGATCCAGACCGGCCCACCAGAACTGGCCCCCATATACGCCACCACAGCTGCCCTGCTAATGCAAGCATATTCAGTGTGCAAGCATATTCAAGCCAACATTTTCTAGTCTAGTGAAGGTGATTTCTTTCTCTCTTAATTTTTCAGCCCCACCCTACGTTTCTTAGCCTGGTTTTCCATCATTATTTTTCTCCCGATGGCCAGTCCCGATGGCCAGTCCCGATGGCCAGTCCCGATGGCCAGTCCCGATGGCCAGTCCCGATGGCCAGTCCCGATGCTCCCGATGGCCACAGCTCCACTACTGCGGAGCTGTGCCACGGTGGTGGATTTTTAAGTCATATCGTTCTAAATGCTCGTGCTGTCAGGGGGTGCTGCAGCACCGTCAGCATCCCTAGTTCCCGCGGCCATGGTGCCACCTAGAGCAAGGGTCCTCAAACATTTCAGCCCACAACCCCTAAAATAATGGTTCCAGTTACTCACGACCCCTGCATCCACGTAGGTGGTTTACGTATACGTGGGAGTAAAAATAGGTCCTGGACTTTGATCCAGACCCGCCCACCAGAACCGGCCCCCATACACGCCACCACAACTTCCCTGCCCTGCTAATGCATGCACATTCTGAGTTCAGAAGAATCAGAATAAGAAGGGATTTTATTCGCCATGAATGTTTGCACAAACAAGGAATTTACTTTGGCAGGGAGGTTGCAATGTGCAGGGTGTCATTGTGCAGCTTGTGATTTAAAGTCAGTGAGAGTCCTTGACCTTGTTAAAGTGGCCAACAGCGGATGGGAAGAAACTGTTCTTGTGGCGTAAGGGTTTTGGTCTTGATGGACCACAGCCTTCTGCCGGAGGGGAGTAGCTGAAACAGGGAGTGTCCAGGGTGGGAGGGGGTAGGCCACAATCTTCCTCGCTCGCCTCAGGGACCTCGAGGTGTGCAAGTCCTCGAGGGTAGGCAGATTGCAGCAAATCACCTTCTCAGTAGCGCGGATGATACGCTGCAGTCTGCTCTTGTCCTTGGCAGTGGCAGCAGCGTACCAGATGGTGATGGAGGAGGTGAGGATGGACTCAATGAAGGCTGTGTAGAAGTGCACCATCATTGTCTTTGGCAGGTTGAATTTCTTCAGCTGCCGTAGGAAGTACATCCTCTGTTGTGCTTTCTTGGTGAGGGAGCTGATGTTCAGTTCCCACTTGAGGTCCTGGGAGAGAATAGCAGGGATTAAAGTGGAGGAAAAAAATCCTGAGCTGGAACTTTTTTGAGGCGGGGGGGGGGGGCAGCTTTTCTACACAGGGTGACCAGTGGCTAAGAAATTGTGAATGACAAGTCTTTTTATGCAATAAATGTGCACAAACGTATTTCTAAGTCGCAGACACTGTCAGTCATAGACAATGGTGTTTCAGCTGCAACAGTTGCTCCCGGCAATGTCGTGGTAAGTTTGAGTGCACGAGCAGTGGCTCTATGACATTAAGAGCAAGCACTTTCTTACCGTTGCTGGCATATAATAACTTCCTCAAGCAAAATGTGCAGAAACAAGCACCAGGCTCTCTCAGTTTCTTGCACCAACTGCCAAAAGGCTTGCCGTCTCTACCTTCTTCCCATCCACACCCAGCAGCATTTATTTTTGAGTAATTTATCTATGGTTAGGACATCATCCCCCGGCTTCATGAATTTGTACTCCATGCTTTCACCAACAACGCTAACATGACGTATGGATCTCATTCACACTGTGTTGCAGAACCCGCCCTGCTCTGCTTCTGATAGGCTTGTAACGGTAGTTATAGCTGCGTTTCTCTCATATGATTGGTAGGGGAAATCAATTGACTCAAAAATATTAAACCGCGTGCAAGTTCCCAATTTTTTTTTCTCATGGTCGCACGCCGGACATCCGGCGCAGTGCCGGAATACTTCAAGCCCTGGGATAGTGCCCAGGGAGCGGAAGGATCCCCACAGTGTTGATTGGGGAGTCGCAGAGGGTGATGGGGGTGAGTGGGGCTGTATTCTTCCTGAAGTCCACAACCATCTCCACTGTCTTAAGAGCATTGAGCTTTAAGTTAGGGGGGTAGCAGGGAGCTGAAGAAGAGCGGCTACTGACGTCACTGTTGCGGCGCTCAGATTGCTTTTACAGTTGCTAAGTATGGGCAGTACTTTGCGGGCAGACCACAAAAACAAAAAAGCAATGTCCGCGATGTTTTCTTTTTTATCATGGCATAAAATGTGAAAGAAAATGCAAATAGGATGATTGATTACTAATTGTATTTATGAGTCCAATAATGCAGCCACATTCTTAAAATTAAAAAGCATTTCTGCAAATATATTAACATTTTCAACAGGGTGGCCGCGGGTCCTTAAAAAGTCTTAAATCACTTTTCCTAAAAATAAGGCCTTAAAAAGTATTAGTATTTTTTTTGTAGGCTATATGTGCTGCGTTATCTATGGTAAGGTCAGAGCGTAGCCTACTGCACAGATTTTGATGACGTAAAGCATCTGCAATACAGGTAATACAGCAATGGTTGATAGCCACTCAACTTAGAAACATGGGGAAATGAAAGTTCAATTACAAATGGCTTGAAAAGAATGAGTATTCTTGGTTAAGGGTGGTGCCTGGAAATGCTTATGAAGCGAACTGCGTGTCGGAAGAATTCCAAACTTGGGACAATGGGGATCAGGGCTGCGTGTCCCGATAATGATGGATCGTAGCAACTGTCGAACAAAAAACGAAAGCATCAATATTTCTTGCGTGCGTTTCCCAAACATGCTCGTAAGGTGTAGGCTAATCTATGCGCTTTCAAGAGTTACACATTTTCAAGAGACACTTTAACTACGATGTCTTTGGGAACGGCCCTTAAAACTAAGATTCGTCCAACGATGGATTCTACGATCAATTAAGGCGTACGATGCTTTCGGGAAACGCAGCCCAGAGCGATGGAATAGCACGTGCAGAGCAAAAAACATAGAGACTACGTAAAGGCACGCCAGCAGCCTGCAATTGCTAGTTTCTGCTCCAACATGTCCACCGCTAGCAACGATGTCAACCATGGCCGCGGGAACTAGGGGTGCTGAGGGTGCTGCAGCACCCCCTGACAGCACAAGCATTTAAATTGATATGACTTAAAAATCCACTACCGTGGAACAGCTCCGCAGTAGCGGAGTGGCCATCGGGAGCACCAGGAGAAGAATAACGATGGAAAACCAGGCTAAGAAATGTAGGGTGGGGCTGAAAAATTAAGAGACAAAGAAATCACCTTCACTAGACAAGGTTTTACGTATTGAATCATCAGGTTTTACTAACCTGATTCAAATGAATGGTCGTTAACAGGCTTCTGCAGAGCTGGATAACGACCCATTCATTTGAATCAGGTGTGTTGGAGCAGGGAAATATCTAAAACATGCAGGACAGGGGGTCCCGAGGACCAGGGTTGGGAACCACTGGCTTCGAGCTTTGAAATCTGTTTCAAAAAGTAGTTTTAGTTTGCCAGCATTGCAACAATTTTCACTCTTCATGCTTTATTTTTGGATCAATAGATAGCTAATTTTGTGTTGGTCGTAGCAGTGGCGAAAATCTGCTATCAACTTGGGGGGGGACATTTATATGACATTTTCTCAAGAGCAACTTCTGAGGGGGACACCAAAATGATTGCTGTAATACAGCCTACATTGTAATATGTTAAATGTATATTGAGGAACCATAATTCATACTCCTGGATAATTTATAGTTAGGAACTGAAGGGTTGTCTCAACTTGTTCAAATGTAGTTTTAGTAGTGTTTCTAATCAGTCAAGTATGAATGCAGGTGTACAGTATTTACAACCAGCAATACCAAGAAAGGCCAGTATGTACTGTACACTGTATGGGTGCAGTTTATGTAATTACAATGGGTATGGTGCAGTCTTATCTAAAATAATCTCAATAGAACCATCATAAAGTCTGGGAAAATCGCGAAACCATTTCTCCTGAAGTGTCAACACTTTGTTGGCAAGAGTCTGCGGTTCTATAAATTGTGGGTGTGGCTGATATGGTTCTGTGCCACGGATTCCTGCTGGCAAAAAAGTTGACCCTCGGTCCCGCCATGGCTGTGACACTGTCATCTCTCCCTTGCTCTTTCCCTTTCACCACCCTCACTGACTCACAGTCTGTCTCCTAGAAAAGACATAAGGTATTTGCCATCCTTCTAACTACCAATACCCAATACTACACAATTAATCACAACAACAAAACCATTGCCTCAAACTAATTTTGGTTCAGTCACCAGTTTAAGTAGAGAGTGGGGGTATCCATGGCATTGTCCAATTATGTCCCTATTCTACAAGTCTAAAGAAGAGATCCCATAATGTTGCCAAACAAGAGACTCAACAAACTTACCCGAGACCCCCTGTCTCTGCCAGTCTGTTCCTGCCTACCTGCAGCTCTATTGTCTGTTTGTCATCTGGGGTCTCATTTATAAAACTGTGCGTAGGATTCTTACTAAAAGTGTACGTACGCCCAAAAGCCTAAAATGGCGTACGCACACAAAAATTCAGATTTATAAAACCGTGCGTACGCACACCTGTACGCAATGTTCCCTTTATAAATCACAGATTACCCACAAAGGTGCGTACGTGAATCAGCCTTGTACCCCGCCCTGAACACGCCCATTTTTAACCATAAATAGTCAATGCAAAGCACCTCATGAATGCTAATCTAGTATCTCCTCATGACCCTGGCATACGATTGTTCTTTACGGGGAATCATAGCGCATGACAACTTCTCAGACACTGTTAGCCTATTGGTGGAGCCCGAAAACTCTGAAAATGTGGTGGCCGGTAGATCACCAATTTAAAAAAACTGTGCGAGTGGCGTCAACTGTGGCAGTGATACTGCGAGTCCAGATACAATTTGAAAACAAAAGCGTTTTGTTATGAACAGTAATCTATTAAAGTCTGGACTGATAACGAGGACGTAGAGTGTAGCGATTGCACAGGAGCTTGACGACTGTAGGCCTATTTCCAGGTTTTGACATATGAGGATATTTGCACAGTATTAAATAAATATATTTAGTTATACACTGTGTTCTGCAGTTATCTAAAGGTAGGATATGTGATGTTATCCTGTATTCCATGCAGTCGGGGAATATCCCCCTCCTCAACTCCCGTAGTGGACAATCTGATGGTGAGGAAGAGCTGAATTTTTATTTAAAATTTGAGTTGGATTGTACAAGGTGTTTATGGAACAAGAATCACTCTGTACAAGCGCAAATAACACTGCTGGATGTAATCTTCATGACAATCATGAAATTGAATGAAAAAAACATGTGAGGAAAGCAAAATATATAAATATTACGAGTAATGTTCTTCCCACATTCAATTTCTGCAGTCTGACTACAGTACGGTCATCTGCGTCGCCAATTCCAACTGTTTTCAAAATGTGCGTGGCCTACGGGAGGGTCAGAGTTTGCGTGGAGGACCGCACATTCTCCCGTCAAGTTTGTTTTTTATAAATCACAACCTTTGCGTGGAAAGTAGCGTAGGCACATTTTCAGTCCCGTTTTGTGCGTACGCAAGCTTTATAAATGAGACCCCTGGTGCCTCCTCTGCCTAATGGCATCATTATGAAACATTCAATTAGCACATTTCACATCATTTTTATGAGTATTTTATCAACTAGTCTTTGAGATTAGACCACTAGCTAGGGTTCTTTCTTAGCGTTCTGGTGTCCTGAAATGCTCTGATGTCCGTCTTTCTTTTTTCTGCAATTTTTCTACCATGCTGGCCGCACACACAATGTGCAGGTTATTTACAGTAGCAAATGGGCTTCTATCATTTATTACCATTATTATAGAATAGGCTTTGATCTACCAGGTAGCTAGACAGTTAGGAAAGGTGAAACGGATTGCATTGACAAGGATTGACAGCTATATGAGTTCACCCTTTACACAACGTAAACTGCAACCTTTTGTCATATTAATATAATTCATATTTTGGTTTTATATTGGCTGGCTTCCCAGAATAGCTGAATTTGCAGAGCTAGCGAGCCCCAATTCCGTTTGTGAGGTATTTGCCATCATCTTTGCTATCGCCAGTTTACTCCAGATTGACACACAGGTGCTTCAAAGTCCCAAGAGACGATTTAGCTTTTACAACGAGACCATTTAAGATAATTATGACAATGGTAGAATATAGTATAGTTCTGTTCAGTATCACTAACCATGGATTTCGAAGAACTACAATATCCGTGCTGATCTTGGATTAAATTGACGATAGCAAAGTTTCCATCTTTTGACGACGCCAAATGTAATAGATGCTAGCTAATGTTTGCTCCATCGGTTTGTTTGCTAGCTTGCAAATGCAGCTCTGTTAGTGTGTGTGAACCTTGCCAACATAGTGAAATCGCTGTGGTGTGATTAACTGGATTAATTTCACGTTAGCTAGGCCTACCTGCATTTCAGATAGTAGTCACTTAAGTCACCTTGTCAGATAAGGAACACAACTACTGCATTGCTAGCTTCTCTCTGACTCTAATTCAAACAGCTGGTGATGTTATGTAGCTAGCTAGCTAACAGTGACCAATTCAGGGAAAATTGTGAAAGTTATGAATGTTTTATTGTATTGAGTGGTAGAAATAAATTGTCAAACCAATCCCTTCTTACAACTACTTACTGGACATCAGCCACCAACGACACAAACAGATACTGTACGATTTTCACACATGCACCTGCATCACTGCTAAGGGCTGGGGCTGTGGATCAAACCATTGTGGGACCAAGGGCGGGGTTTGGAATCATTTAAATGTTTAAAAAGTGCCATTGTGTCCATAATCAGCAAAGCGCTTTCATTGCATATTATCGTTATTGAAATTACATAGTTATGTTTACTGTGATTTATTGGGGGGGACAAATCATATTTTTCCCAGCATTGGGGGGGTCGTGTCCCCCCCCAGGATTTCCGCCCATGGGTCGTAGACAGTTGTCTGTGGAATCCAACAGACTTACACATTCCAACAAGTCCAACTCTTGCCCCATAGAGACCGATGCAAATCTGGTGACAAATTTGTCAGAGAAAGCAGAAGGAACACGTTTTTGAAACTGCCGGTAGAGTAGTATTTCTGTTTCTATAATTTAATCTACTAAAACGAATATTCTACTTCTTCTACTACTACAGTTCAACAGTTCAGCTTTCAGCTTCTCCTGCATTGTATTTCAGCTCTGAACATTGTTAGATGATGCAGTTCAGCTTCTTTCCTTTTGTGTGACTCACACATTTTAAAAAGTCATTTCAGCTTGTGGGTATTTTCTCATTTCTGTATTTTCAGCAATTAATTTCAGCTTTCAGCATTCCAACGCATTTCCGGCAGGAAATGCACTTTCTAGTTTACATTAATTTTCTTTTATATAATTTTCTATAATGCTGCACACCATATACAGTATTTATACATACACATTAACATTTTTCCGTTGCTCTTCTACACTTCTATTAACTACGCTAGCTTAGAATAGAATTATAGAATCTTTCATTTTCAGCCAAAGCCATTTTTGAGCCTCAAATCATATAATATGTGTCAAACATTGGCCATTCTGTTAAACAATTAAAATGCAAAGTTTAATAATGGAAAAAAATCGATATGCTTAGTTTAATAATGGGTTAACACGACAACGCTAACGTTTGCTGATAACACACGCCCTCAGATAATTAACGTGAAGTGATCAATAATGGGAGACAAATGCCTGAGCTAAAATGTATGCTTCAAACGACGGGACAGAAGAAAACTTGATCGACTACACACAATAAAGACAAATTGCTTCCCACAGTGACAAGTGGTTGTGATCACTTTTGAGGAGTTTAGCTCTACCTTTGATAGTTAGAGATGAAGCGCAAACATAAGCTGCGCTGCTGCATGCTTCGAACACATGACATTCCAGTCACTTCATTCCATGCTGGAATGAAGTTGTGTTCAAATATTTCTTAATATTTGTTGTATTTCCTCCCTTCGACAAAAAATACTTTTTACACGCGTTACAAGTGGCGTTGTTGTCATTTAGTCGTGTGAAATACAACCAAACTTTGGAACGCTTCTGTCTAGTTGCCATGTTTGCTGCAGTCTGAATAAACTATAAAAGTTTGCGCATGCGCAACGCCACAGAGAACCGTTTGCAGAATCGTTATATAATTTGGCTGACGATTCCAAGGAATTGGTCCACTGGGAACCGGTTCTAAACAAGAACCGGTTCTCGATACCCATCCCTAGTAAGGATTGCCATGACTATATACAGGTAGCTAGCAACTGCGTTGTACCTGGCTTCCCTTGCAAGGGCTTACAGTCTCGCTAAACAGAAATCCAGTGACATGGCAGGCTCGTTGGCTTTGAACGTCTTACTTTGCCCTTGCCAGGACACCAATTTATCCTAGTGAGCTATTCTCAGTGCTGGAAATTACTGTATTCAGTTACTGTGTAAAAATATAAGCAGTTTTTCAACTGGCAAGCGGTTGTCAGATTTAGCCCAAGTTTAAACAGTAAAGGTGATTGTGGTCTGAAGATAATCTGTGCCAAATTTGGTGAATATTAGATACATTTTGAATAGGCATAGGGAAAAAACGCTTATAAAACGTAAAATGGCAGCCGCATCAATTCATCTGGTATCACAAGTTAACATGTGTCAGACACGGGATCGCCCCTCTAGCGGTTAGATGACACAACCTTTTGTGGTCCTCTTTGGAACAGGGTCCCGAACACTTGTACCAAGTTTGATGTCAATTCAGCAAATATTTCCTGAGATATGATCTCACTTCCTGTTTTGGCGGCTTCATCGCCGACTTTGATATACTTTACCGGAAAAACAGTTTTGAAAATCAAAAACCATGTGAAAACTTTTGTGAGGCTTAATCTGAAGATAATTGGTGAATATTTTTTGCTTATTGCAGCGCCTCCTAGAGGTGAAATGGCATGACCTAATGGACCTCTTTAGAACAGGGTCCCTAGTCCTTATACAAAGTTTGGTGTCAATGCAGTAAAGAGGTGCTGAGATATTACCTCACTTCTTTTATGGTGGCTTGGTTGACAACTTTGATTGGCTGTTCCAGTCAAAGGTTTTAGAAAATCAAAAAAACGTGATGTCTTTTGTGAGGCTTGCTCTGAAGAGGATCTGTGCCAAATTTGGTGAAGATTGGACAAACTTTATAGGAGGGGTAGCGAAAAAACTTCATATTCATTCAATCAAAATGGCGGCCACATCAATTCGGCCACATCAATTTGATGTGGCTATTACTAACAAACGATTTCAAACGAAATCCATATGGTCACTTTTGTGAGTCTTGGTCTGAAGATCATCTGTGGCAATTTTGAAGAAGATTCGACAACAATTGTAGAAGTAGTTACAAAAAAACGCTTTTCCTTAACATTCAAAATGGCAGAGAATCTATATAACTGGGTATGATGTCAGAGTGCTTTGGACTCGTCTTGATCCAGGGAATACAACGATACCTAATTTTCGAAAATGAGACATGTGGTTCAAAGGTAACATGTGTAAACACACCTTCAACTTTGACCCATTGGTGACGCAGGAGGGTTTGAAATGGAGACATGAAACTTGGTGAAATTGACAAGGGGACTGGCCCCAAAGAGTGTGCCAATTTTCACAACTTCTGACAATACGGTTCCAGGGGCTGCCATAGAATCCCATGGCAGAAGAAGATGTATTATAATAATAAATATAGCTGCAAGCAGCAATGCGGGTTCCTCCGCAAAATGGCAAAATATTATAAACATTTAAATTGTAGAAGGTCAAAAGTTGGACAACAAGAGAGCAAGACTACTTCATGTTGGGCCAACTACAAAATGCTGACTGGGGATTTGAACTCATGAGCATAAGGTTACAAGGCAGCCTCTCTATCCTCTCTGCTACACACCAACTGTTGAGACTATATGAGTAGAAAGGGCCGAGTATTAGCTTTGGTCAGCTTTGGAACAAGGGTTAAGAAACGGTTGACATTTCAAAGTGGAATTGCATGAAATTGCACATGGTATTTCATAATGATGTCATCCTGTTTAACTAAACAGATATTCAAATTTAAGACAGGCTAAAAGGCTGCGGCTGGATTCAAACCTGCAACCTTATACTTTGCAGGTCACTGTCCCTGTCCATTGAGCTATTCTCAGTGTTGAATATTGTCATGTTCAGTTACTGTATAAAAAAGCAACACTGTTTCCAGAGTTTCTCAAAGATGGCTTGAAGACCGCTTTCTAGGACCATAGTCAACTGACAATCAAGAATAGTCTCATAAGCAATAGTTCTATGACACCAATCATGATCAACTCCTTTCAAGAATTAATTTACAATAGCCGACTCTCACTACCGAATAAACCACACAACATGCACTCTCAGGGTGACCAACAAGATTATATTAACTGATAAACAATAATATTACAAACATCTAACTGAACAAACACAAAAGTGAAATCCCTCGCACGGCTGTTGTAACCGCACTATTTTTCACGAGTCTTTGCCTATTTGACATCCCGCACTGCATGCTGGGTACCCAAGAGCGCTGACGCTGATGATCTAGCTGTGCTCCGACTGCGTGATATGACGAGATGCTACTGACGCGCTACGGTCTCGGCATCTCCTGAAATGGAACGCGTCTTTCTGCCTTGAAGCTGCATGCGCATCACGCGCACAGCTGGGGGGGGTGGGGGCTTCACAGGGTTTCTACAGGTGTAAACAAGTTCAATTTAAGACCTTTTAATACCCCTTCCAATTGAAATTAAAGACCTAATTTACGATGGAAATACAAATCAAAAGTGATGTGAAATATCAGGGATGCAAACACATGTATGGTCAAAAAAGAGAGAAGTAATTTCAGCCCTCGCCCCGCAGCAAATATCCATATCCTTACTTTGCCACCAACCCCCTGACATCCCTGGCCCACCCCTACATGCACATTGAGTAAAATGACATTCTGAAGATCAAAATACACCAACACTTATTTGGAACATTCTATTTCATTTTTTATTCCGATACATAAACTCTTATTAAACTATCTAGCACTTCTTCTGGTTTTACTCCTTCCTCTTCTTCCTGGCCACCTAAGGGCACTAAATGTTGATGATCCAAGCCAACTCCTTCAGCTGAGTAGCCTGGGAATGGCCCCTCACCACAGGATCAATGGAGGACAAGGCCTGTAGGGTCTTACTTTTGAGAGGTAGTTTATTCTACTTGCCACAAGCTGTGTATGGTCACCCCAATAAAATCCATGACAGTAGGCGATTTCTTTAAGACTGCAAGGGAAACTCGGCTTCCCCTAAAATGTCAAAAAAAATGTATGGTCAAATATTTACTATTGTGTTAACATTTTGAATGTGTTAGAACACGTTCATCTCGAAGACGAGTTCGTTCAGAATCAGATACATTATAGTAGCAGGTCGACTGACTCAATTTCCTTCTCATACTTTCCCATAGCGTCACAGTGCATTTCTCTGTTGAAGCCCGGCATCCAGGGACTTGAATGGGGCTGCTTTGAACCGTTTTTTTGGTGCTTCAAAACTATACGGTCACTGGATAAATGCTGCAATTATCTCCCGGAAAGGAGTTTCTGCATTTCGGGATGTCTGGATTTTGTACTATAAAAAGTCGCCGAAGCTATTCGAGCTCAGTCCTATTAGCGGATTTTGCAAGTGTAGTCAAAAGACAAACTGCTGCAACCTATTTCTTGGTATTTGTTGACGAAATTGCTAGCCATTGCTAGCCAAATTGATGAGCCTGCGTTGTTGCCAATGACACACACGACCTGCGTGACCCACAAAGTTTGCGGCCAATGTTGAGTGAGTGAATTGTCATGGTGATTACAGTTATTACAGCTCCTGATGGAGCTTTAGATTGGACACGCACCAATGAAAACTTGCTTGTATTGCGTCTAGGTCCGGATCTGCCTATTGAGTCACCTCGCCATAGACAGTAAAAGATACGCAGCAATAAGACACACGAGTAGGCTTGCGCACATACTGCTGATTTGCTTATTTCCTATTTACTTGTTTGGTGGAGGCAATCCAGAATTACTGTTGGTGCAATTATAATCAGACCCCCCCCCCGCCCCCTTAAAAAAAACTTTGGATCTGCACGATTCAGTCAAGTCACCCAAACTGACGTAAAAAAAGCGGGAGGCGCCGAAAAGCGCGCCGTTTGCATCCCTGAATATACAATCTCCCCAAACACGGATGTCTGTTCAATATGAACAGTATGGTAAAATGACAACAATCGGTTGAGTTTAAGAACATTGACTAAATGTGTTTAATGCGAAAGGATAACACAAATGGAATTGCTGTCCTAAATTATATTTTTTATTATACAATGGTGGAGCAGAAACTAGCAATTCCATGAATCCCATGGAAAGAAAGGCAAATGTGTGAGATAAACTGATGTGGAGCACAAATCATCCAAGAAGCAGTACTTCTCGAGTGGTTTTTATTCAGATGACTAATCATTGGATTCAGGTCAAAAGTCTATAACTTGAACTTGTTTCATTACTTAAGACACTAAAAGTCAGCAGCTTGGCATGCTGGGACATGGAAAGGATTAAACATTTAGACTTTCATCAAAGTAAAAAATGCTGGTTAGTCCTTTTTCATCCATGTCCTCAAAAAAGCAGTCTGCAGAGCTGTCTGTGGGGTTACTGTGTCTCTGGAGGGGCAAGCAGGGCCTGCAGGCAGGGGCAAGCAGGGCCTGCAGGCAGGCTGTCAGGGCAGGCCAGCTGGATGAAGCTGTCTTGGGGTCAGGGCTGAAAAGAAGCTGTCCTGATTCTGATTCTGTCCAGCCAGAGGTGGGTAATCCAGCAAGGGATCAGTTTTTATCTCGGCATCCTCTGTAGAACTCTGTTGACCAGGCCTCTGCATGACCCTCCAGACCTGTAAAAGTGAAGAAAGGATCCATGTCAGTTGTGAAATGAAGCTTTTTACATCTACACTTGACACAAACTACAGTTTTGACTGTGAAATGCAATGGCATTACTTGAGCTGGAATCCAAATGTGTTGAACTGATGGAGACCCGGCCATGCAAATTCACTCAAAACATTTGGCTCGATTCCTGTCTCTGGCAAGAGTATTTAGCTCTAAACTGGTCAATATACACATCTGACCAAAGACCAGCTCGACCTTGGCCTGTAAACAGTGATTCTGACTGTCAGAGACCTTTAAAGTCCATATGGCAGGTTAACCACCACTGTTGATTAATGGGTACATAAAGCACTCAAGATATGATTCAATCGATCTCAAAATTGTGTCTCAAAATGGTGTTTAAGACCCGTTTTTTGTGTTAGCATTAGCATATTAGCGCAATTCGGCGATGAAGAAGCGCAACTACTGGGATGAAGAAGAGGTGGCAAGAACGACTAATGTATATGATGGCCCGCAGCCGTATAATTTTGAACCAAGTCGACCTTATGGCCGTCAAAGCCAATTAAATTGTACAGAAGAGAATGAGTGGAGAGTTGATAAAGTGTCCTGGTGAGTTGCTATCATTTAGCAACGCAGCAACGACACCTGGAGCTCGTCTATGAACAGCAGTGCACATATACTATTTATTTTGACTGTCAGTGAATAGCACCGAGTGGAAGTCAACGTTTTCTTTATATCTAGTGATCATTCAGGGCCTGACATTAACTTTTTGAGGCACTGCACTAAGTAGCCTACATAAGTTCCACTTTTTCATGCACAAGTCACGTCCGGGTAAAGATTGTGCCTTTGACCAACGAAAATGAGCTGTAATAATATACAAATGATAACAATTGAGGTGTAATAAAAATTGTATTTGTTACATTAAACATTTACACAATTTCTGCAGAATAAAACACTTTCTGTTACGTACTGTATTGCATCTTCGTCCCAATATCTCTAGCTACAGACCGTGCAGCTAATTTGATGCCTAACACTTGAACGGGGGCTTATTACTTGAAAGAGGAATTATTTACTGCATCTTCTCAGTTACATTATATGTGCTTTGAAACACTGTGACTTGCTAAAGTAGGCAAATGCCTAGAACATAACATTTTATAATAATTTCAGTCAATCAAACAGCTGCAAGACCCAGAGAAATGTTAGCATCAATGTCTATAGCATCGCTAAAGAGGAGAGGGTATAATTTCTAGGGAAATTGTAGTGTGTACTTGCTTGCGTCGGTTGCAAATTGGTCAGTTTATTATAAAACAAGCCGAACCCCCTTTGATACATACAAGCTATTTTAACAACGTTGTCACCGGCAGTATTTTTCAGATGGAATCGCGATTCAAAGTGTACTGTACCAACTGCTAACTGAAAATATGCCCGCAAACACGTAAATAAGATGGACATTTATTTAGGGGGAAATGGCAAATTCAAAAGAAGTTTGCTGGAAACGATCATTATCAGTAAATAAGCCAAAAGCGACCATTTCTGTCGGTCTCAGTCGAGCAAGTTAGCCTAGCTGCTGTTGCTAGCCAAACTTCACTGAATGTGCTGAAATGAAAACGTTTCTTTTGACAGAAAAGCCTGTGGCATTGAAGACAGTGACACACCACACTAGCTTGAGTTTAAATACATTATTTAATGTGACATTACTTACTGTACATGCAAGTCTTGAATTTCTTAAATGTATGATGCTGCCACTACAAGGCAAGATACGATACTACCATTGTAGAACTACTTACTGTGCAACAGTCTATCCAGCCTAGCACATCCAAGCAAGTCGTATCTACTGCGTCGTCTCAGTTACACTATCAGGGCTTGTAAACACTGTGACTTGCTAAACAAACAGCTGCAAGAACCAGTGAAATGTTATATACTGCCACTGCTAGCAAACTAACGTTAGCTAGCATCGCTAACGACATTGGCTAACTCAACTTCGGTAGGCTATCCTCAGTATTTGCAAGTTGGCCAGTGCAAGTAACATAGCTTTTTTAGTTTTAACTTGTCCTTAACCACTTAGTTACCTTTAGTAGTACTAGTAGTACAGTACAGTAGAAGACATCATGCTATGGGCTAGCTATGGCTAACTTGCCAGTCCCACCTGTAAAATCCCCCCAAGATCATCGCTAATTAAATATTTTCCCTGACGTTGTAAACATTTCCTAGATGTTCCACGTTTTGATGGTACTAGCAGAGCCCATATTAGACATTCTCTGGTACTAGCCTAGTAGTGTTTATTTCCAATGGATTTCAATGGTCTCAAAGCAGACTTTTGTCTGTTGTCTCCCCAACGTGACGTCATACAATGCATTGTGGGGGAAAGAAGAATCATTGCAAAAAGTTGCTACTTTCTTGTATTATATTACGTTTTGTGACACCCAACAACATGAAATACAATGGATAACAGTTTAAATGTTTATTACCAACAACCAAATAGCGCAAATTCATTGGAAAAATCAACCTGCCATATGACCTTTAAATAGGTTGACCGAGTGAAACTAGCCTGGCTAACATAGATCGCTTTCTCACGAAAATGACAAATGAAATAGGCTTGTTTTGAAGGATCCTACATACTGGTTATCTTCAGTAGACACTTGTCTACAAAAAACATCCCTCCCTGACGTTTTAGGACTAGAATTTAGTGAATTACGATATCGTTTACACACAGCCATTGAGTGAGTGAGCCGAGTCTGTCATTGAGGCTAAAGGCCGTTATATGGTACTCCGTACTTCACGATTACGGACACATGGGAAGGGCCTACGCATAGATGGAACGCCCTGGAACGCCCTCTCCGTCGTCTGCTGGGCCGTCGGAGAGCTCTCCCGTGCACCGTTGAAATTCCTGTCGATCCGTCATGCCGTGCTGTACAGCGACGGATACCCCTTGGCCGTGATTGGTCTGCTACAACATCATTTCCAAAGACATCATTTCCGACTTCGACAGAAAGGCGTTTTCTCTAAGGTCGTCTTCTTGAAAGACGTCTGTGATGAAAACTTCTTGGAGAGAAAGTTTATTGTGAGCTAGTTTATGCTCTTCTCTAGCGAATTCAGAAACGTGAGTTTGTTGTCTGTGCACTGACTGCCACAGTTTAGTGACAGAGTAGTACATTGTAGTTTTGACTGTAGGCTACATACAGTTTGTATGGATCTTTTTGTTTTCAATTATATCAGTCTTTTTGTTTATCATTTTTCACATTGGATTATACACTTGGTTGTGGAGAAATGAATTCACAAAACCAGAGACTTGTCTATATCGCAGGGGTGTCAAACTCATTTTCACAGAGGGCCACATCAGCATTATGGTTGCCGTCAAAGGGCCAGTTGTAACTACGATGTAACGTCAGTAACATGTAAAAACATGGTGTTTTTGTTGTAGCTTTTGTGAACATAGGGCCTATTATGCTGCAATTGAAGTCCGCCTTTTACTTCTTGGACAATCTGCTGTTTTTCATGGAGGATAAATGTGCATATTTTTCTCAGTGTTTGGTGACAAAATGCAAGAGCGCATAGCGCAAGAGCAAAACTTTTTTTGCCCTTTATTTGAACGCAGAATAGCTTTTTGAGCTTTATGTAGAATAAACATTGCCGTTTTCCAATTGGTAAAACCTTGTCTAATGAAGGTGATGTCTTCATCATTTCTGGCTCAAAATTGTCGACAAGGGAGGCAGAAACATGCTAGCTTGGCTGAGTACTCTAGCCAAGTTCGAGAGTGATACCAACCTGGGTTGAATGCCCGAGGACCTTGACTGAAAATGCACATGGGGTACGTTCGCAGAACCGGCTGCATTGGAGTGCTGTCATTCAAACCATGCTCGCCTTCACCCAGTTAAACTTTGCGTTTAACACTGATGTGCACACACTGCTTTCTAGAGGCGGGATGTCGTCACTTTGCCGTAACACAATCGAAATGCATGGTGAGAGATGTCGTTTATGGTCAATGCACGCTGTAAAGCAGCGTAGACTTATTTCAATAGCCCATTAAGCTTCCGCGGGCCACATAAAATGACGTGGCGGGCCACATCTGCTCTTTCAGGTGGTTATATTGCATTAGACACAGTCTTTAATATAATATTATGCGACTGCACCTGCAGCACTCATCGTCTGACTAGTGACAGCTGGTAGGAGGGTCACACGTGTGATGAGAGCATAGAGTTAATATAACTAGAGTAAGCTACTTTTGTCTTCCAAGATGGCGTCCCCATTCATTTCTATGAAAAGTGCTCAGTGGCGCAGTGAGGCAAGCGCGAGACTGGGCGCGGCCATATTTCCACTTCCGTGTCTTCCGGTTAAGCTTTAAACAGTGGCTCTTTTTTCCCTAGCTCCGAGACTTTGTGCACGCTTGCAACTAGCTGTACACGTCATACTTTGCGACAACTAGTCGCGAGCATAGATTTATATGGTTACGAGCCTAACTCTTATGTTACGAGCGTGTGAGCTAAGGCAGAATCTATGGGCAGAAAGTCCGATAAGAATCAGACATGATGCAAACTAGTATTCCTTCTACTTGTTTTTTAGAAATAGGCTATAGGGCTAAATATAGGGCTATTCTAGATGGAACTCATCACATATGTTGCTTTTTTTCTTCGTGATATGAGTATGATTTCCAACGCATTGTATTGGATTAAATAAACTGTTAACATGAACAGCTCCGTCGTTGTTCTTGCCAGGCAAAGAAAGCTTAGTTATTTTGGTAACCGAAATGTTCCTGAATGCAGACTTACCATAGCTTATTGTCAACTTTATATTCAAACGAAATGCCACGAAATTCACACTGCCTTCAATTTCACATCAGTGTCGAAATGTGACCTGTGTTTTATATGTTCAACCTAGAAAACCAAACGTATATTAATGGATATAACGTGATATAACAAGACGTATACAAAAATAAAAGCTCGAGAAGTGTGTCTCAAATATATTTTATTGAACATTTGCCTTTGAAAGGAGCATATTAACATAACTAGGCTATATACAAGACATAAGTGGGGACAGTGTCACTCACAATGGACCTTCATTCTCCCACAAAAGCAGTCTGGCTTAATGATACCATTTCAAAAAAGAAACAATAATGTGTGTGTTTGTAGTTTACATACATCAACAAAAGCTTCTGAGTGTAAGACTAATATTATTTAAAAATATATCATTTCCTTGCCGGCTTAAATGTACTCCATCTCTCAGAAACTGTGATGGCCTATTGAATTTGATCTGCGTATGTCTGATGATTGCACCGCCAAGGAGTCTAACATAGGAAGTCATCACACTATTAACCCAGATTCGTGCTTTGTTAATTTTTGCTGGGTTTGACGGGTGCCTCCAGTTGATCCTTTGGACAATGCTGGAGTACACTATCTTCATTAGTGGGAAGTCTGTGTGCAGCTGTAGTAAGTCCTTCTTCATTCTTCTTACAAGCTCAATACTTTTCAGTTTCCCCAAGTCATTACCACCAGCATGAACGACAAGTATGTCAGGGGCAGCCAGAGTGGACAGCTGAGAGGAGAAAAGTGGGAGAAAGCCATCCCATCGCAGACCACCCGAGCCAAACCAAAAGACATCTGCGCTGAGTCCCAGGTTCCTCCCCATGGTCTCGATGGCCCTTGGTTCCGCACGGCGCACAAGACTGGAGCCAATGATCCAGATTTTTTTTGCTGAAAACACATTGATGTACAACAACAAAATAAGTTTGTGTTGCATTACATAACAAGAACAAGTTAAGACAACATTCAACAACATAGGACAGCAATTACATGGAACAAATCTAAGAAAGCATGTTGATAAAGCATGCCATCTCGTTTTTCCAAAGTTAGGCTATACAAAAAATCGATCTACACATAAATGACTTACAATAGGTTCCAGAGCTTTGTCCCTGTTGCTGTGCCATTACAGTCTTCTTTAGTACCTATAGTAACTGAGAGCAGAAAAGAAAGTAGTTGTTAGCCTACTAGGATAAATCTTTTCAATGTCTACTGTGAACAAGTTGTGGGCTTCTGAGAGACAATGACATGGGATCGTTTAGGGCTATAACTTAGTTAAGTTGTGGACAGATGCAATAGGCAATCATATTGTGAAGACAATAAGGAGTAGTGCATTAGCTATTCAATTATGTTAAAGAATAATAAGATATAATTTATAAGGCCTACGTTACATTCAACCTTTTGCACTTAACAAGTCGAAACTTCTGAACCAGTCGTATAGGCTATCGCAAACCAAGGTTAGTATCAAATGCATACATTATTATTTAAAACTAGTATAAGCGGCAGAAAAACACATCCTAAACGTGTACGTTTGTTAAAATAGATATATACATTTAGCTGATGTCGCTGTGCAATTCCTCCGACATTTTGCCGTGTGCGTGGTTTCAACGTAATATCGTTAACTAGATAAGGATTATAATCTCTATACTAAACAAACCCTGCTGTTCAAGTCCATGTCTCGAGATTTGTTAAACACATGTACTGAAAACTATATTAAACAATGTTTTAAGCTTACCCCAATAGATCCGTTTTAACAGTTTGTTCAATGAATGTTAATGCGCAGGTATTCCATTCAAGTACTCAACTCAGGTATGTGAACGTTTTTGTGAAAGGTGTACTCTGAATTAATGAACCAAGAGAGTTCTAGCTAATCATGAGGTCTCCATGACCGCAAGTAGTAAAGACCCCTACCCCCTTCTCTAAATGCCATGTGTCTGGCACTTAACGCCCCAATACACATCCATGCACAAGCTGGAAAGTGTGTCCAAAATAAAATAGCATGGCAACAATATTGGGCTTAATTAAATTAGGCCAAACTAATTAATAAGTTGGCATTTCATTTGTTTATTGAAAACTTTAGAACACTACCCCCTAACCATTGGAAATGAGACATGTACTTAAATAAAAAGGTGATCTTGGAGGTAGCTTGGCACAGATACTGTACTGATGGCGGCAGAGAGAAGGTATTTTAAAGACGATCAGTATAGTTGACTGGAAGACTTGGGAAGGGAAATATGATATGTGTTTGCCATTTTGGTGGATGAATAATGGTGACAGCATGGCATTTTAATAATGATACATTGAGATAGGGAAGTGTAGGTGGTGAAAAGTGGCATTTGGTAGAGATGAGCAAACCTGTGCTCCCTTCTCAGTTACCGGATTTGGGAGTGTGACCATTTGTTGAGATGGCAGCGTCACCGGAGATTGAGGAGACAGTAGAGGCCATGTAACTTTTCAGCAAGGTCTATGAGAGATGCAAACAAAGATGGGTGACAGACAAGTTGTTAGTACAGGGTTATGACTGGGAGACTGGCACAATAACTGAGTTAAATTAGAAGGTGATACTTAGCCGAAGGGTAGATGTGGGTTTAGTCCCCGTCCTTCCACTGGTCCAACGAAGATGGATTAGTGTTAATGAAACAATGTTCACATAATAAAACAACAACAGCAACAACAGAGAGCCTGTTTTAGTTTAAAGCCCACTCACCACGACAAGGTACAGGCTTAGAGCGGGAGGTTAGTATTACAAGACAAAGACAATGTTAGTAAACATACAGACTAACAAGACACTCCCAAGAAATACAATCAAAGTGCTAGAATATTTTCTGAAAACTTGACCAACCTTTAACTTGCTGGATTGATTAAACACAAATGTTTTTTAAATGTTTTTATTTTATTGAGAATAAACAAGAAAGACACAGAAACACTCTTTTTGGTTATTTTTAGTTTTTTATTTGGTTAATAACATCGAACCCCACTTCACATGTAAGACAAAGGACAGACCCACAAAGCAAATACAAATAAATACATCTACAACTTTATACATATCGCCAGTGTTGTTGGCAGGGTCCCTTGTTCATGAGGTTGGCTGATGGTTCATGTGATCATGTGGTCAGTGGGGAGATCTTCGTGTTAAGGAAAGACTCAGGCCCCGTAATGCGGACTCTGAGTATCCAAATGAACACACTGATGTTGAAGCTTTAGAAATGCTGGAGATGACAAGTCTGAAAGGTGGCAGACAACTTTACTATTCAGGAAAGACTCAGGCCCCGTAATGCGGACTCTGAGTTTCCAAATGAATAGTGCTGCTGACAGTTGAAAAAGGATCAGTGGAAAAACAAGTTGTGGAGTTGACTGCCCAACATACATGATCGTCTGAACTGTATTTTTTCAACCATAGTAAGAGGGTGCATGGCTATGCAAACAAACATACAAAAGTGGTCCAAAACATTGACATTAACATGTAAAATATAACATACAAACATAGAAATACATGTCAAAAAGTAGCACAAACAAACAAAAGTGGACAGAAATGAAAATGTAAAATATAACATACAAACATAGAAATACATGTCAAAAAGTAGCACAAACAAACAAACGTGGACAGAAATGAACATGTAAAATATAACATACAAACATAGAAATACATGTCAAAAAGTAGCACAAACAAACAAAAGTGGACAGAAATTAACATGTAAAATATAACATACAAACATAGAAATGCATGTCAAAAAGTAGCACAAACAAACGTGGACAGAAATGAACATGTAAAATATAACATACAAACATAGAAATACATGTCAAAAAGTAGCACAAACAAAAGTGGACAGAAATGAACATGTAAAATATAACATACAAACATAGAAATACACATAAAAATGGAGCAATGTCATAGCCAAAATAAGTGATAGACAACCCTCACACTACTGGTGGTGAAAAAGTACTAACTTTGTCAGAGTCCGACGAACATGTGTCCCCGTTATTTTTTCGGTTTCCCTTCGTGCCAAATGGTGCATTCGGATCTTGCAGTACCAGGACGATGCCATTTTCACCAAAAGATGAACATGATTGTCCTCCACAGAGGTTTCAAATATGTGGTTGTGCAGCTGAGGGAAGAGGTTCTTGTCAGCACTGTCACTTAGGACTTGGGTGACAATGGCTAAAGTCACTCCAGTGCCTTGTGGGGGCTTGCCTCCCGTGGTTTTCAAAACTCTTTGAAAGCAACGCTCAGTAGCCTTGCACACTTCCACAATGCCATGTGATGGCTTCTGCAGTCCTCCTCGGTCTTTCATGGCAACAAAAGGGTGTGGGGTAGCAGTAGAACTTAAAGCTTCAGTACAAGGTAAGCAGGTGTGTCTTTCTTTGATTTTCTTCACCACAAATCCAGCAATGTAACTGATTGCGGCGGTCTTATATTCAGACACATCTTCCACATTTGGGCAGCTGGAATAATCATGATCAGACATCTCTGGCTCTACTGGCGTCAAGTCAAACCTGCGGGAGATGTTAACAGTTGCAGGTGTAGCCTCCAAGACGTTGGTGTCATCTCTGATCAGACAATTGCCCGTGCCTTGTTTCACCTGATGCCTCACCATAAGCCGTTTGTATGCTGCTTTAAACTGTCTGGCAGTTGGATTGTTATTGAATCCTCCACGGGCTCTAACAGCTGAAAAGAACAGTTCCAGGTGATCTTGACTTAATTTGTAGGTGAGGAGGTACCTGCACGGTGCATTTGGTACATCTACAAGTTCTTGAAATACATTCCAAATCCTCCTGCAACTGGCTATGAGTCCAATTACACAGGTGTGTCTTAATCCTGCGTGCAGTGGCTTTCCTCCTCCATCCTTCAGCTCAAGAAGGCAGTTTTCAGCACTTTGCAGGTCTTTTCTGCTGTCTTTATTTGAAATGAGCATTGGTGCTTTGGTTCCCTTGCCAAGAGGATTTCTGCTATTTAGGACATCAAAAGCAGCATCAATTGTTTTGATGAAGTCCACCGTCTCCTCACATCCTCTGAACTGAGGCAAGTGCAGTTCTTTGTTGCAGTATTCCAAAGCATCTGCAACACTCCGACTGAAAACCTGAGCGCCAAGTTTCACCTTCATCTTCTGTTTCCTCCACTGAATGTGAGCCAATTTCAGCTTGTTTCCCAGCCGCTCTTCAATGTACTGCCATCGTATCTTTCCTCCTCTTGTCTGAAAGACTCCTCCATCAGCTAAAGCGTTCCTCAGTAATTTCAACATGTGACAAACATCCAAAACTACATGCACTACCTGTGATGGATCTGCAGGATGAGGGAAGGATGGTCTCATGTTATCAATACGCAAGCTGGCACCCAGAGCTCGCAGCATGGAAAAGTGACAAGATGGTCCATCGCATGTCAGTGAGATAACTCGAACATCAATGGCATGGAGCCTACGCAGGCACTCACTGATTGTGTTGGCTCTTTCTTCTCCAGTCATGCCACTGATGAGAAAATATGCCACAGGTATTTTCCAACCCTCATTGACGCAAACTACCATGAGGACCATGGCATCTTTGGCTTCAGGTAAATTGTCACCCATGAGACCTGAGCCAAGATCCACATAGCCATGAAATGTACCTTCTGCATATTCCACATGCTTCCGTATGGCCATCTCATCTACCATGAGAGCACAAACTGTTTCTTTGCCATCTTTTTTTTTGGATTGTACATGAGACTGAAGAGCAGAGAATGCTGGTGATGTAAAACCAGGATTTGCAGAGACACTGCTGTACCACTTTCTGAGGGTCTCTGGGTGAGGCAGAGCTAGATCAAAGCTTTCACAGACAAACTCATACGCTTTTGGTGAATAAAAGTGTAGTGTCATCGCAAAAGACCTCAACTCCTCAGAGATCTTTTTTGTCTTACTGTGTTGGACTCTGGTGAGGATTTCCAATGGCACTCCACTGAAGGAAGCCTCCAACAATTCAGCACAACTAGTGGAAATCAGCAATTGCTCTTTGAGGTTGTCTATAATGACAGACATATCAGACACCTTTTTTGCTAACCTCCTGGACCTCTGCTTCTCCATTTTAAGCTTCTTCTTGGTGGTGTTCATTCCATCATGTGCCAAGCACAACTTTCGCTTAAGTGCTCTTGGAGATTCCTTCACAGTGTAGGAGTGCTCTACAGATGTTTCACTGATGTCTTCTTCATGTGAAACCACACTTTCAAAGTAATTGTGATCGAGCACAACAACCGTGCTGTTGTCATCGATCATTGCAACATTTGGACAGTCCTGTGATTCTGAAATTTGTGGACTGTGAACGTCCACTGTCACGCTAATATCACTGTGATAGACATCTGTGACCAAAGTTGTTTGGTCATCATCAGTCATAATCACAGTGGTATCATCAGAACAGGTGAGCTGGTCATCAACATCATGTGCTTCCTCTACCTCAACACTAACACCACAGATGTAACCATGATCAATATGAACAAGACTTTGTGCGTCAGATTGATCTGTCGTGGCACTCACCTTGCTACCTACCTTACTGTGCTCCTTCCTGGTGGTTGGTTTCCTCTGCAGATGAGCAGGGAAGGAGAATATGGTGGGCACAGCAGTTGGCATGAGGAAGCGTTGCCCTCCTTGGTTGACATAGAAGCAACTCGCTTCAAAGTGATGTGCACACAGACGGGAAGCTAAATTTGGTTTCCAATCCGCCCGCCTCATGTTGACTATCCACTGATTCAGCCTAACCTCATCATTCAACGGGAATCTGTGAAGACAGAATGTTATGAAAATGAATATGTACAGTTCTATTGAATCACCCAGACAAGTTCAGCCCAAATCTTATTAGAAACAATTACATATTATGTATAAAATGGCTTACATTGCAGACTTTACTGCTTAAAAGTTTACCTGAAGAAGATCAATGCAACCATGTGAATCTCTAAAACTGAGTAGTTTGTAGGTCGCATGTACAATTGACCACAATTAACATAAACACACAACCCAGCATGTAAAAAGACATACCAAGGCGCACCATTAGCTAGCACATTTTCAATAACAAGATCCATTAGAGACGCACGTGGACTATAACATGACAACCAGTCGATACATAGACTACAGCAGGATTAAAAAATAAATGTGTTTGGAAATCGTTTGACATGTATTTGTTTGTTAGATTAATTAGAATACAATATTTACTAATCTGTTCTAAACCAAGCAGACCTAAAAAGAATCCCGCCTAATTAGCAATACAGGTGCACCTGGCTTACAATATAAAACGTATAAACACACTATATTGAATTATAATGTAAAAACCAACTTACCTAAACAGTGAAACATTCTTCGACGCTTTAGGGCCATAAATTTGGAAACAGTTAACAGCGGCACAAATCACCATGTTTTTCGTTAGGACAGAATACCTGCTACTAGCGAATGAATTGATGAGTGAGTGTAGTTGCGGAGTCAGGATGATGAATGAATGCATCATCATCTGGTTAAATAACAGCAGACGACGTCATTGTTTTTTCTTTTGCAAAGTGCCTGACCTGTTTATATAAATAGACACACAGTACATAGCCTATATATATATGTATATATATATATATATATATATATATGTATATATATATATATATATATATATATATATATACTATACACACATACCGTACAGTATATAGACTTGTGTTATGTTGTTACTGTTATGATGATGATGATGAGTAGCCTATTGCTGCTTTATTATTATTAATACTATTATTACAACCTATTGTATGCCATTGTTGTGGTGATACCCAACCTAATGTAGCATAACTATAAAAATATGATTGTTATCAGTTAAAGTATTAATCTTCGTCTTTGCTCCAGCTGGACATGTCAACAATCTATGCTCGCGCTTAACATAATATTTTGGCCATCATGTCATGAACGTTTTTACAAAAAATCAAATCAGTTTTAAAATAACGGGAATAAACTATATTAACAACATTTCATGTATGTGTGACAACGATTTGCTAAACTTGCTACAACAAGGCAGGCAACTCAAGCCATTTCTCCCTGTGCTCATTCAATATAAGTCTATGGCTCATTCAGCTCAATGTAAATCGGCTACCGGCCAATGTGAACTTTGGTGCTCGTGCACTGTTAATATCCGCGAGCACATTTGCAGGCAACTTTTATTGACGTAAGCAAATAAATGGGGTGCTAGTTTACCCATTTCGGATTGGTCTCAAACTTAGCAAAAATCTGGAAAAATTCTTCTATGAAAAAGCTAGTAGTATGAGCCAGGTTCGAGAATCGAACAAAAATTATTGGGGGAGATAGTTTTGTAAATGTTGACTGGAGTTAATAGAATAAAAACGACCGGAAGAGTCGGAAACCTAACCCTTATGCAATACCACCTACATCCACCGGGGCCGTTGCTTCAAGCCGAGGGGCGAGGGGTGGGGGCTTGGATGAGAGGTGGGAAATAAACAACGACGATTTCTAACTTACAAAAACGCAACAAAGCAACGTGTTTTCGACAAAAAAAACGCTTCTCCACCTACTGTTCTGGCGGTGAATTGTTTTCAGCACCCCCAGCCTTCGGAGAACCATAAAGGCAACAGAAATGCTAATTAATCCGTCCTATCCGGCGGCCCGCCCATTCGTAACGGAGTCTGAGTACCATACTGGCACCTTAAGTCAAAACAATGTACCCTCGGGACGCAGTCTCACTCCACTTCAAGTTTTCCACATATCACAAGAATAATCGGAGCATCTGGCTACAAGCACAATTCCTACATCTCCTAAAGGCTTCCCTCCTCGAGGTTTGGTAACAAACACATTTTTGTTGTCGACCGAACTAGTAAACTTATGAACATGACGCGACCAAAACTTGGCTGCCGCCTAAGCCGATGCAGTCTCCCTGGCGCATAGGCTTATTACAAAGACTTTCTCGACCCAAATCAAAATTCTGAGCCGACAGGTCTGTGGGGAATTGCTTGTTCTCCTCAAAGCTGCCCTCCTCTACCATTTTAATGAATTCGCCGAGATGCTACATGATTCAGTAATTACACAGAGGGAAAAAGCTAGCTACTTTTCGAGTACAGTTTTCCGTCACTTCAAACTCACAATCTAAAGGTCTCAAAGTGCTCAAACCTTCAACATAATTCAAGAGTAGTGTACTTTCACAAACCCAATCATTGATTCTAGCTTAACATGTGTAAAAATAGGACTTACCGAACGTGGCTGCCTCCAACAAGGCTTTCAGGTGATTCCAGTTGATATCAACAATGGCAAAAAATAATTTATATTCGTAACGGCGAGCTGCAAGCCAAATGAGGGTGAGGGTGGGGCTTGGTCAGCACACCATTTCCAAAAAGGATGTGTGTGCGTCAGGGGCGGCTCCAGAATATTTTCAGTGGAGGGGCACAGGGGGGAGCAGCCATGAATTGGGGGGGGGGGGGGGGGCATCCAATTAAGTAAATAATACAAAAGTAATGTCACCACTGACTTTTTAAATACAATTAATGGGCATTATAGCAACACAAACATTTAGTTTCCTTAAATTGCATGATATGATACTGCACTTTCCTCACTAGGTTTTTTCTTGATGAAGTCTTTAATTTCACAAGTCCTTTTCATTGTTCCCTATAACATTTACATTTTACATTTATTCATTCATTTAGCAGACGCTTTTATCCAAAACGACTTCTATAAACCATATAAAGCACACCATATTATTTTGTTAATTTCCATGCTTTTTTCAACAGACTCACTACCTCATGTTTTGTACTTAGGTAACGTTAGGTTACACTCAACGTCACTAACCCTCTTCTACAATACCGAAGCACTATGATGAGAAAATCAATGAATGCAGTACTTAACTACAATTGACTCAAGATGTTACCCAGATAGCAGAGTAGGGAGGACAAACGTTCTGCTCTCAATGTAATCACAACGGAGAGTTCAAAGCATCAACAAATGCAAAACTGAACATATTGCTCATTTAAAGGTGACATGACATGCTGTTTTTGGATGCTTTTATATAGGCCTTAGTTGTCCCCTAATACTGTATCTGAAGTCTCTTTCCCGAAATTCAGCCATGGTGCAGAATTATAGCCACTACAAGTAGTTCCACAATCAGCTTTCCTCAGAACGCGCTGTGCTGTGTCTGTAGCTTTAAATGCTAATGAGGAGGAGAGGGGCGGCAACAAGCGCTAATGTTTACAGGATGTATCGCAATGACTCGTTGCCCTCGTTGCTGTAAAATGCCTTGAATTTAGCCATTCTCATCTGATCACTCTGGTTTGCAGAGGTGCACACTCAGTCATTTCAATGTGGAGAAAGGCGGATATCGCGAGCCATAACACCAACAGCAGAACGGTTATCCAAATAACATAGAAGTGTACAACACTCGCGTTACAGCGTTTCTATTCACACACACACTTGATGCCATTTATCTTTACGTTAGCAACAGTAACTCAGCTGTTAGCTGCAGAGCTAATGTTACAGCCACATTCTAAGGGTAGCAAGCTAGGTAACCATATACAGTAAAGAAACCAAATGATATAGTGTTAGTTAACTTACTTGTCCAAGGTTTGTAGCTTGACCAAGGAGATTTAGTGATGATCCAGAATTTAATTTCACCAAGGCCAGCTTTGAGTTGGCTCAAGTTGAGGAAATGTTTGGAGCAGACATACAACACTTTGGGAAGTTGTGTCGGCGCATTTCCAGCGAAAATACAATTAAGATACGGGTTGTGCAGAGGCTCGGATGAAGGAACAGAAAAAAAGATGTGTGCTTGCATTTGTATATCCAAGCACTGAGCAACTGTTATGCTTCGTTTGTTTGCTCGCCATGATGTCTCTCTCCAGGAAAAACCGATATTGCACTCGCCCTTGCACGGTGGTAGCTCAGTTTCTCATGGGCGGGCTAGATGATCTGGTCGGGCAAAGCAGAGAGAGGGGAGGTAACCTTCCCCCTATCTACGTCACTAGGGGGAGATTTTCAAACAGCGCAATTGAACCTTCATTTTGTCAAAGGCGGAGAAGAACACGCAGGGCTTGGTTTACACTTATCGAAAATTCTAGCCACTGGGGGACCAAAGGCAGGCTAGGGGAACTCATATTAATGTTAAATAACCTCATAAAATGAAGTTTTCATGTCATGTCACCTTTAACATTGTGGATTTAATGTACATGTTGGCTTTGTTTTAGTTTTACAATGCTTAAGTGTGATGACATGGTTGCGTTTTGACGTTTTTGGTACATTGGGCTTCATATAACATTTCTATTTTGAGTACTTGTATGTTGCAAGTCTTGCTATAAAAAAATATATGTATGTTCGTACTCGGAAAAAGGCGCCTATTTATATTCCCCTCAACTCCGCCATCTTGTGACTTTTTTGTGAACTGATCTTCAATCACCAGCACATATTAGCTCTATATATCAGATAGATTAAACAACAAATGTAGCCAATCCCAAATTTAAGTAGGCTACTGTGTGAAAGGTGTTATGGAGGGCATTTGGATTTCAATGAGTGACAGTGATCAGCTCGATGTGACTTTCACTGTCATGAAATTACAGTTTATGGCTAGCTAGCTAGCTTAGTCTGACTTAGCCTAGCAGTTACATTTAGCTAGCAATTTAAGTCGACATAAAATCCTAAATGTCTTGCATTACGCTAACAGAATTACAATAATAGCTAATATTTATATTTTATTTAGCTAACTATATCAATATCATAGCTTTGTTATCTTAACCGTTAGACAAAGGGAAGAAAGTGCTACTTGTAAAACGGACTCATGTACAGTAACATTCAAACTGGTTGTCTTGAGAATGAGCGCGGGTCCTAAGAAAAATCTACAGTAATGCTGCAGAATGTTGTCGCAGCAAAAGGCCAATTCAGCAAACTGTGCTATCTGGGGAATGTGCAATTAAAATAATATTGTATAAATACAATTCCTATATCCTCTGTACACAGACCATCAAAACCTACTTCAGTTTACGCTGTCCACAGAGTTAGGGAAAGCGGGAATATATGGCTTCTATCATGTTCTGTCCATGCAATAATTTCTTATTAAGATTGACATCATTCAGAGCCAATGAAAATAGGGGGGGGCACCTGAGAACCAGTCAGATTCCAAGGGGGGCACATGCCACTCCGTGCCCCCCCATTGGCTCCGCCCCTGGTGTGCGTCTCGCCAAGCTCGCGCATATCAGTAGGTTGACCACCTGTTCCTCTTTGCGCTGTATAGCACAGCATTTTCAATATGCGACTTGCGGAACAAGGGGTGAAAATGCTGTGCGACACAAGGCAAAGTGGTCACCCTAGTGTCAAGGGGCAGGATGAGTCTGTGAGAATTTGGAGCGCGCGCACTGTGGAGCAATTCTATTGAATTCAATCATATATTGACATACCAAGGTGAATTTTTTTTGTTACTAGAGATTGATGTCGTCTTGAACCCTTTTAGCTTTGAAATATACAATCAGTCAAAATTATATTTGATTTATTAACAAAAAAAATATTGAGGCAATTTGGACATTTACATAAATACACTTCTTTCAGCCATTTTGTATTGCATTTCTTATTCAATTTGACCATTTATAAAAACATGTATACTACACATCTGGAATAAATTTCAAGTCGATTGGATCTGTGGTTCATGAGGAGAAGGGTTTTGAAGGTTGTACCAAATTTGGACAGTACAAGAAAATTAATGAGTCTGACAATATGGGTCCTTGAGGCTTTTTTGTTTCCCATGAGAAATAAGGCATGTATACCAATTTTCAGGCATTTTGGAGTAATGGGGCGCTGGGGAAATCACGTACACTTTGGGCGTGTTCCTCCTACTGGCCGCAAAATGGCAAAATATTATAAAAATGTACAATGTAGAAGCAAAACAACTTCATGTTTGGCCAACAACAATAGGCTGAATGGGGATTTGAACTCATGAGCGTAAGGTTACAAGTCAGTCTCTCTATCCTCTCTGCTACACTTGCAAATTACAGACCAATATCAAACCTTCCATTTATTAGTAAAGTACTGGAAAAGATAGTTTCAGTCCAACTAAATTATTTTCTTGAAGAAAATAACATTCTGGAAGTCTCGCAGTCAGGTTTCAGGAAATATCACAGTACTGAAACTGCTCTCACCAAAATAATTAGCGACCTCAGACTAAACTCTGATGCAAATAAAGTCTCTATCCTTATCCTTTTAGATCTGAGTGCAGCATTTGATACCATTGATCACAACATCCTAATCAATAGACTGGAAAAGCTTATTGGGTTCACGGATAGTGTATTGAACTGGATGAAATCATATATCCCAGGTAGGAAGTTTATGTTAGTTTAGGAGACCATAGGTCTAAGAAACATGAGAACTACTACGGGGTTGCTCAAGGAAGCTGCCTAGGTCCATTACTTTTCTCTCTTTATATGTTACCACTCGGTGACAATCAGAGAGCATAACATGAATTTCCATAGCTATGCGGACGACACACAACTATATATATCCACTGAACCCAATGATACAACAGCCATCAATTCCATTACCAGCTGCCTGTTGGCAATAAACAAATGGATGAATGATAACTTTCTTAAATTAAATGAAGACAAAACTGAAGTCCTATTATGTGGCCCCAAATCCAAAAGAGAGATGCTTACTAAGAATCTAGGAAGTTTAACCCCCTGGCTTAAACCAGAGGTGACAAGTCTCGGTGTAATCCTGGACTCGTTTGAATTTCAACTCCCACATTAATAAAGTGACCAAAACTGCTTTACTTCACCTGAGGAATATAGCAAAGGTACGACCATTCATAGACCAAAATGATGCAGAGAAGTTCATTCATGCTTTTATATCCAGCCGGCTGGACTACTGTAACGCACTTTTCGCTGGTCTTCCCAAAAAAAACACTGAAAAACTACAGCTCATTCAAAATTCTGCAGCTAGATTATTAACCAAAACTAAAAGGAGAGAACACATTAGTCCTGTCCTAGTTACTTTACACTGGCTCCCTGTTCCCTTCAGAATTGACTTTAAGGTCCTATTCCTCACATACAAAGCTCTACACGGATAAGGACCTAGCTACATTGCTAACTCTCTTATAAACTACACACCAGCTAGAACACTGCGATCATCAAATGCAGGCCTATTAGAGGTCGCCGGAAGCAGCCATAAGAAGATTGGTGATGCTGCCTTTGCCAATTACGCACCAAAACTATGGAATAAATTACCCATAAATATCAGAGAAGCAAATACGCTAAACATTTTTTAAAGACAGCTTAAAACCTACCTTTTTACCAAAGCATTTAACAAATTTTCATCTCAGGAGGGCCTTACAACTGGTAGTAGTTATATTATTGTTTTGACAGATTTGCTTTGCATTCCCGCAAAGATTGCGGCTTGTGTTTGACTTGCACTATTGCTTATGTGTTACAATTTATCAATTTTTGTTGAGTTATTGTATTTTGTTATTCTGTAGTTTCTATTATTATTATAATTTTACTCCGCAGATAGAGTGCGGCTTGGCTGGGTTGTTATATGTTTGGAAACTGCACGAGGCAGCTCGGATCCAAGACGGATTTGAGAGACCGCAGATAGTGCGGCTAGTCTGGTTTGTTATATGTTTTAGATCTATTACTTTTATCACTTGTATTATTGTTTTTGTTGATTTTATGTAAAGCACCTTGAGCTGCAATTCCTGTATGAAATGTGCTATATAAATAAAGTCTTACTTACTTACTTACTACACACCAACTGTTGAGATTTTATGAATAGAAAGGGCAGAGTATTACCTTTGGTCAGTATTGGGACGAAGGTTAAGAAACTGTCTACATTTCAATGTCAAATTGCATGAAATTGCACATGGTACTACTTCAGAATGATGTCATCTTTACATTAATACAACCCTTTCAGCCATTTTGTATTGCATTTCCTATTCCATTTCACCCAATATAAAGTCACATCTGCCCACACAACTTCCATCCATGCTGTTTCCCTCTTTCCCAGCACAGGTCATGCCAAGGGAGAAATGCTGCGGCGGCCACATGAGGTTTAGGGATGGTCCAAAAAAACCATTTTCCCCAAGATGGCTGAAAAAATGCAGATATTGTCACGCTTATTGAGTTGATTTCTTTCCAGAATCTCAGTCAATGCACAATTAACAATAGTCATGTGGGCAACCGGGCAATGGCAGAGATAATGTTCAGCTCCTAGTGAGAATAGCCTATGTCAGTATAGCAGCCGACTCTCTGGTCCTATTAAAATACACAACATGCACAATCAGGGTGACCAACAATATTATATTAACTGATAAACAATAATATTACAAACATCTACCTGAACAAACACAACAACTGAAATCCCTCGCACGGCTGTTGTAACCGCACTATTTTCCACAAGTCTTTGCCAATTTGACATACTGCACTGCATGCTGGGTACCCAAGGGGCGCTGACGCTGATTATCTAGCTGTGCTCCAACTGTGATTTGAGTATTAGCTTTGGTCAGCTTTGGGACAAAGGTTAAGAAACAGTTGACATTTCAGGGTGAAATTAAACATGGTATATCAGAATGATGTCATCCTGTTTAACTAAATAGATAATCAAAATTATGACTGGCCAAAAGACTGTGGCTGGATTTGAACTTGTGACTTTGCAGTACACTGTCTTAGCCTACTGAGCTATTCTCAGTGTTGAGAACCATTGTGGTCAGTTACTGTATAGAAAAGTAAGCCATTTGTTCTGTGGCAAGCTTAATAAGATTTGGCTGAAGTTTAAACAGCTGTAATTCTGTGATCTTCTGAGATATCAAGGCAGGGGCAGGCAGGCAGGGCAGGCCAGCTGGATGAAGCCGTCTTGGGGGCAGGGCGAAAGAGAAGCTGTCCAGCCAGGGGTCTGTGTTGCCCTCAGTATTCTCTATTGCATCCTCTGTTACACTCATCCTCTCTTGTTGCTCTCATTATGCTCTGTTGCACTCTGTTGAGCAGGCCTCTGCATGTCCTTTAAAAGTGAAAAAAGGGTCCATGTCAGTGGTGAAAAATAAAGCTTTTCCCATCTACACTTGACACAGACTTTTTTTTTGACTGAAATGCAGTGGCAATACTTGAACTTGAATCCAAATGTGTTGGAAACCCATGCGAAGTCACTCAAAACACAGGCTCTAGCAAGAGTATTTAGCTCTAAACTGGTCAATATATACACATCAGACCAAAGACCAGCTCGACCTTTGCCTGTAAACAGTGATTCTGACTGTCAGAGACCTTTAAATAGGCTGACCGAGTGAAACTAGCCTGGCTAACGTAGGTCGCTTTCTCAGGCAAATGACGAATGAAAGAGGCTTGTTTTGAAAGATCCTATATATAGGCCGTAAAGTGAAGCCGTTTTTCGTTTCATTCCGTTCCCATATAAGGGGCACTGCATTCCTTTGATTCTGATAAAAACACCTATTGGTTTTGAGCAAGAGAAAAAAAGTTCTCCATGTGGAATCCTGCAGTTATTTTTTTATTAGTGTTTAAAGTCAGCACTAGTTCTTTCATCGCGTAATTATATTTTGATCATGAGTGATGAGGAAATCATCATGTGCTTGCCGCTAGACCAATAAAGTGGCCGCTTTTTGTAACAATATTTAAAGAGTCTGAGGTAGGTTTTCTCCATCAATCTCGTAAATATCAAGTAGCGAAAACAAGGAAGTTAAGGCGAGACCTTCAAAACTACGTGGTAAGGATTTTAAACAACCCAGCTAACACATTTACGTTGCCCTTACGTTGTCGCAACGTCACGCGATGACCAAACATACGTTGCCGCAACGTCTTTGGCGACGTTGCGGGACCGTGCATCTGTGGGGCGCCAGTAGGTTGCCGCAACGTAATCTTGTGACGTTGCCAGTCCGTAACCGCGACTTCGTGGCAATGTTATTTTCCGACGTTGCCAGTCCGTAACCGCAACCTCCTAGCAACGTAATTTTCTGACGTTGCCAGTGTCATGTAACTGGGTCTAGTCAATAGCGTAAGGCTATGGGCATGGAGATGAGGCTACCGCAAGGGGGCCGGGGAGCAGGGCGGTAGGATATAACAGAGCGAGACGTTGGATACTACAGACACGCCACGAATAAAGCAGACTTCTAAAGTTGTATTATACGTGTCATTCATTCCGCAAGCAGAAGCTTGTACATGGTATCAGAAGTGGGATTTGAGTAATGGCGAAGTTCAACCCACCCGAACCGATGGACTTTACACGGCCGGAGCAGTGGCCGGAGTGGAGGCAACGCTTTCAACGGTACCGAACGGCTACTAAGCTAAACACCAAGAGCGGTGTCGTACAGGTTAGCACGCTGCTATATGCGTTGGGCAAGGAGGCCGAACAAGTTTTCAGCACTTTTGTTTTCGTGGGTGAAGAAAAAGATGATAACTACGAGACTGTGTTGGCCAAGCTAAATAGTTATTTTGTTCCGAAAGTGAACGTTATACACGAGAGGGCTCGTTTCCACCTTAGGGCACAGAAGCAAGGTGAATCAGCGGAGGAATATATCCGCACGCTATACGAGCTAGCCGAGACATGCCAGTTTGGTCCAGCAAAGATTGAAAACATAAGGGACAAGCTGGTTATAGGGATCTTGGACAAAGGGATGTCTGAAAAACTACAGCTGACGGCAGACCTGACACTGGACAAAGCAGTGCAGATGGTGAGACAGGCCGAGCAGATAAAGAGCCTAGTTAGCCAGCAGGCTATAGCTAGCTCAACTGAAGCTAACTACCTCAGTGAAGTGGCGCGGAATCATGCACGCGCGGGGCCTTCAAAGCCACACGGTGGTAGAGAAGAAAAGAGCGGCAGCTTTCATGGAGGAGGATATCGCGACAGAGGCGGAAAACCACCCAACACAAAATGCTACAGGTGTGGCAAGGACAACAAACATGCTCAGTGTCCGGCTAAAACTGTACAATGCAGGAATTGTCAGAAAATAGGACATTATGCCGTTGTGTGTCACTCTGCCAAGGTAAATGAACTGACTATAACGGAACAGGATGCCGACCAGTCTGACGGACGTTTTTTAGGTGAAGTCAAAGCGTACACCTACATCTCAGACAACAACACTACACCTTGGACAGTAAAACTGAAAGTTTGTGGGACACCTCTCTCCTTTAAGATCGATACTGGTGCAGATTCCACAGTGATTTCAAAAGAAACATATCACCAGCTCAGACACCTGCCCCAACTACAAAAGAACGACAGAGACTTTGACAGTCCTGGAGGTAAACTGAGCTGTTTGGGGAGATTTGTAGCTTTAACGAAATACAAAGGCCAGTTCTACAAATATAAGGTCCATGTGATTGAAACAGCCAATGGTAGCAACCTGTTAGGTCGAAACGTGGCTGTGGCAATGGGACTAGTACAAAGAGTAGAGGAAGTCCAGGTGTGCCAAAGCACGTTTGGGCAGGATTTGGGACTCTTCAACATAAAGCCAGTGCGAATTTGTTTGAGAGGACGCAGAACCATATGCAGTTAACACGGCGAGGAGAGTGTCTGCACCCCTGCTTCCTAAAGTCAAAGCTGAACTGGAGAGGATGGAGAAATGTGGCATCATTGAGGAGATCACAGAGCCAACAGAGTGGTGCGCTCCAATGGTTCCTGTCCCAAAGAAGACTGGGGATGTGAGAATCTGTGTTGACCTCAAACGACTCAACAAAGCTGTTAAGAGGGAGAGGTTCGTCCTACCTACAGTGGACGACATACTGCCTCGGTTGGCAGAATCGTGTGTGTTCTCCCTGCTTGACGCTGAAAGCGGGTTTTGGCAGATCCCGCTGGAGCGTGATACAGCCAAATTGACCACATTCAGGTTCTTCTTTAAGCGACTCCCTTTTGGAATCTCCAGCACACCGGAGATATTCCAGAGAGAAATGTCAACCTTGCTCAGAGGCCTGGAAAGAGTCGAAATTTACATGGATGACATTCTTGTTCATGGACAGGATGAGAAGGAGCATGAGGAAAGGCTCCAAAATGTTCTCACAACAACTGGGCAACGCAGGCTTAAATCTAAACTACAAAAAGTGTCACATGCGTCATAGGCAGTTAAACTACCTAGGTCATCTCATCGACAGAGCCAGCATCCGGCCTGACCCCGCAAAAGTCGGTGCTATCACAGAGCTACAACCGCCAGAGGATGTGCCAGGTCTTAGAAGGTTCCTGGGCACGGTCCATTATCTAGGGAGATACCTGCCCAACCTGACAGATGCACTACAACCCCTAAATGACCTGCTAAAAGATGACACAACCTGGATCTGGGATGCTGCACAAGCAGACGCCTTTGAGAGAGTAAAGCAACTCGTCACCACCGCACCAACTCTCGCCTTCTATGATGTACACAAGCCTACAATCGTGAGTTCGGACGCAAGTAGCTATGGGCTGGGTAGTGTGCTACTGCAACAACACCCTGAGGGACTGAAACCAGTAGCATTCTGTTTTAGGGCACTGACTGATACAGAAAAGCGCTACACGCAGATAGAAAAAGAGACTCTAGCTGTGGTCTGGGTCTGTGAAAGATTTTCCACTTACCTGTATGGCCTAAATGAGTTCACAGTGCACACAGATCACAAACCGTTGGTTCCTCTGATCAACAATAAAGACTTAGATGCAGTTCCCCTGAGGTGCCAATGCCTACTTATGCGCCTGATGAGGTATAACCCCACGGCAGAGTATGTTCTGGGGAAAACACTGACAGTAGCTGACACACTATCTAGACAGCCACTACCCTTCATACACAGTGAAGTGTGTGAACTAATATGTGATGTCTCAGCATTTGAAGCTGCAGCTCATGCAGCATGGCCCGTATCTCAGCTGAAGCTGGACAGGATCAAGCAGGAGACGAGCATGGACAGAGAACTGCGAGTGGTGAGCAGACAGGTGATCGAAGGTTGGCCAAAACACGTGAATAACATTCCAGCTCAAGCAAGAGCATACCACCAGTGGAGGAATGGACTGTCTGTGTCAGAAGGTCTTGTGCTCTATGGCAACCGTATTGTCATCCCGCACAGCATGAGAAGTGACATATTGCAACGTCTGCACGATGGGCACCAGGGCATCACTAAATGTCGCGAGAGGGCGCACATGAGCGTGTGGTGGCCTGGTCTGGAGAGCGAGATTCAGGACCTAGTGACATCATGCCCAGAATGTATGGAGGTCAGACCAACACAGAGGAAAGAGCCTCTGATAACCACACCTCTACCACAAAGGCCCTGGCAAAAGATTGGAGCGGATATCTGTGAGTATGCAAAGCCGAACTATCTGGTCGTTATTGATTATTTCTCTCGCTATCTTGAAATAGCCCATCTACCTGACATGACGAGTGAGACCACCTGTGCAAGGCTGAAAAACATGTTTGCCAGGTGGGGGTGTCCAGACGAGCTACGCGCAGACAATGGAGGACGGTTTTCAAGTAAGGAGTTTAAACGCTTTTCTGTGACTTATGACTTTCAACACATTACCTCCAGCCCCCACTACCCTCAGTCCAATGGGGGGGCTGAGAGGGCAGTGCAAACGGCGAAAAGGATTCTCCGGCAGGCTGACCCGTTCCTGGCTCTCATGAGCTACAGAGCTACTCCGCTGCATGCCACGGGTTGCAGTCCTGCCCAGCTGATGATGGGCCGCCAGATCAAAACAACAGTGCCTACAGTCGAAAAGGTACTGTCTCCAAAATGGCCCAACCTTGCAAAAGTGCGCCAAGCTGACTCCAAGGCCAAAAGTAGCTACAGGCGTGCCTACAACACACGCCACAGCGCCAGATCACTTCTGCTTCTCAATCCAGGTGACTGTGTGGCAGTGAAACTCGATGGTGAGTCAGGCTGGACGACAACAGGGACAGTCCGAATGCCACACCCAACTCCGAGGTCCTACCTGATCCACACGGACCATGGGACACTGCGAAGGAACAGGCGACACTTGCGCCCGACGTTCCCTCCTACACAAGAGCCGGACACGACAGAGGACACACAGGTGGCTGAACATGCCCCACCATCACCTGTTAGACAGACTGTTCCACTGGGGCCCATGGCACAGCCCCCTGCTCAGGCTCGTGTATCTTCACCAGAGAGACTGAAAGACTTTGTGATTAACACATAGCTTGCCTCTTGGAGCAGAATAATCTCCAGCAGCTATGGAGGTACATGAGTAGTCTACCTCATTACCTCAGGTTACCCCGTATTCTCAAATACGAATAAGGACGGAAAAAAAAAAAAAACGGGAGGGGAAGTGAAATGTGGGGAAACTAAAAGAAAACACAGATGTTATTGTTAACAGTTTAAGGAGATGTGGATGTTCATGGTTTAAAACACTTTTTATGTGGATATTGTTTAGTCATAAGCATTTACAGAAGCTAATGATAGGGCTTATAAAAGGTGTCTTAGGAGTCATAACTTTCAACTCAACAGCTGAGAGCTTGAGTTACAGTCATGTACTGTTAGAATTTATTTCCATTGTAAACTGTTCATTTTCTTAAGAAGAGATGCTGTACCCTGTTAGCTCTATGCTGTTAATTAGCCTACAGTTCAAAAGGAAGATGTCATGTAACTGGGTCTAGTCAATGGCGTAAAGTTATGGGCATGGAGATGAGGCTACCGCAAGGGGGCCGGGGAGCAGGGCGGTAGGATATAACAGAGCGAGACGTTGGATACTACAGGCACGCCACGAATAAAGCAGACTTCTAAAGTTGTATTATACGTGTCATTCATTCTGCAAGCAGAAGCTTGTACAGCCAGTCCGTAACCGCGACGTCGTTGCATTATTTTCCGACGTTGCCAGTCTGTAACTGTGACGTTAATTACTAACCTATATTTCTCAATTCTATTGCTTATATTTGGGTGGTTCATATGCAGACCTCATTTGCCCCAAATGCTACTTGTTCTTGTATAATAGGCTACATAGCCAACTTCAGGAGGACTATGTTTGTGTGGTCTGTAGCCTAACTCAAGCTAATCATAAACAAGGCAGCATTTCCATGTAACGTAGTCATTTTATTTCAAACAAAGCGCCAAACAGTGAATGAACATCTTCTGCCAGTCCCCGCTACAGGTCCTGTCTGTTGGCCCTGACAATGAAGCACAAAATAAGTTAGTGTCCTATCAACATAATTGCACGTATGAAAGGGGCTATACAAGTCATAAAAAAATCACATCTAGAATAATATACATCATCAAATATTATGGGATTCTAGTTTTTGGTCACATAGCCATGTGAAAGGTTGGATTGGGAAGCTGCAATCATGATTCATTCCCCTGGCATGTTTTGAATGGGCTGCCGGGGCGTGTTTGAGTGTCTACACTGTGAGGAGCTCCACAGCCTTCTCTCCTAGTCCCGCCTTCCACTTAATCACAGCACCTGCAATTAGAAGTCATGAACTTATTGTTAGCACCAATTTGAACGTTGAACACTGCGTGTAAGCCATAGTTCACGGCATCTCAAAACACCTACCACTCTTTCGGAACTCCAGCACCTTAAGGCGCTCCTCAAGGTCAGCCTGTGTTTGGGCCACCTGTAGGTCACCTGAATAGGAGAGCCTCTTGCTGGTTCTCCTCCAATGTCTCCATCTTCTGGAACATAAACTGTAATGTGTCTGTCATAGAGACAAGTAAAACAAGTTCACAAGAGTTAACATGATTGGCATACACTGTGGTTCTTCTAGATTAGCTGTAACATTGATGTAAATAACACGTTACCTTGAATGGTTGTATACAAAGCATTACTAAGACAATATTTGTTGTTTTGACAAATATGTATCCCCCTGCCACGATCAGAACAACTTAAGTATGCCTTACAATGAGTTGGCAATGCTATTGAGAAGCTTTGAGTGTCTTCTATTTGCACTTGCCTGGCTGCCAGCTGTTTTCCTGGACCCCATATGTGTTCTCCTCCACCAGACCAGAGTTGACACCTAGGGGTCTGGTGATGCAAAAGTTTTAAGTCATGCTTTTGCTTCAAAACATAGCCTTTAGGGTTGCCATGGTTCATACAATTATTGTCACTGTTAAAAACGGTCATTCATTACTTTACCATAATTTCCCAGGGACACAGTGCTAGGCCGTGTCACTGTGGTAGGATACTCTGTACAGAAATGAAAGTGGAATGTAGTTTAAGTGCATAGTATTAGCATTTTGATATTGATATAAAAGGAGTAGCATCGCACGTGTGATTCTGAACATTACATCCGACTATTTTCCGATAGACAAACAATGTGAAAAACGCTATAGTATGGCTTCAAAATTTACAATTAGTAGGCTAACAAGTAACACTAGTAGGGAGGAGCATTGCTACCAGTATTATGCTAGGTTGCTAGGTAACGGAAACTAATTAAAGCTACCTAGCTGCCGTTTTGGAAAAAACTCACTCGTGGAAGCGTCGGAAATATTTAGAACTCACGCATCTTAAGGTTAAAACAAATAAACTTATCCAAAAACAGATGTGACATGATACTTTTATAGACGCCATTGCAGTGCATGCCATGACCGACTGATCAAAACGTGATTAGCCACTCGCTAGCTCCAGTCTTTGAAAATCCAGGGCTAAATAAACTATTTTCGGACAAGGTTTTTTCTAACAGTTCTGAATGTTTATTTTCACTGATTCTTTTGTGGGTGATTTGTGAGACGCTAAACTTTGATGTATGTATTTTCAGTATCTAAACATAACTTTCTGGAGGGTTTAGCCTTACTTCTACAGTACATACTAGTAGCTAGCAAAATCCTAACGTAAACAATGTGAATCTGAAACAGATAACCAGGCTAAATAGCCTAAATTTCAAACCTAGTAGCTAATTTCCAGTTGAAATCCATGCATTCAGTTTGAATCCCTGCAAACTCTTTTCTAAAATCCCAGTTTCAGAGATGCGTTGAAATGGGCATGCGCAAAGTTTTTGCTCAGGGGCAGACTGAGCAAACCTAGGTTTGCTAAGGAAGAATTGTAATATTCTGTGATGACTTGTCTTTGGATATGAAACTTCGGAATCGCTTGGCCAAAGAATGTTTGCTTAATCATGTTACACATCACACATTGATTGCTTTTGTACATGTAAAGAATGAAATACTTATATTTTAATATAGGCCTAAGGCTAAGAATATAATAATTATATTCCAAATTCAGTCTTTTATTTATTAAAGCTATGTTCCTGCATATGAAAAAATGTATGACCATGCTGGGGCTGAGCTGCACATGAATTACATACATTGTCTACATTTATACGTGCTGGGTGCAACATTTAATATTGTGTGATTGAAATTCATGTAGACTATGGCTACATTACAAAAGTGTCAGAACTGAGAGCAGTCCAGTGTGATCTCTCCATGGATAAACCACTGCACTCGAGATCCGTTGTCCTGCGACCAAAGAGCGACTTAACGGCAACTTAACCCATGGTACCAAAATGAATGTATCCAGCCGACCAAGGCACAACGTCACAGCAACGTTGTCCACGGGACCAAAAAAACAGTATCCAACTGACCAAGGTACGACGTTGCGGCAACGTTGTCCACGGGACCAAAATTAACGTAACCGGCCGACCAAGGTACAACGTCGCGGCAACGTTGCCCACGGACCTAAAACTGACGTTACCAGCCGACCAAGGTACGACTTCGCGGCAACGTTGCCCAGAGGTCTAAAAATAACGTAACCAGCCGACCAAGGTACAACGTCGTGGCAAACGTTGTCCATGGGACCAACTGGCAACATTCCCTTTATAACGTTGCCACGACGTTGCCAGAAAGTAACGTCGCGGGTTACCAAATGAGCACCTACTGGCAACGTTGCCGCAACGTGGTTAGCTGGGAATGCTATGCATCTCACGTCCAAAAAGAAAGAAAAAACAAAGTATTTTACCTGCACACGGTGGGATACATTCAGAAACCGGGCAAAATGGTGGCTCGGCTTGCAGGGTAAGAATCAGAAAATAGTGGAAACTTACAAACATCGTCTAGAAGTTGACAATGTTCCCGAAGACACTGGGTTTCACTCCACTTGCTACAGGCGTTTCATTGACATTTATGGCAAAGGCAAAAGAAAGGCATTTTCTGTTGCTTGTGAGAAAGATGAATACCTGACTGTATTTACAAATATAGGTAGCAGTTTTAACCTGGACCACTCTAACTTTGTTCATGTTCAAGTATTTTACTGTCAGATGCACAGAACAACACAAGGTCAGACTGGGCACTGAAATTCTTAAGACAAGACAACGTAAGCACCTGGCATAACGTAAACCTCCTAAATATACAGATAAATATTAAAAATACAATATAATAAACCCTAAATACACATAATAACCTATTGCTAACCCTATAAACCTATTCTAAACTAAGTGAAGTACAGTGAAATACATTAGTGCAATGTTACTAATAGTGCAACCAGTAGCTGAAGTGACAGTGTGTAAAGTGACTAGTATGAAGTGAATCAATGTCCACATCAATGTCCAATCAGAAGCCGGATGGCCCTTGGATAGAAACTGTTGTCCAGTCTGCGTATGCGCGACTGAATGCTGCGGTAACGCCTGCCAGAAGGCAACGGGGTAAAGCGACTGAAGTATGGGTGGTAACAGTCTCTTAGAATCCTGCCAGCTTTCCTGAGGCATTGTGTGTGGTTGGTGTCCTGTAGGGCTGGGAGCTTCCTGCCGATGATGAACTCAGCAGAACGGACCACACTACATAGGGCCTTGCGGTCCCAGTCTGTGCAGCTCCCATACCACACTGTGATGCAACCGGTCAGAATGCTCTCTATAGTGTATCTGTGAAAGTTAGTGAGGATGACTGAGTCCATGCCGAACTTCTTCAGTCTCCTCAGGAAGAAGAGGCGTTTACGGGCCGCTTTGACCACCTTGTAAACAGACCAGGTGAGATCATTGCTGATGTTCATCCCCAAGGAACTTGAAGCAGCTGACCTTCTCCACTTTGGATCCGTTGATGTGTAGGGGTGCATGCTCCTCCCCATGACGCCTCCTATAGTCCACAATCATCTCCTTGGTCTTCCTGACGTTGAGAGAGAGGTTTCTTTCCAAGGGCCATCAGGCTTCTGAATGAACATTGATATGGACACTGATACACTTCTCACTAGTCATTTACACACTGCCACTTTCAGCTACTGGTTGCACTATCAGCTATATTGCACTATTGTACTTCACTTGTCTTAGGTTAGCTTAGGTTTATAAGGTTAGTATAGGTTATTATGTGGTTTGTGTATTTAGAGGTTTATTATGTTTTTGCTTATCATAGATGTAATCTATGTTCTGTGTACTTATGTTATGCCAGGTTGCTTTGCGTTGTCTTGTCCTAAGAATTTTTCAGTGAACAGTCTGACCTTGTGTTGTTCTGTGCATCTGACAATAAAATACTTGACTAGAAATCCTGCCCCTGAAAGTGTGTTGCAGGTAGTCCACTGCAGTTGCAAGCAAGGCAAATGTGAGTCTGGAAGATGTTCCTGTATGTCTGCAAGACTTTCTTGTATTGATTTGTCGGTGCCAAAACTGTGCAAATGTTACCCAAGAAACAGAGGAAAGGGCTACATGGGATGACAGCTCTGACTATAGCAATAGGGATGATACTGATGCTAATGGATGATACTGATGATTAGGGATGATACTGATGATTAGGGATGATACTGATGAGTAGGGATGATACTGAGGAGTAGGATTGATGCTGATGATAAGGGATGATACCGATGAGTAAAGATGTTACTGATGATTAGGGATGATTCTGATGATTAGGGACGATTCTGATGATACTGATGAGTAGGGATAATACTGATGGGTAAAGATTATTCTGATGTGTAGGGATGATACTGATGAGTAGGGATGATACTGATGAGTAGGGATGATTCTGATGAGTAAGGATGATTCTGATGAGTAAAGATGATTCTGATGAGTATGATACTGACGAGTAGGGATAATACTGATGAGTAAAGATGCGCTGTGTTGTATTTTAGGTTGTTTTTGAGCTGTAATGAATCTATTGTAGAATTGTCAAATGTTTGACATTATTCAGAATTAAGTGACGGGGTAGCATTTTGAGTCATTTCAGCCAACTTGGGCCAGTGTGCTTCTTTCTTTTTATCTTTCTGTGATTACACTGTGCCTACTGAACATTTTGATGTATAAAACATCACAGTTTTGCTAAATTTACAATGTGTATGTTTAATTTTGCTGGTGCCAATTCATAAAGTATAAGCATATTTTCTACAAATGTACCATATTTCATGGTCTACATTCACTCTTGAGTATAGTAATGCACCAATACTTGTCTCAAATGTTTAGGTACATGTATAAATGACAGTTTGAGAACTATTTTGTGTTGCTAAAATGAATCCTGTGTCCTTATTTTACAGCCAAAAATAATAGCTATTGTCTAAAACCTTCGGCTACACCTGTCTAATATATGGTGGACTGAGAAAACATGTTTTTCTTAAAGTGGAGCGAGCGGATGTCGTGGGAGAATTCCTACTGTATTAGATTTACTGCTTCAAATTGAAAACGGAGAAGATATTTAGAGTAAACACAAGTTTCTTAACGTCTGTGTTCAATATCGTCAATTAAAAGTAAAAAATTTTCAGTTACAAAACATTTGCTCGTATTTGAAAAAGTCTGCATATTCAGGCAAGAAAGTGTTAAACTGTGTAAAAAATTGACTCGGTGAGAAAAAGTTCTGTCAGTGCATGACGTCACAATTGAATTTGACTTGAAAATTCTGAACCATTGAAACCCATTCATTTTTTTAAGCACTTTAAACTTTAATAACTTAAACGGTGTGAAAGGAGTAGGCGAGCAAAAAACGTGTCCGAAAAAAAAAAAAAACTAGAAAAGGCTGTTCCTGCGAAACAGCAGTGAGAATACTGAAAACCTGAATTTGGATAGCTGAACATGCTTTAAAAACAAAAAATAGTGAACATTTAGTAGAAAGTTATAAGCCGAATGTCTTGTGAACATTTTAAAGGTTGAATGGTGTCTCCAGCTAAACTATGCTGAAGTAGTTAAGTTTGAAAGAGGAGGAAGCTTTTTTATTGATTTGAAAGTATTAACCAATACTTTTAAACTGAGAATAATTTACACAAAAACCTTAATATTCTAAAAAGTATAAAAGTGAGAAATACCAAAACACATAGCACACATCTCCTGAAGGAGCTGAACGTTTTTTTGAAAGAATTTCTTTTTTTTACTGCTGAAAATACAGAAATGAGAAAAATACCCGAAAGCTGAAATATATTTTAAAATGTGTGAGTCACACAAATAAGGCAGTGTGGAAGCCACAGTGATGGTGCAGCTATGATTGCGAAAGCGCCGAGGGCAGAGAATAACAGAAATTAAGTTAGAATCCACACCTTAAACAAGTTAACCAAGATGCAAAACTGTATGTCCAATCCAAAAAATACGGATATTTTCCAAGACCCAAGACTCGCCGAAACCAGAGATATAGAGTGAGAGAATTTGAAAGGCTGCTCTCGCTTCAAGGCTCCAAGCTGAAAATCTGTAAATGTGAGCTCTTTAGTAGTTACATTGGCTGAAAGAGGACACGTTTTCCTACATTTTACAGGTATAACTTGTTTCTGTAAGTTAAACTATATAAACGTCAGAGGAATTTGTTTGACAATTTAGTTGAATTCCACTCTGCTGGCTGCTCAATCATAAAAATCAAGAAGGAGCTAAATTTTTCATGTATTTAAAACGGTCACAATCCAAAATTGGCTGAATATTTGAAAAAGCTGAATCATTTGGGAATAGCTGAATGTCTTGTGAACATTGTAAAGGTTGTATGCTAAAGTAGTTACGTTTGAAAGAGGAGCAAGCTTTTTAATGATTTGAAAGGATTTACCAATACTTTTAATGGGAGAATAATTTGCAAAAAAACCTTAATGTCTTAAAAAGTATAAAAGTGAGAAATACCAAAAGTCATAGCCAACATCCCCTGAAGGAGCTGAACGGTTTGATACAAAAATTGTGGGAATCGGTGAAAGTATGCAGGACTAGTTAAAGGCCAAAAAACGGCAGAAGAACTGAGAAGTTGAAAAGCAATAGTGAGAATGCTTAACACCATTCTCACAAAAAAATTATAAGTATGCAGAATAACAATAGTGTTTTTGCTTGCAGCAAACACACTAATAATAAAACTAACAATAGGTTTCCTCCTTACGGAGGAATCCTAATAATAATAGGTTTCCTCCTTACGGAGGAATCCTAAATATATATGTGAGATAACAATGGTTGTGCCCTTGCAGAAGGCAAAGCACACCCAATAAAGTTGTCTAAGAAACAGGACCCACAGTCCATTTAGATAAGCTTTACCAAGTTACTCCCCATGTAACTAAGTTAATGTCTCATCTTCTTGTCACTCTGTCCATCTTATTTATAGTGGCAATTTTGTATATTGATAAATACGAATAATGTATTTTGATTTATATAAATGAGTGAACTTGTAAATGGGTGAATGCTTTTTGTATTCTTCCGCCAAAACCTTGACTCAAACCTTAATTTGCTTCATATTTTGTTTCTTTCAGGATTTCAGTATGTGATGAGGACAAGTTCCGCCATAATGAGTTCATCGGCGAGACACGTATCCCCCTTAAGAAACTCAAGCCCAACCAGACCAAGAACTTCTATAACTGCCTAGAGAAACAGCTGCCTGTGAGTTTCCCTGTTACCTGTTGTACTATGTGCACTTGACCCAACAGCACCAGGAGTACCATTTCCCCACTTTGAATATGTATGCATCCTCAGAAAAGTATTTGTGTCAATTTTTTCTCTTTACAATACATGAAACAAATTGACACATTACACAAATTATTGAGACTCCCCATCACTTTTTCAAAATGTTTGGGCTTCTAACACAACAACCATTTATAGACTTGTAACACACCAAGTCATTGAGTTGCTTAACCAAAATATGGACAGCATTCAAAATACCAGCAATCCACCAATACTCCTCATCAAATCAGAAAAAGCATGTGAGAATCTATCAAGAAGAATGGGAAAACTAGCCAAATGGTAGAGGCACACCCAAGAAGACTCAAAGAAGTAATCTACGGTGGCCCACCCATGCACAACAAAACAACATTAGTGAAGCAAACAAAAGTTGAAAACACAACAACATTAACACACAACACAACGACATTAACAAAAACGAAACATTTATAAACATGCTGCATTTCAAAAAACAATCAACCTCTTACAACACCACGACATTAGGTGACAACACAACAGCATTGGTTCACCCCACCAACATTAGCCGAGAACACAACAGCATTAGCTGAGAACACAGCAGCATTAGCCGAGAACACCGCAGCATTAGCCGAAAACACCGCAGCATTAGCCGAAAACACAACAACATTTGCAGAAACGCTGCATTTCAAGTTGCTCACAACGGAAGTGCTCCAGACCACTAGGGGCATCTGTACTCTACGGTACCTGTCTTGGAGGTTTGCTATCAAACATAACGAAGTACAACATCGCTGAAACTAAGAGCGTGCATTTTGTAAAACATAAAATTGTAATTAAAATATAAAACCAACTCACATAGGTGAATTTAAGTTGTGTGGTTGGAATGATTTCAAATTGACTGGAGGCCTGTTCTCCGTACGTCGCTAACTCAGTTAGCTGGATTTGATTGCTGACAATTTGTCATTATCTTGGATTGTTCGGTTCTTCGAAACTCATTCTGGACTTGCTGTTATAGCAACAAGTCCTTTAGCTTAAACCTGCTCGGGAGCAGGCTTATTTTATGCAAACAAGATTTGATTTCAACTTTATAACCGGAGGTGATAAAGGAAGTCTGTCACAGACATGCCTTGTCCGTTTTAACGACAACCCTGTTGCAGAAGGTGCCAGAATAAATAGAGAGGGTACAATATTGGGGGAAATTGTAGGGTGTGCTCGCTTGCGTTGGTTGCAGGTGGGGCCATCCCCTTCAGTTTTTCCCTTAGAGTGATATTTTCAAGCATTTAGCCTACTCGTATGGCATAATTCATTAAGAACCCCCTTTGAAACAAGCAAACCCCCTTTGAAACAAGCTACTGTAACAACATTGTCACAGACAGTATTTCAGATTGAATCGCGATGCAAACAGTACCGTTTGCTAACAAAAAATATGCCCCCAAAAACTTAAAGTTTAACATTAATTTAGGGGGAAATACTTAATTCAAAAGAAGTTTGCTACTAGCAAGCTTGCTGCTGTTGCTAGCCAAATGTCACTGAGGGATTGTTTGAAAGCACCAGAAATTAGAATATTTCTTTTGACATTAAAGGGGCAATTGACCGGGTTTTTTGGGTATTTCACACTGTTCCTTAAGGTCTCCGAATAGGGTATGTAACAGTGGTTGGGTTGAAAATGGCCAGGGTGCTGTTCTATGCCCTCTGACAGATCCTCTGAAATGTTCCCGGGAAAAAACACTAGCTTTTCTCCTTTTATGGTATGCTCATTAATATTTTGATAAGCTGCGCGCTGATTGGTTGGTTATCAACGAGTGAAGCTGGGAGCAAAAACACAACACGGCCAACAGCAGCACTCGCTGAAACACCGAAGTTGGAGACTTGAAATAAAAACGTGCAAATAAATCTATTGTGTCTAAACAACACTTTTTTCAACAGATTGACTATATATCATTTGAAATGATAACATTACTTGTTTCCACTTCTGTTGTTGAAGCAAACTGGATTGACTTAGGTGGGTAGAATGTTAGGCTACAGCTTAGCAACCAAACCATATCGTGATTCTACTCAGCTTCAGTTAGCTAGCTAGGCTAGCTCTAGATATCTTGCTGTAAAATAACATGACAAAGATCTGGACAAACATGCATCGTGAATTGTAGATTTTCATTACACAGGTTATTTATTTCAATGAAACACAGTCAGGAACATGAATCAACGTTAGCCCCATTGCCAATAGACTAGGCTAAATTATCACACATTCTACCTATGCTCTTGCGTTAACTAGTAAGCTAAACTTGTTTACATGCCTACAGTCTAGGTGTTACTAGTAACAGTTACTAGCAATGCTAACGTATTCTGTATCTAGAACCTGCCTTTCTCCAGTTCTTCCAAATAGATTATCTAGACAGGCGTTAGCAATAAGCCAGACTGCTGTTCGTTTTCTGGCTATATTTCGGAAGCTTCCCTTCTAATGCCGACTACAGATAGTCTAGCGTCATTTGATGTGTGTAGAAACGTATTTAGCATTCTACTTGGTATGCTATATATAGGAAACGTAAGCATTGCTAATAACTGTTTGCACAACATCATACTGTCCTTGTAGCTTGCTGTTGCAATGAGCTTACGGTTGGAATAGCACCTCTTTCCAGGTTCAGCTTCCTAGCAAATCCTGCTTGAAATTGTCCAAGGTAGTCAAAACTGTCTTGGGTGAAATGTTCAGAGCAAATGAATGATTGAGTGTCGAACTTCGCCGGGATCTTCTCATAGACAACAGCAGCCATGCCTGTTGAATGTTTGGCTCCTTGGGAAGACTGAGTGCTAGCCTTCCCTGTACAGCCTGGAACACAGCATTTACGACCGTGGTCCATTTTCAATATCCTTGTTATAATTCAAAACGTTCTTCTTTGTAATTCCTTATAAGTAGCCTACATAGAGCAGCGCGCAGCTAAACTAGTATTGGAGATAGATGCTACCTCGGGCTGGTCTGGATGTAAATTCTGGGGCGTGACAAAGATACAGACCAGAACCAATAAGAGGGCGATCACCGGTCCTACGTAGGACCGGTAGCTTTGTTGAAAAGCTAGCGTTTTACAGCCAAATGTTTTCTTTTTGAGATTTGAATAGGAAAGAGGTGTCAATGGACTTTGATATTCACTGTATGTTCAGCTTACTCACCGAACTGTCGTTATTCAACTATGACAAGGTCAAATCGATTTTGCAGTCAATTTCCCCTTTAAGTTTAGGCTGTGGCATTGAAGACAGCGACGCACCACACAAGCTGACTTAAAATACATTATTTATTGTGACATTACTTACTGTACATGCAAGTCTTGATTTGCTTAAATGTACATGTGCTGCTAGTACACCACGGCACGATACTTGCCGTGCAACAGCACATTAACGTGTGCTGTCGACGTTGTGACGTAGGCTAGCACTGAGTACCCTTCGTTGACATAAGGTACTTTTTGCCACAAAAACTTTGTTACCTCCTAAACCGTGCAACGGAACGTACATAAAAATACAAGCAACGCAATCGAGACCAAGACAATTTTTTGACACAGGCGTTGTCTATGTAGTCCAAATATTGACTGATCCTTAGAGGGGCAAAAATAATAACTATTAAAGGCTGTTCCTGCGAAACAGCAGTGAGAATGCTGAAAACCTGAATGGGGATAGCTGACCATGCTAAAAAAGCAGAAAATAGTGAAGGTTTTGTAGAAAGTTATAAGCTGAAACTTCAACACACCCGAAAGGTATTTTTGAAAGGGGCTGAAGCTGTATGAAGGTATAAAACTACAGAAAATAGAAGAAAAATGCAAAAAGAGAATTAATTCAGAAGAATTTGGAAATGTAGTAGAAAATCATTTGCTCAGGTTTCAAAAGGCCTGAAATATATGTTAGAAAGGACCTGCAACGAGATGAAGGCAGAAAAGTACAGTAAAGAGAAGAAAAAAGCAAAACAAAAAGTGAAAAAAATCTGAAAGAATAGAAACAATGCATAAAAATGTGAACATTTAGCAGACATTTTTTTGCTGGAGTTTCAAAAGGCCTGAAATGTATGTTAGAAAGGACCTGCAGCAAGATGAAGGCAGAAAAGTACAGAAAAAAAGAAAAATGTAAAAGTACTGGCAGTTGGAAGGTACTGCTGTGAAAGGTATTTTTGAAAGGACCTGGAGCAAGATGAGCAGAAAACAGAAGAAAAGAAGAAGAAAAATGCATAATAAAAAGGGGAAAAATTCAGAAAGATGAGCTGCAGGAAAATGTGAAAATGTAGCAGAAAACCAGTTGCTGAAGTCTGGCTTGAACGAATTTTAAGGTAGAAGGACAACACTGGAATGACTTGAACTTGCTGGAAAAATGTAGAATTGATTAAGTGGCTGAAAAAAAGTTAAAAGTCTTAGCAGAAAATTTGAAGGTTTAATTAGAGGAGTGAGTTCTAAATATTACCGACGCTGCCACCAGAGTGAGTTTTTTTTTCAAAACGAAAGCTAGCTAGCTTTAGTTAGCTTCTGTTACCTAGCAACCTAGCATAATACTCGTAGCAATGCTACTACCTGCTAGTGTTACTTGTTAGCCTCCTAATTGTAAATTTTGAAGCCATACTATAGCGTTTGTCATATAGTTTTGTCTATCGGAAAATAGTCGGTTGGAATGTTCAGAATCACATGTGTGACGGTACTCTGTGGGGCCCGCTTTCGAACGATCACATATATGTGACGCTACTAATTAACGGGTTAAATAAGGAGATGGGAGTTGAATTATGTTCATATTTTGAATTCTTTTTCAAACCTTATAAAATGAAGTCACCGAAAGATGCTAAATAAGTTGAGAAAAGGGAAAAATTAGCAGAAAAAAAATGTTGTTGCTGGAACTCTTTTCAGAGCTGGAAAGTACTTCTGGAAGGACAGTGGAACAGTGAAGAGGGTTGGCCAATCGGATTGGTTCCTTGTTTCTTGTAACATAGCAACCGTTGGTCATTTGCAACATTTCTAACCTAGAATCTAGGTTTCAGGTTCAAGACGGAGGAGAAAGTAATCACGTGTGCCTGCACACCCAGTCCTGTTCAGACACTTAATTTAAGATGACATCAAAATAATAATCCATAGTGCATAGTTGCCGATGTTGTCGTTGTCCCTGTTGAGTTTTTATACATAAATAATAAGATCATGCTCTATCTAACCACTGGATCATTTCTTGCAAGTGTGTCAAACTTCAGCAATAAGCCTTAAGAGGCCGTGGTTTACGCTGATTTTAGAACAGGTAAGGGGAGTTGTTAGGCACGATGAGAAGTGGCGTGCCGAAAACCCCCTTACCTGTTTCTAAAATCAGCGTAAACCACGGACTCGCGGGGCTTATTGCTTTTCTAAAACTGTTACTACAAATATTTGTTATGGTTTCATCAATAAAAACAATTAGAAACAAAATAGTAATAATAAGCCGTAATTCTTCCGCTACTACAAAGTATAGTTCCTACATAAATCGTTGCCTCGCAACAGCCAGATGGACATCTTTGCCGTCTTTTTCAATTTGAAATATTTGATGCGCAGTAATATGGAATGTTAAAGAATTTTATGAGGACAACCTGTGAGGTTATGCTGGATTTTACAACGGCATGGAACGCAATATAGCCCATCACAATCAAGGATGGGAACAACCAGTTTTAGAATGGTATGTATTAACACCGTATGCTTGAATAATAACCAAAGGCATGAAGCTATAGAGAGGACTTAATGGGAGACTTTCTACAGTAAGCTATATCTACTGCTTCAAATTGAAAACGGAGACCATCTTTTGAATAAAGACAAGTTCCTTAACCTCTGTTGTCAATATCGCCAATAAAAAGTAAATACTCTTCAGTTACAAAGCATTTGTTTGTAGCTAGGTAATGAACGATAGTTATTACTGGAAAACCGTAACTGTGACCTGGTTTCGCTGTTATAATGGCAGCCATGATTACAGTAGGTGGACTGAGAAAACATATTTGTTAGTCAAAGCGGAGCGAGCGGATGTCGTGGGAAAATTCCTACTGTGTTAGATTTACTGCTTCAAATTGAAAACAGAGAAGATATTTACAGTAAAGACAGGTTACTTAACATCCGTGTTCAATATCGTCAATTAAAAGTAAAAACTTTCCAGTTACGAAGCATTTGTTTGTAGGATCAACGCCAGCTGCAGCAAACACTTACCCCAGCCCTGGTTTGGCTGTTCGTGACGGTCAGCTATGACAGTCTTGAGCCTCAATTTGTGCAGATTTCTGTGAAACTTGCTAAAATAAAAACGATCTAGCTAGATTATGTACACTTTAAGCTCAATGTACATACCTTGTTTGGCCAATTTTGTCAATGGTGGAAAAAAAGTCAAACCATTTTTAGTTATGGAAAGCCATTGCGCTAGCTCGATTATAATGGAGAATAACAGAAATGTAGCTAGAATCCACACCTCAAACAAGTTAACCTAGATGCAAAACTGTACGTCCAATCCAAAAAATACGGATATTTTCCGAGACCCAAGACTCTGAAAAAGACTCTGGCCGAAACCATAGATATCCTTTATTTGTCTGCGGTCAGAAATACAACTCTTTTGGCAGTTTCCAAAACGTTTACCCAATTATGCTTTCATGGTGCGTGTCTGTTTGTTTGCCATGGTGATGGCGCAGCTGTGATTGCAAACGAGTGTCTCATTAAGACGTGAAGATAAAAAGGGAGTTGTATTATTGTTGTGGAGGGGATCGTAAGGGTGGATCGATTCCCTGCCATGCCGAATGACATTGTGTCCTTGGGCAAGGCACTTCACCCTACTTGCCTCGGGGGGAATGTCCCTGTACTTACTGTAAGTCGCTCTGGATAAGAGCGTCTGCTAAATGACAATGTAAATTTTGTTAATTTTTGTTATTATTTTTGTCATTGTTCATTTGTCACAGATAAAGATTATTCTGGTTCTGCCATACAAAAATGGAGACTGCTGAGGCAATTTTCAAATGGATTTGTAGATTATAAGGCTATAGTTTCATTTGCACTTTATTTCAATTTCATTTACAGTTTATAGATTTATATTATTTGAATGCATTTATCTTGTCACCTCGTTTTTATTTATTGAATGATTTATAAATAATGTATTTGTTATTAATTTAAAGTAAAATCCTACTATTGGTCTTTTTTATTATTATTAAAGGTGACATGACATGCTGTTTTTGGATGCTTTTATATAGGCCTTAGTTGTCCCCTAATACTGTATCTGAAGTCTCTTTCCCACAATCAGCTTTCCTCAGAACGCGCTTTTTCTGTGTCTCTAGCTTTAAATGCTAATGAGGAGGAGAGGGGCGGCAACATGCACTAATGTTTACAGGATGTATCGCAATGGCTCGTTGCCCCCGTTGCTGTAAAATACCTCGAATTTAGCCATTCTCCTCTGATCGCCCTGGTTTGCAGGGGTGCACACTCAGTCATTTCAATGTGGAGAAAGGCGGATATCGCGAGCCATAACACCCACAGCAGAACGGTTATCCAAATAACAAAGAAGTGTACAACACTCGCGTTACAGCGTTTGTATTCACACACACTTGATGCCATTTATCTTTACGTTAGCAACAGTAACTCAGCTGTTAGCTGCAGAGCTAATGTTACAGCCACATTCTAAGAGAAGCAAGCTAGGTAACCATATACAGTAAAGCAACAAAATGATGTAGCGTTAGTTAACTTACTTGTCCAAGGTTTGTAGCTTGACCAAAGAGATTTAGTAATGATCCAGAATTTAATTTCAGCAAGGCCAGCTTTGAGTTGGCTCAAGTTGAGGAAATGTTTGGAGCAGACATACAACACTTAGGGAAGTTGTGTCGGCGCATTTCCAGCGAAAATACAATTAAGATACGGGTTGTGCAGAGGCTCGGATGAAGGAACAGAAAAAAAGATGTGTGCTTGCATTTGTATATCCAAGCACTGAGCAACTGTTATGCTTCGTTTGTTTGCTCGCCATGATGTCTCTCTCCAGGAAAAACCGATATCGCACTTGCCCTTGCACGGTGGTAGCTCAGTTTCTCATGGGCGGGCTAGATGATCAGGTCGGGCAAAGCAGAGAGAGGGGAGGTAACCTTCCCCCTATCTACGTCACTAGGGGGAGATTTTCAAACAGCGCAATTGAGCCTTCATTTTGTCAAAGGCGGAGAAGAACACGCAGGGCTTGGTTTACACTTATCGAAAATTCTAGCCACTGGGGGACCAAAGGCAGGCTAGGGGAACTCATATTAATGTTAAATAACCTCATAAAATGAAGTTTTCATGTCATGTCACCTTTAAAAAGCCTTACTTGATCCTTGTAATGTTTTCTTGACACAGCTTGATTTGGTCCATGAATTATCAGCCTGTTCGGTGTCTTGATACAGTATGGATACAGTAGGTTTACATAAACGTTTAATAATAGTCTTTGTGATGATCCCATTTCATCATGTAATGTTATTTGACAAGGTTTTTGCTTGTTTAACAGTAAGTGGATTTGGTTTATAATTGAATACAAATCAAACCAAGACTGAAGTCAATTAAACCTATAAATAGTTAATATTTACATTTAGCAGACGCTCTTATCCAGAGCGACTTACAGTAAGTACAGGGACATTACCCTCGAGGCAAGAAGGGTGAAGTGCCTTTCCCAGAGACACAAGGTAATTTGGCCCTAACCCTAACCTTCAGATTACTAGTCCGATTCCTTAACCGCTCAGCCTGACTCCCTATATTTAATGGGCCCCGGGCCAATTTGTACTATAAAAATTGGGCTTCAAGGTCAAAAAGGTCAAGAACCCCTGGCCTAGCCTATCGTTTTTTTTGTGAGGGTGTCATTTATATCATACATTTGTTGAAACCATATTATATGACATTCAAAATGATAAACGAAGTACAAAAATACAAAAACATAGGCACAGCCTACTGTAATAAGTGATAAAACATTTAACATGGTCACTCCTATACATTTAATTTGGTCTGCGACTTTTTGCCAGCCCTCTTTCTTTCAGTTCCCTGCCAGGTGTTCCCTGGCGTTCTGATTAAATCTTCAAATTCTGAGTAACTTCCAGCAAGCTGTTGCTCTGTTGGCTCTGTTGCGGAAAAAACGGGGCACTCTTTTTGGCCATGGTGAGCTGCCATAGACTTATGTGAGCAGCCAATAGCAGCTCTGCTGATCAAGTTTTCTACTATCGATACATACTCCCTTTTAGACCAACGCATAACTCAATCCAGCTATACTATTTATAATCAACATGGGTATTTGAACAACCAAATTAGCCAGATAATGATAGCAAGATTTTCATCTTGGATGTGTCATTTGATCTCGGATGTAATAAGCGAGGTACGGAGAACGGGCCCCCACTGTTCCATAAAGAGAGTTTACCGAATAAGCCAGACTTGTCAGTCGGACTCATTGTGTGGTTCATTCGGTTCCATAAAGCTAGCTCAACGCAGTTGGAACTCAGTTACTATGGTAACGTATGCTTCGAAACTTACCTGGTCCAGGTCAGGCTAAGTGTCAGGCTTCGACCATGTTCTTGAATAACCAGACTTTCCTGTAACACTGACCCAACGGGAAAACGATGATTTAACACGGACATTACTCATTTTCATATTCTCATCAGTTCAATATGTACGCTCATTTATAGAAAACCTACTTAAATAACAACATTTAGCAACAACAACATTTAGCCTAATGCATTAAACAATGATGAACAATGATTTGATACACACTATAGCCGTTAAATGTATGGCTATGGTAGTTTGTGATTTCAGGCATAGGCCTATATCTCAATCTAAATTATCCGAGTATAATTATCATAGCTATATAATTGTTAACAGTAGCCTACACTTGCGAAACAAACCTAAAATCCATCATCTATCTAATTCAATTTAGATGCGTTTACAAAGTGTCTGTTTTTTAATCAACAAAGTAGAAGTCTGACAAAGGACCTCAACCTACGTAGCCGTTCATGTCAATCATGGCGTGTCATTTTATTTAGATGAAGCAGTGGATGAGAGCTGTCATAGTACACAGCTTAAAGGGAACGTTTTTTCTGGAAGAAGTCACGTGGCCGTGTGCATTGCTTTTGCCGTGGTGGATTGTATGATCCATGTTTTACTTCTCAGGCTGCTTAACAATAGGGTGCACGCGCAATTAGCTTGACTACTTAAATCTGACTTGAATTAGTAGGAGTGCGTGAGCTGAAATTGGCCTTTAAGGAACCGCTTTAGCCCCGCTTGACTAATTCAACTAATTCAAGTCAGGTTTGGGACTTTAAGTCCAACTTTTTTGAGCGGCCTTTATGGAACAGGCCTCCGGTCAATTTGAAATTATTCCAACCACACAACTTAAATTCACCAATGTGCGTTGGTTTTATTATATTTTAAGTTTTACAAAATGCACGCCCTCTCTTAGTTTCAGCGATGTTGTACTGCGTTATGTTCGATAGCAAACCTCCAAGACAAGTACCGTAGAGTACAGATACCCCTAGTGGTCTGGAGCACTTCTGTTGTGAGCAACTTGAAATGCAGCGTTTCTGCAAATGTTGGTGTGTTTTGGGATAATGCTGCGGTGTTCTCAGCTAATGCTGCGGTGTTCTCGGCTAATGCTGCTGTGTTCTCTGCTAATGCTGGTGGGGTGTACCAATGCTGTTGTGTTGTCACTTAATGTTGTGGTGTTGTAAGTAGTTGATTGTTTTTTGAAATGCAGCGTGTTTATAAATGTTTCGTTTTTGCCAATGTTATTGTGTTGTGTGTTAATGTTGTTGTGTTTTCAACTTTTGTTTGCTTCGCTAATGTTGTTGTGTTGTGCACTGGTGGGCCACCGTAGTAATGCCAAATAATACTGCCAAATAATATTTTTTAAATATTACAAAAATATATTTTACAGCAAGCCTATAACAAAACTATTTGTGGACAAAGTGAATGGCTCTGAATACTTACTTTTCTATTGCACATTTTGTCATGTTATTAAAAAACAATTATAGGAAACTATGTACAATAGGTAGAAAAGGAAATTGAATGTAGAAATATAGCTGCACGCAGCAATGTGGTGGCCAAGCAGTCAAATGACCCATAAAACACTTTAGAAATCCTCAAAACAGGGTTCCGAGTGCATGCAGCATGTTTGGTGTGAATCCATCAAAGATTTGCTGAGATACGACCCAACTTCCTGTTGGCTGGCTTAATGGCACATTTTGACTGCCTGTACCGGGCAAACGGTTCTAAAAAATCTAAAAATCATGTGAAGCCCTTTGTGAGGCTTGGTCTGAAGATAATCTCTGCCAAATTTGGTGAAGATTGAACAACATGTGTAGGAGGAGTAGAGAAAAAACGTTTTTTCAATGAATTCAAAATGGCGGCAGCATCAATTCGGCTATTATCACAAATTATTATGAGTCACATACAGGATGTCCGAAGATATCATGAGACAAAGGAATCACTTAATAAAGGCAAACAAATAAAAAATCATTGGCCCAAACACATTTTTGCTTGCTGCGGCCACGCCCAGTGATCACATGACACCAAATTGTGTGGACATCCTCAGAAGAGGGTTCAGAGTCATCTTACCAAGTTTGGTGTTGACATCTCAAAGATTTGCCAACATGTGATCCAATTTCCTGTTTGGTTGCTTTGTTGCGGATTTTGATTGGCTTTACCGGACAAATGGTCTGCTCCTCTGAGTTACGCTCTCACGTGTCTTTTGCGGCTTCGCTGCTGCCTTTGATCGGCTCTACCGAACAAACGGTTTTGAAAATGGAAAATCCATCTGACACCTTTTTGAAGCTTGGTCTGAAGATCATCTGTGCCAAATTTTGTAAACATTGGACAAAATTTGGGGCGTGTAAAAGGTTTTTACACTTTTCCATTAAATCCAAAATGGCGGCCGCGTCAATTCGGTTGTTATGAAATATTATCGATGGTCAAGCTTGATAACTCACAAGACATCAACAGACAAAGAAATTACTTTATTAAGGTAAACTCTTAAATAGTTATTAGCCAAAACACGTTTATGCTTCCGGCCACGCCCCCTTTTAGTCACATGACACAATATTTGGAGGACATCCTCAGAATAAGGTTCCGAGTAGGCGTACCAACTTTGGTGTCACTGCCTCAAAGAACTGCTGAGATATGACTTAATTTCCTGTTTGGTGGCTTTCCTGATGGCTTTGATTGGCTGTCACGGACAAACGGTTGTGGGGATCAAAATGCTCTACCATAACTTTTGTGCGGCTTAGTCTGAAGATCATCTCTGGTCATTTTTAAGAAGATTTGACAAGAATTGTAGGAGGAGTAGGCTTTCAAAGGTTTTTGATAAAACCGGAAATAGCGGAAACTCTCTATAACCGGAAATTGACGCCATGGTGTATATTGAACTCGGCTTGATCCAGGGAATCCAACGGTATCTCATTTTTGGAAATGGGTCATACGGTTCAAAAGTTGCGTGTGTAAACACAAGTCCAACTTTGACCCGTTGGTGGCGCTAGAGTGCCCGAGTATGGGACATGAAACTTTGTGAAACTTTGTGAATTGGACCAGCTTCGCTGCTTGGCCCCTAATAAAACTAACAAAGCAGCTTCGCTGCTTGGCCCCAAATAACAATAGGTTTCCTCCTTACGGAGGAATCCTAATAAGAAAAGGTAGAATCACTTGGCCACCAAATACAAAAGCTTTTGAGGCGGAAGACATGCTCTCCACTTTCAAACTAAATGTCCCTCACATTAGTAACTTGTGTCATTTATAATATAACAAACATACACTAGAACTCAATGAAAAGGCCACACTTGAATAGTTATATCAGAATGTAGATTTTCTGTCCTTTACAACTAAATTCATTTTTGTCCAAAAAACACAGTACGTCTGTTTTTTGAACACAGAGGCCTTGAAAACAAATTATATTCCTTTAAATGTTTCTAAACAGGTGTTCTCATTCAAAGGACCTCCTACTGAGGATTCTGCAGGAAATCACTTCCCGCTCCTTGAGGATGGTTTATGGGATTGAGACCTCTGAATGATAGTATACAGTGAGCTTTTCATATAATCCACATTGTCTATTACGTTTACCTAATGCTTATGATGAGAATTGACCATGGATATGTGAGGTTTGATTAACCAACAACTTGCTTACTGCAGTGCAAATTTCCTATATGAATAGTTATATTGTAATGCAGAAGGCATCAATTTAGTTCTGCACTATAATGTTAAGAAATTGATTAAATGTAGTACTATATATGTGTGAAATGTTTTAGGTTAGTTTTTTTTTTTGCAAATGACAAAATATTTTTGGTGTCTATATTCTTTGCTGCACTTTCTCAGTGGTGGAATGATGGATAAGTGTGATATTTATGCAGTCATTTAAAATCGTATTTTCTCACTGTCACAGTTTATAATCTGAGCATTTTTTTCAAATATCTTCTCATTTGTTTAGAAAAGGGTAGTGCAGACCTTTTGGGGGGATTTGAACACAGAGCAGCACTGTTTCTTTAGTCATGCAGCAAGAACCTTTACAGATCATGTTGCGTGGGGCTACATGCTGGAAGCATGCACACTGTCATGCCATGTCACACACACAGACAAACACATCCATTTGTCATTGTGTCGATTCCTGAATTAGACAGTTGCTAATGAATTAGCAGTCTGAGCTTTCTTTTGGCCATCACCTCCCACTACCACAGCTGCTACATTGGGGGTTTGTGTGTGTGTGCTGGCCTAACCATTTTTGTGTGTGTACACAAATATGTTTTGGTGTGTACACAAATATGTTTTGGTGTGTACATGTGCACATTTCTATAAACGTCTGAGGCAAGACCATCTGCGTTTTTTACAGCCTAATTACCCACCTGCACTCAACAGCTCTTTTGTATTCATGCAAAGCAGTGCTGTGAAGGGTCAGGCCAATTTGGAGAGGGAGTCACTCATTAAGTTAAGTGCCCGATACAATACATAAGTAGATAGACAGTCTCAACCTTTTGGCAGTGTCTGTTGGTTGGCTGTCATGGAAGGTAAGCTCTTCTGGGGTTAGAGACCCTCAGGCAATGCAGTCAAGTCACTTGTAACATTTGCGCTGTTTCACTTAAGTTGCACTACATTCCTACAGTATGTATTCATAAATGCAATATTAAACAACCATTCTGAAGCTGGTACTTGCCTCTAACTATTTCTACCTTGTAGTATCGAGAATTATTATATTTTCAGAACTTTTTCCTTGCCTGTTACTGCTGGCATCTTGACTAAAATGTGCTCAATTTAGCACTAGACAAAAAGTAAAATTAGGAAAAAAACAAGAAGGACTGCTGAATTGTTTGCTGTAGTCTAATGGTACTGCTAAAAAGAGATGTTTAACTCCTTGCCAGTGATTAATAGATCAACCAGGACTAGGCATTCAGACCGTATTTTCCCATAAAGCATGAGTCACTGATTTGCTGACCCAGTAGTACAGCCACAAAGCAGTCTAGTGCAGAGATCAGCACATCCCTAGCAGAGGGAAAGGAAGAGGGAAAACAGTTGACCATAGAAAGTCGATAAACTCCAGCATCATCATGTGCCAAGCTGATTCATTTGATGCCGTCAAAGGAAGTAGCTATAGATGATTAACCCCGGCAGAGTAACTTGTTGGTGAGTGTTGGCGGATGCCTCAAAGCTGTAGGAAGGGGGAGGATACCTAGCCTGGCTCTGCCCTCCTACGTACTTCTGCTCAATTTGAATTTTGCTTCTGTACTGCGTCTGGGCTTTAGATTTTTACCGGTCCAATCAGCGAGGGAGTGGCTGAGAACGATGATGTTGATGTTGTGCGCTAGTTTGAGTTGTAGTTCAGTAATGGCGGCGGAGAAAGATGCGAGTGAAGCCATTTGGTCCGTTGTGGCAACGCTGCCGAATACCCAGACGTTAAAGCCGGAGCAAGAACAATCTTTGATCCCCACAGGGTTTGTTTAATTTTCCAGCTAGCTAAGTTAGTGGTGAAGGAGTTGTCTAAGGCGAACGCTAGCGATTGGTTATGCCAGATCCAGAGTGGCTCTGGGCAGATCCAAACTTTAACAGAGTACCCGCCTTCAAGGAAGTTAACGCTTGTCAATGGATCGAGCACAGACTCTCTGGACAAATGAAATGTACGAGAGTCTAGATCAGACCAGGCTAGAGGATACCCAGTTGGTTTTCAGTTCCGTGAAAATAAACTTTTGATAAAGTCGGTTTGTTATATACTGGTATTATAATTGGACCAATACGCTGTTGTTAATGGTCCAGAGACGTTCTCAAAAGTTAACAAATCCGTTTGTTGACCTCCTAAAAGTTTGCAGAGGTAAACAAACGATTTTCGGACCTAGCAAGCGGTGGCCTTGGAGACGTTGACAACATGACGTTGACAACCTTTTTCTGCCAGATTTGTCATGTTGGGATTGATATACTAAAACGTATTGTTTTAGTATACAAGAAACCAAATATGGACTTTTTGACAGTTCAGCAAACGCTTTGTCACCTTGTTAAAAAGTTTTCTGACCTCAACCTACAACAAATCTTTGCTTACAATGGCAGGTTTGCAGACCTGTTGAAAAGGCCATATTTGCAGTTTGTCAATGCTGATTATTTGCAATTACAGTCTTCAAGATAATGTTTCTGTTGTGTATTCATTGATACTACAGCTCCCATGATCCTCTCTGTCATGGGGTAATTATGAAGGGGCTGCGCTCCCCACATTCACGCTCTGTTAATTGACTCGTCCTTCACTCCACTTTGCGCTCCTGATGAGCCAAGGCAGCCTGTAATAAGAAACTAATAAATAATACCAATAACAGTAATAGCTTCTCCAACGCTTCTTATTTCTTAAATGCGTGCCCCCACTCGGACACAACAAACTGGCGACGAGGAGTGGATTTCTTAACCACAATTGAGTTTTGAAGCGAACGAAGATGCTAACGCTAGCTAACGTTGACGAAAGAAACTAGCAACTAGCAAGCAAGTGAACCAGAGATGGCTGTCTTTAGCAGTGAGACGGGCTTGTGCTTCGATGAGAGCAACGAAAGTTTTGAAACGTATGAGCAACGTTTTGCACAATTTATGGAAGCCAATGGAATTGAACAAGAAAAACAAAGGGCCTTTTTCTTATCTGTGGTAGGTGCAAAGACTTTCTCATTACTGAGAGACTTGCTAGCTCTGAGAAAGCCATCTGAATCTACATATGATGACATTGTAAAAGCTCTAAGGGAATTTCATGTGCCAAAGAAGAATGTGTTAAGTGAGCGTTATTCTTTCCGTGCACAAAAGCAACAAAAGGGAGTCTTTTTCAGAATATATTGCTGCACTAAAAGGACTTGCCGCCACTTGTGAATTTGGCGCGACGCTCAAAGAGCAGTTGCAGGATCAACTAGTTTATGGAATCAGCAGTAAGGAGCTGAGAACTAAGCTGTTGAGTGCTGCTTATGGAGAAAAGCTAACTTGGACAAAAGTGAAGGAAAGTGAAAGTTGTTAACAATTTTGAGTTGACAACGATCAGTTTAAAAACGTTCCAGCACACACCACTGAGAACAGACAGCGTGAGCAGCAGCAAATGGAAACCTCACGCGCACGAAAGGACTGAGAGGAAGCAAACACCGAGTGCCAACGGAGACACCTGCTACCGATGCCAGCAAGAAGGACATTCTGATACCAACTGCAAGTACAAGGATTTTCAGTGTAGGGACACCTGGAACAGGCCTGTAGGAACGCATCACAGAGAGATCAACGACCAAGGCAACTCCTTCAGCAAACAGCATGCCGCTACGAAAACCACCACAGCCGAGCGAGGGACCCCCTACGTCGCGAGGAAAGCTCCGGACAAGGGACCAGGTACCACACGGCTTCTGCATCTCCCTATGTTGGAGCTGCACACAACCTGGATGTGCGAGGACATCATCCAGAGACTGGGAACTGTGCTAACATGGAAGCACCAGGGGTCAAAAAGGACTTTGGACTGTTTTCAGTTAAAGGTGACGGTGAGTATGTGAAGCTATACATGGTAAAGGTAAGATATAATGGTGTCAAGATAAAAATGGAAGTAGAAGTTGTACAAGCGAAGGTTTCATAAGAGTAAGCTGCAACCATGTGATGTTAGTCTGAAAACATACTCTTCAGAGCCAATTGTGTCACTGGGTGAATTCCAAGTGACAGCACAATGTAGAAATCAGACAGAAAGACTAACTTTGTTAGTGTCAAAGGGAAGTGGTCCAACTCTAATGGGTAGGAATTGGATTCAGTACTTACACTTAGACTGGTCAAGAGTGAACCATGTACCAGTAGCAAATCCACTGACAGAATAACGTGAGAAATACTCTCAAGTGTTCAGTGCTGTTCGAGGTGTTATCTCAGGGGTAAAAGCAAAACTGCGAGTCATGGAGAATGCTAAGCCGAAATTCTGTAGATCAGTACCGTATGCTTTGAGTGCAGCTGTTGACAAGCTACTAGAGAAAGGATTTTGTAGTCCGTAGAATATAGTGAATGGGCTACTCCAATTGTGTGTATTCCAAAAACTAATGTTGAGGTCAGAATTTGTGGTGACTACAAGGTAACCATAAATCCCTGGTAAGACGTGGACAAATACCCTCTGCCTAAAACACAGGATCTGTTTGCCAAGTTAGCTGGTGGAAAATTGCATCGCCAGTTCACCAGCCATATTTCAGCGTATTATGGATCAGATACTTCAAGGCCTTCCACGTGTTGTCTGCTACCTAGATGACATTTTGATAACGGGGAAGTCCGAAAGTGAACATTGGGAAAATGTGGAACAGGTGTTAAAGCGTTTGCAAGAGAGAGGTATTAGGGTAAACTGTGACAAATGCAGCTTCTGCCAATCGAGTGTAACATACTTGGGGCACAAAATTGACAGAGAAGGGTTACACCCTATCCAAGAGAAAGTGGAAGCAATAGCCAATGCTCCAGTTCCAAAGAATGTCACTGAGCTTCGTGCTTTCTTAGCGTTATTGACATACTATGGGAAATTCATTGAGCCTGTCCACCATCATAAAACCAATGACAGTGTTGCTCCAGAAAGATAGCCCATGGAACTGGTCCACTAGTTGTCTAGCTGCTTTTCAGAAGGCGAAAGCACAGTTGTCATCTTCAGTTGTTCTGACACATTTTGATCCTGAATTACAAATATTGTTGGCCTGTGATGCTAGTGCATATGGATTAGGGGCAGTGATAGCACACAAGATGCCCGATGGTAGTGAAAGGCCCGTAGCTTATGCCTCACGTACCTTGAGCAAAACAGAGACCAATTACTCACAAATTTAGAAGGAGGCTTTAAGCATCATATTTGGTGTTCAGAAATTCAGAGATTACTTATATGGTCGGAAATTTTTGTTGGTCACTGACCATAAACCACTTGTTAAGATTCTGGGACCAACAACAGGAGTGCCAGCATTAGCTGCTGCACGTCTTCAGAGATGGGCTTTATTATTGGCAGCTTATCAGTATGACAGTCTACAAAGCATCATTAGAACATGCCAATGCAGATGGGTTATCAAGATTACCATTACAGAAAGAGGCACCAATAAGCAACCCTGAATTCAGAGTGTCATGGTTAGAGTCAATTCCTGTGTCAGCCAAAGACATAATGAAAGAGACAGATAAAGACAAGATACTTACCAGAGTGAGACATTTAACACAGAGTGGTTGGCTTAAACACATGTTTGATGATGAATTGAAACCATACTGAAACAGACGTGTGGAACTACTAAGCAGACTGTGTTCTATGCAGTTTAAGAGTAATAATACCTACCACACTAAGACGCCAGATGTTAAAGGAACTACATGAAGAGCACTTGGGCATTGTTAGGACAAAGGCATTAACCAGGAGCCATTTGGGTGGCCCAGCCTCGATGCAGAAATTGAAGACATGGTAAAAAGTTGTCTGACATGTCAACAAAATAGAAATGCGCCAAACAAAGCACCAGTGAATCCTTGGAAATGGCTAGAGCAGCCATGGGGGTCCATTTGCAGCTTATGGGCTTCCCCAAGTTTTCGGACAATGGTCCACAGCTAAGTCCGCACCTTACAGTCCAGCCTCTAACGGATTGGCCGAAAGGCTGGTGCAGTCATTTAAACAGTCACTAGACAAGCAGAAGGTTAATGGCCGTACTTTGCAACATTGCATTGATAGTTTCCTGTTTAATTATAGGAACATGCCATCATCAGCCACAGGAAAAACTCCTTCTGAGCTGTTTCTTAATAGAAATGTCAGGACTAGGTTGTCACAAGTTACACCAAAGTTTTCTGTGCAGATGCAACACAAACAAGAAAGGGTAAGAAAAATCCAGAACCGTGTGAGAGTCTTACAGCCAAATCAGTCAGTGCTGGTTAAGAATTTCCGGGGAGGGGATGGAAATAAATGGAAATCTGGTGTAATTGAACAAGTACTAGGTCCTGTAACTTACCTTGTAAATGTGGATGGACAAACATGTAAGAAACACAGACCAGTTGATTGCTACTAAATCTTTTGAGTTGTGCAGAGACACAGAACATGTTGATATTGCTGAACATTTGTATGAAAGCGCTTCACTTTTTCCACATGTTGTTATGTAACAGCTGTATTCTAAAATTGATTAAATTCATTCATTTGCTAATCAAAAAAATTAAATAAAATCACATGTACATAAGTATTCACAGCCTTTGCCATGGCACTCAAAATAGAGCTCAGGTGCATCCTGTTTCCACTGACCATCCTTGAGATTTTTCTACAACTTGATTGGAGTCCACATGTGGTAAATTCAGTTGATTGGACATGATTTGGAAAAGTGCACACTATATCTATATGTCTATAAAAGGTCCAACAGTTGACAGTGCATGTCAGAGCACAATCCACCTTCAAGAAAAGGCTCAAGACGCACTTGTTCCGGGAGTACAACGGTACTTAGGAATGGTTTGCTGGACCCAATGCTAGTATCCTCAAGGATCACAATGACTCTTGCTTAGAGAATTGTTGCTCTTGTTGGTTAGTGGTAACCGATTTAAACTGTTGTACTTGCTGCAAAATACTTCATTTTAGTTTCTTATTTTTACTGTTGCTTGCTTTTCTACAGGTACACTTGCAATTATAGCGATTCATGTTGTTTAATTGTAACTGGCTTAACTACATGCTCTTATGGTTCTTCCCTTTGGCAATTATTTTAGGCAATTATTTTTTTCACAATATGTGCTTCATGTTTTGGCTACCCACAATGTTTTGGGGCTATCTTGTTGTTATCAGTGACTTATGCACTTTGTAAAGCTCTCTCTTGGAAGTCGCTTTGGATAAAAGCGTCTGCTAAATGAATACATGTAAATGTAAACCAAGCCATAAAGTCCCAAGGGATTGTCTGTATACCTCTGAGACAGGATTGTATCGAGGCACAGATCTGGGAAAGGGTACATAAAAAAAGTCTGCAGCATTGAAGGTCCCAATGAGCACAGTGGCCTCCATCATACGTAAATGGAAGACGTTTTGGAACCACCAGGGGTGCGTTTCCCAATAACGATGGATCGTAGCTGTTACGAGGGTTCTCTACGATCAAAATAACGATCCATCGTTATTTCTACGTGCGTTTCCCGAACATGCTCGTAAGGACAACCATCGTACGTGTCTATTAAGTTGCACTTAACAAGACGCTGTCCATTGTACTGAAATGTGATTCTTCTAACGCAACTTTAAGACTTTAAAATTAAAACGTTAACCAAAATATTTGGCGAATTACGGTAGAATTTTTTTTTTTTACATTTATTATAGGCTACTTATTTGAGTACTTTTCAATGTACATTGTATAATGCTACATGAAGGCAAAGACAATAAGGTGAACGTGCAAACTATGCTGCACCTGAGTTTAACACCGTGGTTAGGACCCTGCAATCAGCGACACAGGATGCTAAAACCAATAGGAGGTCTTGGAAATTAAGTGGGCTTGTCTCCAAATTGAGGTGAGGAAGCTCTTGTTTGAAGAAATTAAGTTCACAAGGCCCTCCATTTCTGTGCCTATTCTTCTGCCCAATCAACAAGGTAGTGTCAAATTTAGGTTACCTTATAGCCTAAGCATACAATGTTTATTTAAATTAAGTAAAGGCTGAATTGTGTATTGATACCGGGTTGTATATTCAGTGTTGCCTGTCCAATCCTTACATGTTTTTTCACCTAGATCCACGTGAGGAGCAGGAGCAGCGAGAACAAACTCCCATAAAACAACTATTTCTCAAATTACTTGTGCCTTGGTTTTTAACTGTTCTTGGTACTACACTTTCCATAGGCAAATATATATATGTGAGTCCAATATTTACTTCTTGATTGAACTACAAAGTTAAAAACCATGCATATAAATGGTATCACACATGGCATGTCCCAGCTAGCAGCCTAAATAATTCAATGTACAAATACAAGCATCTCAATCCAACATATTTACTGTCTTATTTTCTATTGCTGACCATATCTACAATCTTGCATAGGCCAACAGATTTCCAAGACCATGTTTGCAATCTCATAATTCTCAAATATTGGCCACAAATGACATTGTGACAAATGACAAACACATAAGTAATGAATACCCCATATCTTCAACATGGAATCATTGTTTCTGACATGAATAATAAACTCTGCTTTAATTGATGGTTGATCAATTATACTCATTATGAGTGTAAGATATGTCAGATGACATCATGATATCATGATGCTCCTGATCCATATAGAAGCAGACATGCAGAGGTTTAACAAGGAGGTCCTTTCCACTGACCCCTGCAACCCAACTACTGGCAGTGTTAAGGTTCTATGCCACTGGCAGTTTTCTGGAGGTTATTGGAGATGGACATGGGCTCTCCAAGGCGTCAGTTTCAAGATCTGTGCAAGCTGTCACAACTGCATTACTTTGCCACATCCCAGACCACATCCAATTCCCCACAACCAGAGGGCACAAGTCTGCAGTGCTGGACTTAGGCTATCTTCAATGGCTTTTATGATTTTTGTATTAGTAGTAGTTTTCACTCCCTCTTGGCCCCTTCACCCTGTGTGACTTCCCAGTCAACCCTGTGGAGTCTTTCCATTTCCTGGGTGCCACCATCTCATAACATCAGACTCAGCTCTGCCACCAGCCACTTCATCCACCGGGCTTGGCGTGCTAGCCCTATAATTCTAATAAACATCTTCAATGTTCAATTGTTGTTGTGTTATTGTAGGCTACTCGTAAAAGCATTACGTTAATGCATTTCTAGTTACTATTGCACATTACAACAGCCATATTTTAATTTTATAGTATTTTGAATAAGACTGACATTGTTTTTTAAATACCTTCATTGCATGCGCCAAACCCACCAAATCAAATTTACTTGTCCTAAATTTACTTGAGAATAAACCAGATTCTTTTTTTTCGGCAGTTAAACTTGTATGGTTCACTAAGAAATATCCCAGTTCCAGTGTAACTGGTGTAAAAAGAGGACCAAAATAATCTTATTTTCCATCGGAAGTAACTTTCAGCATGAGTTTAATGTTTTCATGGTCGGCCTACGTGTGTCTCCACTGAGTCTCTGTGCTACGATGCACTTAGCAATCTAGGACTGGTCTGGAGCTCTCGTTAATCTACGACGATTTTCAAGTGCCTCTTTAGCTACAATGGTTTCGGGAAACGGCCGTACAACTAAGATCCATCATACGATGGACTCTACGATAAACTTAGGTTTACGATGCTTTCGGGAAACGCACCCCAAGACTCTTCCTAGAGTTGGCTACCCGGCCAAACTGAGCAATTGGGGGAGAAGGGCCTTAGTCAGGGAAGTGACCAAGAACCCGATGGTAACTCTGACAGAGCTCCAGCGTTGCTCTGTAAAGAGAGGAGAACCTTCCAGTAGGACTACCATCTCTGCAGCACTCCACTAATCAGGCATGTATGGTAGAGTGGCCAGACGGAAGCCACTTCTCAGTAAAATTCTCTTTTTTCAATAAGTCCACCCGAAGCTTTTGACTTTGGAGACTTTGGTAGTTGGCCTAATTGGATCTGACGTTTTGAAAGATTCCGCATAGCGGCAAGACTCGATGCAAAGAGTGAAGAGTATCAGTTAACCCGCTAGTTTACACCATGGGGCACATGGCGGATGATGTTTTGAACACGTTAGTGTTGTGCCCCTGTAAAGGGGAATTATAGACAAGAGACAAAGGACATGATGTAGCTTGGTCAAGTCCAATGTCGCAATGGATTTTTATGCATCTCAAACATTTGGCATTTCAACTTGAAATATGACATCTAATGAAAGCATTATGTAATAAACATACCAACATAAGCATACCAACATACCAACAAGAAATGAGTGAAACACAGATGTTTTGGAAAAGTGACAACTGTAAGCTACCTCCATTCAACACAGCTTCACGCAACTTAGGCTAAAATACAACTGAACTTTTCAAGTCTGACAAATTAAAATACTTAAACTGTGACACCAATCAACAATTCACAGTACATATTCATTTCAGTATCAAACCCACAAGTAAAAACACATCACAACCTCCGTTAATACCTGTAAAGGGGAATTATAGAAAAGAGACAACGGACACGATATAGCTTGGTCAAGTCCAATGTCGCAATGGACGACCATAAGCTACACGTTGACTATCCTACAGGCAGAACGAGGCATTAGCAATCAAACAGATACAAAACAGAAAATAAGTGTAAACCTTAAGAAATTAAGAAAGATTGCAAAAATGTAATTTCAAATGCATCACATCTTATAGGTAAATTACCTTTAGCTTTTTGAACACACATCATCTCCCTCAACATATTTTCATTTTGCTCTTATTTATTTTAGCTGAAGGTCAAAGCAATTGATTACCACTCAAATCCTAACATTAATTTCAGCGTCTATCACTATCACCATGACATTAGCAGTGTTGGAAGAGATCAAGAAAAAGTACGACAAAGGCAATCTTTTGATAAGCATTTCATATGCAAGCGTAATGTAATCTACGAAAGAGCTAAATTCAACAAACGTTGTCAGAAAACTGGTGAGACGGTCAAAGTGTTTAATACTGCTGTGCATAAACTGGCTGAGCATTGTCAGTATGGAATTCTCCAAGATGAGATGATCAGAGACCGCCTTGTTGTAGGCATCAGAGACCATAGACTTTCAGAGACGTTACAGCTAGATTCTGAGTTGACTCTCGTGAAAGCTATCACAAAAATCTGTCAAAGTGACTAAATAAAAAAGCAACAGCCTGCATTAAGACAGAGTAGCATGGATAGCATGGATGCAAACATGGATGCAGTTCGATGAAGTTCAAAATGAAATAGGACAGAACTGTGCAAACTTATGCAAATTGTTCCTGGGCACAGTGAAATGTACAAAATCCAGCACATTCTGGCAGAAGTCGGTCACAGTGAATGGTCAGCAGGCGACGTTCAAGTTGGACACGGGCGCTGCAGTGACAGCTATCCCGGCACATTTGTACTCGCAAAGGCGACATGGAAAGCCGTTACCGACAACAAAAAGACTGTGTGGACCAAGTAACACTCCCATAGAGGTGAAGGGAAATTTTACTGCAGATATTAGCCACAATGGAACTGTAGCGAAGCAGCAGGTGTGTCGTGCCAGGCTTAGTGGCACCTTTGCTTGGCTTACCAGCGATACAGGACCTCTGCCTGCTCAGTCCAGTGCAAACCATCAACAGCTGAAGTAAGCTACAAAGAACAATATCCTACAGTTTTCAGTGGCTTTGTTAAGCTAGAGGGAGAATACAAAATGTAATTTAAAGGTGACATGACATGCTGTTTTTGGATGCTTTTATATAGGCCTTAGTGGTCCTCTAATACTGTATCTGAAGTCTCTTTCCCGAAATTCAGCCATGGTGCAGAATTATAGCCACTACAAGTAGTCCCACAATCAGCTTTCCTCAGAACGAGCTGTTTCTGTGTCTGTAGTAACCATATACAGTAAAGCAACAAAATGATATAGCGTTAGTTTACTTACTTGTCCAAGGTTTGTAGCTTGACCAAGGAGATTTAGTAATGATCCAGAAAGGCCAGCTTTGTGTTGGCTCAAGTTGAGGAAACAGTAGTGGCTGAAATGTTTGGCGCAGACATACAACACTTTGGGAAGTTTTGTCGGAGCATTTCCAGCGAAAATAAAATTGAGATATTGGTTGTGCAGAGGCTCGGATGAAGGAATTAAATAAAGATTTGTGCTTGCATTTGTACATCCAAGCACTGAGCAACTGTTGTGCTTCGTTTGTTTGCTCTCCATGATGTCTCTCAAGGAAAAACCGATATCGCACTTGCCCTTGCACGGTGTTAGCTCAGTTTCTCATGGGCGGGCCAGATGATCTGGGCGGGCAAAGCAGATAGAGGGGAGGTAACCTTTCTTGTATCTATGTCACTTGGAGGAGATTTTCAAACAGAGCGTTTGAGCCTTCATTTTGTCAAAGGCGGAGAAGAACACCCAGGGCTTTGTTTAGACTTATCGAAAATTCTAGCCACTGGGGGACCAAAGGCAGGCTAGGGGAACTCATATTAATGTTAAATAACCTCATAAAATGAAGTTTTCATGTCCTGTCACCTTTAAAGAAAATGCCACTCCCTTTGCCCTCTCTGTGCCACGCCGTGTACCATTGCCCTTAAGGGGAAAAGTTCACGAAGAGTTAAAAAAGATGGAGGAAATGGGTTAGGGTTTTATTTCTCCCATAGAGGAAGCTACAGAGTGGTGTGATGGAATTGTTGTAGTACCAAAATCTAATGGGAAAATTAGAATATGTGTCGACCTAACCCGCCTGAACGAAAATGTTTGCAGGGAGCGACATACTCTTCCAGCTGTCGACGCTAGCTAAGCTAGCTGGAGCAAGGATTTTTTCCAAACTGGATGCCACTGCAGGTGTTTGGCAGGTGCCTTTACTTAAAGTCTCAGCTCCACTCACCACCGTCATCACACCAATAGGCCGTTATTGTTTTAATCGGCTTCCCTTTGGAATGTCGTCCGCACCAGAACACTTTCAGATGCGACTGACACAGATGCTTGACGGCCTGGAGGGAACTTTGTGTCATGCAGATGACATCCTGGTGTTCAATGCTACGCCCAGAGAGCATGATGACAAGTATTGCAAAGTCTGCAGCAGCGAGGCCTAATTCTGAATGACAAATGTCATTCAATCAATGCGGAGTCAGATGGCTGAGCGGTGAGGGAGTCGGGCTAGTAATCAGAAGGTTGCCAGATCGATTCCCCGCCGTGCCAAATGACGTTGTGTCCTTGGGCAAGGCACTTCACCCTACTTGCCTCGGGGGGAATGTCCCTGTACTTACTGTAAGTCGCTCTGGATAAGAGCGTCTGCTAAATGACTAAATGTAAATGTCAGTTTGCAGTGAAGCAGGTCAAATTTCTCGAAAACATTGTCAGTTCAAAGGGCATACGAGCAGATCCCGAGAAGATCAGGGTGATTAGAGAGATGCCGCCACCCAAAGACCTGGCTGACATAAAATGCTTCATGGGGATGGTCAACTATATGGGAAAATTCTCTCCTAACCTGGTAGAGCTCACAGGGCTAATCAGAGACTTCCTGAAAGCTGACAACATGTGGATGTGGGAAGTAGCGCAGCAGTGTGACTTTGAAAAGGTGAAAAAGGAGCTCAGCTCATCTACTGTCCTTGCCCAGTACAGTCCAGACAAAACAGACCAGGGTTTCAGCAGTTGCATCCTCTTATGGATTAGGAGGGGGTCTTGTCTCAACTTCAAGAATCT